>NC_069133.1:51247181-51891701 GCF_026914265.1 Mya arenaria | reverse complement strand
GTCACTTTACGTCACCGGCTGTCACCTGGGCCCTCCCATACGGTTACGTGGGGACCTCGATTCGCTTTTTTGAACCCTTCGCGTTTAACGTTGAAGGATGGGACCGCGCGCGTTGTTCTTAGACGGCGGCTCGCATGGTCACCATGTTCTTACTTCTAACCGAAAAGACGTCACTTTACGTCACCGGCTGTCAACTGGGCCCTCCCATAGGTTAACGTGGGACCTCGTTTCGCGTTTTTGAACCCTTTCGCGTTGACGTAGAAGGCTGGAACCGCGCGCGTTGTTCTTAGACGGCGGCTCGCATGGTGACTACGTTCTTACTTCTGACCGAAAAGACGTCACTTTACGTCACCGGCTGTCACCTGGGCCCTCCCATACGGTTAACGTGGGGACCTCGTTTCGCGTATTTGAACCTTTTCGCGTTGACGTAGATGTTTGTGACCGGGCGCGTTGTTCTAAGATGGCGGCTTGCATGATGACTACGTTCTTACTTCTGACCGATATGATGTCACTTTACGTCACCGGCTGTCACCTGGGCCTCCCATACGGTTAACGTGGGGACTCGTTTCGCGTTTTTGAACCCTTTCGCGTTGACGTAAAAGCCTGGGACCTGTGCGTGTTGTTCTTAGACGGCGGCTCGCATGGTGACTACGTTCTTACTTCTGACCGAAAGACGTCACTTTACGTCACGGCTGTCACCTGGGCCCTCCCATACGGTTAACTGGGGACCTCGTTCGAGTTTTTGTACCCTTTCGCGTTGACGTAGAAGGCTGGGACCGCGCGCGTTGTTCTAGACGGCGGCTCGCATGGTGACTACGTTCTTACTTCTGACCGAAAGACGTCACTTTACGTCACGGCTGTCACCTGGGTCCCCCATACGGTTAACGTGGGAACCTCGTTTCGCGTTTTGAACCCTTTCGCGTTGACGTAGAAGGTGGGACCGCGCGCGTTGTTCTTAGACGGCGGCTCGCATGGTAACTACGTCTTACTTCTGACCGAAAAGACGTCACTTTACGTCACCGGCTGTCAAACTGGGCCCTCCCATACGGTTAACGTGGGGACTCGTTTCGCGTTTTTGAACCCTTTCGCGTTGACGTAGAAGGCTGGGACCGCGCGCGTTGTTCTTAGACGGCGGCTCGCATGGTGACTACGTTCTTACTTCTGACCGAAAAGACGTCACTTTACGTCACCGGCTGTCACCTGGGCCCTCCCATACGGTTTGAGTGGGGACCTCGTTTCGCGTTTTTGAACCCTTTCGCGTTAACGTGAAGGATGGGACCGCGCGCGTTGTTCTTAGACGGCGGCTCGCATGGTGACTGTTCTTACTTCTGACCGAAAAGACGTCACTTTACGTCACCGGCTGTCAACTGGCCCTCCCATACGGTTAACGTGGGGACCTCGTTTCGCGTTTTTGAACCCTTTCGCGTTGACGTAGAAGGCTGGGACCGCGCGCGTTGTTCTTAGACGGCGGCTCGCATGGTGACTACGTTCTTACTTCTGACCGAAAAGACGTCACTTTACGTCACCGGCTGTCACCTGGGCCCTCCCATACGGTTAACGTGGGGACCTCGTTTCGCGTTTTTGAACCTTTTCGCGTTGACGTAGAAGGCTGGGACCGCGCGCGTTGTTCTTAGACGGCGGCTCGCATGGTGACTACGTTCTTACTTCTGACCGAAAAGACGTCACTTTACGTCACCGGCTGTCACCTGGGCCCTCCCATACGGTTAACGTGGGGACCTCGTTTCGCGTTTTTGAACCCTTTTCACGTTGACGTAGAAGGCTGGGACCGCGCGCGTTGTTCTAAGACGTAGGCTCGCATGGTGACTACGTTCTTACTTCTGACCGAAAAGACGTCACTTTACGTCACCGGCTGTCACCTGGGCCCTCCCATATGGTTAACGGGGGACTTCGTTTCGCGTTTTTGAACCCTTTCGCGTTGACGTAAAAGCCTGGGACTGTGCGTGTTGTTCTTAGGCGGCGGCTTGCATGGTGACTACGTTCTTACTTCTGACCGAAAAGACGTCACTTTACGTCACCGGCTGTCACCTGGGCCCTCCCATACGGTTAACGTGGGGACCTCGTTTCGCGTTTTTTACCCTTTCGCGTTGACGTAGAAGGCTGGGACCGCGCGCGTTTCTTAGACGGCGGCTCGCATGGTGACTACGTTCTTACTTCTGACCGAAAAGACGTCACTTTACGTCACCGGCTGTCACCTGGGCCTCCCATACGGTTAACGTGGGGAACCTCGTTTCGCGTTTTTGAACCCTTTCGCGTTGACGTAGAAGGCTGGGACCGCGCGCGTTGTTCTTAGACGGCGGCTCGCATGGTGACTACGTTCTTACTGCTGACCGAAAAGACGTCACTTTACGTCACCGGCTGTCAACTGGGCCCTCCCATACGGTTAACGTGGGGACTCGTTTCGCGTTTTTGAACCTTTTGCAATGACGTAGAAGGCTGGGACCGCGCGCGTTGTTCTTAGACGGCGGCTCGCATGGTGACTACGTTCTTACTTCTGACCGAAAAGACGTCACTTTACGTCACCGGCTGTCACCTGGGCTCCATACGGTTAACTGGGGACCTCGTTTTCGCGTTTTTGAACCCTTTTTGCGTTGACGTAGAAGCTGGACCGCGCGCGTTGTTCTTAGACGGCGGCCTCGCATGGTGACTACGTTCTTACTTCTGACCGAAAAGACGTCACTTTACGTACCGGCTGTCACCTGAGCCCTCCCATACGGTTAACGTGGGGACCTCGTTTATCGTTTTTGAAACCTTTTGCGAAGACGTAGAAGGCTGGGACCGCGCGTGTTGTTCTTAGACGGCGGCTCGCATGGTGACTACGTTCTTACTTCTGACCGAAAAGACGTCACTTTACGTCACCGGCTGTCACCTGGGCCCTCCCATACGGTTAACGTGGGGACCTCGTTTCGCGTTTTTTGAACCCTTTTGCGTTGACGTAGAAGGCTGGGACCGCGCGCGTTGTTCTTAGACGGCGGCTCGCATGGTGACTACGTTCTTACTTCTGACCGAAAAGACGTCACTTTACGTCACCGGCTGTCACCTGGGCCCTCCCATACGGTTAACGTGGGGACCTCGTTTCGCGTTTTTGAACCCTTTTGCGATGACGTAGAAGGCTGGGACTGCGCGCGTTGTTCTTAGACGGCGGCTCGCATGGTGACTACGTTCTTACTTCTGACCGAAAAGACGTCACTTTACGTCACCGGCTGTCACCTGGGCCCTCCCATACGGTAACGTGGGGACCTCGTTCGCGTTTTTGAACCCTTTCGCGTTGACGTAGAAGGCTGGGACCGCGCGCGTTGTTCTTAGACGGCGGCTCGCATGGTGGACTACGTTCTTACTTCTGACCGAAAAGACGTCACTTTACGTCACCGGCTGTCACCTGGGCCCTACCATACGGTTAACGTGGGGACCTCGTTTCGGTGTTTGAACCCTTTCGCGTTGACGTAGAAGGCTGGAACCGCGCGCGTTGTTCTTAAACGGCGGCTGCATGGTGACTACGTTCTTACTTCTGACCGAAAGACGTCACTTTACGTCACGGCTGTCACCTGGGCCCTCCCATACGGTTAACATGGGGACCTCGTTTCGCGCTTTGAACCTTTGCGTTGACGTAGAAGGCTGGGACCGCGCGCGTTGTTCTTTGACGGCGGCTCGCATGGTGACTACGTTCTTACTTCTGACCGAAAAGACGTCACTTTACGTCACCGGCTGTCACCTGGGCCCTCCCATACGTTTAACGTGAGGACCTCGTTTCGCGTTTTTGAACCCTTTCGCGTTGACGTAGAAGGCTGGGACCGCGCGCGTTGTTCTTAGACGGCGGCTCGCATGGTAACTACGTTCTTACTTCTGACCGAAAAGACGTCACTTTACGTCACCGGCTGTCACCTGGGCCCTCCATACGGTTAACGTGGGGACCTCGTTTCGCGTTTTTGAACCCTTTTGCAATGACGTAGAAGGCTGGGACCGCGCGCGTTGTTCTTAGACGGCGGCTCGCATGGTGACTACGTTCTTACTTCTGACGAAAAGACGTCACTTTACGTCACCGGCTGTCACCTGGGCCCTCCCATACGGTTAACTTGGGGACCTCGTTTCGCGTTTTTGAACCTTTTTGCGTTGACGTAGAAGGCTGGGACCGCGCGCGTTGTTCTTAGACGGCGGCTCGCATGGTGACTACGTTCTTACTTCTGACCGAAAGACGTCACTTTACGTCACCGGCTGTCACCTGGGCCCTCCCATACGGTTAACGTGGGGACCTCGTTTCGCGTTTTTGAACCTTTCGCGTTGACGTAGAAGGCTGGGACCGCGCGCGTTGTTCTAAGACGCGGCTGCATGGTGACTACGTTCTTACTTCTGACCGAAAAGACGTCACTTTACGTCACCGGCTGTCACCTGGGCCCTCCCATACGGTTAACGTGGGGACCTCGTTTCGCGTTTTTGAACCCTTTTGCGTTGACGTAGAAGGCTGGGACCGCGCGCGTTGTTCTTAGACGGCGGCTCGCATGGTGACTACGTTCTTACTTCTGACCGAAAAGACGTCACTTTACGTCACCGGCTGTCACCTGGGCCCTCCCATACGGTTAACGGGGACCTCGTTTCGCGTTTTTGAACCCTTTCGCGTTGACATAGAAGGCTGAGACCGCGCGCGTTGTTCTAAGACGGCGGCTCGCATGGTGACTACGTTCTTACTTCTGACCGAAAATACGTCACTTTACGTCACCGGCTGTCACCTGGGCCCTACCATACGGTTAACGTGGGGACCTCGTTTTCGGTTTTTTGAACCCTTTTGCGTTGACGTAGAAGGCTGGGACCGCGCGCGTTGTTCTTAGACGGCGGCTCGCATGGTGACTACGTTCTTACTTCTGACCGGAAAAGACGTCACTTTACGTCACCGGCTGTCACCTGGGCCCTCCCGTACGGTTAACGTGGGGACCTCGTTTCGCGTTTTTGAACCCTTTTGCGTTGACGTAGAAGGCTGGGACCGGGCGCGTTGTTCTTAGACGGCGGCTCGCATGGTGACTACGTTCTTACTTCTGATCGAAAAGACGTCACTTTACGTCACCGGCTGTCACCTGGCCCTCCCATACGGTTAACGTGGGGACCTCGTTTCGCGTTTTTGAACCCTTTCGCGTTGACGTAGAAGGCTGGGACTGCGCGCGTTGTTCTTAGACGGGGTCTTGCATGGTGACTACGTTCTTACTTCTGACCGAAAAGACGTCACTTTACGTCACCGGCTGTCACCTGGGCCCTCCCATACGGTTAACGTGGGGACCTCGTTTCGCGTTTTTGAACCCTTTAGCGTTGACGTAGAAGGCTGGGACCGCGCGAGTTGTTCTTAGGACGGCGGCTCGCATGGTGACTATTTCTACTTTTGACCGAAAAGACGTCACTTTACGTCACCGGCTGTCACCTGGGCCTCCCATACGGTTAACGTGGGGACCTCGTTTCTCGTTTTGTACCCTTTTGCGTTGACGTAGAAGGCTGGGACCACGCGCGTTGTTCTTAGACGGCGGCTCGCATGGTGACTACGTTCTTACTTTACCGAAAAGACGTCACTTTACGTCACCGGCTGTCACCTGGGCCCTCCCATACGGTTTGAGAGGGGACCTCGTTTCGCGTTTTTTGAACCTTTCGCGTTAACGTTGAAGGATGGGACTGCGCGCGTTGTTCTTAGACGGCGGCTCGCATGGTCACCATGTTCTTACTTCTAACCGAAAAGACGTCACTTTACGTCACCGGCTGTCACCTGGGCCTCCCATAAGGTTAACGTGGGGACCTCGTTTCGCGTTTTTGAACCCTTTCGCGTTGACGTAGAAGGCTGGGACCGCGCGCGTTGTCTTAGACGGCGGCTCGCATGGTGACTACGTTCTTACTTCTGACCGAAAAGACGTCACTTTACGTCACCGGCTGTCACCTGGGCCCTCCCATACGGTTAACGTGGGGACCTCGTTTCGCGTTTTTGAACCTTTGCGTTGACGTAGAAGGCTGGGACCGCGCGCGTTGTTCTTAGACGGCGGCGCATGGTGACTACGTTCTTACTTCTGACCGAAAAGACGTCACTTTACGTCACCGGCTGTCACCTGGGCCTCCCATACGGTTAACGTGGGGACCTCGTTTCGCGTTTTTGAATCCTTTCGCGTTGACGTAGAAGGCTGGGACCGCGCGCGTTGTTCTAAGACGTAGGCTCGCATGGTGACTACGTTCTTACTTCTGACCGAAAAGACGTCACTTTACGTCACCGGCTGTCACTGGGCCCTCCCATATGGTTAACGGGGACTCGTTTCGCGTTTTTGAACCCTTTCGCGTTGACGTAAAAGCTGGGACTGTGCGTGTTGTTCTTAGACGGCGGCTCGCATGGTGACTACGTCTTACTTCTGACCGAAAAGACGTCACTTTACGTCACCGGCTGTCACCTGGGCCCTCCCATACGGTTAACGTGGGGACCTCGTTTCGCGTTTTTGTACCCTTTTGCGTTGACGTAGAAGGCTGGGACCGCGCGCGTTGTTCGTAGACGGCGGCTCGCATGGTGACTACGTTCTTACTTCTGACCGAAAAGACGTCACTTTACGTCACCGGCTGTCACCTGGGCCCTCCCATACGGTTAACGGGAACCTCGTTTCGCGTTTTTGAACCCTTTTGCGTTGACGTAGAAGGCTGGGACCGCGCGCGTTGTTCTTAGACGGCGGCTCGCATGGTAACTACGTTCTTACTTCTGACCGAAAAGACGTCACTTTACGTCACCGGCTGTCAACTGGGCCCTCCCATACGGTTAACGTGGGGACCTCGTTTCGCGTTTTTGAACCCTTTTGCGTTGACGTAGAAGGCTGGGACCGCGCGCGTTGTTCTTAGACGGCGGTTTGCATGGTGACTACGTTCTTACTTCTGACCGAAAAGACGTCACTTTACGTCACCGGCTGTCACCTGGGCCCTCCCATACGGTTAAGTGGGGACCTCGTTTCGCGTTTTTGAACCCTTTCGCGTTAACGTGAAGGATGGGACCGCGCGCGTTGTTCTTAGACGGCGGCTCGCAGGATCACCGTTCTTACTTCTGACCGAAAAGACGTCACTTTACGTCACCGGCTGTCACCTGGGCCCTCCCAAAGGTTAACGTGGGGACCTCGTTTCGCGTTTTTGAACCCTTTCGCGTTGACGTAGAAGGCTGGGACCGCGCGCGTTGTTCTTAGACGGCGGCTCGCATGGTGACTACGTTCTTACTTCTGACCGAAAAGACGTCACTTTACGTCACCGGCTGTCACCGGGCCCTCCCATACGGTTAACGTGGGGACCTCGTTTCGCGTTTTTGAACCTTTTCGCGTTGACGTAGAAGGCTGGGACCGCGCGCGTTGTTCTTAGACGGCGGCTCGCATGGTGACTACGTTCTTACTTCTGACCGAAAAGACGTCACTTACGTCACCGGCTGTCACCTGGGCCTCCCCATACGGTTAACGTGGGGACTCCTTCGTTCGCGTTTTTGAACCTTTTGCGTTGACGTAGAAGGCTGGGACCGCGCGCGTTGTTCTTAGACGGCGGCTCGCATGGTGACTACGTTCTTACTTCTGACCGAAAAGACGTCACTTTACGTCACCGGCTGTCACCTGGGCCCTCCCATACGGTTAACGTGGGGACCTCGTTTCGCGTTTTTGAACCCTTTTGCGTTGACGTAGAAGGCTGGGACCGCGCGCGTTGTTAAGACGGCGGCTCGCATGGTGACTACGTTCTTACTTCTGACCGAAAAGACGTCACTTTACGTCACCTGCTGTCACCTGGGCCCTCCCATACGGTTAACGTGGGGACCTCGTTTCGCGTTTTTGAACCCTTTTGCGTTGACGTAGAAGGCTGGGACCGCGCGCGTTGTTCTTAGACGGCGGCTCGCATGGTGACTACGTTCTTACTTCTGACCGAAAAGACGTCACTTTACGTCACCGGCTGTCACCTGGGCCCTCCCATACGGTTAACGTGGGGACCTCGTTTCGCGTTTTTGAACCCTTTCGCGTTGACATAGAAGGCTGAGACCGCGCGCGTTGTTCTTAGACGGCGGCTCGCATGGTGACTACGTTCTTACTTCTGACCGAAAAGACGTCACTTTACGTCACCGGCTGTCACCTGGGCCCTCCCATACGGTTAAAGTGGGGACCTCGTTTCGCTTTTTTGAACCTTTCGCGTTAACGTGAAGGATGGGACCGCGCGCGTTGTTCTTAGACGGCGGCTCGCATGGTCACTGTTCTTACTTCTGACGAAAGACGTCACTTTACGTCACCGGCTGTCAACTGGGCCCTCCCATAAGGTTAACGTGGGGACTCGTTTCGCGTTTTTGAACCCTTTCGCGTTGACGTAAAGGCTGGAACCGCGCGCGTTGTTCTTAGACGGCGGCTCGCATGGTGACTACGTTCTTACTTCTGACCGAAAAGACGTCACTTTACGTCACCGGCTGTCACCTGGCCCTCCATACGGTTAACGTGGGGACCTCGTTTCGCGTTTTTGAACCTTTTCGCGTTGACGTAGAAGGCTGGGACCGCGCGCGTTGTTCTAAGACGTAGGCTCGCATGGTGACTACGTTCTTACTTCTGACCGAAAAGACGTCACTTTACGTCACCGGCTGTCACCTGGGCTCCCATATGGTTAACGTGGGGACTTCGTTTCGCGTTTTGAACCCTTTCGCGTTGACGTAAAAGCCTGGGACTGTGCGTGTTGTTCTTAGACGGCGGCTCGCATGGTGACTACGTTCTTACTTCTGACCGAAAAGACGTCACTTTACGTCACCGGCTGTCACCTGGGCCCTCCCATACGGTTAACGTGGGGACCTCGTTTCGAGTTTTTGTACCCTTTCGCGTTGACGTAGAAGGCTGGGACCGCGCGCGTTGTTCTTAGACGGCGGCTCGCATGGTGACTACGTTCTTACTTCTGACCGAAAAGACGTCACTTTACGTCACCGGCTGTCACCTGGGCCCTCCCATACGGTTAACGTGGGAACCTCGTTTCGCGTTTTTGAACCCTTTCGCGTTGACGTAGAAGGCTGGGACCGCGCGCGTGTTCTTAGACGGCGGCTCGCATGGTGACTACGTTCTTACTTCTGACCGAAAAGACGTCACTTTACGTCACCGGCTGTCAACTGGGCCCTCCCATACGGTTAACGTGGGGACCTCGTTCGCGTTTTTGAACCCTTTCGCGTTGACGTAGAAGGCTGGGACCGCGCGCGTTGTTCTTAGACGGCGGCTCGCATGGTGACTACGTTTCTTACTTCTGACCGAAAAGACGTCACTTTACGTCACCGGCTGTCACCTGGGCCCTCCCATACGGTTAAAGTGGGGACCTCGTTTCGCGTTTTTGAACCCTTTCGCGTTAACGTTGAAGGCTGGGACCCGCGCGCGTTGTTCTTAGACGGCGGCTCGCATGGTCACATGTTCTTACTTCTGACCGAAAAGACGTCACTTTACGTCACCGGCTGTCACCTGGGCCCTCCCATACGGTTAACGTGGGGACCTCGTTTCGCGTTTTTGAACCCTTTCGCGTTGACGTAGAAGGCTGGGACCGCGCGCGTTGTTCTTAGACGGCGGCTCGCATGGTGACTACGTTCTTACTTCTGACCGAAAAGACGTCACTTTACGTCACCGGCTGTCACCTGGGCCCTCCCATACGGTTAACGTGGGGACCTCGTTTCGCGTTTTTTGAACCCTTTCGCGTTGACGTAGAAGGCTGGGACCGCGCGCGTTGTTCTTAGACGGCGGCTCGCATGGTGACTACGTTCTTACTTCTGACCGAAAAGGACGTCACTTTACGTCACCGGCTGTCACCTGGGCACTCCCATACGGTTAACGTGGGGACCTCGTTTCGCGTTTTTGAATCCTTTCGCGTTGACGTAGAAGGCTGGGACCGCACGTGTTGTTCTAAGACGTAGGCTCGCATGGTGACTACGTTCTTACTTCTGACCGAAAAGACGTCACTTTACGTCACCGGCTGTCACCTGGGCCCTCCCATATGGTTAACGTGGGGACTTCGTTTCGCGTTTTTGAACCCTTTCGCGTTGACGTAAAAGCCTGGGACTGTGCGTGTTGTTCTTAGGCGGCGGCTCGCATGGTGACTACGTTCTTACTTCTGACCGAAAAGACGTCACTTTACGTCACCGGCTGTCACCTGGGCCCTCCCATACGGTTAACGTGGGGACCTCGTTTCGCGTTTTTGTACCCTTTCGCGTTGACGTAGAAGGCTGGGACCGCGCGCGTTGTTCTTAGACGGCGGCTCGCATGGTGACTACGTTCTTACTTCTGACCGAAAAGACGTCACTTTACGTCACCGGCTGTCACCTGGGCCCTCCCATACGGTTAACGTGGGAACCTCGTTTCGCGTTTTTGAACCCTTTCGCGTTGACGTAGAAGGCTGGGACCGCGGCGCGTTGTTCTTAGACGGCGGCTCGCATGGTAACTACGTTCTTACTTCTGACCGAAAAGACGTCACTTTACGTCACCGGCTGTCAACTGGGCCCTCCCATACGGTTAACGTGGGGACCTCGTTTCGCGTTTTTGAACCCTTTTGCAATGACGTAGAAGGCTGGGACCGCGCGCGTTGTTCTTAGACGGCGGCTCGCATGGTGACTACGTTCTTACTTCTGACCGAAAAGACGTCACTTTACGTCACCGGCTGTCACCTGGGCCCTCCCATACGGTTAACTTGGGGACCTCGTTTCGCGTTTTTGAACCTTTTTGCGTTGACGTAGAAGGCTGGGACCGCGCGCGTTGTTCTTAGACGGCGGCTCGCATGGTGACTACGTTCTTACTTCTGACCGAAAAGACGTCACTTTACGTCACCGGCTGTCACCTGGGCCCTCCCATACGGTTAACGTGGGGACCTCGTTTCGCGTTTTTGAACCCTTTCGCGTTGACGTAGAAGGCTGGGACCGCGCGCGTTGTTCTAAGACGGCGGCTCGCATGGTGACTACGTTCTTACTTCTGACCGAAAAGACGTCACTTTACGTCACCGGCTGTCACCTGGGCCCTCCCATACGGTTAACGTGGGGACATCGTTTCGCGTTTTTGAACCCTTTTGCGTTGACGTAGAAGGCTGGGACCGCGCGCGTTGTTCTTAGACGGCGGCTCGCATGGTGACTACGTTCTTACTTCTGACCGAAAAGACGTCACTTTACGTCACCGGCTGTCACCTGGGCCCTCCCATACGGTTAACGTGGGGACCTCGTTTCGCGTTTTTGAACCCTTTCGCGTTGACATAGAAGGCTGAGACCGCGCGCGTTGTTCTTAGACGGCGGCTCGCATGGTGACTACGTTCTTACTTCTGACCGAAAAGACGTCACTTTACGTCACCGGCTGTCACCTGGGCCCTCCCATACGGTTAACGTGGGGACCTCGTTTCGCGTTTTTGAACCCTTTCGCGTTGACATAGAAGGCTGGGACCGCGCGCGTTGTTCTTAGACGGCGGCTTGCATGGTGACTACGTTCTTACTTTTGACCGAAAAGACGTCACTTTACGTCACCGGCTGTCACCTGGGCCCTCCCATACGGTTAACGTGGGGACCTCGTTTCGCGTTTTTGAACCTTTTTGCGTTGACGTAGAAGGCTGGGACCGCGCGCGTTGTTCTTAGACGGCGGCTCGCATGGTCACCATGTTCTTACTTCTGACCGAAAAGACGTCACTTTACGTCACCGGCTGTCACCTGGGCCCTCCCATACGGTTAACGTGGGGACCTCGTTTCGCGTTTTTGAACCCTTTCGCGTTGACGTAGAAGGCTGGGACCGCGCGCGTTGTTCTTAGACGGCTGCTCGCATGGTGACTACGTTCTTACTTCTGACCGAAAAGACGTCACTTTACGTCACCGGCTGTCACCTGGGCCCTCCCATACGGTTAACGTGGGGACCTCGTTTCGCGTTTTTGAACCCTTTCGCGTTGACGTAGAAGGCTGGGACCGCGCGCGTTGTTCTTAGACGTCGGCTTGCATGGTGACTACGTTCTTACTTCTGACCGAAAAGACGTCACTTTACGTCACCGGCTGTCACCTGGGCCCTCCCATACGGTTAACGTGGGGACCTCGTTTCGCGTTTTTTGAACCCTTTTGCGTTGACGTAGAAGGCTGGGACCGCGCGCGTTGTTCTTAGACGGCGGCTCGCATGGTGACTACGTTCTTACTTCTGACCGAAAAGACGTCACTTTACGTTACCGGCTGTCACCTGAGCCCTCCCATACGGTTAACGTGGGGACCTCGTTTCGCGTTTTTGAACCCTTTCGCGTTGACGTAAAAGGCTGGGACCGCGCGCGTTGTTCTTAGACGGCGGCTCGCATGGTGACTACGTTCTTCCTTCTGACCGAAAAGACGTCACTTTACGTCACCGGCTGTCACCTGGGCCCTCCCATACGGTTAACGTGGGGACCTCGTTTCGCGTTTTTGAACCCTTTTGCGTTGACGTAGAAGGCTGGGACCGCGCGCGTTGTTCTAAGACGGCGGCTCGCATGGTGACTACGTTCTTACTTCTGACCGAAAAGACGTCACTTTACGTCACCGGCTGTCACCTGGGCCCTCCCATACGGTTAACGTGGGGACCTCGTTTCGCGTTTTTGAACCTTTTCGCGATGACGTAGAAGGCTGGGACCGCGCGCGTTGTTCTTAGACGGCGGCTCGCATGGTGACTACGTTCTTACTTCTGACCGAAAAGACGTCACTTTACGTCACCGGCTGTCACCTGGGCCCTCCCATACGGTTAACGTGGGGACCTCGTTTCGCGTTTTTGAACCCTTTCGCGTTGACGTAGAAGGCTGGGACCGCGCGCGTTGTTCTTAGACGGCGGCTCGCATGGTGACTACGTTCTTACTTCTGACCGAAAAGACGTCACTTTACGTCACCGGCTGTCACCTGGGCCCTCCCATACGGTTAACGTGGGGACCTCGTTTCGCGTGTTTGAACCCTTTCGCGTTGACGTAGAAGGCTGGGACTGCGCGCGTTGTTCTTAAACGGCGGCTCGCATGGTGACTACGTTCTTACTTCTGACCGAAAAGACGTCACTTTACGTCACCGGCTGTCACCTGGGCCCTCCCATACGGTTAACGTGGGGACCTCGTTTCGCGCTTTTGAACCCTTTGCGTTGACGTAGAAGGCTGGGACCGCGCGCGTTGTTCTTAGACGGCGGCTCGCATGGTGACTACGTTCTTACTTCTGACCGAAAAGACGTCACTTTACGTCACCGGCTGTCACCTGGGCCCTCCCATACGTTTAACGTGAGGACCTCGTTTCGCGTTTTTGAACCCTTTCGCGTTGACGTAGAAGGCTGGGACCGCGCGCGTTGTTCTTAGACGGCGGCTCGCATGGTGACTACGTTCTTACTTCTGACCGAAAAGACGTCACTTTACGTCACCGGCTGTCACCTGGGCCCTCCCATACGGTTAACGTGGGGACCTCGTTTCGCGTTTTGAACCCTTTCGCGTTGACGTAGAAGGCTGGGACCGCGCGCGTTGTTCTTAGACGGCGGCTCGCATGGTAACTACGTTCTTACTTCTGACCGAAAAGACGTGACTTTACGTCACCGGCTGTCACCTGGGCCCTCCCATACGGTTAACGTGGGGACCTCGTTTCGCGTTTTTGAACCCTTTTGCAATGACGTAGAAGGCTGGGACCGCGCGCGTTGTTCTTAGACGGCGGCTCGCATGGTGACTACGTTCTTACTTCTGACCGAAAAGACGTCACTTTACGTCACCGGCTGTCACCTGGGCCCTCCCATACGGTTAACTTGGGGACCTCGTTTCGCGTTTTTGAACCTTTTTGCGTTGACGTAGAAGGCTGGGACCGCGCGCGTTGTTCTTAGACGGCGGCTCGCATGGTGACTACGTTCTTACTTCTGACCGAAAAGACGTCACTTTACGTCACCGGCTGTCACCTGGGCCCTCCCATACGGTTAACGTGGGGACCTCGTTTCGCGTTTTTGAACCCTTTCGCGTTGATGTAGAAGGCTGGGACCGCGCGCGTTGTTCTAAGACGGCGGCTTGCATGGTGACTACGTTCTTACTTCTGACCGAAAAGACGTCACTTTACGTCACCGGCTGTCACCTGGGCCCTCCCATACGGTTAACGTGGGGACCTCGTTTCGCGTTTTTGAACCCTTTTGCGTTGACGTAGAAGGCTTGGACCGCGCGCGTTGTTCTTAGACGGCGGCTCGCATGGTGACTACGTTCTTACTTCTGACCGAAAAGACGTCACTTTACGTCACCGGCTGTCACCTGGGCCCTCCCATACGGTTAACGTGGGGACCTCGTTTCGCGTTTTTGAACCCTTTCGCGTTGACGTAGAAGGCTGGGACCGCGCGCGTTGTTCTAAGACGGCGGCTCGCATGGTGACTACGTTCTTACTTCTGACCGAAAATACGTCACTTTACGTCACCGGCTGTCACCTGGGCCCTCCCATACGGTTAACGTGGGGACCTCGTTTCGCGTTTTTGAACCCTTTTGCGTTGACGTAGAAGGCTGGGACCGCGCGCGTTGTTCTTAGACGGCGGCTCGCATGGTGACTACGTTCTTACTTCTGACCGAAAAGACGTCACTTTACGTCACCGGCTGTCACCTGGGCCCTCCCGTACGGTTAACGTGGGGACCTCGTTTCGCGTTTTTGAACCCTTTTGCGTTGACGTAGAAGGCTGGGACCGCGCGCGTTGTTCTTAGACGGCGGCTCGCATGGTGACTACGTTCTTACTTCTGACCGAAAAGACGTCACTTTACGTCACCGGCTGTCACCTGGGCCCTCCCATACGGTTAACGTGGGGACCTCGTTTCGCGTTTTTGAACCCTTTCGCGTTGACGTAGAAGGCTGGGACTGCGCGCGTTGTTCTTAGACGGTGGCTTGCTTGGTGACTACGTTCTTACTTCTGACCGAAAAGACGTCACTTTACGTCACCGGCTGTCACCTGGGCCCTCCCATACGGTTAACGTGGGGACCTCGTTTCGCGTTTTTGAACCCTTTAGCGTTGACGTAGAAGGCTGGGACCGCGCGAGTTGTTCTTAGACGGCGGCTCGCATGGTGACTATGTTCTTACTTTTGACCGAAAAGACGTCACTTTACGTCACCGGCTGTCACCTGGGCCCTCCCATACGGTTAACGTGGGGACCTCGTTTCGCGTTTTTGAACCCTTTTGCGTTGACGTAGAAGGCAGGGACCGCGCGCGTTGTTCTTAGACGGCGGCTCGCATGGTGACTACGTTCTTACTTCTGACCGAAAAGACGTCACTTTACGTCACCGGCTGTCACCTGGGCCCTCCCATACGGTTAACGTGGGGACCTCGTTTCTCGTTTTTGTACCCTTTTGCGTTGACGTAGAAGGCTGGGACCGCGCGCGTTGTTCTTAGACGGCGGCTCGCATGGTGACTACGTTCTTACTTCTGACCGAAAAGACGTCACTTTACGTCACCGGCTGTCACCTGGGCCCTCCCATACGGTTAAAGTGGGGACCTCGTTTCGCGTTTTTGAACCCTTTCGCGTTAACGTTGAAGGATGGGACCGCGCGCGTTGTTCTTAGACGGCGGCTCGCATGGTCACCATGTTCTTACTTCTAACCGAAAAGACGTCACTTTACGTCACCGGCTGTCACCTGGGCCCTCCCATACGGTTAACGTGGGGACCTCGTTTCGCGTTTTTGAACCCTTTCGCGTTGACGTAGAAGGCTGGGACCGCGCGCGTTGTTCTTAGACGGCGGCTTGCATGGTGACTACGTTCTTACTTCTGACCGAAAAGACGTCACTTTACGTCACCGGCTGTCACCTGGGCCCTCCCATACGGTTAACGTGGGGACCTCGTTTCGCGTTTTTGAACCTTTTCGCGTTGACGTAGAAGGCTGGGACCGCGAGCGTTGTTCTTAGACGGCGGCTCGCATGGTGACTACGTTCTTACTTCTGACCGAAAAGACGTCACTTTACGTCACCGGCTGTCACCTGGGCACTCCCATACGGTTAACGTGGGGACCTCGTTTCGCGTTTTTGAATCCTTTCGCGTTGACGTAGAAGGCTGGGACCGCGCGCGTTGTTCTAAGACGTAGGCTCGCATGGTGACTACGTTCTTACTTCTGACCGAAAAGACGTCACTTTACGTCACCGGCTGTCACCTGGGCCCTCCCATACGGTTAACGTGGGGACCTCGTTTCGCGTTTTTGAACCCTTTCGCGTTGACGTAAAAGCCTGGGACTGTGCGTGTTGTTCTTAGACGGCGGCTCGCATGGTGACTACGTTCTTACTTCTGACCGAAAAGACGTCACTTTACGTCACCGGCTGTCACCTGGGCCCTCCCATACGGTTAACGTGGGGACCTCGTTTCGCGTTTTTGTACCCTTTTGCGTTGACGTAGAAGGCTGGGACCGCGCGCGTTGTTCTTAGACGGCGGCTCGCATGGTGACTACGTTCTTACTTCTGACCGAAAAGACGTCACTTTACGTCACCGGCTGTCACCTGGGCCCTCCCATACGGTTAACGTGGGAACCTCGTTTCGCGTTTTTGAACCCTTTCGCGTTGACGTAGAAGGCTGGGACCGCGCGCGTTGTTCTTAGACGGCGGCTCGCATGGTAACTACGTTCTTACTTCTGACCGAAAAGACGTCACTTTACGTCACCGGCTGTCAACTGGGCCCTCCCATACGGTTAACGTGGGGACCTCGTTTCGCGTTTTTGAACCCTTTTGCGTTGACGTAGAAGGCTGGGACCGCGCGCGTTGTTCTTAGACGGCGGCTTGCATGGTGACTACGTTCTTACTTCTGACCGAAAAGACGTCACTTTACGTCACCGGCTGTCACCTGGGCCCTCCCATACGGTTAAAGTGGGGACCTCGTTTCGCGTTTTTGAACCCTTTCGCGTTAACGTTGAAGGATGGGACCGCGCGCGTTGTTCTTAGACGGCGGCTCGCATGGTCACCATGTTCTTACTTCTGACCGAAAAGACGTCACTTTACGTCACCGGCTGTCACCTGGGCCCTCCCATAAGGTTAACGTGGGGACCTCGTTTCGCGTTTTTGAACCCTTTCGCGTTGACGTAGAAGGCTGGGACCGCGCGCGTTGTTCTTAGACGGCGGCTCGCATGGTGACTACGTTCTTACTTCTGACCGAAAAGACGTCACTTTACGTCACCGGCTGTCACCTGGGCCCTCCCATACGGTTAACGTGGGGACCTCGTTTCGCGTTTTTGAACCTTTTCGCGTTGACGTAGAAGGCTGGGACCGCGCGCGTTGTTCTTAGACGGCGGCTCGCATGGTGACTACGTTCTTACTTCTGACCGAAAAGACGTCACTTTACGTCACCTGCTGTCACCTGGGCACTCCCATACGGTTAACGTGGGGACCTCGTTTCGCGTTTTTGAACCCTTTCGCGTTGACGTAGAAGGCTGGGACCGCGCGCGTTGTTCTAAGACGTAGGCTTGCATGGTGACTACGTTCTTACTTCTGACCGAAAAGACGTCACTTTACGTCACCGGCTGTCACCTGGGCCCTCCCATACGGTTAACGTGGGGACTTCGTTTCGCGTTTTTGAACCCTTTCGCGTTGACGTAGAAGGCTGGGACCGCGCGCGTTGTTCTTAGACGGCGGCTCGCATGGTGACTACGTTCTTACTTCTGACCGAAAAGACGTCACTTTACGTCACCGGCTGTCACCTGGGCACTCCCATACGGTTAACGTGGGGACCTCGTTTCGCGTTTTTGAACCCTTTCGCGTTGACGTAGAAGGCTGGGACCGCGCGCGTTGTTCTAAGACGTAGGCTCGCATGGTGACTACGTTCTTACTTCTGACCGAAAAGACGTCACTTTACGTCACCGGCTGTCACCTGGGCCCTCCCATATGGTTAACGTGGGGACTTCGTTTCGCGTTTTTGAACCCTTTCGCGTTGACGTAAAAGCCTGGGACTGTGCGTGTTGTTCTTAGGCGGCGGCTCGCATGGTGACTACGTTCTTACTTCAGACCGAAAAGACGTCACTTTACGTCACCGGCTGTCACCTGGGCCCTCCCATACGGTTAACGTGGGGACCTTGTTTCGCGTTTTTGAACCCTTTTGCGTTGACGTAGAAGGCTGGGACCGCGCGCGTTGTTCTTAGACGGCGGCTCGCATGGTGACTACGTTCTTACTTCTGACCGAAAAGACGTCACTTTACGTCACCGGCTGTCACCTGGGCCCTCCCATACGGTTAACGTGGGGACCTCGTTTCGCCTGTTTGAACCCTTTTGGGTTGACGTAGAAGGCTGGGACCGCGCGCGTTGTTCTTAGACGGCGGCTCGCATGGTGACTACGTTCTTACTTCTGACCGAAAAGACGTCACTTTACGTTACCGGCTGTCACCTGGGCCCTCCCATACGGTTAACGTGGGGACCTCGTTTCGCGTTTTTGAACCCTTTTGCGTTGACGTAGAAGGCTGGGACCGCGCGCGTTGTTCTAAGACGGCGGCTCGCATGGTGACTACGTTCTTACTTCTGACCGAAAAGACGTCACTTTACGTCACCGGCTGTCACCTGGGCCCTCCCATACGGTTAACGTGGGGACTTCGTTTCGCCTGTTTGAACCCTTTCGCGTTGACGTAGAAGGCTGGGACCGCGCGCGTTGTTCTTAGACGGCGGCTCGCATGGTGACTACGTTCTTACTTCTGACCGAAAAGACGTCACTTTACGTCACCGGCTGTCACCTGGGCCCTCCCATACGGTTAACGTGGGGACCTCGTTTCGCGTTTTTGAACCCTTTCGCGTTGACGTAGAAGGCTGGGACCGCGCGCGTTGTTCTTAGACGGCGGCTCGCATGGTGACTACGTTCTTACTTCTGACCGAAAAGTCGTCACTTTACGTCACCGGCTGTCACCTGGGCCCTCCCATACGGTTAACGTGGGGACCTCGTTTCGCGTTTTTGAACCCTTTTGCGTTGACGTAGAAGGCTGGGACCGCGCGCGTTGTTCTTAGACGGCGGCTCGCATGGTGACTACGTTCTTACTTCTGACCGAAAAGACGTCACTTTACGTCACCGGCTTTCACCTGGGCCCTCCCATAGGGTTAACGTGGGGACCTCGTTTCGCGTTTTTGAACCCTTTCGCGTTGACGTAGAAGGCTGGGACCGCGCGCGTTGTTCTTAGACGGCGGCTCGCATGGTGACTACGTTCTTACTTCTGACCGAAAAGACGTCACTTTACGTCACCGGCTGTCACCTGGGCCCTCCCATACGGTTAACGTGGGGACCTCGTTTCGCGTTTTTGAACCCTTTCGCGTTGACGTAGAAGGCTGGGACCGCGCGCGTTGTTCTTAGACGGCGGCTCGCATGGTGACTACGTTCTTACTTCTGACCGAAAAGACGTCACTTTACGTCACCGGCTGTCACCTGGGCCCTCCCATTCGGTTAACGTGGGGACCTCGTTTCGCGTTTTTGAACCCTTTTGCGTTGACGTAGAAGGCTGGGACCGCGCGCGTTGTTCTTAGACGGCGGCTCTGGTGGTGATTACGTTCTTACTTCTGACCGAAAAGACGTCACTTTACGTCACCGGCTGTCACCTGGGCCCTCCCATACGGTTAACGTGGGGACCTCATTTCGCGTTTTTGAACCCTTTCGCGTTGACGTAGAAGGCTGGGACAGCGCGCGTTGTTCTTAGACGGCGGCTCGCATGGTGACTACGTTCTTACTTCTGACCGAAAAGACGTCACTTTACGTCACCGGCTGTCACCTGGGCCCTCCCATACGGTTAACGTGGGGACCTCGTTTCGCGTTTTTGAACCCTTTCGCGTTGACGTAGAAGGCTGGGACCGCGCGCGTTGTTCTTAGACGGCGGCTCGCATGGTGACTACGTTCTTACTTCTGACCGAAAAGACGTCACTTTACGTCACCGGCTGTCACCTGGGCCCTCCCATACGGTTAACGTGGGGACCTCGTTTCGCGTTTTTGAACCCTTTCGCGTTGACGTAGAAGGCTGGGACCGCGCGCGTTGTTCTTAGACGGCGGCTCGCATGGTGACTACGTTCTTACTTCTGACCGAAAAGACGTCACTTTACGTCACCGGCTGTCACCTGGGCCCTCCCATACGGTTAACGTGGGGACCTCGTTTCGCGTTTTTGAACCCTTTTGCGTTGACGTAGAAGGCTGGGACCGCGCGCGTTGTTCTTAGACGGCGGCTTGCATGGTGACTACGTTCTTACTTCTGACCGAAAAGACGTCACTTTACGTCACCGGCTGTCACCTGGGCCCTCCCATACGGTTAACGTGGGGACCTCGTTTTGCGTTACCCTTTTTGAACCCTTTCGCGTTGACGTAGAAGGCTGGGACCGCGCGCGTTGTTCTTAGACGGCGGCTCGCATGGTGACTACGTTCTTACTTCTGACCGAAAAGACGTCACTTTACGTCACCGGCTGTCACCTGGGCCCTCCCATACGGTTAACGTGGGTACCTCGTTTCGCGTTTTTGAACCCTTTTGCGTTGACGTAAAAGGCTGGGACCGCGCGCGTTGTTCTTAGACGGCGGCTCGCATGGTGACTACGTTCTTACTTCTGACCGAAAAGACGTCACTTTACGTCACCGGCTGTCACCTGGGCCCTCCCATACGGTTAACGTGGGGACCATGTTTCGCCTGTTTGAACCCTTTCGCGTTGACGTAGAAGGCTGGGACCGCGCGCGTTGTTCTTAGACGGCGGCTCGCATGGTGACTACGTTCTTACTTCTGACCGAAAAGACGTCACTTTACGTCACCGGCTGTCACCTGGGCCCTCCCATACGGTTAACGTGGGGACCTCGTTTCGCGTTTTTGAACCCTTTTGCGTTAACGTAGAAGGCTGGGACTGCGCGCGTTGTTCTTAGACGGCGGCTCGCATGGTGACTACGTTCTTACTTCCGACCGATATGACGTCACTTTACGTCACCGGCTGTCACCTGGGCCCTCCCATACGGTTAACGTGGGGACCTCGTTTCGCGTTTTTGAACCCTTTTGCGTTGACGTAGAAGGCTGGGACTGCGCGCGTTGTTCTTAGACGGCGGCTCGCATGGTGACTACGTTCTTACTTCTGACCGAAAAGACGTCACTTTACGTCACCGGCTGTCACCTGGGCCCTCCCATACGGTTAACGTGGGGACCTCATTTCGCGTTTTTGAACCCTTTTGCGTTGACGTAGGAGGCTGGGACCGCGCGCGTTGTTCTTAGATGGCGGCTGGCATGGTGACTACGTTCTTACTTCTGACCGAAAAGACGTCACTTTACGTCACCGGCTGTCACCTGGGCCCTCCCATACGGTTAACGTGGGGACCTCTTTTCGCGTTTTTGAACCCTTTTGCGTTGACGTAGAAGGCTGGGACCGCGCGCGTTGTTCTTAGACGGCGGCTCGCATGGTGACTACGTTCTTACTTCTGACCGAAAAGACGTCACTTTACGTCACCGGCTGTCACCTGGGCCCTCCCATACGGTTAACGTGGGGACCTCGTTTCGCGTTTTTGAACCCTTTTGCGTTGACGTAGAAGGCTGGGACCGCGCGCGTTGTTCTTAGACGGCGGCTCGCATGGTGACTACGTTCTTACTTCTGACCGAAAAGACGTCACTTTACGTCACCGGCTGTCACCTGGGCCCTCCCATACGGTTAACGTGGGGACCTCGTTTCGCGTTTTTGAACCCTTTCGCGTTGACGTAGAAGGCTGGGACCGCGCGCGTTGTTCTTAGACGGCGGCTCGCATGGTGACTACGTTCTTACTTCTGACCGAAAAGACGTCACTTTACGACACCGGCTGTCACCTGGGCCCTCCCATACGGTTAACGTGAGGACATCGTTTCGCGTTTTTGAACCCTTTTGCGTTGACGTAGAAGACTAGGACCGCGCGCGTTGTTCTTAGACGGGGGCTCGCATGGTGACTACGTTCTTACTTCTGACCGAAAAGTCGTCACTTTACGTCACCGGCTGTCACCTGGGCCCTCCCATACGGTTAACGTGGGGACCTCGTTTCGCGTTTTTGAACCCTTTCGCGTTGACGTAGAAGGCTGGGACCGCGCGCGTTGTTCTTAGACGGGGGCTCGCATGGTGACTACGTTCTTACTTCTGACCGAAAAGACGTCACTTTACGTCACCGGCTGTCACCTGGGCCCTCCCATACGGTTAACGTGGGGACCTCGTTTCGCGTTTTTGAACCCTTTTGCGTTAACGTAGAAGGCTGGGACTGCGCGCGTTGTTCTTAGACGGCGGCTCGCATGGTGACTACGTTCTTACTTCTGACCGAAAAGACGTCACTTTACGTCACCGGCTGTCACCTGGGCCCTCCCATACGGTTAACGTGGGGACCTCGTTTCGCGTTTTTGAACCCTTTTGCGTTGACGTAGAAGGCTGGGACTGCGCGCGTTGTTCTTAGACGGCGGCTCGCATGGTGACTACGTTCTTACTTCTGACCGAAAAGACGTCACTTTACGTCACCGGCTGTCACCTGGGCCCTCCCATACGGTTAACGTGGGGACCTCGTTTCGCGTTTTTGAACCCTTTTGCGTTGACGTAGGAGGCTGGGACCGCGCGCGTTGTTCTTAGATGGCGGCTGGCATGGTGACTACGTTCTTACTTCTGACCGAAAAGACGTCACTTTACGTCACCGGCTGTCACCTGGGCCCTCCCATACGGTTAACGTGGGGACCTCGTTTCGCGTTTTTGAACCCTTTTGCGTTGACGTAGAAGGCTGGGACCGCGCGCGTTGTTCTTAGACGGCGGCTCGCATGGTGACTACGTTCTTACTTCTGACCGAAAAGACGTCACTTTACGTCACCGGCTGTCACCTGGGCCCTCCCATACGGTTAACGTGGGGACCTCGTTTCGCGTTTTTGAACCCTTTTGCGTTGACGTAGAAGGCTGGGACCGCGCGCGTTGTTCTTAGACGGCGGCTCGCATGGTGACTACGTTCTTACTTCTGACCGAAAAGACGTCACTTTACGTCACCGGCTGTCACCTGGGCCCTCCCATACGGTTAACGTGGGGACCTCGTTTCCCGTTTTTGAACCCTTTCGCGTTGACGTAGAAGGCTGGGACCGCGCGCGTTGTTCTTAGACGGCGGCTCGCATGGTGACTACGTTCTTACTTCTGACCGAAAAGACGTCACTTTACGACACCGGCTGTCACCTGGGCCCTCCCATACGGTTAACGTGAGGACATCGTTTCGCGTTTTTGAACCCTTTTGCGTTGACGTAGAAGACTAGGACCGCGCGCGTTGTTCTTAGACGGGGGCTCGCATGGTGACTACGTTCTTACTTCTGACCGAAAAGTCGTCACTTTACGTCACCGGCTGTCACCTGGGCCCTCCCATACGGTTAACATGGGGACCTCGTTTCGCGTTTTTGAACCCTTTCGCGTTGACGTAGAAGGCTGGGACCGCGCGCGTTGTTCTTAGACGGCGGCTCGCATGGTGACTACGTTCTTACTTCTGACCGAAAAGACGTCACTTTACGTCACCGGCTGTCACCTGGGCCCTCCCATACGGTTAACGTGGGGACTTCGTTTCGCGTTTTTGAACCCTTTTGCGTTGACGTAGAAGGCTGGGACCGCGCGCGTTGTTCTTAGACGGCGGCTCGCATGGTGACTACGTTCTTACTTCTGACCGAAAAGACGTCACTTTACGTCGCCGGCTGTCACCTGGGCCCTCCCATACGGTTAACGTGGGGACCTCGTTTCGCGTTTTTGAACCCTTTTGCGTTGACGTAGAAGGCTGGGACCGCGCGCGTTGTTCTAAGACGGCGGCTCGCATGGTGACTACGTTCTTACTTCTGACCGAAAAGACGTCACTTTACGTCACCGGCTGTCACCTGGGCCCTCCCATACGGTTAACGTGGGGACTTCGTTTCGCCTGTTTGAACCCTTTCGCGTTGACGTAGAAGGCTGGGACCGCGCGCGTTGTTCTTTGACGGCGGCTCGCATGGTGACTACGTTCTTACTTCTGACCGAAAAGACGTCACTTTACGTCACCGGCTGTCACCTGGGCCCTCCCATACGGTTAACGTGGGGACCTCGTTTCGCGTTTTTGAACCCTTTCGCGTTGACGTAGAAGGCTGGGACCGCGCGCGTTGTTCTTAGACGGCGGCTCGCATGGTGACTACGTTCTTACTTCTGACCGAAAAGACGTCACTTTACGTCACCGGCTGTCACCTGGGCCCTCCCATACGGTTAACGTGGGGACCTCGTTTCGCGTTTTTGAACCCTTTTGCGTTGACGTAGAAGGCTGGGACCGCGCGCGTTGTTCTTAGACGGCGGCTCGCATGGTGACTACGTTCTTACTTCTGACCGAAAAGACGTCACTTTACGTCACCGGCTTTCACCTGGGCCCTCCCATACGGTTAACGTGGGGACCTCGTTTCGCGTTTTTGAACCCTTTCGCGTTGACGTAGAAGGCTGGGACCGCGCGCGTTGTTCTTAGACGGCGGCTCGCATGGTGACTACGTTCTTACTTCTGACCGAAAAGACGTCACTTTACGTCACCGGCTGTCACCTGGGCCCTCCCATACGGTTAACGTGGGGACCTCGTTTCGCGTTTTTGAACCCTTTCGCGTTAACGTAGAAGGCTGGGACCGCGCGCGTTGTTCTTAGACGGCGGCTCGCATGGTGACTACGTTCTTACTTCTGACCGAAAAGACGTCACTTTACGTCACCGGCTGTCACCTGGGCCCTCCCATACGGTTAACGTGGGGACCTCGTTTCGCGTTTTTGAACCCTTTTGCGTTGACGTAGAAGGCTGGGACCGCGCGCGTTGTTCTTAGACGGCGGCTCTGGTGGTGATTACGTTCTTACTTCTGACCGAAAAGACGTCACTTTACGTCACCGGCTGTCACCTGGGCCCTCCCATACGGTTAACGTGGGGACCTCGTTTCGCGTTTTTGAACCCTTTCGCGTTGACGTAGAAGGCTGGGACAGCGCGCGTTGTTCTTAGACGGCGGCTCGCATGGTGACTACGTTCTTACTTCTGACCGAAAAGACGTCACTTTACGTCACCGGCTGTCACCTGGGCCCTCCCATACGGTTAACGTGGGGACCTCGTTTCGCGTTTTTGAACCCTTTCGCGTTGACGTAGAAGGCTGGGACCGCGCGCGTTGTTCTTAGACGGCGGCTCGCATGGTGACTACGTTCTTACTTCTGACCGAAAAGACGTCACTTTACGTCACCGGCTGTCACCTGGGCCCTCCCATACGGTTAACGTGGGGACCTCGTTTCGCGTTTTTGAACCCTTTCGCGTTGACGTAGAAGGCTGGGACCGCGCGCGTTGTTCTTAGACGGCGGCTCGCATGGTGACTACGTTCTTACTTCTGACCGAAAAGACGTCACTTTACGTCACCGGCTGTCACCTGGGCCCTCCCATACGGTTAACGTGGGGACCTCGTTTCGCGTTTTTGAACCCTTTTGCGTTGACGTAGAAGGCTGGGACCGCGCGCGTTGTTCTTAGACGGCGGCTCGCATGGTGACTACGTTCTTACTTCTGACCGAAAAGACGTCACTTTACGTCACCGGCTGTCACCTGGGCCCTCCCATACGGTTAACGTGGGGACCTCGTTTTGCGTTACCCTTTTTGAACCCTTTCGCGTTGACGTAGAAGGCTGGGACCGCGCGCGTTGTTCTTAGACGGCGGCTCGCATGGTGACTACGTTCTTACTTCTGACCGAAAAGACGTCACTTTACGTCACCGGCTGTCACCTGGGCCCTCCCATACGGTTAACGTGGGTACCTCGTTTCGCGTTTTTGAACCCTTTGGCGTTGACGTAGAAGGCTGGGACCGCGCGCGTTGTTCTTAGACGGCGGCTCGCATGGTGACTACGTTCTTACTTCTGACCGAAAAGACGTCACTTTACGTCACCGGCTGTCACCTGGGCCCTCCCATACGGTTAACGTGGGGACCTCGTTTCGCGTTTTTGAACCCTTTCGCGTTGACGTAGAAGGCTGGGACCGCGCGCGTTGTTCTTAGACGGCGGCTCGCATGGCGACTACGTTCTTACTTCAGACCGATATGACGTCACTTTACGTCACCGGCTGTCACCTGGGCCCTCCCATACGGTTAACGTGGGGACCTCGTTTCCCGTTTTTGAACACTTTCGCGTTGATGTAGAAGGCTGGGACCGGGCGCGTTGTTCTTAGACGGCGGCTCGCATGGCGACTACGTTCTTACTTCAGACCGATATGACGTCACTTTACGTCACCGGCTGTCACCCGGGCCCTCCCATACGGTTAACGTGGGGACCTCGTTTCCCGTTTTTGAACACTTTCGCGTTGACGTAGAAGGCTGGGACCGGGCGCGTTGTTCTTAGACGGCGGCTCGCATGGCGACTACGTTCTTACTTCAGACCGATATGACGTCACTTTACGTCACCGGCTGTCACCCGGGCCCTCCCATACGGTTAACGTGGGGACCTCGTTTCCCGTTTTTGAACACTTTCGCGTTGACGTAGAAGGCTGGGACCGGGCGCGTTGTTCTTAGACGGCGGCTCGCATGGCGACTACGTTCTTACTTCAGACCGATATGACGTCACTTATTTTATACTCCGGGTTCCGTCGTGAGCAGAGTAGTTCAACTACCGCACACCTATCCTGGGCAGCACCAGTACTAGGTGCTTTCACCTCTGCAAGGCACTGACAACTTCTGTTCATGCCAGAGGCAGTGGGAAAGTGCGAATGGTCTTAAAAAGGATTAACCAATCACAACAGAAGTGACTTGTTCCGCCCAGAAATCGAACTCGGTTTGTCCGATTCTGAGTCCAACGTTCTACCGATTGAGCTCAACGGGCGGACTCCGACTACACAGAAAAATTATCCAACTTACATACCAAAAATATAAAGTAATGTGACAGCTTTATGACCCAAAGCATCGCAGTTTATCCATAACTGTGCATTTGTAGCCAGTCGGCTGTCAACCACTTGCGCATTTGTTCACTGTAAAATATCAATCACTAGTATTGATCATAGTATTGATTATGATCATAGTACTGATCATAGTACAATAGTAGTTATCATATTAAGTTCCAAGCGAGAAAAACTACAGAACGAAAGTAATTTCCTCTACTGATGCCATAGTTGTATGTTGACTACATGTCATAATTAATATTTTGGTAGTGTTCTGTAGCAGTTTTCAATCAAAAATAATTTCTTGCGAATTACATAATCAAATAAAGATTCATTCAATAAGCACAGCGTTGAAAATATTTTTGGTGTTAGTAGTTTAAAAAAATGTATTCCATATATTTGGAATATTTGCAAAACATAGTTTGACACGTTATACAATAAAAGTGTACTGGTAGGCAGATGTCATCATAGAAAATGGTTAAAAAATTAAACTATTAACGTTTTATATATATGGTAACCTTATGAATTAGTAAACAGAAAAATCAGTATCAGTATAATCAGAATGATAACATCAGTATCGATGTGAATTAAATGATTCTAAATGTTAAATGCATCTAAACTTTTAAATGCTGTTTGACATGCAAAAAGGGATAATGGTATTGAAATATAAGTTGAGTTTATTGAGAACGTACATTTTGCTTGAACACTAGAAAAGTCAAAAGATTCGCAATCGAGACGGCAACCTATCTATGGAACTGCAACCTATCTTTGTAAAAATCGGAACTGCAACCTATCATTTCCTTTTCGTTCTCATATCTTTCAAAACCATTAAAATATTCGTTCATAAATACATGTACCAGTTATGTTTAAACAAATCTGAAGTGTTTAATGCAGTTTTCCCAATATATTACCTCATTTTCCGCTAAATCCGAGGCTAAATGATAAATTGAACTGTAACCTACCAGTAGAATTTCGTACATGTTGGACACATTGCAGAAGTGTTCTCGATAACGCTTAAAGTTTCAAGGAAAACATGGATATTCTAATACACACTAGGTAGGTGGGCATATGATAGGCTATGTTTTACATTCAAGAAATTATCAAAATTATATGTATTACCTTGATTTTCGGCTCCAGTCGAGTCTTTTCTTGACGCCATCTTGCACTGCAACCACCATTTGGTCACGTGGATTCCCCGCCGTGGATGCTTATTGAATACGGCCCCTGATCAAATAATTCTATGGATTATCTATATATATATGCATAAATCGCATGAAAGGTAGAGTGTATTTAAATAAATCGTTGTCTAAAATTACGAAATTCTCGAACTAAAATGAAAATAGTCACTAAGATGCTTATTGAATACGGCCCCTGAACAAATAATTCAATGTCTTATAACTTATTGACGGAATATAATCACTTCTTTGATCAATAATATAGTTTAATGACAATGGGCGTCATCCTTATCCCCTGGATGTGTCCGCCACATGTGCCCATGAGGAGCAAATATGATCGGATGTTTCATATCTGTCTTTTTAATCTTTCTCGAAACATACATTTTTGGCTGCTGTCTTGTCCCTGTCGAGGTTAAAACGTTTTACACTGTATTTTTCGAACTTTACAAACAGAGAGGTTGTTTTCTTTAAGTATGTTATAAGTTTTCAGTTTAAAACACGATATTTCATAACAAAGGCAGATATGAGAATCAGAAACAATCAAAATGGGTCATTTTGCTATATTACTAGAGATGTCAGGGATTTGTAAAATAATGGTTTTGAGTTGTTTATATTGTAACTTTCGAAATGCCGATACTTTTTTTTCAAGGTTTAACAAAATGGAGTCGAGTTTTTTAACTACCAAATTAATGTTACACGATAGCGAACAAAACTAAAAGCTTACAGGAAAACACGCGTGTCCGTTCCGTGGGTAGAAACACCAGATTTATTCATATAGGGAGAACTCGGAACCCCTTGTGATATAGGTGAATACCTGGATATGCAAATCTTTTGTATACTCTATTGAATGGTTTTATTTAACTTTTTTTCATGTATTTCAGGGGTGCGGGTAGCATAGCTGGCACGGTGATTGGTGTGTTGGTGTTTATCGGAATAGTGGTCGGGATCTACGTGTGTTGTCGGCGAAGATACCATCCCGTGGTCGTCCAGCAAACCGGAGCGCCTGGCGTGACGGTTGTCAATACTAACAACCGTATGTACAGTTCTAGCCTCATCGGTTTAAATCAATTTAGATGACAACGAGCCACCCTGATTTGAACATTCAGTTTTGTTAAACCACACAAATTAAATAAGCCCAGACAAACGCGTATGGACTTGGGCTTGTTTAACAAATCGCTTCAAGCGTTTTGGCTTCATGGCAATTTCCATCATTGATAAGTAGATTGATGTTTGGATATTTTAGGGTGGAGCGGTGAGATAATTTTCAGGGACCGTTAAATAGCACAGTGAACTTTCTCAAATGTGTAAGTTATTAACCCTGTGTGGTTTCTGTGCTCAAGTCATTCATTGTTGCGAATGTTTGATCCATATTCTGACTAGTGCTTATATGCTCAATAGTCGTTTTTAGAAATGGCTTAGCTGGCTTAGTGTTTTATCTGTAATATGAATTCAAGAACAAGATAAAAGCTATAATCCAGCAGTTTTTTTCTGTAAAACAATATTTTTACATTTCACTCATATTCTGACCAGTACATATCTACACACAATTTCAGAAATGGGACAGCAGGTTCAGTATCCAGGGTAACAGTTCGCCTCGCCACCATATGCGGGAGGTGGCGACGCCTATCCACCACAAACAAAACAGGGCGGGAATTACTAAAGACTATGATATTACTAGCTATCGTGATGATTTGAACAACATAATATTTGAACTAATGAAAATATCTACATGTATTTGTTTTTTTTCTTAACTATTAACCATTAACTATTAATTATGTCTTACTGATTTCAATTAAACTGAAACAGCTGTGTTAAAGGTTTGGATGAAGTTCCTGCTTGCAAGATCCGTCTTCAAGCATGTGTTCAAAGTAAGACTTGGGACCTTGTCGCTATTAATGAAGACATAGTATTGTTTTTATTGATACAAAACGTTCCTGCGTTCATGCTGTCAGTTTTAAAATTGTATTCGTCCGACGTCGTTATATAGTTCCATCAGTTTTTAATCGTGTGTTAACTGATCGCCAATAATTTTGCTCCACGTCACAAACAGGTAATTATTGATAGCTTTTTATTATCCTTTTAGTTTTGAGCTATGAAGAGAGTAATGTAACAGCTTTATTCTGTTCTTCGTCATTTAAAACTACAATGGAGACTTACATCATTAAACATAAGTGTGGAGCTAAACAATATGTTACTTACACGGCTCGCTAAAAGCTAATCCATGCGTATCTCTGACATAACTAATCTAAAATGGACTCTTACAAAACGGATCTATACATGACTCGGACAAAACTAAACTCTAAAAATCTTTGTCCCTTGACATAATCAAACAAATCTCGAATCATTTAAAAAAATACTTATAAAACATACCTAATAAATAATAAATGTTAAAGATGTAAAAATGCGAATCCATATAAACGAGTCTTCTTTTTTACATTTAGTACTCTGAGAAAATTAAAGCTATATTGAATATGAACATAAACGTAATAACTTCTCTAAACTTACTTATTTACTATTATTAACTGAGTCTGGGCAGGGTTCTTGAGTATTCATCAACTTCAATGATAACTGTAGTTTATCTTTTCAGTTCAAATACCAGGGCTTGACGTCTGATTTAGTGATAACTTTAGTTTACCTTTGGCCTTGACACCAGGGAAAGTGGCGTGCTAATTTGCAATTGACTAGGTCAAATAATCAAAATGAATAGACAGATTTGACAACTGTGAATGAACTTTGCGCTCATTAGAGGAGATAGTGAAGTGTTCTGAGGTACGAATCAACAGATTTGACTAAAGTCTTGAGATCTTTGTGTTTATTTGAAGAGATACTGATGTGTTTTGAAGTACAGGGTGCATGATAATTTTTGCTTTATCAGATATGTTGGTAGCCGGATTTATATCTCAGGAAATGAAATTATCAAAATATTAATTTGAACAAAAGTATTGTTTTTAACCTGGGAAGTCAAGCAGATGCTGGTCTAGTGTAATCGTCTAAATTGAAGATGCATTTATAAGTGCAGTTGTTTGGAAGTCTGTACGTACAGTTACACTTTTAACTAACCGCAGTTGCTTTGGTGCCAACACGATAACGCTTATTAGTCGAAAGACTAGTATTTCCTTCAAAAATTCACTTCACAATTTTGTTACATAACAAATTTTCTTTTTAAAAAATCACGTTTATTTTTAAGACGTTATCTTTGTTCGCGCGCGAAAACTTCGGAAGAAGAAAACTTCGTTAGGAACTCTTACTTAACACGTAAAATTTAACTATTAATATAAATATTTCTTATTGAAGAGAGAAATGACAATTGTATCACTTCAGCCGTATTTGGTAAGCTCAAAAGATAAGCTACGGTTGACGTGAGTGTAATAATGTTTACATTTAATGATTTTGAAATGTTGGTATTTTGTCAATTATTTATTTCCATCGGCTTCGTAACTCAACGCCGATGTCGGTTAAAATCTTACACAAACACTACAAGGTCGATAAAACGAAATCGAAATTAAGTTGGGAAGGAGTTCTTCTAAACTTCTATGAATTGTTTTTCATGCTGAATTATTGCAAAAATGGTACAAATAACCTTCGATGAAATGTATACAAAAAGGAAAACAAGTCATACAACACTGGAAAAGAAGGAATCTGACTCCTATCGGCGAAATAACAGTAGTTACTCATTTTATCTTTGTTCATTAATCATTTTACAAATTTACCAAATTCACATGATATGATCTTAAAAAACATTAACTAATTGTTATTTTTAAATTTCGTTTGATACGGAAATCCAAAAATAAGTATAATTTTGTTAAAAAAGATTAGCCTGAAGATGTCTTAAGATAGTTGATCTAGCTGCCTTTACGAAAATTCAATAATGTGTTGGATTGAAAAACGTTATATCGTTACTTTTATTAAATAATTTGCTTTATAATAAATGTATATTTGTCATAAACGTTTTCAAACTGAACACTTAATAATTATTGTAGGGCATATTTGATTTATATGTCATTGTCCACTTATGTGTATGTTTATCAAATAAAGATTCATTCAATAAGCACAGCGTTGAAAATATTTTTGGTGTTAGTAGTTTAAAAAAATGTATTCCATATATTTGGAATATTTGCAAAACATAGTTTGACACGTTATACAATAAAAGTGTACTGGTAGGCAGATGTCATCATAGAAAATGGTTAAAAAATTAAACTATTAACGTTTTATATATATGGTAACCTTATGAATTAGTAAACAGAAAAATCAGTATCAGTATAATCAGTATGATAACATCAGTATCGATGTGAATTAAATGATTCTAAATGTTAAATGCATCTAAACTTTTAAATGCTGTTTGACATGCAAAAAGGGATAATGGTATTGAAATATAAGTTGAGTTTATTGAGAACGTACATTTTGCTTGAACACTAGAAAAGTCAAAAGATTCGCAATCGAGACGGCAACCTATCTATGGAACTGCAACCTATCTTTGTAAAAATCGAAACTGCAACCTATCATTTCCTTTTCGTTCTCATATCTTTCAAAACCATTAAAGTATTCGTTCATAAATACATGTACCAGTTATGTTTAAACAAATCTGAAGTGTTTAATGCAGTTTTCCCAATATATTACCTCATTTTCCGCTAAATCCGAGGCTAAATGATAAATTGAACTGTAGTCTACCTGTAGAATTTCGTACATGTTGGACACATTGCAGAAGTGTTCTCGATAACGGTTAAAGTTTCAAGGAAAACATGGATATTCTAATACACACTAGGTAGGTGGGCATATGATAGGCTATGTTTTACATTCAAGAAATTATCAAAATTATATGTATTACCTTGATTTTCGGCTCCAGTCGAGTCTTTTCTTGACGCCATCTTGCACTGCAACCAACCATTTGGTCACGTGGATTCCCCGCCGTGGATGCTTATTGAATACGGCCCCTGATCAAATAATTCTATGGATTATCTATATATATATGCATAAATCGCATGAAAGGTAGAGTGTATTTAAATAAATCGTTGTCTAAAATTACGAAATTCTCGAACTAAAATGAAAATAGTCACTAAGATGCTTATTGAATACGGCCCCTGAACAAATAATTCAATGTCTTATAACTTATTGACGGAATATAATCACTTCTTTGATCAATAATATAGTTTAATGACAATGGGCGTCATCCTTATCCCCTGGATGTGTCCGCCACATGTGCCCATGAGGAGCAAATATGATCGGATGTTTCATATCTGTCTTTTTAATCTTTCTCGAAACATACATTTTTGGCTGCTGTCTTGTCCCTGTCGAGGTTAAAACGTTTTACACTGTATTTTTCGAACTTTACAAACAGAGAGGTTGTTTTCTTTAAGTATGTTATAAGTTTTCAGTTTAAAACACGATATTTCATAACAAAGGCAGATATGAGAATCAGAAACAATCAAAATGGGTCATTTTGCTATATTACTAGAGATGTCAGGGATTTGTAAAATAATGGTTTTGAGTTGTTTATATTGTAACTTTCGAAATGCCGATACTTTTTTTCAAGGTTTAACAAAATGGAGTCGAGTTTTTTAACTACCAAATTAATGTTACACGATAGCGAACAAAACTAAAAGCTTACAGGAAAACACGCGTGTCCGTTCCGTGGGTAGAAACACCAGATTTATTCATATAGGGAGAACTCGGAACCCCTTGTGATATAGGTGAATACCTGGATATGCAAATCTTTTGTATACTCTATTGAATGGTTTTATTTAACTTTTTTTCATGTATTTCAGGGGTGCGGGTAGCATAGCTGGCACGGTGATTGGTGTGTTGGTGTTTATCGGAATAGTGGTCGGGATCTACGTGTGTTGTCGGCGAAGATACCATCCCGTGGTCGTCCAGCAAACCGGAGCGCCTGGCGTGACGGTTGTCAATACTAACAACCGTATGTACAGTTCTAGCCTCATCGGTTTAAATCAATTTAGATGACAACGAGCCACCCTGATTTGAACATTCAGTTTTGTTAAACCACACAAATTAAATAAGCCCAGACAAACGCGTATGGACTTGGGCTTGTTTAACAAATCGCTTCAAGCGTTTTGGCTTCATGGCAATTTCCATCATTGATAAGTAGATTGATGTTTGGATATTTTAGGGTGGAGCGGTGAGATAATTTTCAGGGACCGTTAAATAGCACAGTGAACTTTCTCAAATGTGTAAGTTATTAACCCTGTGTGGTTTCTGTGCTCAAGTCATTCATTGTTGCGAATGTTTGATCCATATTCTGACTAGTGCTTATATGCTCAATAGTCGTTTTTAGAAATGGCTTAGCTGGCTTAGTGTTTTATCTGTAATATGAATTCAAGAACAAGATAAAAGCTATAATCCAGCAGTTTTTTTCTGTAAAACAATATTTTTACATTTCACTCATATTCTGACCAGTACATATCTACACACAATTTCAGAAATGGGACAGCAGGTTCAGTATCCAGGGTAACAGTTCGCCTCGCCACCATATGCGGGAGGTGGCGACGCCTATCCACCACAAACAAAACAGGGCGGGAATTACTAAAGACTATGATATTACTAGCTATCGTGATGATTTGAACAACATAATATTTGAACTAATGAAAATATCTAATGAAAGATCAATAAATAAAATAATTCACAATGGAGTAGAAAAAACAAAAAGTGAAGAAATAATCAAAGACATTTATTCATTCTACAGTAATCTATATAAAAAAGACATTAACATACAAACCGATAACAACTTCTTTCCAGATAATAACAAAAAACTCAATGATGAGCAAAAAAAATCATGTGAAGGTTTATTGACAGAGTATGAATGTGGCAAAGCACTAAAAGAAATGCAAAACAGAAAAAGTCCGGGATCTGACGGTATAACTACCGAATTCTATAAAATCTTTTGGAATGATATAAAACGATTCTTAGTAAACTCATTAAATTTTTCATTTCAAAATAAAAACCTAACTGAACTCCAAAAACAAAGCGTCATATCTCTTCTACCAAAAAAAGACAAACTATTAACAGACATTAACAACTGGAGGCCAATATCACTTCTCAATATAGATTATAAAATAGCCTCAAAATCCATAGCAAATAGAATCAAAAACATACTAGCCAACCTTATTAATGAAGATCAAACTGGATTTATTAAAGGGCGATATATAGGTGAAAACGTAAGAATTCTGTATGATATTATTGAACAAATAAATAAAGATAATGAAAAAGGAATTATTTTCTTCTCTGATTTTCATAAAGCCTTCGATAGTGTGAACCATGACTATATGTTTGAATGTTTAAAGTATTTCAACTTTGGAGAAACACTTATAAATTGGGTAAAACTATTTTACAATGATGCCCAAAGTTGCATTAATGTGAATGGACACTTATCAAACTTCTTTAAAATTGACAAAGGTGTAAGACAAGGGTGTCCCCTATCACCTTATCTATTTCTCATATGTATTGAAATTTTATCACTGAATATAAATAACAACAACAACATAAAAGGAATAAATATTTTCAATAATGAAATAAAACAAACATTATTTGCTGACGATGCAAGCTTTTTCCTTGATGGTACAGAAATCTCATTCCAAAACCTTGTAACAACATTTGAAAAATTTAGTCAAATATCTGGACTAAAATTGAACATATCAAAATGTACTGTCTTGAGAATCGGTACACTGCGATATACCAATAAAAAATTCTGTAAGTCAAAAAAATTTGTATGGACATCTAATGAAGCCTCAACGTTAGGTATATGTTTCTCAAATGACCATAGAAAGATACATGAACTAAATTTAGAACCTAAAATAAATGCATTTCAACACACTCTCTATAAATGGAAAAGATGGAAACTCTCATTGATAGGAAAAATCACTGTTTTAAAATCATATGCATTCCCGAAACTTGTTTACCCACTAACCGTGCTACCTAATCCAACAGAACCAACAATAAAACGAATTAAAAATATTATGTTTGACTTTCTTTGGGACTCAAAACCAGATAAAATTTCCAGAGACACAATATACCAAACCTATGAAAATGGCGGACTAAAAATGCTAGACATAGAATCCTTTATCAATGCATTAAAAGCTAGTTGGATCAAAAGATTAATAACTAAGAGTAATGCTAAATGGAATAAACTATATAACTCAGAACTCAATAAATTTGGTGGAACAAACATATGGAAATATAACACTAATGTAAACGATGCTAGCAACTTCCAGCTAAATTTTACCTTTCTAAAACAAATCCTTACATCTTGGTGCAAAATCAATTATAACAAGACCGTGAAAAATCTAGCAAAAGAATTTTTATGGAATAACTCTAATCTTAAACAAAGCAATGGCAATACCCTTCTTTATAAAGACTGGCAAAAAAAAAAAAATATTTTATGTTGAACAAATTTTCGATTTTGAAATTAAAGATTTTTTTACTTTCGAACAGATGCAAATTAAATATAACATTGTGGATGGTGATTTTCTCAAATATCTTACGTTAATAAAAACTATAAATAAAATATGGGGACAAGAACTAAAAGACTACCATGCCACTTTAAACAAAGAGCCAGAATACCTTATAGACAAGTTAAGAAAAAAGAACAAAGTAAACAAAATCCTTTATAATAAACAAATTGAATTAAAACAAAAAAATAACAAATGTCTTATTAAATGGGACATTGAATTTCCTGAGGAAGAATTAAATTGGAAGCATATACTGACAACACCAATCCACTCTACAATAGACACAAAATTAAGAGAATATCAATATAAGTATATAATGAATTTAGTTCCCAACAATGATTACCTACACAAATGTAAAATCACAAACTCAAGACTATGCGATTTTTGTTCAATGGCACCAGAAACACAAAAACATCTCTTCTGGGAATGTCCAATAACTCAAAACTTTTGGTCAAATTTACAAAATTTTATTAATACAAAACATATTCAAACAAACATAATGCAATACAGAGTAATATCATTAGGAGTTAAAAAGAACAATAATAATACAAACATTAATTTGATAAACTTTCTTCTGATATTAGCAAAGTACTACATAAGTTATTGTAAATATGACAGAAAAATACCAGAAATAGCATCATTTAAAAACTATTTGTTGAGGCGCATCTTAATAGAAAAAATAATCGCAACACAAAAAGACAAACTAGATGTATTTGAAGCAAAATGGAATGAATTTTTGCAACTGTGTTAATATATCTGCATGTGATCAAACACCTTACTTATGAAATTACAATTCCAACTAAACAATAGAATTATCTCCCTTAGAGTACCCTTTTAAAAATATATCTGCTTGTGATCTAACAACTCACTTATGAAAGTACACTATCAACTAAATTATAGAATTATCTCCCTTATAGTATTTTTTTTTCTTTATTATTTATTGGCTCCCCCTATCTCCTCTCTCTTTGTTCTCTACAAAAAACTTAAAAATTCAAGAATAGGAAAAACATACTTTATATTGATGAATAAACTTTGCTCGATATAAACTATATAAATATATATACTTCTTACTTAGTTGTTATAGATTATGTCAACATGTTAATTTATATTGACTGAACTATTTAAATTCTTTATATTGACTGTCTGTGTATGTATATGTATATTTGTATATGTTTATATTGTTCCAAAATCTTGAATAAAAATAATTGAAAAAAAAAGAAGAAAATATCTACATGTATTTGTTTTTTTCTTAACTATTAACCATTAACTATTAATTATGTCTTACTGATTTCAATTAAACTGAAACAGCTGTGTTAAAGGTTTGGATGAAGTTCCTGCTTGCAAGATCCGTCTTCAAGCATGTGTTCAAAGTAAGACTTGGGACCTTGTCGCTATTAATGAAGACATAGTATTGTTTTTATTGATACAAAACGTTCCTGCGTTCATGCTGTCAGTTTTAAAATTGTATTCGTCCGACGTCGTTATATAGTTCCATCAGTTTTTAATCGTGTGTTAACTGATCGCCAATAATTTTGCTCCACGTCACAAACAGGTAATTATTGATAGCTTTTTATTATCCTTTTAGTTTTGAGCTATGAAGAGAGTAATGTAACAGCTTTATTCTGTTCTTCGTCATTTAAAACTACAATGGAGACTTACATCATTAAACATAAGTGTGGAGCTAAACAATATGTTACTTACACGGCTCGCTAAAAGCTAATCCATGCGTATCTCTGACATAACTAATCTAAAATGGACTCTTACAAAACGGATCTATACATGACTCGGACAAAACTAAACTCTAAAAATCTTTGTCCCTTGACATAATCAAACAAATCTCGAATCATTTAAAAAAATACTTATAAAACATACCTAATAAATAATAAATGTTAAAGATGTAAAAATGCGAATCCATATAAACGAGTCTTCTTTTTTACATTTAGTACTCTGAGAAAATTAAAGCTATATTGAATATGAACATAAACGTAATAACTTCTCTAAACTTACTTATTTACTATTATTAACTGAGTCTGGGCAGGGTTCTTGAGTATTCATCAACTTCAATGATAACTGTAGTTTATCTTTTCAGTTCAAATACCAGGGCTTGACGTCTGATTTAGTGATAACTTTAGTTTACCTTTGGCCTTGACACCAGGGAAAGTGGCGTGCTAATTTGCAATTGACTAGGTCAAATAATCAAAATGAATAGACAGATTTGACAACTGTGAATGAACTTTGCGCTCATTAGAGGAGATAGTGAAGTGTTCTGAGGTACGAATCAACAGATTTGACTAAAGTCTTGAGATCTTTGTGTTTATTTGAAGAGATACTGATGTGTTTTGAAGTACAGGGTGCATGATAATTTTTGCTTTATCAGATATGTTGGTAGCCGGATTTATATCTCAGGAAATGAAATTATCAAAATATTAATTTGAACAAAAGTATTGTTTTTAACCTGGGAAGTCAAGCAGATGCTGGTCTAGTGTAATCGTCTAAATTGAAGATGCATTTATAAGTGCAGTTGTTTGGAAGTCTGTACGTACAGTTACACTTTTAACTAACCGCAGTTGCTTTGGTGCCAACACGATAACGCTTATTAGTCGAAAGACTAGTATTTCCTTCAAAAATTCACTTCACAATTTTGTTACATAACAAATTTTCTTTTTAAAAAATCACGTTTATTTTTAAGACGTTATCTTTGTTCGCGCGCGAAAACTTCGGAAGAAGAAAACTTCGTTAGGAACTCTTACTTAACACGTAAAATTTAACTATTAATATAAATATTTCTTATTGAAGAGAGAAATGACAATTGTATCACTTCAGCCGTATTTGGTAAGCTCAAAAGATAAGCTACGGTTGACGTGAGTGTAATAATGTTTACATTTAATGATTTTGAAATGTTGGTATTTTGTCAATTATTTATTTCCATCGGCTTCGTAACTCAACGCCGATGTCGGTTAAAATCTTACACAAACACTACAAGGTCGATAAAACGAAATCGAAATTAAGTTGGGAAGGAGTTCTTCTAAACTTCTATGAATTGTTTTTCATGCTGAATTATTGCAAAAATGGTACAAATAACCTTCGATGAAATGTATATAAAAAGGAAAACAAGTCATACAACACTGGAAAAGAAGGAATCTGACTCCTATCGGCGAAATAACAGTAGTTACTCATTTTATCTTTGTTCATTAATCATTTTACAAATTTACCAAATTCACATGATATGATCTTAAAAAACATTAACTAATTGTTATTTTTAAATTTCGTTTGATACGGAAATCCAAAAATAAGTATAATTTTGTTAAAAAAGATTAGCCTGAAGATGTCTTAAGATAGTTGATCTAGCTGCCTTTACGAAAATTCAATAATGTGTTGGATTGAAAAACGTTATATCGTTACTTTTATTAAATAATTTGCTTTATAATAAATGTATATTTGTCATAAACGTTTTCAAACTGAACACTTAATAATTATTGTAGGGCATATTTGATTTATATGTCATTGTCCACTTATGTGTATGTTTATCAAATAAAGATTCATTCAATAAGCACAGCGTTGAAAATATTTTTGGTGTTAGTAGTTTAAAAAAATGTATTCCATATATTTGGAATATTTGCAAAACATAGTTTGACACGTTATACAATAAAAGTGTACTGGTAGGCAGATGTCATCATAGAAAATGGTTAAACAATTAAACTATTAACGTTTTATATATATGGTAACCTTATGAATTAGTAAACAGAAAAATCAGTATCAGTATAATCAGTATGATAACATCAGTATCGATGTGAATTAAATGATTCTAAATGTTAAATGCATCTAAACTTTTAAATGCTGTTTGACATGCAAAAAGGGATAATGGTATTGAAATATAAGTTGAGTTTATTGAGAACGTACATTTTGCTTGAACACTAGAAAAGTCAAAAGATTCGCAATCGAGACGGCAACCTATCTATGGAACTGCAACCTATCTTTGTAAAAATCGAAACTGCAACCTATCATTTCCTTTTCGTTCTCATATCTTTCAAAACCATTAAAGTATTCGTTCATAAATACATGTACCAGTTATGTTTAAACAAATCTGAAGTGTTTAATGCAGTTTTCCCAATATATTACCTCATTTTCCGCTAAATCCGAGGCTAAATGATAAATTGAACTGTAGTCTACCTGTAGAATTTCGTACATGTTGGACACATTGCAGAAGTGTTCTCGATAACGGTTAAAGTTTCAAGGAAAACATGGATATTCTAATACACACTAGGTAGGTGGGCATATGATAGGCTATGTTTTACATTCAAGAAATTATCAAAATTATATGTATTACCTTGATTTTCGGCTCCAGTCGAGTCTTTTCTTGACGCCATCTTGCACTGCAACCAACCATTTGGTCACGTGGATTCCCCGCCGTGGATGCTTATTGAATACGGCCCCTGATCAAATAATTCTATGGATTATCTATATATATATGCATAAATCGCATGAAAGGTAGAGTGTATTTAAATAAATCGTTGTCTAAAATTACGAAATTCTCGAACTAAAATGAAAATAGTCACTAAGATGCTTATTGAATACGGCCCCTGAACAAATAATTCAATGTCTTATAACTTATTGACGGAATATAATCACTTCTTTGATCAATAATATAGTTTAATGACAATGGGCGTCATCCTTATCCCCTGGATGTGTCCGCCACATGTGCCCATGAGGAGCAAATATGATCGGATGTTTCATATCTGTCTTTTTAATCTTTCTCGAAACATACATTTTTGGCTGCTGTCTTGTCCCTGTCGAGGTTAAAACGTTTTACACTGTATTTTTCGAACTTTACAAACAGAGAGGTTGTTTTCTTTAAGTATGTTATAAGTTTTCAGTTTAAAACACGATATTTCATAACAAAGGCAGATATGAGAATCAGAAACAATCAAAATGGGTCATTTTGCTATATTACTAGAGATGTCAGGGATTTGTAAAATAATGGTTTTGAGTTGTTTATATTGTAACTTTCGAAATGCCGATACTTTTTTTCAAGGTTTAACAAAATGGAGTCGAGTTTTTTAACTACCAAATTAATGTTACACGATAGCGAACAAAACTAAAAGCTTACAGGAAAACACGCGTGTCCGTTCCGTGGGTAGAAACACCAGATTTATTCATATAGGGAGAACTCGGAACCCCTTGTGATATAGGTGAATACCTGGATATGCAAATCTTTTGTATACTCTATTGAATGGTTTTATTTAACTTTTTTTCATGTATTTCAGGGGTGCGGGTAGCATAGCTGGCACGGTGATTGGTGTGTTGGTGTTTATCGGAATAGTGGTCGGGATCTACGTGTGTTGTCGGCGAAGATACCATCCCGTGGTCGTCCAGCAAACCGGAGCGCCTGGCGTGACGGTTGTCAATACTAACAACCGTATGTACAGTTCTAGCCTCATCGGTTTAAATCAATTTAGATGACAACGAGCCACCCTGATTTGAACATTCAGTTTTGTTAAACACACAAATTAAATAAGCCCAGACAAACGCGTATGGACTTGGGCTTGTTTAACAAATCGCTTCAAGCGTTTTGGCTTCATGGCAATTTCCATCATTGATAAGTAGATTGATGTTTGGATATTTTAGGGTGGAGCGGTGAGATAATTTTCAGGGACCGTTAAATAGCACAGTGAACTTTCTCAAATGTGTAAGTTATTAACCCTGTGTGGTTTCTGTGCTCAAGTCATTCATTGTTGCGAATGTTTGATCCATATTCTGACTAGTGCTTATATGCTCAATAGTCGTTTTTAGAAATGGCTTAGCTGGCTTAGTGTTTTATCTGTAATATGAATTCAAGAACAAGATAAAAGCTATAATCCAGCAGTTTTTTTCTGTAAAACAATATTTTTACATTTCACTCATATTCTGACCAGTACATATCTACACACAATTTCAGAAATGGGACAGCAGGTTCAGTATCCAGGGTAACAGTTCGCCTCGCCACCATATGCGGGAGGTGGCGACGCCTATCCACCACAAACAAAACAGGGCGGGAATTACTAAAGACTATGATATTACTAGCTATCGTGATGATTTGAACAACATAATATTTGAACTAATGAAAATATCTACATGTATTTGTTTTTTTCTTAACTTTTAACCATTAACTATTAATTATGTCTTACTGATTTCAATTAAACTGAAACAGCTGTGTTAAAGGTTTGGATGAAGTTCCTGCTTGCAAGATCCGTCTTCAAGCATGTGTTCAAAGTAAGACTTGGGACCTTGTCGCTATTAATGAAGACATAGTATTGTTTTTATTGATACAAAACGTTCCTGCGTTCATGCTGTCAGTTTTAAAATTGTATTCGTCCGACGTCGTTATATAGTTCCATCAGTTTTTAATCGTGTGTTAACTGATCGCCAATAATTTTGCTCCACGTCACAAACAGGTAATTATTGATAGCTTTTTATTATCCTTTTAGTTTTGAGCTATGAAGAGAGTAATGTAACAGCTTTATTCTGTTCTTCGTCATTTAAAACTACAATGGAGACTTACATCATTAAACATAAGTGTGGAGCTAAACAATATGTTACTTACACGGCTCGCTAAAAGCTAATCCATGCGTATCTCTGACATAACTAATCTAAAATGGACTCTTACAAAACGGATCTATACATGACTCGGACAAAACTAAACTCTAAAAATCTTTGTCCCTTGACATAATCAAACAAATCTCGAATCATTTAAAAAAATACTTATAAAACATACCTAATAAATAATAAATGTTAAAGATGTAAAAATGCGAATCCATATAAACGAGTCTTCTTTTTTACATTTAGTACTCTGAGAAAATTAAAGCTATATTGAATATGAACATAAACGTAATAACTTCTCTAAACTTACTTATTTACTATTATTAACTGAGTCTGGGCAGGGTTCTTGAGTATTCATCAACTTCAATGATAACTGTAGTTTATCTTTTCAGTTCAAATACCAGGGCTTGACGTCTGATTTAGTGATAACTTTAGTTTACCTTTGGCCTTGACACCAGGGAAAGTGGCGTGCTAATTTGCAATTGACTAGGTCAAATAATCAAAATGAATAGACAGATTTGACAACTGTGAATGAACTTTGCGCTCATTAGAGGAGATAGTGAAGTGTTCTGAGGTACGAATCAACAGATTTGACTAAAGTCTTGAGATCTTTGTGTTTATTTGAAGAGATACTGATGTGTTTTGAAGTACAGGGTGCATGATAATTTTTGCTTTATCAGATATGTTGGTAGCCGGATTTATATCTCAGGAAATGAAATTATCAAAATATTAATTTGAACAAAAGTATTGTTTTTAACCTGGGAAGTCAAGCAGATGCTGGTCTAGTGTAATCGTCTAAATTGAAGATGCATTTATAAGTGCAGTTGTTTGGAAGTCTGTACGTACAGTTACACTTTTAACTAACCGCAGTTGCTTTGGTGCCAACACGATAACGCTTATTAGTCGAAAGACTAGTATTTCCTTCAAAAATTCACTTCACAATTTTGTTACATAACAAATTTTCTTTTTAAAAAATCACGTTTATTTTTAAGACGTTATCTTTGTTCGCGCGCGAAAACTTCGGAAGAAGAAAACTTCGTTAGGAACTCTTACTTAACACGTAAAATCTAACTATTAATATAAATATTTCTTATTGAAGAGAGAAATGACAATTGTATCACTTCAGCCGTATTTGGTAAGCTCAAAAGATAAGCTACGGTTGACGTGAGTGTAATAATGTTTACATTTAATGATTTTGAAATGTTGGTATTTTGTCAATTATTTATTTCCATCGGCTTCGTAACTCAACGCCGATGTCGGTTAAAATCTTACACAAACACTACAAGGTCGATAAAACGAAATCGAAATTAAGTTGGGAAGGAGTTCTTCTAAACTTCTATGAATTGTTTTTCATGCTGAATTATTGCAAAAATGGTACAAATAACCTTCGATGAAATGTATACAAAAAGGAAAACAAGTCATACAACACTGGAAAAGAAGGAATCTGACTCCTATCGGCGAAATAACAGTAGTTACTCATTTTATCTTTGTTTATTAATCATTTTACAAATTTACCAAATTCACATGATATGATCTTAAAAAACATTAACTAATTGTTATTTTTAAATTTCGTTTGATACGGAAATCCAAAAATAAGTATAATTTTGTTAAAAAAGATTAGCCTGAAGATGTCTTAAGATAGTTGATCTAGCTGCCTTTACGAAAATTCAATAATGTGTTGGATTGAAAAACGTTATATCGTTACTTTTATTAAATAATTTGCTTTATAATAAATGTATATTTGTCATAAACGTTTTCATACTGAACACTTAATAATTATTGTAGGGCATATTTGATTTATATGTCATTGTCCACTTATGTGTATGTGGTTGACAGCTTTGAGAAGTTGTTATGTTCCGAGTTAAGTTGACCACTTTGTTAGTTCCGTAGCGCTACGCTATACTGAAGTATAACGCCACAGTACTGGTACGGACAAATCACAAGGAACTCCTTTGACGCGAGTTAGAGTGAGGTTAAAGTTACGCTATATATTAAACTTCACTAATGGCTGTACAGATAGACCGTACGGGTTGGTAATTGTACACGTTCAATTAGGGTTTCGCAACCTCTTTACTGCCAATCTTACTTAGCGCTATTTTAGCCAATAAAATATACATATATCATACAAAAGTACTACTCAACGAACAAATCGTAGTCCAACAGTGCTGCACAAACATATTTCTCACATCCTAAACCGCAAGGACTATTTTCGCGTAGTAATCGTTCCGGTCAGCGGCTTGAACGCACGTGTCATAGAGTGTCGGTCAGTTAAAGGTGGCACGGCGAGGCATTGTGGGCCGTGCAGGTGGCTCTCATATCCGACCGCTGACGCAAAAATAACGCTGAAATACAAGAAATCACGACTAATAGAAATAGTTCGTGCAATAAGTGTATTTGTTTTTGCATTTCTGTTCGCTGTTATCGGACTGGCAGTGTGTAATTTCGTTTTCACATAACCCTTGCTCCCTATGCTTGTCTCCGTTCTGAAATCAAGTGTTCGGTATAGTTTAGTTAAGTAAGATTCAGTTTGTTTCGACGTTTAGTTTGGTTTAGTTTATTCAAGAATACGTCTTGAGGCATTTTTAGTGGAAATGAGAAACCAGTAATGGCATCCGTGTTGAGCTGGTCATTGTTGTTGCAAGTGCCCGCTACCAAATGGCTGACATGCAGCCACTTATTTAAAGTGGCACTCTTATTAAAATAAAATAAAGCACATGTATAACAAACATAAATTTTGAGTGATTAATCCCTAACTACAAACTAAATAATGCATTTATGGAAAATATCACGAACTAATCACAAGATTTTAGCAGTGAATTTAATAGCTGAACACCAAAAACTATTAATTAAATGATTGGTGAATGCTTAAAGATTTAAAGCGATCTACTGTAGTGTCATAAGTTAGAAATGCCGTGTTTTCTTCACATTTTTTTCAAATTTAACTCGGAATCCTTCATAAGAACCATTGTTTTCGGCATGAATTCATCCTTACTAGTAAATATAAACAAATGTATTAATTGAGGTAAATCTTATTTGGGAGTAATAGTGCATCCTTAAATATTATACTGATGTTTTTTTTTTGAAGTACGACATTTTATGTTACGCGTTATTGCAAATGACTTATCGTCAATTTTATAATAGCTAACAACCATTAATTACTCCTATATTTAATTGACGATGTCAGCATGTTTTCAACTAAGACTTGGTGTATTGCAAGGGTCCATATGTCCTAATCATCAACGTAAGATTTATGTTGTCTTAAATATTTGTGTAATCGGATAGTTTAATCTTAATTTCCGAACCTTCAGGAAAAAATGCAGATATTCAGGCTAATTTACAGATCCATTAATCACTTCGTTCTCAGAGAAATAAAATTAAGTCCGTTGTTTTGCGCTATATATTTTAATTACTACCCTTCAGTAGGTATAGGTTAATACAGTTACAATTACACATTTGAAGTTCAGGAGTGTCTAGAAATTCCAGTAAATCTCTGAATCCATTGAATTTATTTTTTGCACAGCATGGAAATGACAGTGTTTCTAGGTTAAACATTGCTAGTGAAAGGTTGGTGCCGACATTTCATGAACTATGTGTGTAAAATCGTTCTACCTTCAACCGGACGGAAGGATAACAAAATACGGCTACATTTTATAGTACAATCTCATATCTGGTTGCCATCATTGTTATTGACAATTTTAAACCCTATTTTACTGTTTATTAAAATCATCAATCTTCTCCTTATTCTTTCTTTCTGTATTTAATGAGTGTTAGATCGGAAACGATGAAATACATGTAGGTTAAAATTGTCTTCTTTAAATATTACTTTGTCATAGATTTTTGTCTTTTCAACATTTCATTCCTTATAAATTCCTTAAAGATGCACTATTACTCAAAATTAAGATTTAACACATTTAATACAATTGTTTTGATATACCATAAAGGATGAACAAATGTCGAAAACAATAGATCTTATGGAGTATACCGAGTTTAATTTGAAATAAATGTGCAAAAAAAAACGGTTTTGCTACCTTATGAGACTAAAGTAGATCGCAGTAAATCTTGTAGCATTCACCAATCATTTAATATTTTTGCGTTTTCAGCTATTAAAAACACGGTTATATTATTGTTAATAGTAATTAGTATTTTCCATAAGTGCATTATTTAGTAAGTATTTGAGGGTGCATCACTCAAAATCTATGTTTGTTTTACATGTGTTTGTATTGATTTTTGAAGAGTGTCACTTTAAAGCTACTGAAGTTTAATATAACAACAACTAAAGCTTTTGAAAATGAGCTTTGATTGACGTTGACTGTCTGAATCTAAGGTATTCGATCTGTACAGCCATTGGCTAGTTATCGCACGTTTTAATTCACGATACTAACTTTGCTGTGTGTTTCATGAAATGCTGGTATCATTAATATTGAATTCATTTTAACCAATCAAAAATAAATATCAAATTTATAATTTAGATTTCTGTGGTATATCATGATTTGTTGAACCTTTTTACCTTAACATAAGCAAAACTGTATTAGCATTAAATGTCTCAAGCCCAAAGAGATATTCAGTAAGTTTTAAGTACGCACTCAAAGTGCATACTTGTATACTACTCATGAATCATTTACAACTGGTATGTTGTTACTCTTTTTGCGTGTCGGTAAGGGACGGCAAAGGTCAGGGCCGCGGACACGCGGAGGGACTGCGGGACACGTTACGTGTAACGTTAGAAACGGTTTTCTGAATTAAGCTCATTTCCTCTCACAACTTAGATACTTATTAGCAATGAATCTTTATTTGCACTTTTTATTATGTTTTTGTCATATAAACAAGCATTTTCCTTACATATCACGCGATATCTGAGCTCCTAAGAATACATATATCATGAAGGTGTTTTACATTTTCGCAAAGCTCGGTTTAATTTTAAGTATATGTTTCGGATCTCTTATTTTATTTGAGACTTCCTGAAATGATTTTGCACATCAAGGTCATAGCAACCATGACCTTTGACCTTATGATATCAAAAAAGGGTCATTTGCTAGTCATGACGAACTGACATACGAAGTTTGAAGTTCCTGTGTGCAATAGTAAATCAGGAGAAACCAATGTTTAGCCTAAGGTCACCCAAATATACTGATTTACCAGGAATTTGGATTCTGTACCTTATTTCATCATTGAGTGGAAATTAAGTTTTTTTACCTCAAGGTCACGGCAATCTTGATTGTAGCCATACTCAAAATCAACTGGGGCAATGTACTAGTCATGACCAAATGACATACGAAATATGAAGCTCCTGGGTGCAAGCGTTCTTTAGTTGTGCCATTTTAAGCCTAAGGTCACCACAAACTTATTGTTTTCATCTGAGGGTCACCCCACCAATTCACAACAATTTTAAAATATCATGATTTGAATCAGTATGTATTTGAACAGATGCCAGTCAATTAAAACACACTAACGTGTTGACCTAGAATATCAGAATGGCCTTTCTGGTTTAATAATACCTGTTTTCTAGGACATACAATTACGGTTAACTTTGATTTTTATTCTTACTCGTTTGTTTGTAAAAAGCCAATCGATATATACTCCACGCGTAATCATTTCGTATTTTTGAAATTGATAGGTTTGTATTGAACCTTGTCTCAGTTTCTTACTTCCTTTTTACTTGGATCCCTTTCAGCCAAATACAAAAGGGCGATTATCATTGAACTTTCACAACTTGTTTAAAATATTCATTCCCACTTTGACCCACTCTTTCACTATGTTCATATAAATGACTTTATTTACCATTGCTTGTACTGCATTAGACGATTTTCTATGAGCAAATCGCACATATATCTCATTACCATTTTGAGAATAACAAACAATTTGTACCTGAAGCGTTACATCATAATTGTACGATGTAGAGTTATATACATTGCTTATTGTCAGTTCTTGGAATCATCGTGGGAAAATGCTCTTTTCGAAATACGACTTTCGCTCGATGTTTAAAAAGGTACTGAAATAATCGAACGGGAATGCAAATACAGTTAAGATATAAATTGAGTGCTACATCAAAACACTTAAAAATGATCACGTTTTTGCCGACGACGGTAGCAGGTTATAATAAACACTTGCTTATATAGTATAACCTGCTACCGTCGTCGGCAAAAACGTGTTCATTTTTAAGTGTTTTGATGTAGCACTCAATTTATATCTTAACTTTATTTGCATTCCCGTTGTCGCCATTATTGTTTGTACGACACAAATTAGCATATTACCACCAGGGATGATCGGCCAATGGCTTAAAATAATGTTGATTCTGTTCTCGCGGCTCTGAAAGTGACAGCGTCCCGCTGTGAAAATGCTTTTCACTCATAAATCATAACGTATATAAAAACACCTATAGTGCTTGAATCTATTCAAAGTTATCCGTTTGCCAATATTTAATGGATAAACTCTCACTGTTTAATTATTTTCCTGCAAAGAAGCGGAAAGAAATATCCTGGATTTTTAACACACCTCACAGGGTGATTGAACGATCTTTGATAGTGTGCATATTATTCATGCAGGGAGTTGACTCATCGTTTGGTCTTAAATGGTGTTTGGAAGCTCTTTATTGACAAAATAACTATTATGGAAATTTTATGCCTTTATACAATGTAACACCACCCATTCTTGTCTTAGTCCATCAAATGGACGCGATAAGGAATGATTGTAGTTTCAGACAACTCAGTCTGTTTGCTAATAAAGAAACCATGAGGTAGTAAAACAAAGCAAATTATTTTGTCTTCATGACTACTTTTAGGGCAGAATTTAATTATCGGTAGGAATTGACATTAACCGGAAATGGCTGGCTGATGGCTCGTTTTCAGTTTCATGTGTTGTACCTAAACAGATTTCGGTCTAGATATATATTTATTGTGTAAGAGCAACTTCACATATCGCTTGACACTTAAAATGTATCTCATTGATAGTATTCTTAATATATCAGCATTTACTCAAAATTTCAATTCAAACACACACACATATATATATATATATATATCATTATGAGAACTTCTGAATTTGGATTCGTCAATCGAAGCAAATAAAGATATGGAATTGTATTAAATTGAACTATAAATAAATTAAATTTATTTACCCTTTGGAGCAATGATCTCCATAGAAAAAATTATTTTATCATTTACATCTTGTATCGCAAACGTTTGCATTTTCAAAAACAGATATATTTCTTCCCAGATAATGAACGGAATAACTGGCTTGAGTAAGCACACAAAACAGCATTTGATTTATTTGTCTGAGACACTTAGAAGTAGTTCCATGCGTAAGAACTACTTCTCATATCGGTTTTCAATGGCCACAAGTTGTTCCTTAATTGTCTTGCATACAATTTTCTAGATCATTGTTTCCAGTTGTGTAAAGGTGGCACCCTTGCAGTCGTTTACTTTGTGTTTCTGAGCCACTGGGAGCAGAAGGACTCACTTCGAGCGCACATAAAATATGTGAATCTGTGAACTGTCTAAATGAAACCTCATACCGCTAAAAATTCAAACGGGTGATATTCAAACGGGTGATATATTTACCAATATATTTGCGATTGAATTGCTTTGTTTGTCATGTTAATCTTCGTAAATTGAGGATCTGTTTGACAAGATGAAAGAATCGGACAATTATACACATACGGCTTTTATAAGAAGAAGAAGAAAGTTTATTCAAAGATATATATCACACAATACATATTTGAAATAGGCCAACATGACCCGTGATCAAATCAATGTAATACAATGACTTATATATACATGTATGGCGGAACAGATTGATTGAATCTATTTATATATTCACAGATTTAACAACTATATTCATATAATTTAATATAATTGTCTTTATCGGTTATGAGTTATTACTTAACTGTATATCTATCAACCGTATGACTTATGCACTACAATGATACCATGAATTTTGATAAGCAATTCTTGTTACTACTGTACTCATTATGTACAAATAACATCAATAATGTTTTGCTAGTTTGGACTAAGTTTTTAACAGAAAGATAGTCTATGGAATACCCAAATCAGGCTGGTACGTACAAATATGTATGGTTGTCATCGATACCGATTAATGTGTGTCAACTTATTCCGAATAATTTATTAATCTGTTGTATTTTATATATACACTTTACGTCTAGCATAAAGAGTACCGTTATTCAAATACAATGTAACCGTACACTAAGTCGTGTTTACACTCATTCTTAATTTTCTTAATTCAAAAGCATGATATATGTATGCTGATAAGTTTCTTACAGTATTAACGTTTTCGGACTGCAAAAGTTGTACAGTCTTATACATACTAGGCCTAAGTCTATAATATCGTTTTATATATTTATCTCTTATAGTATTATAAAGATTACATTCCATCAAAAAATGGTATTCATCTTCGAGTACTTGGCATAAATTACAGATCTTCTCTTGGTACATTTGACCATCGTCCAGTTTCTATTAGTAAACGATGAGAACTAAGTCTTAACCGTGACATAGCAATTCTATATTTTTCTACATTAACAATATTCAAGTATGCTTGGTATTCAAAATTGCCGAGATATATATAAAACGTTGCCCTAGATGAATCATTTATCCGACTATTAAGATTTTGAATAAAGTTATCTTTGACTATTTGCTTAAACAAGCTGATAAATACATTTATATCACCAACACCTTGTGTTAATCATATCTCATTGAACCCAAAATTACACAGCATGTCTCTTACACTAGCGGCCCAGTTCTTCTTTGCTGGTCTTATATCAATGTCTCTTAACATCATTTTATACACATTGTTAATAAATTTTCTATCCGAGCACTCTATCACTTTAAACCAGTATTTAAGAATAGATACATAACGTAGATGAACAAAGTCTAAGCGTCCCAGCTCGTTATATACAAAATCGTTTTGCGTTGATGTCTTAACTTTCAGTATTGATTTGCAAAATAAAGTATGTATGCGTTCTACACACAATGCATCTGTAAATCCCCAAACCTCACATCCATAAAATAAGATAGGCTTAACCAGCTGATCAAAATGATCTAAAATATGTTCTACGGAAATATTAGTGAAATGAAATAAGTATCTCTTCAACTTGAAAATAGCTTTTAGCGCTTGGCCAGCTAATGTCTTGCATGTATTTTACAACGAACCACCAGGCGTGAAAACAATACCCAGATAACAATATTTGTTAACAATCTCAATATTCCCACCCTCATAACGGAAGTTCAAATCATTAGGCAGTCTACCGCAATTTCAAAACACAACTATCTTTGTTTTATCTCTTTTAACAATTAATTTCCAGCGTTTACCTTATTGCTCCAGAATATCTAAATTAGATTGCATATCTGCTGGTGTAGTTGCAAAAATAACAATATTGTCTGCGTACATCAACAGGAATATTTTTAGTGTGTTTACATCAATGCCATTCGCACCTTTTGTCATAAGCTCTTCCTCTAAATCGTTTAGATACATTGCAAATAAAAATGGACTCAAACTTTCACCTTGCCTGACACCGAGTAAACATTCAAAGGCATCACCTGTTTTACCTAGTAATTTAACACGTGAGCTAACAGTATTATACATTGACTTTATAATATTAAATAATTTAACTCTTATACCTAGTCTATATATCTTTTGCCAAATATTTGGCCTATATGCAGTTCGTTAATCACGCTTACTGCAAACACGCAGATTTTCTAGGGTTCCTTGAATTTTACATTTGGTTTTTTTTGTCTAAAACTAATCAATTTCAACATTTTTATTTCGCGATTTATTTGTCAGTTTTTTTAACTCTTAAATTTATCAATAGATTAAAAATGATTTTGATTTAATTTTAACATATAATGCAAATCAACCTCGGGCATGCAATGTTTTTGACGTTCGGAAGGCATGGCAACGGCCGGGAATAATTTAATTACTAAACCGAACAATACCACGATTTCCCATTCAAGTGTTTAACACTGATGCAGTTAAATTCAATGATTCAATCATAAACGCAGTCGAGCGTCATTTTCACCAGGTACTGAAAGCTCCGCGTACGTTTTCACTATTTTTCCTCAGAGTGTCAATTTTGCCACTTTGGTTAAAATACACACAAGGCCTAGACAGCAAAGGAATCAAACTACTTAACGTAGTTTAACCAGTGATAGCCATTAGTTTTATTAGGTTTTTTTTTCTCACTTTTTACAAAAACTATTAACAATCAACAAAGAACAATAAGGAGGTAACAAAGCAATTTTGGAAAATAGTGCCACAAACTTGACTCATGGAAAGTATTAAATCTATTGGGCATAGAAGTAGTTTTCATATTTTTTTAAAAAAAGCAAGGATTGTTATTATGTTATATTTATAACTTTAACTTGTCGAACGTTATCAATAGGGAATTAGGCTCTTCAACAAACTACAACCCCAAAGCAATACATTAAAAAATTAGAAACAAATGCAATTGTTTACATTTCAAGAATGTTTATAAATCAAACCAATGCAAACGAATAGTGATGTCAATTAATTGACTTATAGTTAACAAGTAACATTGATAATATTATAAGGAAAGTGCACACTAACGGTCAAACACATATATCAGCATATACAAATATGTACAGTGACAATACGTCAGAACCAACCACATTTATTGACATCAACAGCACAACAACATTTAAATGTTAACTAGAGATCCTGTCAACTAAACGTAGTTTTACGATAATCCAATTAATAATTTAACTCTTAAACTTTAAATAAAAAACATCAACAATAACTATGGTCCACTGCCACGTCATGTAACAACGACTTTGTTTACATTGCAATGAAGCCTGATTGGTAAATGTTCTTCAAGGCGAAGGTTCTTCAACAATTGCTTACAATGAAAATGTACCTTCATAACAGCGGTCACATTGGTGTTCACATTAAGGACACATATCGTTTCCTTCCAGGTAGGATCAATTGCATTGTCACAAAAACATTATCTTAAGCTGCTTTACACCTGATCCAGTTGTATAGCCTTATCCAACCGAACTTGCGGTCATTCTCTTTGCAATAAACTGCTATTATCACGACAGCCATGAACATTAATTAATTGAGAAAAGTATTCTACTATAAGGCCTTTAATATGTTCATCTCACCAGCTTTATACAAAACACAAGGACAGTAAGATGAATAAAAGGTTCAGTTCAGTCAGCAGCGATCATATCAGCTCACCAAAAGAGAGCATTGTTCTGCAATATGAGTCAACACTAGTGTCCGGTTCCTTTACTGGTTTCTTAGTATTGATTTGAGCTAATTCCTTTGTCATGACATTAACTGTTTTTCTTTCATACAACTTAGGTTTTTCTCGTGATTTGGTTTGTATTCAAGAGTTTTTCACCTAGCTGTGTTCCGAGATATCACACTGAATGGATTTTACTTTTAATCACAACATGTAAACACAACCTGGAACAGCCACATTAGTAGAATGTGCGTTAGTAAAGAAATTCAGGACGAGCAGGACTGTCAAATCAATCACAGTCCTCCGAAAGCGCTACCGGCCTTCCAACAGGTAAAAGCCGAACCATTCCTTTCATGTGGGTCCCGCCTGGTCAAAAGATAATTAAAAATTTAAAAAGGCCTATATTCATAAGAATATTAATGAAAATATAATATCAAGATGTTTGATAACTAACGACGTAGGTAGTCGGTATGTTCGGCCATTTTTTTACCGCATCTATCTATGTGCATAACTCCCGCGATGGAAAAGAAGCATATACATATCTGCCGCCTTTACAGGCCATACAAATATAATGCAACATTTTGTTTATATTTAACATCCATCCTCCAATTTTCACCATTGCTTAGGAAGCTGCCTGTTTTACAATATTTAGAATCACATTTTTTTCTTGTTAATGACAAAAAACAACATACATGGCAAATAACTACATAATGACCATACTGTTAAGCCTAGCCATCTCGAATTTATAATGAGGGTCTTCAAAGAGCCGTGTGATGTTGTAACAGAGAACGCCGTCCTGTCCGTCTGTGAATTCGAACTGCCTAAAAGAAAAAGAAAAACAAGTTTGTGTTTTGTGAAATGTGAGTAAATGCAACCTTGCCTAGAAACGTGAAGTTGACTGTTTGAAACAATCTTTACCGTATCAATTTCTAATTGAACGTGTTTTGTGAATTTAGTCTCATTTGATTTATGTATGTTTATTGAAATGAGATTTAAGTTCAAACATACAGCGTTGGTCTTAAGCTGGTTACGCAATTAAAACTCTATGCAGTGTATTCAGATCATTTCGAGACTCTCTAGTGAGAAAAGGGATACCAATTATGTGTTAAAAATGATATATTGAAGTTTGTAAATGCCAGGATTATGAGAATCTCGTCTGATTTGCAGGTAAAAACTCAAATATCATGGAGTTTATTGCATTAAACTTGTAACCCAATATTCGGCTTTATGGCGTTCGTCTTACGATACATGCTCATCAGAACTAAAACATGTTAACATATTAACGTATACACACCGCAGCACGTAGATATCACCTTCCTTTACGTTACAGTCAAATTTGTGCTCACGTCCGTCCATGAACGTAAACGTAAACGTCTTCTCTGCGAACGTGACGTGCCTGGCCTTATGGTGCGTAAAATTCCACGTGCGATGAAGCTCGTCTGGAAACACGCAACGCCGCTCTGAAAAATAGCAAAATGTAGCACAACATAAACACATTTAAGTGTATAACTTGTTTGTCCATTATTCATGAAATTGAACTGTATGACGTCAATTTTCTACCGAGCATGACATTTCACCAAGATTTCACTCCGATTGTATTATAAACAAACGTTTCGTATACGTTACTTGTACGTGTACGTGCCGACTTCGTTACAATCTATGTCATTAAAGGTTTGTGTAAAAGGTACAAGTTTAACACGTAGACTCGAGCAAACTGACATATAACGCAACGGTACTGGTATAAACAAATCACGGGGAACTCGATTGCGAGTGTCAGTGAGCTTACAATTACGCTATATATATAATACTAAAAACAAGTGGCTGTTCAAAAGGAATGGCTGGGTAATTTTACACGTACACGTATACCTAGGGTTTCACAATATTTTTACTGCGGAACTTACATTGTGTCGTATTTAAGTCAATTATTAAAGTATTGTACAACTCAACGAACATTTTGTAGTTTCACAATACTGTACAAGCATATTTCTTGATTGTTTCATCTTACCTGTGCGGACAATTTCTGCGTAGTCACCTTTCTGGTCCGCGGCTTGAACGCACGTGTCATTCAGTGTCGGCCAGTTAACGGTGGTACGAGGGAGGAGTTGTGGGCCGAGCAGGTGACCCTCATATCCAACCGCTGAAACATAAATATCGCTGAAATTCAATACAAGGTATCACAAGTATTTCTCAAACAGTTCGAACAAAGAAATGTAATTATTATCTCATTTATGTACGTTGTTATCAAACTGGCAGTGAGTTATTTCGTATTCCCGCCCGTGATAATCTACGCCAACATCAATTGTTCTTGATTATACGACTGTAAAGGAAATCATCAACAATTGACTTTTATAAATATAGATTGCATTCAACATTATGAACATAATAATTAGTTGTTTCATTTGACGCGCTTTACGACAAGGACACCATGCATGTTACCGTTGAGTCTGACGATGCTGTACTCGCCGACAACACTGTTCCCGAAGATGGCAGCAAACCCCAGACAGAGAACACCGGAACCTTGGATCCCTATGCTTGTCTCCGTGCTGAAATCAAGTGTTCGGTTCAGTTAATATGAGTTTAGTTAAGATAAGTTAGATTTAGTTTAAATTTAAAGTTTAGTTTTGTTCAATCTAAAGGCACGTTATGAGGAATGTATGACTAGATATGAGAAACCAGTACAGGAATCTGTTAAGAGATGGTCATTGTTGGTGCAGGAGCTAGGAACGACATGGGTGACAGGCAGCCACCTTACTGAATATTTTATTGTTGATTTTGAAGTACGGCGTATTATGTTCCGCCTAATAGCTTAAGACTTATATATTCATAACATTTCACAGCCATTCTTTACTCCCATAATTCTATAACGATATAACTATATAATATACAAAATGTTGTATTGCACAAATCCATATGTTCTTATTATATCAACGTAAACTTATGTTGTCTAAAATATTGGAATAGTAGTATTGTTTAATCTATTTTTCTAAACCTTCTGGAAACATGTAGACATACCAGCTAGTTTATAGAACCATTGATAACATTCTCCGAGAACTTACATTATGCCCGTAGTTTCACTATAATTTTTAATTACCACAATTTGATGTATATTGGTTAAAACAATTTCAGATACACTTTTGAAGTTCGGAATTGTCTTAAAATGTCAATAAATTCCCGAACCCCTTGAATTATTTCTTTTTAAAACAGCACGTTTAAATGAAATGAATAGCGTTAAACATTAGAAGTGAAAGGTTGACGGATACATTTCAAGAAGTTTTGACATCCGTTCAACCAGCAACCGGACGGAAGGATAGCAAAATACGGCTACATATTATTAGCCAATCTCATATTTGATTCACATCCTTGTAATTGTCAAATTCAAACTAAATAAAAGTATTTTTATTTTGTATTAAAGTCAATGTCTAGAGTAAAACATTTTTTTTATAAATGATTGACCGAGGCCATCTAATATCCTCATGCATAAATCACGAATGGACCTTCCACACGATTTAAGCACGGACTGAGAAATACAAAACACATAATTGTCGCTAAAGGTGGCGCAGATGTTTTATACCAGACGTTATACCATTTCAGTCAATATTCTCAATGTGACAGAGTGTGTTTCCATTAGCCATTCAGGCAATTCATGTAAATCAGAGTCAGCCTTTCTTCCATCAACTGCTAGAGAGGCGCACGATTCAACTACGTTTCATAATATCCGCCACGGGCTACAAGTAAAATGTGTTTTCATCCACTTTCATTAATGACCGTCGCGATGTTTAAGAACAAGCTAAAATGACATGATGCTCATAATGAAGGTTATTTTTTCGGCTTTATTAATTCTGACTCCATTTCCACCCGAGCGGACCAGCAGCGACGGCTGCCAAGCCGTTCACATCAATTGCTCTAAGTGATCCCAGTAATACCCAACGGTCAAACCAGATTGCGATAACATTATTGTATAGCAGGTGTCATTATAGGGCGTTTGTCTCATAAATAGGCGATTTACTTTATACCGCTCTTACGTGTTTCGTCATTCCACATCCAGTTAATTGGATATAAATCGTCACATCGGCATATACAAGTCGACATGACTACATTCCTTCATCGTCAATTTTTCATAATTATGTATCATTGATATATGGATAGACAATTTTCCCGAGAAGAAATGTGTGTCCCCTACTCTCTAAACACCGGTAGCAGATCCTGGTCAAGTTGGTTTTTCCGAGATACCTCGCCGTCATTGAGTGTGCCCGGATACGCAGTCGCTCGCGATCGGGCGTCAAGAGCGTCCATCGGTCTCTGAGGCGGCCGGGAATGTCGCATGTACCGTTCAAGTGGCGGGGAGGGCTTACAGGCGGAATGTCACGCTGTGAGACTCGCCGAGACTCCACAATGTACTCGCACGATAGACTGGGTGTCGCTTCAATTCCAGAGCTTATGAGTATGAGTTTGGTATGATAATATTTGAATTGGTCTCTCAACCTTTTTACAGTTCACACATTGTCATTATTTTGAATTAAATTTCGAGGTGTTCACTTTGATCCTCACCTCAAAGAATTTGTCAGTATCAAAGCTCATAAAAGATACCTTGTGTCTTGTTTCATAAGTATTGTATTAGTACTACATCTTTCATTTTCTTTTCATACAGAATTTTATTTCTTTTCTTTGCTAGAATAATGATAGTTTCACTAATTAATGCCAAGTCAATACGACCATGCGCACCCAAAAACATTACGTCAACATTGAACCTACCTAGGTCGGCGACGGCAGCGATCACCACTACGATCTTTGTCTGTGTAAAGCATAAAGAAAATGATTTAATATATGTACTATATTTTTTCAGAGGTACATATCATGATCTACATCATTTTAGTGTTGAACTATTTTTATAATACAGTCGTTTACCATTTATATACACTATTAGACGCACTGTAGATATTTATTAGTTTTAGTGTTGACATCTCTGTTATGCATTTCCACGACGTTTATTTGAAGGCGACGCGTTGTCGTTTACTGGCATCAATAATGTGTGGTTTATGGTGTTCCCAATTTGTTTTCAGCAGTGGGAGTCATTAGATTAATGTTCTACTCATAAAATATACGAACCTTTTTGTCAAATATTAAACTTATTAAACGTTCCTGTATGTTATGAGTGTCGGAAATGCAGATAAATTACGTTTCAATTTTCGGTCTTAAATATTTTCATATAAAATTTATTTTGCTGATTCAAAAAATGTTTTCAATAATGTTTTAAAGTAACTGAAGTTTAATACAACAACAGCTCAAGCGAATGGACATTAGTTGTTTGATGCTGTCTGTCTATATGTATGGTATCTGAACCAACATTAAGCAAGTCTAACATGTCAATATACCCTAATAATAGTTGCAATGACAGACTTAAAAGGCTGGTATCATTTATTTATAATTAGATACAATCCATCGACTAAGTTAGTAAGTATATATTAAACAAATAAATTAGATTGCTGTGGTATAAGATGTTATTGTTAAACTTTTAAACCTGAACGTCAGCAAAATGGCATCACCAATAAATGTGTGAAACCCAAAAGAGATACGCTGAAAGCATGTAGTTGGCACTCAAATTGCATACTTGTATCCTGCTCATGAATTACTTCCAACTATTTTTATGTTACTTATGTTATATTGTATTAGTTTGTTTTTATCACGAGTGAACATCATAAAAGGTTTCGTAACAAACGCAGGCATATCCATAATTTGTGTTGATTTTTTGTCTTCTAGTCCATTAAGCTTTCTAACTATCGATTTATTCTTTCCTGGACCTTTATTTTTGGATCTTTTTTCCTCGTCGGTAAAGGACTGCACGACATATGCAGGACAGCGTGACATGTACTTAGTTTTATATTTCTCAGAAAACCTCATTAATTCATACGGTTACAATCAATAATTAATGTTATGTACAACTGCTTTCGTCTAACAATAGAGTTATTTTGCATAAAGAGATTAGGGTTAGTAATGTTCGCAACGATGTATATCAATTTTGCTGAACTAATTTGATGAAAGAACACGGTAAGTCTTTCTCATTGAAATGCATTTAATATTCATACATAACAAATGGTTAGTCATATTGTAATGTTAAGTTTCTACTCATAACAAATATGATAATACAATATCATGTTGTTGTTTTTTGTTCCACAACATGAGATTCTGGCCAATTATTATAGTGTGTTCGCCAACTTCGCAAAGTTCATATTAGTTTTAAGTTTAATGTTGTGTTTGCTTGAGAATGTCTGAAATGGTAACAGGAAACAGTTTTTTGTTAAACAACATCGGCGTAATTGTTTTTCTGTATAACATTTTTAGCAGATCAGACGATCTTTGCGTATACAAAATTACAATCTTATCATAAATATAAACTGTGATACATGCACAAAAGTCATTTAATTAGGTCAGTTTAATGTCTTGTCTTATATGAATAACATCTTAATACCCAGCACATTTCTGTTATTACTGCAATGTTCACGGTCATAAATCTGATATGTAAAAATGAACTATTCCCCGTAATAGTATTAGTTTTGAAGACCATATCTTGTTCAACTCCTGATGACAAATTTCGTTCAAATCATTTTGAAAGTTTAAAAGCAGTCCAAGCTGTGTTTTTTTCTGAGCTGTAATGAATTATGTATAGTTTTTTTAACGGTACGGGGATCACAACACTTCTTATATATTGTGAACTGACACAGCATGTAATGGAACAGATGACAGCCTATTAAAACATACACCGACCCCTCAGCTAGAAACTAGGAGTTGTCTTTTTGTTTACTGAGTCCAGTCTTCTATAACATACACTAACACTTCACCTTTCTTGTTCTTCCAATACATTGTATAGAGTGTTTTTCTTGCTTATTGGGATGATATATGTGTATATTATTAATATTTTATTTGAAGTAGGTTATTTCTCATCTCTCAGTGACTCATCTTTTTGTCTGAAATGATGCTTGAACGTCATTAATCAACTAAGGTACTAATATGGACAATTATATGTTCACAAATATGTATCATTAATAACTTTCAAAGAACATTTTAGATTACACAAGTCGATATATAATGCCTAATGGCAGTTAAGTAAGGCATTATACAGTAATAAAATCCATGGTATCCCGTGTATTCACTTTTCAAAAGTTATAACATCTAGTTGATACTCCCCAACTCATCAAACCCCATAAATAGCATCCTATATAACCTGAGCTCACAGACACAAGTATTTTTGGCTCACAGGACTTACAGCATATATTGTATTTGAAAATTTCCAGTTGCATCCTGATACCGTCAAGTACCGAGTTAATTTGAATCAATGTGGGGTTTTTCACTGTATATGTAAAAGGCAAACTGAGATTGATCATTTACATTCATACTGAAATTGTAAGATATTTTACCAAGATGGACCGGAAAAAAACGGCACAAACGCGTTTTTGTCAATATATCATATGATACAGGCACTGAATGCCACCCACTTATCGAAGGCTTATGCTGGATCTTATCTAGTAGCATTGTATACATATATATACATTAAATTGACGCAATTAAGACGTATTCTTTTTGATGGCAGTGGTAATGAAGAAACTAAAAGAAAATCTAGAGAAACAGAGCAACTGGTTTCATTTTCACGGAAACTTTTAGAACAGTATATTTTATCGGGACGAATTGACACCCTCTGAAAATTGTTGGCTATATCAGTTAATACGTTTTACTTTACACGTTAAACATTTATACGATGAATCACCACTCAATCTTGTCTTAGTCCATCAAATGGACACGATAAAGAAGGACTCTTATGTTTATCAGACGATGAAGATTGTGTGGTAATAAAGGAACTAGAATGAAGTAAAACAGAGCAATTGGTTTTGTTTTAATGGACCCTTTTAGGACGGCAATTTTAGTTTTCAGGAGGAATTGACACTATCCGAAAATGGCTGGCTAGCGGCTCTGTTGCAGGTTACAGTTTTAGGCTTCTCAAAAAACATGCTTGTCGTACCCACAGCCTTTCAAGGCTTTCAGTGCGCTTTCATGTGTTTATGGAACAGGAATCATGGCACTGAAATACCCTGATTCGATATGTATTTTATGGAACAAAAGGAAAGATACCTTCTAAAATATGCAACATTAATATATCGAGAAACTCAGTCGTGTTTTTTCCGGACACCTTTTATCGTGTCCTATGGATTTATTGGCCCATGTGTAATAATATCATAACGCCTAAATTCACAGGTCATGCATATATTGTACTTTGCTTCAGCTTCTTACCTGATTTTTACTTCGGTCCTTTTGTTAAACCGAATATAGAAAAGTATCAGCATTGAAAGTTCTCAAAATCTATGAATCGTGTCTTTAAATTTTAACCCACACCTTCTCTATGTTGGAGATAGTGTCTTCATTGCGATTGTTTTACTGCATTAGTAGATATCTTTTGAGACTATATAAAGCATGTTTCAGTGCATTAGAAAGGCAAATTTTCTGTTGCAGCTCGTTGTAGCATTACATTATATTTTCGGCATGGTAAATTAAATAACTTACTGCCATTTGTTAGATCTCGGGATGTTCTTACGCAATGCATCCTTTCCGAAATGCGATGTCTGCTCAATTTGTTCAGAAGCACCTAATATGAGTGAAGAATTTTCATAGTCTATAATTGGCTGCCACTGTTTGCGGCAATAGCGTTTTAATTGTTTAAGTATTCTGATTTCGCAATCAATATACTATTAACTTGATATGAATGCCTAGTGTTTCCGTGAACAAATAATTATTTTCGCGACAATTGTTTGTACGTTACAGATTAGCCTAATGCTCGGACAAATAGCTTACATCGATTTCGTTCCTTTTCTATCGGCACTGTGAAAACGTTTTCGCCTGTAAATAATAACGTACAAAAATAACTCCCATAGTGCTTTTATGTATTGAAACCTATCCGTCTGTGAGTACTTTGATGTACAAAACAGTATTCGAACTCCCACTGTTGTTCAATAATGGCAGGTATAGAAGCGTCAAGTATGAACGACCAAGAACAAATATACTGGTTTCTGTCCGACGACGACGCCCCATTAAATATTGTAGTGTACGCCAGAAGTAATTCCTTTTATAAAAAGAACACGCAATGCATGTGCTTTGCTCAAAAATGAGAATCATTCTGGTCTTGAATGTAATATATATGTCTGATGTCAAAAGGAGATATTTTAGATTCAGTTCCCAATTAAGTACATAAATGCGCCTTAGAGCACGAGTTCGGAATTATTGCATCTTAAAATTGATTCAACTGCGTCCAACTATGTATAAACATTTCAAAATTTAAAAACACATGTTAGATCAAATGTTATTTTTATTAAATCATTTTTTATTTCCTAACCAGTAGTCATGCAAAGAGTTTGGCAATACTGTCAACATTTTTGCTAATATACTGTCCGTGTTTCCTGACTTAGGACCATAAGCAATCAACATTTTTAAGACACTTCTAAGATGTCCATGCTTATATTTGAAAATGATTATACTGATCCAAGAAAAATATTTCAGTTGGCCGGACGAAGACAACAATATGTGTACTGCAAACGCCTAAGATGCCTTAAAGTGGAGTTATAAAATTGTAAGTTATGCAACAGCATAAAGGTGATGTTGTTTATATATAGTATATTATTATATACTGACATATTCAGTTGATGATTGTTTATATTTTAAATACTGTATGGTGAATAAGTGCAATGAATTGTTATCACACTGTACTACCCTCAGGGTAGGTATAGACTATTTAGAAAGTTTGCAGTTTTAATGCATAACATTTTTGAAATATGAGCTGTGAAGCCTACACATACAGGCATTTGACTCATCGCCTGGTCTAAACTGATGTTTAAAATCAACCTGAGCACCAAACAACACAGTGCAGTTCGTATAAATGAAATTTGACATCATTTTAGACTAATTAATAAGTTTAATTATTGTGTCTTAACGCTTAAGATTGTTTATTTAAATATAGACAGGATTTTGTCAACCTTTAACAACACTCGCTTTTTACCTAGGCGACCCGGGTTTGATATCCGGCCTGGGCCTATGTGAGTTTGGTTTGTGTACACCAAGCGGGACAAGTGGGTTTTGTCCTTGTACTCCGGATTCAAACACAACGCAACACCACCATCTCGCGTAACATTGTGCCAACAAGAGTGATTAATATAGTGTTGTAGTAACTTGTTTCCCAATCTTTGTAAAATAAATAAGTTCAAACTTACTTACAAACATTGACACTTCTTATTGTAATAAATCGTCCCAACCAACAATTAATGTAAGGGACATTGTCTAGTATTTGATCTACTCAAAAGTTTGTGGAAGCACCCTGATACCTTTTGCAACCAAGTTGATTTAAACAAATGTGTTGTATACGTAACCTTTTTGAAAAGAGGAATATACTGACCTGAACAAACGGCACACACGCGTTTTGGTAAAAGAAATATATGATTAACACACGTGCAGACACTAATTGTCATCCGCTTGATGAAAGCTTATGTTGGAGCTTATCTAATAACACTTTATATATGTATACAATTAAACACCACACACTCTTGTGTTAGACTAGCAAATGGACGCGAAAATGAAGGATTCTATTATATGTCAGACATCTCAGTCTTTGCGGTAATAAAGAAACTTAAAGGTAGTAAAACAGAGCAATTGGTATCGTTTCCATAGAACCTTTTAGGACAGCATTAAGTAGACGGGAGAAATTGACACTGTCCGGAAACGGCTGGCTGGTGGCTCTGTTTCAGATTGTTGATCTATGCCATCGTGTGTAGTACAGAAACAGTATTGTTTTATTGTGACGGAATGAATTTCTTGGTGTTGCTGATTCGATCAAGTTATGTGGCTGATTCAACTTCGTGGAATAACTAACTTGATTTCAGGGCCGATATGTTCAAATGATACAACTAGCGTAGTTTTAAGTGTCCAATGCAATGTCAATTGTTTAGATTTTTACGCAAAATATATATCTTAATATGGTAGATGTGACAACTCTAAAATTAACACACGGAAAAGATTTTGATAAATTGGTGGCGACATGTAATTAACAACAATTTATCTGGTTTACTCGGATGGCACCACGATGCTGCACGATTTTTCTAATGGTGCGTGCATCTCATATGTTCCAATGATTTACGCAGAATAAATTTCGAAGTGACCCTTCATGCACATAATTCCCAACCAATAGTTTGGGCAATAGGGACCTAGCCTGCATTGCTTTAGTACGTTTTTTTTTACTTTAAACAACAAGCATGTGTAATTTTTAAATAAAGATTATAAAACAGAAAATTACAAAGTTATACATTATATGGTTTCAGTTTTCATCCAGAACATCGTTGGTAGCATTGCCTCATAATAAACAACGTCAGAGTTACAAGGAATGTGATTTCCATTTTTAGCGGATGATCGCCAGTATATTATAAAACTATAGTAGTATTGAAATCTTAAAACAATATTAAAACAGCTAACGAATTACTCGGACCTTTGGTATTACGCTTAAAAACAAAGCAAAATATTATCACGAGATTACAAATTGAAAATATCGATATTAACCTTGACTGTTTTGACTCGAATTTTGATCGACTTGTAAGAGTAATTCATGCAGATACAAACCAGAATATATTGAGAAAAAGTAATTATTTATAAAGATTCCGACATTGCCTATTTGTTGCAAAACATAAATGCAAATTTTATTAAAATATACACGCTTTGTCAGCTCGCTCGAGACGCGATTAATGGGCAATGGTTGGGAAATGAATGGGCATTCCACGACTGTCGTTTAGTTGTCTTTTCTGGCAAAGATATACATGTCAGTGTTAGAGTGACGTGTTATAGTTCGGGTTAGAAATACTGCACGTCACGGTTTTACTGCAAAAGTCTATTTTTATTCAAATGAAGTTAGCTGTGTTCAAAGATATAAATTATAGATGCAAATCTCACGAGTTAATTGAAACAATTCATTTTGCGCTTATATAATCTGCTACATGGACTCGACCAAAGTGTATGGGTTTATACTACACAGTGCCAAAGGCAATCAAATACATTTCAATTAAATTTGTGCAGAATGGCAGGTGGCTGATGGGTAAAATACAAGTCATGTTTCTCGGTTTGCATGTTCGTGAGTAATCTACGCTGAGTGATCATTCTTTGGTAGATATGAAGGATGTTATCAATGCTGGTTTTAAAGAACAGTATGATGTAGGGAACGATACATGATAAGGCTAAGTTGAAATGAAGTCCGAAAATGTTTTTAGGCCACAACAAATTGATCATTTGTTCGTCGGATTTGCCGCACCTAAAATTCGAAAAACGAAAAAAAAATAAAAAAACTTTTTTTTTGCGCCCGCACTTACTATTTGGCCGCGCATATTTTTTTTTTTTTTACTTCTGAATTTCCTCTATTTTCTGAAGTTTTTTTACTTAAAATTTGAACCTGCAACGTCGACTTCGCCTTTTTTGAAGGTATTTCCATGTTTTACATTATCCGCGAGCAAACTTTCCTCGTGTCAGGACAAAATCAGGTCCGGGTAACCGCAAAACAGCCGATATTTGTTGACAGTCTTTTTTGTCGGGAATATTTTGCAGGACGCACCGTTGTTCTCTATTTCCGGTATTAATTTGCAGGATACTTTCAGTTTTCGTTAATGTAAAATACACATTTTTAATTGAAAATCAGTGTCATAGTCAATGGATTATAGTCTTCAGTAAACAACAACAGTTTCACAGCGTCGAAGGCAATAATTATTTATGTGTGTTTTAAGTAATTCATTGTTTTGTACTCAAAATTTAGTGTTAAATAATAACTAAATCAGATTTTGAGTGCAAAACTTATATTAAAATACACGGACACTCGACTTACAACAAATGAACATGTTTTCGTGAGTTATTTTTTAAATTCTAAAATGCATTTCTCAGTTTTATACTCGTAATTGATAAAAATAGAAGGACTTGTAAATGTTTCAGAAACAGTCTGTATTTATGCACCATTAAATTGTAACCATCCCCCCCTCCCCCCCCCGGGGTTGGCTGGACCGAAAGTCGAAGTCCCCGCTATTCCCCGGACCTTGGGGGGTCGTGGTTACAATTGACTAGTGCATTACACATACATGTACAGTATAAAAATAACATCAGTAAAATCAGAAAATAAAACCTTTTATAAGTAAAATGACTGTTTTAATTTTCTCAATTCTTTGTTCTTATCCACTTGTTTTCTTTGATCGATTTGTAGTAAAGTGGCCTGTTATTAAAGTGGCCTGTTTCTTACGGGCATTGAAGCTATGGAGGGTGTCATGATTTTCTTTTTCAAGGCACGGACCTATAAACCATTGGTTCGTGGTAAAGGCGAGGTCTTGAAAGGGAAACATCTTTATTCCACCACCTGCTCTAATATAATGACCGGTGCCACATTTGCAGATTTGTTTAATACTGCTTCAGTTGTGTTGTCCCGCAATTTAATCGGCAGTGTCTTAAGTAATAGTAAAGCACTGGATCTTATTGCCATTTGTTATATATTGAGACAGATTTTCATGTGATACAATCAAAACCTTTTCATTTATATTTAAACTAAGAACCTATGTTTAACTAAGAACCTATGTTTGCAATTAAAAAGCATTTCTTGACATATTGCATGATAAATTTAGTAAGAAATAAACTTTTTAATTTTTATTTTATTTTTCGCCTTGCGCTCGCCTCTGAATTGCCTTAAATTAAAAAAAAAGTATTTTAATTTTTTTTTCGCTCGCTCGCTCCTACTTTTTTTGGGCAAAATCCGTAGAACAAATGATCAATTTGTTGTGGCCTTACGTCCATTTACGAAAATGAAGTCTTTAATTTTGTTATGCTGGCTCACAATTCTCGAATAAATTGCTGAGTAGTGTTCTTATATATTAACAATATTTAACAACGTTTGATAATATCTACGTTCGACAATAAAGAATGAATCAGATTAAGAGGGGTGGGAACGTTATCAAGAAAACGTGTGACTCTGGCAAATCCTTAAAGTGCTCTACAATTTCGCAAAACTGCCTTTATTTTGAAAAATTATATACAAACGCTTAATTTAATTGTGACTCAATGCAATGGTAAGAAAATTTTGCCTCGGTATGATTTCATTCATAGCACTGCAGTATATTCTTAACTCGGTGTTTAGTTTGACAATAATGTAATTATTTAGTTAAAGTGACTTTTAATCGAAAAACCTTGTCACAAATTTCAAGTCCGAAATAGTTAGATGCTTTCCATTTATCTTGCCCCCAATACATACCTACATCATTTTCATACTAATGTATCGTTTATGGCCCAGTCTATGATCGAACTAAGGCCCCATTAAAACATACAATGTTCCCTTCTAGACACCTATATATCTATACGTAGAACAGTCAACTCCATACTATTGAAAATATAATTTTGAGCTCAAACCCTGTTTTGTTGGCATTGTTGTTGTTCTTGATATTGTTTGCTTCCATATTTAATATTTATGTTCTCAATGCTTCTCCAATATTTTAGTATATAATAAAATGCAATAGTTCACCAAAAGAATGATTTCACAGGACATTCAATGTCTATTGTAGGCCTTGGTATTGCAAGTCAACGTAATCAATAAAATAGTTCATCAAGAAAAAATGGTTTGAAAAATAAATCTAATATTTAAAACTACGAAATAATTGTACATATGTAATCGGCATACAAATACTCTTTAGTACTAGTAATCATTTGTTGTTTTTTTAGTTATCTATAATAATAAATTATTATTATTATTATTATTATTATTATTATTATTATTATTATTATTTTATATCAAAAAAGTATAAGACAGATGTATGGGACTGAGTATTTTAATCTGGTAATTACCATCTCCTGACGTAAAAAAATGACATCTTACTTACCCAGTATATTTCCATTATAACTGCAAAGTTCAAAGTCACATTATCGATGATGAAAAAATTGTTCAACCCATGATTACGGGCTAAAGTTCTCTAAATCATTCAGAAATTTAGAACGCATGCCAAACTGGTGTGATTTGTCTGAGCGTTAAGGAATTACGTATATTTATCTCCTCATTGGATCAGGGAACACAACAGAACTGAAATATCCTAATTTGACACAGTATGTAATGGAACAAATGTCAGTCTTCTTAAACTTCACTTGATACTCCGAGTTTCCTTTTTCATAAACCGATATTTCTGTTTGTACACAAAGTCACTCTCTTTTTGTCCAATGTATAGGAATCATAAGGTCTCAATTCAGAGTTCTTACATTTCACCTTGCGCCAGTTTCTTACATGTTTTTACACCAAATATAGTCTGGCTATCAGCAATGAAAGTTCACACATTGTAATAATTAACTTCCACTATATACTGCCTTATCCCACACCTTGTTTATGGTAGTGAAATTGACTTCATTTGCCCTTTCTTATATTGCTGTAGTAGATTTCATTTGACATAAGAAAACACATGTCCTATTGCCATTGAAGAATAGAAAACTTCCTGTTTGAGCTCATTGTAGAATTACATTATATTTTTGTCGTGGTAAATTGTTAGATCTCGGAATGGCATACACAATGCACTCTTTCCGAAAGACGATGTCCAAGGCATCTGATATAAGAGAGGCTTCTCCCTTGTTTTTATTATATCTATTGCTGCAACTGTCGTCGGCATTGCAACGTGTAAATTGTTAATGACTTTGATTTTGCAATCAATGCTCTATGAATTGTATATGAGTTTCTAGCTTTTCCATGAGCAATAAGTATTTGTCGCGACCATAGTGTGTTCGTAACAGATTAGCCTGATGCTCGGACAAATGGATTACATCGATTTTATTCCATTCAATCGGCTTGGAGAGGGCCCGTTTTTGAAATTAGCTGTTCTCCTGTAAATCATAACGTACACAAACACCTCCCAGAGTGCTTTTATTCACTCAGTATTATCTGTGAGCATTTAGATGGTTAAAACTGCATTCATTGATGTTAAAAATTTGCAAGTATAGAAGCGTCAAGTAAAAAAGTCCAAACAAATTTCAGTCTTACGACGTCAACCAGTTAAACTCGACAAACTCTAATTTGAGTACTTTTACGAAACAATTGAACCTTGAAATGAATCCGTCTAATTTTGGCTTAAACACTTCAGTCTCCCACTTTCTGCTTCTACACTGACTAGGTTCACGGACTTAGGACCATCCTAAAAGAAATAACAAATATAATTGATTTGGTTTCAATGTTAATATATGAAAACCAATGTGTGTACTACAAATGCATAAGAAGCTGGAAATTGGAGATGATTAGCTGCAAGTTGTATTTTTTAAAATTATATGGGTGATGTTGTTTATTCATTCTGAAATATCTAGTTGCTGGTGGTTTTTATTTCATGTACTGCATGATGCATTATAAGCGCAATGAACGATTTTTTCTCTGTCCTTCCCTTTAGAAGGTATACGGTATTTTGAAAGTGTGTATTTTATTCATAATATTTTTAAATGAACATTGTATGATATGTAGCCTAAAATACAGGAATTATATCTCAACTGATGCTTATAAGCCATCTTATTGTGCTTAAATAATGTTTAATTAATCATTATACAGTACATAAATCCAAGATTATTTCGGGCAGCAAGGACTTTGTAATACTAACGAAACTAGATGTTAATAAAACAGAGTTTTTTCTTAAATTTTCATGGAACATTTTGTAAAACATTAATTATTGGGAGAAACTGACAATGTCTTGAAATGGCTGGCTGGTGGCTGTCTTTACATATCGGGTGTAGTACCGAAAAAGACTCGTCTTGGTGTAACGGAAGTAAATGTGTGGTGTTGCTAATTCGAGATCAAACACGTTGTTGTAACTGATTGGAATTTGGGAAAATATATAATAACATTATCAATAACATACCTTTTTGGCGTCAAATGCAAAGCGGTAAGTGTGGTTTATCTTACGCGATATATATAAGAAAATATAAAAGATGTTGTATGGATGCAGGTTTACAATGAGTCACAACGTGTTATTTATAAAGACTTAACAGCAATTCTCGGGTGGCAACATGATGCGGAACAGGTTGTTCTTCTTTATTTTGAGTTCCTCTTCAGTTCTTATTGAATCGACTTTGGTGAATATAAATCTGTTCACAGAGATATACAATGGTTTGTTATATTCTTTTAAGTTTAAAGAAGGTGTAATTTTCTTTCGCAAAGTTTTAACGATGTCTACGAAATAATAGATAATTAATCGAGAGAGACAGATAGACCGAGGACGAGAGAAAAAGAGTGGGCCCGGAGTTTCTAGCCACCAGGTGTAAACAAAGTTGTCTTATTGATAGCACGTTTTAAAGAACAGATTGAAGGTGATTCTCTGGTTAAATTTTGCATTCGGTTCCATGCTTATATCTTAGATAGTACAAATTCGATAATTGTTGCGAGTTACACAAATTGTTACAAAAGATGCGAAAGTTTAAAGTCTACGTCCTTGAGTTGTTTTCGTAGATATGTTTTTTTCAGACACGTTTCTATATATATAATGTAGAGACAACTAACGTGGTGCTCTGAAGATTCTTCTAGCAGCTTCGGTCTGTACTATCTCTAGAATCAAATTGAGTTATGTTGTCCCAGAGAACGTCAGCATATACTAGAATAGGCCTGACTAATGGTTCATACATCAATTCCACAGAATCGAACCTTGCAGGACACCTGCAGAGATAGAAAGGTAGTCGGATTGTACATGAGATGTGACGCCACATTGTGCCCTATCAGAGAGATAAGAGTGGAGCCAGCTAAGAAGTCCACAGAAACTATAATTTCTGTACGAGTTTCAAATTGATGCCATACCCTATCGCACGCTTAACCAATATCACAGAAGACTGGTCTTATATATTGGTTTACATGTGATTCATTTAAACTAAATCCAGATGTCATGTTATACGAAGTTAAAGGCCTATTTGAGGATTACTATTATGCTAACTTTGGTGATGAAACATTAGTGAGAGATTGGTCTGTATCTAGCAGCGTACTGTAGATTATTAGTCTTGATGATGGCTCAAATTACCACTTACAAGAGACACAGCGATAAAATGAATACACTAGAAGCAGATCATTCATCAGAGATCTATTGCAGACAGGATCCAGGATCATTCACAGGGTCCGGACAAGAGGTCTGTTCGAAGAGAATGCGAAGAGTATCAGATAGATAATTGCGGAGTGAGATCGATGTTCGATAACAGAGTCACATTTGCGTCATTGTTTGCTTTTAAACGTAAATCAGATATAATATTAGCTAACAACAAATCTAATAACTGGAACTCACTATGTTTAAAGTTAAATGCTTTAAATTAACATTCTGAAATATAATCTATACTTATAGCAATAAATGGGATTTTAGTTCTTAAGAGGGTGATCGCTTCTGTGCTAGAAATGATAGTTATATCGAAATCTTAAAACGATCTTGACGCAGCTATCGAATTGCTCAGATATTTGACGATACGCTAAAATACAGCTTTACAGCGAAACAAATAATTATCACGAGTTAACTCATAGAAAAAAACGAAAGCTGGGTCATTCTAAATAAAATTGACACTTTACATCAAGTCATAGCACAAAATTGCGATTAATACTATAATGAAAATTGCATAGTTTAGCTCTAACACAATATTGACAAAGAATGAATCCCAGTAGTAAAATTACAAATTATCATCATTAAATTTTATTTTGCTATTTTCCCTGATCTACATCTGTTATTTTGTCATTTCCGTTACAGTGATTGGTTTTTATTTTTATTTTTTTTTAAAGCATTTTTTTAAATTTGTTTTTTGACGAAAACAATTAATTTAATATATCTATGATATTTATGTGAAAACCGTAAGTCAGCATCTCGAATTTTGTATGTTCTTGGGAATTTACAAGGCCATGTGTAGGAAACAGACTCAAAACGGAGCATAGCGTTTATTATATAGAATAAACAATCAAACATTTCAACATAAACTCAGGTGATCCAATAATTTCATTGTAACAAAATTCATTTTATATCTACACATTTTATAAATTGTTGATAACAATACTTTTAAAATTCAATAAACGCAATGTTTCGGAAATGATACACTGGTTATGGTAATGATGGGTGAGTTACGGAAATGATTTCTAAAATAGGTTGTAGTATTTAAAGACATTTTAATACATTGATGGAATGTTAAACTCACGAGCATATAATGCCAAAGGTATAAGGGTAACTATGGAACAAAAAAACTCAGGAACATTTAACACTCTGAACCACTGGCCATATATAATGTAGATATAGCGTTACTTGGGTAAAAATGCTATTCTACATTGCTTTCAATGGCATCAAACAATTTTTCATCTATTTTCATATGTCTCTTTGTAACTGGTTGTGGTTCTGTGCTCAATACTGTAATGACATTAGCACTGTGATACCAGCAAATATCTGGTAAAAGGTGCCAGAAATATCTATTACGCCCTATTCTGTGCATGACTTGTACATGTAAATCAGATTCATCGACATCAAGGACTTTTCCTGGATATGGAATACCGTCGTATAAGACCATGCAAAACTGACCAATCAGCGACTCATCAACAGTGTCGACTGGCAGTAACAAGGATTCATTGACCTGAAATTACAATGTTAACATCAGTGTGACTGCTAGGCAGCAAACCCAATATCTTATTATAAAGACTTTGATTATAGAATTATGTTTAGTTATAAACAAGTGTTCACGATATGCAAAATCATTATGCTATTGAATTTAGTGTACTTATCACATAAAACAACATTTTACATGTTTTGCATCACGTTTGGTATGATTTTCACCCCTTACCAGATCAACATCACCAGCTGAGGTGTTCATAAGTGAGGAGCACCGAGGCAGCTGACTATCAACAATCTGTTAGGTAGAATTATATCAATGAAGAAAATAATCACGACAATATTTAATTCAAAGTTAAGTTTTAACCATATTAATACTTAAAAGGAAAAACAAAACAATTTTCATTAAGCCTGTGAACAAATAACAAATATGATAAGTTCATCAGGAGCAGTAGTAGTAGCGACACTATTGATATTATGTTAAATCCTGCAGATTTTCATTTTTGTTTACCTGTGCATCAATGAATGAGCACTTTGAAGTTCCATAGCAAGAGCATATGTTGGGACGACAGCAAAAGCATGACAAAACCCTGGACAGCACTTCTCCTCTCTCCTTTACCATGACCTGCTCATAATACAGAAAAACAACATAATAAATGTTATTCTCAATTCAATTTCAAAACCATTGTTCATTTTCCAACAGTAATATTACTTTATAAAACTGCATATATTTAAAGTAAGTAAAACTGCGTGTAAAAGATAGAAAAAGTAACCTACCTGGTGGATTTTCATTGTGTTTGGGACAACCCTTAGCTGCTTGGGCAACTCTTTCTCTATCCTTTCAACTGCCTCTTCTTTCACTTCAAATAACTCAACTGAAGTGTTTGTCATCTTCAACGCCCTTATCATATCTTCTGCATTTGTAATATCTACTGATCGAGTGTTTACCGCTCTGTCAGCATGCTGCTTTACAGCAGCCCCGATGCCGTCGGCGGCACCTTTACCATGAGAAGCTTCAAGAAAGTTCCAGGTACCCCTTTGAAATCCCAGCTCAAATAATTTGGTTGAGAATAGGTAAAAGTTCTGCTTGTTGTGATATTGTGTGGTTGGGCCATAAGACAGAATATGTAGAACACTAACGTTGCTTTTCTCTTTCAGAAACGTCAGAATAGGCTCTAAATGAGCCCAGATTGCTGCTGGATTGTGTTTCAAGCAATCAGAGAAGCTTGTAAAGGAGTATGTCTTCTCCCTGGTGTAAGCAACTCCTGTGTGTAGGTTTACTTGTGTCTGAGATGCTCCAAAGTGAATAGACTGAATTTCCTGGTGGTACTTGCAATTGCAATTCTCACTAAAGTCAATGTGGATTAATACATCTTCAGCTTTCAGGTTTTCTTTTAATCTGCTTATAGCTTGGTATTTGTGTCTTATGTTAAAGACATGTCTACTAGCTCTCTGTGCTTCAGCCTGTATTTCATCATTGAGTTGGTCCAACGTACCCTGATCCTTCTCTTTTACTGTTTTTGTCACAGTTCGTACTGTTAAGGACCCAACTTCATCTTTCTTTGGTATTTCAATGCGCTTGTTTCGCCAAACTCGCTAGACAACTTGCCTTCCCCGGTCAATATTCTCATTTAATGGAATACTTCTCCTTTACACCCATTGCACTCCCTATACATGCATTCTTTCTTGTCCAGGGATCCATCACATGTTAAACACTTCAGAAGGTCATTAACACTTCTTGAGTGGTACATATTGTTGCTAATTGATGTTGTTAGTATCATGTCCAAATTGTCGTGAATTTTACAAAGGCAGGTTTGTCTATCTCTAAATGTAGGCTTGATGACCCAAAAAGGTTTTAGTTTGCAAAACAAACTGTAGGATATTTTCTTCTTCTTTTCAGAGATATATTTAGCATGTAAATGCTTAATATCATCGTTTAACAGGCGGATCTGCTTTTTACATCCTTTCTGAGTTATTGTTGCCATTTTGTCAGCTTTCATTTTGCTATTATCGTCTCTTTCAAAACACTCTGTAACTTCTTTCTTTTGAGGTGCTATAGATGTGATTCTTCTGATTTTTCTAGATTTCATTTGGTGCATCGTCATTCCTAGGGCTTTTGTAGCAAACTTTCCTAATCTATATTTCTTCAGTACCTCGTAGCTACAAATCAACATTGAAATTTGTCTTCTTTGCTTGTAGCTCTTTTCTCTTCTGTACCTGTCTCTGATATGTTTGATGATCACGTTACTAAATTGCACTGCTTTTTCAGTCTGGTTTTTCATTTTACTGGTCACATTCTTCACCTTTAATCTTTGGCTTCTCTTCTTGTATTTCTCCTTTAATCACCTCTCTTTATTTAACTGAGTTGTCAGCTTTAGTATCCTTCTGTAGGCTTTTGCTCGATCCCGGAGCTGTTTTCTCCTTCCATTTCTTTGGGCTGCTTCTCGGCGACTGTTTTGCTGAAATCTGTTTTCATCGGGGGATGTTGGTGGAGTCATCATTGCGTTCATATCTTTTATTCGTTTTGTTCTGGCCCTTTGACTTTTTCTCCATGCTCTACGTGTTTTGTTTTGTTCACGTGGTGTCATATTATCAATAGATTTCACTACCCCTCTTTCTTTTTTCTTCAAGTATCGTTCATGTTCTTTTAGTTTATATTGGGCATATTTGATTGGGTCTTCTTTCATAAGTTTCCGCCAGTTCGCTACCCTTTCTTTACTTGTCCCGACCATTGTATTAACTCTTTTCTTTTGAGAAGTGTGTACTCTTTTGTATCTTGAACTCTTTCATAAAGATCTAATGCCCTACATGCCCAATCATTAGTTTTTGGCTCATCACTGAAGAGAACTTCGCTCAGTTGCTTTTGGGTTTTTCCTAGACCTTGATCAAGTGCATCCAGCTCACGTTTAAACGCTGAAAATATACTTATATTTAGCCTTTTTTATAATTGTATGTGTTCGTCATTTAACATGACAAACTGAAAACAAATATTATCTATTTCATGAACTATATATGCATATGTTATTTTATTATTTTCATAATTATTATTATAAACATAATTATAACTATTATTAATATTATTAATTTATTATTGTTATTATTATTATTATTATTATTATTATTATTATTATTATTATTATAATTATTCATTTTCATATCATTTCCGTTACACTACTATCATTACCGTGCTTTCAACAACAAAAAATGTCATGTATTTTCGAGGTATGAATATGAATAAAATACTTGACGCTAATATGTTAATGTACTTAAACCTCTGTTGCATGCAAATGGTAAACGGTAATGATACTTCTTAAATGTACGCAAAAAGAAGTTCACTTACCGATCAATAACTCAGGAAGAGGACTTTTCATCTGTTCATGAAAATGCCTCTTCAAAATTCGCGCTTTTCGAAACAATGTATGACGTCAAAAAGTATGAGTATCCAAGGGAGGCAGAAAAGCAATCAATGATTTTATTAAATTGTTACGGAAATGATTTTACTCTGAGGGACATTTATTTTGTGACAAATTAAACACTAAAAAATCAGTTGCCACAAAAAATACATACTTCTAACGAAACAGACGTCACATTTTATTTGTTGTCTTTATTATTTTTTGTATTAGTTTTGTTATTGTTCCATTATTTATTGTAAGAATTACGCCTAATAGGTTGGGGGATATGGCATTTTTGTCTATGTTACTGACATAAACCAAATATTATTACCTAAAACAAATTAGTTACACATCTTTTTAGATTCACAATAAGTTAAATTCTTTTAATGATAGAATAAACATAAAACATGTTTAGGATTTGTATTTTTTTCAAAGTTAATAGAGGCAATATTCAGGGGACACATGGGTGTTAGAAAATAATATAATGACCCAGCTATGTTCCAGGATTTTTATCAGTTGTTTATTGTTATTCATACAGTTATAAAGCAGAATTTATTGAGCCATGGTAATGATTTATAAGGATTCCGACATTGATTTGCTTGTTTGTCTAAAAATGCAAATTTGATTAAAAAATACGCACGATGTCACTCGCTCGAGAAGCAATATTAATGGGCAATGGCAGACAAATGAATGGCCATTCCCCGCCTGTCTTTTAGTAGGGTTGTTTAAATGTAATATTTTTCTGGCAAACAATTACGTGTCAGTCGAATGTTAATAAATATCGTGCAAAACATGTTTACTTCCAGATTCTGTTTGAAATCTAAATGAAGTTTAATGTGATATAAGAATTAAATACCAAATGGAGATATCACACCTTAATTGAAACCATTGAAATGGCGTTTAAATGATCATATCCCTGAAATCGACCACATTTTGAATATCTTACACAGCCAATCAAAGCCAGTCAAATGCATTTAAATAAAATATGTACAGAATGACAGATTGCTGAGTGGCAAAAAAATAAAAATAAATATTTCGCAATATGCGAGTATGACCCTTGGTAGTTCTTTTTTGGTAGCTATGGGGACGTGAGCAATACTGTTATATAGATCTATATGAGGTAGGGATCAATATGTGACTGGGATGAGTAACCAAAATGAATGCCGGGGATAAAATAACTACATACATTTAAAAGTTGAACACTTACAGCTTTGTTGGCAAGTCTAGCTGAAGCGTTGTCAAAGGTCTTGGGGATTAAATGCGGTGGTGTATTGATATTTTTTACTTCATCTTATTTGGGTATGTATTACGAATCATTTAAAAGCCTTTTATCAACAAACCGTGCAGTTTTGTACACGCCCAGGATGTACAATTGCTCTTGTTGAGGATTGGATGGCTTTCCTCAAAGTAATATTTAAACACGTGCATTCAGCTTCCGGTTTTGGTGAGATGAGCGATTTGCAACTCTTGTGAGTCCTATTCGCATGTAAACATCATTTTCTGAGGGTGTTTTGTGGTCTCGCTCCAAGATTAAGATTTGCTATAACCCTACCCATATCATTTGAAAACCCGATTTTGATGCGTCCCTTAAAGAGACTTCTTCACATTCTATTGGGCCAGATATCGAAATGTGCAAGGAAATTTACAAGCATACAACATAACCAAAATTTGAAAGATATTGTAACATGTATCTTAATATTTAACCATGAAGAAAAATATACATGATTGTGCTATTAAACCAGTTTAGACATAATTGTAACGATAACCTCAAATACCAATTGAAATATATTAAAATACAAATGTTGGCATTGACCTTTGGTGTGGAGCATAATCCTTTAAATAGGTTACCATGTTAAATAAAAGAAACTGTTTACATGTCATGTATGAACTATTAGTCCTCGTAAGAGTTAAGCCCCGTCTAGATTAGAAAGACAACTATAACAGAAGTTAGTTTGGCTATTGTCTATTCATTGCTTTGCTTTAAAAAACTGAAAATCATATTTTCATGCAAATCTATCAAACGAAAAAATGCAGTTATTCCTAGCTCAATTAAGCTAATATATTTCTTTTCTACAAAAACGCTTACATTATATTAACCCGTTGCGTTCATCTTATATTACGATCACATTTTCGATTCTGAGTAGTTGTAATATTCATTTTGAAACAAGGAGTTTAAATGGTAGGCTAAGGCAAAGTTTATTGGATTTTGCAAGTAAGCCTGTTGAATGTGATTTGTGACACTGAAAAAATATTTTACTGTCTTGATCTTCTGACATATCGTCGTACTGTCTTTGATAGAAAGACCATATTATGTAGAAACATTCACATGTCTGCTTTTGGGTGATTACTATAAATGAAATTTGCTGCAACGAACAATTTAAAGGTTTAGTTGAATGTATATTTCGTATTTAAGCTTCTGGCCAGAATGATAAACGCTTATGTATTGAATTGCATACAAATGTGTTGCTAATTGCATGATAGTGTTGGCTGTCGTTTAATCATATTTGCCAAAAGCAGAAAATAAATAGATTATAGTAAGTAAACAAAATCAATGCATGCTGTACCCGTAGATGCTGTGCAATTTGAGATATATACATTTGTGATAATAAAGATTAATTATTAGGTTTTAAAATTTAGTCTTTTAAAGTATGAACTCTATGATTTCCAAACGGTCGTGAACAATCTTCATTGGTGCAAGGCAAGCTGTGATAAATGAATACACTGTCCGGCACATTGGACCGACCTGTCGGGGCGAAGCCGGACCATTCGTTGACAGACTGGCGAGCGGCATCCACCTCAGCGGGACTCTTGGAACAGGTACACAGGCTTTGGAACTTCCTGTTTTGGGAGATCTCGAAAGAATGTGTCAACACCATTTTCGAGACGTTACCAAGAGAAAAAGCATTGCTCAAGCATACATTGGCAGTGTTCTACCGCCCCTTGACACCGTCTCTGAAACAACGATAATATACTTTTCCTTTTGTTGTATAATAGTTTTGAGCAGGCCTGATAGCCATGTTCTTGGTTAAAATATGCTTGTACCATGTACATCTTGTATCGTAAACGTATGCATTGTCTAAACAACCCTTTCTTCTCGACATAACGCATTAGGAACTCTTCGGTCATTTTTATCGAAAACAACCTCGGATGTATGCCGGTTCATCAGTTGAAGTAGTTTATAGACTATCTGCGAATGCGCGCAGGTAGTCTTAAGACCACAAACTCAAAAGAACTACTCCTATTCATGTCGTTTTAACCCATTGTTTGTCTCAATGCGCTCTAATTTTAGCAGAATGACCTCGAAACCATAAAAATAGATTGGTTGTGTTGCAGTCCGAGTATGAGTTTTTGCTTGTTCGGCTATTTCCGCGCTGTAATTATGTATCCCGGGTGTTTTTTTTCTTTTTAGCGGAATATAATTATTTTTAGATCGTTATATTTATCAGATTAATGAGGGTCAAGATAATGAAGGCTCTGGTAGGAAGATAACATATTGATATTCACTTTAAGTTTAGCCCATGATGTTTCAGAAATGATTACCGACCGCAAGTGTCCCATCGCCTGCAGGGTTTGTTATTATAACTTGACGTGACCCTGAATCACGAATATTTGTAATGGTGCTTTTTATTTGACTTTTATGAGATAAGAAACAAAAATAATTGTCTAAGTGTTAAAATAGTTGTATCTCAGGTTTCGCATTGCTAATGCTGCAAATATCTTGATGGCTTTCTATCTGTACATTTAAATTTATTTTCGAGTATACGATGGTTGTCTTTAAATGGTAACTCATAAATACTAAATGACAAATGATTTTTTTAAACATAATGGCAGTGCCATCTTTTCCACACTTAAGGGACCGTAGTTATCAACAATTTCGTCGACATTAACGATACAGTTATAATTCATGTGAATACTATTCATAAATAAAGCAGATCTAGGTAGGAGCTTGTGTTCGCTTATAAGCGCAATATCAACATTATATTTATCTAACATATTTGCTAGAGCCTAGATACATTGTAATTTACCTTCTACACAATGACAAGATACTATTCTTTCTATGATTTTAGGCGTTTATATTTCTAATGAAATGTTTTTAATTTTTTGCATAAAAGCTTCGTTCCGGTGTATTCTTGGCATAGTTTTAGACATAAGGCTTTCAATTTATTTAAGCACACATGCCCTGATACGACAGTGAGTCATGCATACGTTTAGTGAAGCAAAGTAGTTCGGATTAAACCTGTTTAACATCCAAAGAGTACGAAGCATTCATAACAGCACTAGTACTATTTCTACACAGGTACTTACATAAAACATTAATAACAATAAATTTATCAATAAACTTTAAAAAGCACGATCATATTCTCATTCATAAAACAGACAAGTTCCGATAATCTAAAAATAGATTCAACTACAGTCGAACCTCGTTATGTCGACTTTTTCGGGACCTAGTGAAAAAAGTCGAGATAACGAAAAGTCGACTCATCCGAATTACAAAAAATATCACCAATTCCCAACACATTTGAGTTGGATTGTACGATGTTTACATTCACAATTGAACGGTTTTGTTAAATATTTTCGTCGTGAAAACAGCAAACTTATTATTGACAAAATAAAGTGAAACAAAAGAAGAATTATTTGTGTCAAATTTATTTCTTTTACGTTTATGGATCACACAAAACACATATAAAACCACAATTGCATACATTTGTACATTGTAAGATTTTATACCGGGTCCTTCTCTGAATTGGTCGACCAGAGCAGCCGAACTAACATACCAAAGAGCTTGAGCAATAAATGTCTCTTTAATTAAATACATAAACAAACAACTTTAATTATTCGCACTTACCAAATACTTTTTTGTATCCCCCAATTATGACAGTTTGTTATATTGACACGCACTTAATTTTGCGACATGCCGCAAACCGTCATGAATATTTTCACACCTACGTCTCGATCTACAGTTCGACATAAAGAACATAGAAAATGTGTGAAATTCGACCACTTGGACTGAAAAACGAGGTCGACATAGCGAAAAAGTCGAGATAAAAAAATCGACACAAACAGATTTATTTTATATAGAATAAGAAGGAATAAATTCGGGACCGGAAAATAGTCGACATAACCGGAAAGTCGACTTATCCGACGTCGACATAGCGAGGTTCGACTGTACATTAACTTACCGGTATTCTAAACATTGTTTCTACATACATTAACTGACCATATGTTTGTCCTCACTGCGGGAAAACGACCATCTGATAAGCTTTGCATTTTAAAAGGTATTATTGCTAAAGTTGCTCGTTAAAATAGAATCATTTTCCTTAAAGAATTAAAAAATTAAAAGTTCATAAAACTTGTCTTACGTATGCTATCTAATCAAAGCACCGAATAACCTTTAGGCACGATTGAATTGCTAAAGTTGTTTGTAAAAAAAAATCCCTAAACAAAACGTGCATGCTAATAAAAGGAAATGATATATATATATATATATATATATGATGTATTGTATTTTCCTATCGTATGATATCTAATCAAAGCAACGAAAAACCTTAAGAAACGATTGAAATGGGGCATGCATTGTAACACTAAATACATGGGGATGGGGGATTACGACGAATGAAGTGACATTTACAAAAACAAAATGACACAAGACGCCATAAAGATATAGATATGTTTGTTTCCTCGCCCAGTGTGGGCACGAGCGCTTTCGGCACATTTTTTCACTTTTGTTTATGCGCCCTTCACCCATTCCCATAGTTCAAATAAAATTTGCAACTCTCACATATTTGCCCGCAGATAGTCTTTCAGCGCCTCGCGCTTTGATTATTTTTTTGAAACATTTCATTAATTAAATGTAGTGTCTTAGCTGGTGTTCATTGATCTAAGTTTAAATTAATTGCCAGTGAAGTGTATTATTGCAACTTGAAGGATAATTAAGATTCCGAGAGTTAAGTCATAAAGTTTAACTGCTGAATAAAATTACTACGTGATCTACTTGCAGCGGACTTTTTGAGTATGTTAACCGTCCAAATACATTCGAGGTTGTTTTCGATAAAAATGGCCGAGGAGCTCCGAATGGATATTTCGATGTACGGAATAAATGATCTGACCTCAGTGTGCAGACTAAACAGCAGTTGATTTATTTGTCTGCGACAATAAGACATAGTTCCTTAATAGTATTGATTGTCCTTAAATCTATACATTTGTTTGTAGTTATGTATGAGTGGAACCCTGGCGGACGTTTACTTCGTTTTCCCGAGCCGCGGGGAGCAGCAGGACTCACTTCCAGCGTCTGAGGTTATCGTGCGTGACATGCGGACAACCACCTTCCGGACCATCCTTAGGTAATTCTAGTAGTAAGTAGCAAGTGAACGAGGAGTGGTATGTATGTATGGCAAGCATGTATAGCACTTGTTTTCTTGAAAATTTCTTGATATTTTAACTAAGCCTGAAGTAATTGGTATTTGACTGCATTGTTTTTTTTTTTCTTTTTTATACGCTTCACAACAGTGTCCTTCGCTCCATGGAGGACACTGTTTCCGTGTTCTACTGTATGGAATCTTGACATCAAAGGAAAACTCTCAAATCTGTGCTTCTGTGAACTGTTGAAATGAAACCTCAAATCGCTGAAAAATGAAAAGTGAGATGGATTTTAGAGTTTTGCAATATTTATGTCATTGATTTGTTTGGTCTGCCATTTTACATGCGTAAATTGAGCTTCTGTCTGCAATGGTGCTGGTAATGACACGGAAAAAATACGGCTTTTATATGCGGCTCGTTAATCACGCCTACTGCGAACACACAGACGTCATTTTTGGCCAGAGAAATATTACCATTATTAAATTATTGTGTCAGAGTCATAAATTTCATCACTTCGATTTTATATTAACTTCATTTTTGGGGATATTTCGATCTGTGAAATATTTTCTATCGACATCAAAAACTCTCAAGCAACTAGGTTTATTTAATTAACTGATCAATTGATTCGATATTGTATTTGATTACATTTAAATATATCATGCAAATCATCCTTTTCATTTGCATTATTTGAAAAAGAAAACAAGACTCAGTATTCATGTACGTGTTGTATTAACATCGATAGGTCGGGAAACGTTTGTTAACAAACTCGCACACACAACAATACCGCTATTCTTCTATCCGAGTGTTAAATGTGCACTCTCACAGATTGACCGTTTTCACAACTTGTGTATTTCTTGTCTTGGAATTGGCCATTTGTTTGGCATAAAAGATCATTTTTAACGTAATTATGAAAAACTTCGATCTGATCTTTTGTCAGCAGTCTTAGATCGCCGGTTCTTTGACATTTACGCAAAATTGGCACATTCTAAGACAAAAAGCAAAGTGTAGGTCTAAGAAAAGATGCATCTAAATTTGAGAATACTGTCTGTCAAATTGTCCGTCACAATGAATTTCTTTCCACTGTATCGTTAAGTGATTAGATACGCACGTTGCCAAGGTTTAAAACAATACCATGAATTGAAAAAAAAATTCAATACAATATATTCAATACCCAATACTTCGCATGAAAACTTATTGAGTCTGAACGCGCACAATATAGGTTAATGTTTTTATTAATTTAAATTAAGTATAATGTTTTACTTACCTTATTTTAAATTATCAAAACAAAACAAACGGAAACGATGTGTGTACCAAAATAATATAAGCGATATATTGTCGCTCTTTTAACTGGATACTTTGTGGCCACGTGGCCATTAATAATATATTTCTTTTTAAAGGCTTAGATTTTGTTAATCTGTACGAAAATCGTTTGGGTTTTTATCATTTGCTCAAATGAGGTAATATCATGTAAGGCTAACAATAAACAGGTGGTGAAAAGTAAAATTACTTTTTTTGTAGCAGCACAGTGACCGTAATATGCTGTTACAGCAAAACAAATAGTGTTGTGGCGCGTGCCTCTGCTAATGGGATCGTCAGACAGCTCACATGAAATCATTTAAAAGCGCTCTGACAACCAAACGCCATAAAGCAGATTACAAAACTGCAAAATGTATATTAAGTTATGATATAATATTTCGTATATTTATTACTTGGTTTGGTTTAGTCATTTAGAAGCTTACGCATGCGTGTTGGCGTATAAAGGCATTGAATACTGAATACTAAGAAAGTGACCATCTTCGGTCTTCCAAACAATTAAGCGCAAAGAGCAATGAACTACTCGTATGTTCAAACATTGTTGTGGAGAAGATGATATAATGGTGTTGTACATAACTTATGTATCACCCATTTGTTACTTGTATAGTATTGCATATTATTGTTGTATAAATTCAAACTGTTTAAAGAAAAGGGCAATACAAATGTTTAGAGCAAAACGTAAAACCAGACGATACTTTATCCGACAGAAGGCATTTTAAATTCACTATTTACTATTCCTCCCTGCTATTCAGATACATATACACCGACAATGTGGAGTTTGACGGGAATACTGTGATGCACGTGCTGTACGCGGCCCGGAAGTACGCACTTGAGCCTCTCGTGGCGGAGTGCGAGCACTTCCTACAGACGGCCATCGACGTGAACAATGTCTGTTCCTTGTTCAATCAGGCCAGCTTCTATCAGATGGACTTACTTCAGGTAAAGAGATGTATGGATTCACTTTAAATTGTTAAATATAAAACAAGCAAAAAATGAAATGAGTCATGCTCGCTCGTTTCATGTAAAACAAGTCCGAGAGACCTTACTGAGAAACTGTGCGAACATTTTACCTTGCGGGTCAACTGTGGCTCAAGCCCACGTCGATTGAGAGGTGGACGCATACATAAGCAAACCACCTCACTGAGGGCCATCTTTTTATATTTTTCGAATTTTCTTTTAAGAAATATTTATACTATATTAATTCTATCTATTTCGTAACTAAGAATGTTTTGTCATGTTTGATTACTATGCACGTCGGGTTTCGGTTGGTAAGGCTCCGGAATATGTACATTCAAAGCATATATACCTAAAGATGACTATCAGTGTACTTATTTTATTATGCATACCAGTTTATACCAAGTAATTGCAATTCTACATTTAAGGCACTATCAATATAAGATTTAAGTAATTCTGGTATGCACTATGCAGACCTACGCCCCACATACAAATTAATTTCAGTATATTTATGTATTGCCCTAGTGTAAGTGCCTCGATTTCATCTGCATGAACGCGAACGACGTCTTCCTGACGGACGATTTCCTGCAGCTGACGCCCCTCTCACTCAACGAGATTCTCAAGGCGGGTGCGCTCGGGGTCGAAGAGGAGCTTGACGTCTTTAAGGCGGCCGTCCGATGGGCGAAGCACCACTGTGAGAAGAAAGGCTTCGAACCCACCCCGACCAATCAGCGCGCTTGGCTCGCTGAGGTGCTTTATAGAATCCGACTGCCGATAATTCCGGTGGCAGAATTTACGTCAGTTGTGGTTGAGAGTGAGTTGTTGACGTCAGAGGAACAATTGCAGTTGTACAAACACATGACGTCTCATAGGAATCCCGATACTGACGAAGAAATGGCGGAGAAGATTGGAAAGTTTGAAGCAAAGCATCGACCCGGAAGTGTAATTGAGTTAAAACTGCCATTGTCTTCCACAGACAATATCAAGAAATGTTTAACCGCCGCTTGTCAGATCTTAATCAATAGCAGACAACCCCCTACGTCTCCGAAAAGTCAGTCTCTTCTATAGTCCCACACGATACGAACAGAATATATCAGTGGCTGTGACAAACATGAAGGACCGATCACTCCAGCGGCCCCGCCTGGAGCCGGTTCCGGAGCGCGGCCCAATCTCTCTGGCAGAGAGTGTCTACCTGGAGCCGAACACGCAGTACAACGTCGCCGTGACGTGCATGGTGTACTGCGGTGACGTCAAGGCGCTAGAATACACGGACACGTTGAGGGGAGTTCTAGTTAACATCAGTAGCGTGTTCAACTCCATATCGTCACTGCATCTATCCAGGGTCCATTCCTAGCAACTATGTGTAAAGCGAGTATTCAAAGGATATTTTTATAATGTTAAAAAGTTTTGTAACATTCGTTTGTTATACATGTATTACATGCAATCAAACAGTTGCATGAATACTTTTCTAGGACACATCATTATGGATGAATCACTTTATTAATAACATAGCATCTACAATAACGGTAAAACGTTTTGATTCGAATATTTTGACGTCAAATACCCTTTGCTCCAGTTAACATTATGAAATTGCGAAAAGATGAATGCACTTATAGAAGTTGAAATATAAGTTATGTTACGTGGCCATGTTATAGAAGTTACACATGTTTGTTTAAGAATGGTAATATATTTTTTCAATATATGAATGTGCATTTGTTATCACTTTGTTGTACGGCAATTCAGGCGCGTAACTACCTAAACGCCAGTACGTGATTGAATCCACATGATTCTGACAAAATAAATCAACGAACAAATCAGCCAATGTTGCAGTATGCGTACTTGACTACATAATCCTTAAGCTGTCAATTTTCGCTACTAAATAAAGCACCTCAGAACGACCAGATTGCACCAGGGTTTTCAAGTTTTTCTGAGGGGCTATGCGCCAGAACCCCCTAGCACAATTATAAATCCACATAAACAGTGGGCTAGCTACGCACCTGGGCATGTCCAAATTCATTAAATCAAGAAAAATACAATGTATTGCAGACGACTTGTGATGCCTATTCATTTTCTTTCATATACGTAAAGTGGTTAAAAATGACCTTGACCTTTAGACCTAAAGTTACTTGTAGCGTCATCTTTTGATCAAAACAGGCATAATAACATATATTTATTAACCATTTGAAACTTGTTTCAGAAAGGTTTTAAGTATTATCCTAAAGCGTAACAGTATAAACCTTGACATTTCAGCAGTCATTCAAGTATTACCATCATGTTTCAGCAACATTATAATAATATGATTTTATAGATATTGTGGAGAAATTTCTTGAATACATTAAGAAAAATGTTCTACGGAATAAAAGTATTCAAATTTAAAACAATTTAATAAAATTTCGAAAACTCATTCACATGTACGAAATTTAAAAAATAAAACTATAAATAATAAAAATTAAGAGCTGTCACAGAGACAGCGCGCTAGACTTTTCCGCCGCTTCTAGTTTAAGGAAAGCAAAGTGTTGGTGAAACATGCATGAATCACTGTAAAATTAGATTAGAACTGCAAATCCTTAACCAGAATGTTTAAGTCGAATAATTAAAGGGCCATAATTTGTACTATATTAAAAGACTATAAGTATCTTCCATGGCCGAGAGTGTAAGATAGGTTCATTCCGACCCGAGCGTAAGGTGTTTTGCGGAAACGAGGTTTACCGAGGCGAGGGTCGTGATGAACACGAGCGGCTATGGTAGATGTTTTTTCTCCCATCTCAGTTAAACAAATGAATAAGTAAATATGTATTTTTTGCTGGAACTCTTTTGTGCTTAGTGAAAGTAATTGCGTATGGATATGCGATAATTCGTGGTTGTCATGGATATGCGCGAAGTGATTTAGATTATGTTAATAGTCAAATCGGTCTTTAAATAGTTTGAAGGATAGTGAAAGATAGGTTCATCCCGACCATCGTTGCGCGCATATCCATGACAACTACGAATTCTTGCATATCCATACGCAATTATTTTCACTACGCACAAAAGAGATCCAGCCAAAAAATCACTTTTACTAAATTTTGTTTAACTGAGGTGGGAGAAAAAGCATCTTCCATAGCCGCTCGTGTAAGATAGGTTCATCCCGACCCTCGCCTCGGTAAACCTCGTTTCCGCAAAACACCCTACGCTCGGGTCGGAATGAGCCTATCTTACACTCTCGGCCATGGAAGATACTTATAATCTCACTTCATTAATAAAGTAGGTTGGGTAGTTGGGTACACATATCCAAAGTTTCAATGCAATACATGATGTTTTTGGTGTGATAATAACCAGAACTTTTAAGTCGAATAATAAAAGGCTATACTTTGCATTATAAAATCAGACAGTGTTATCTAACTTCATTAATTAAGTAGGTTGGGTAATTGGGAGCACACAAGAGTCAATGCAATACACATGATGTCTTTGGTGTGATAATGAATCGAAGGTGCTTGCATGCAAAACCTTAAGTTGTGACGCTGACGCCAATGCCAGAGTGAGTAGTATAGCTCTCCTTATTCTTCGAATAGTAAAGCTAAAAATAGACAAAAAAAATAAATAAAACTGTTGGTCTGCAGCAAGTGTCCAACCCGGGACGTCTACGTTACTAGAAAGAGGCATCAGGGTGTAACATGTGCTATGTAATACAATACACAATTCATGATTACATCGGGGTTTGTCAAGGTTTTCAACATTCAAAAGATTGTTTTACAAGTTTGGTGAACATACTTTTCAACAAAGTTATATTTTTGTGGGCACTATTCGATATCAGGGGTACTGCTCACTCATTCATCAGAGGTTTGATAACTATAAATCTAAGTGTGGTACCATAGCCTCATCACTCTGGTGGAGGAGAATGGGGTATTGCAACCAGTTATCAGTTATTTGTAGCGATACTCATGGACGTGAGTGTGGCTTTAATGTGCTCATACACTCTTTCAGGAACTAGTCTAGTACATTAAATTAATCGTTAAACTTCCTCCAGTTTCAAATTATTAACATATAAGATATGAAGAAGAAAAAGTCTGCTCTTGTCATCTTTTTTATTGGCACATGTAAAGCAAACAGCATCTGTGTATTGAAACATGTTATCTGTAAGTCTGTAAACAACTATATTCTGTAATATACACATGATATTAGTTCTAATTAATTATAAAGCCATTTTGATCATCAAGAAAATGGATTTTGGAACAAATTCAGTATATGAACTCTTGAAAAAGATCATAACCATCATTTAATAATCTGGAAGAACATACAGGGGTTCGACAAGCGGATAATTGTCAATCCTGAAACTAGCAGGGTCCATTGCTCAAAGTAGGGTATAGGGGGTTTCACTCCTTTTGAAATACTTTCTACTGTTTTTGAAACAAATGTCCACCAAAAAAACAAACAATCTTTTTATCTGTAAAATAGTCTGCAGTTAATAGCTCTCCATCCTGATTTTAGGATTCCTGAACATTAGAACCCCTGTACATAATAATGTACAAAACTCATCCAGTGAGTTATTTAACATATGTATGAAATAATGTTGTTGTTTTTTTTCAAATATTTTAGAGACATTTTAATTACAAATAAATAATTACATGATTTTAACACATAAACAATACAATATTTTATGTAAATTTCATTTCTGATAACTAATAATTTAAAATGTATCACCAGGAAATGAAATGCATTTTTATTTTATGACCATACCAGTACATACTATAGCTGTTTCCAATCGCACCAATTTAATCCTAATTCTTGTAAACCAGAACTGTACAGCTAAAATCTTTGACAGTCAAACATACTGCATTTAGAATGGAATAAATCATTAATACTGACAAAAAATAATGGACCAATATATACCAGTAATGTTAATCAATGAAATATGGTTCCTCGAGATGAATAACGATGATATACACACAACATGATCAATCTGAATAGAATTGGTATCTACCACCTAGGATAGAATGTCCAGCCATCAAAGTTCTAGCAATCACTAATGCAAGTTCATTCATAATTTGCAATAAAAATATCAAATATGTTTGACCATAAGCCTGTTAAGTGGAAAACTAAACAACTACTGAAGAAAATTTCAAAATACTGGTTATGCAATACATGTTTGTATCTAAGCAGACATTTCCAGATCTTCATCATTCTGAATTTCACTTGCGAGGGCTATTATATTCTCAGGATGTATTTAAGATATGAAAACAAGTATGGTCAAATGGCTGCAGAAGAGGGACGGGGTGCCAAGGGAGAAAAAGGGCACATTGAATCAGCTGTGAAGAATTTTAACAGTATCAATTTTGACAGAAAATGTAAGCAATTGCGTTTAATTGAAGGGATATTAGGTTTCAACTGCTTAGTATATACATGTTATGGTTGTATGTATTAATAATCACGTCATAAGTTTTAATAAAAAACAAAAGATAAAAATTACAGTCTTAAGCATTTCATTCTGTGCTAGTCAATGTGTAAGCAGACGGGAGCTACCAACAAGCTTCCGATTCTCTTTAGCTAAGGCCCAAAAAAAAGTTTGGTTAGGGTTACATCCTTTTCCAAAAAAAGATAGGGTAGGTAGGCATTTTTTTTTTTTATTAGGCTTTATAAAAGAATGCTATTTTCGTCATTGGAGAATGATGTTAAAGTAATATTCTGTATAAAGTGTTCAATGTTTTATACTACATATGAGATCACACTTAAAAAACAAACTCATTTTTTTAGTTTTTCATTTTTTTTATCATCTGACTATAGAAACAGTAGGGTAGGTGCCTATTTCGTAGGTAGGGTCAGGTAACCCGAACCAAATGTATTTTTTTAGGCCTTTAAAACTTTAAAGTGTTTATCCAAACAATATAACTTATTATGCAATTAGACCTTAAGAAAAACATAGTAACAAGTTTCATACACATGGCAACAATTTATAAGCTAGAAATGTCAGTGAACATTTATATATGTAGATGTTTATTAACACTTAAATATGGCACAACAATATTAAACTCAAAAACCATCACAATGTAACACAAAAAAACCTTCCAGCATTGCACACACATACAGAATCACAAATATCTACGAAACAGTTCCAAATGCATTTAAAATGAAGCAAAATACAACACTACAACCACATGTTCAAAGATGCTCAGAGATTTGATTTTCAGTCAGTGACCAGTGGTCGAAATTAACACAAGCCAGCAAGCCCTGCACTGGTAAAATGTCTTCCAGGCCTGCTCAAGTTCTGGATTTAATATAGCAGGGCTTGTTAAAAAAACTAGAGCTGTCACAGGAGTGACAAATACCCCCAAATGCCGCCTGGACACAGGAATGGCAAACCATTCCTTTGAAAAGAGGCCATAACTCCAAGGTTACTGCACACTGCATCTTCTTTTATCATGCATGTATTGTTTTATTTAAATCTGTTGAGTAATTTAGAAGTTACACTGCTGACAAGAAAAACTAGTCTTTCATGAGTTATCGTCCGGAAACCGTTTTTTTTATTTTTAGTAACAGTGACCTTGACCTTGGCCCCTCCAGCCCCAATATCAAACTTGACCTGTATCTTCTGATGTTACACCTGTGTACCAAAAATTGTTCAAATCTGTCTAGCCTTTCATGAGTTATCGTCCGGAAACCGTTTTTCTATTTTTAGTAACAGTGACCTTGACCTTGGCCCCTCCAGCCCCAATATCGAACTTGACCTGTATCTTCTGATGTTACACCTGTGTACCAAAAATTGTTCAAATCTGTCTAGCCTTTCATGAGTTATCGTCCGGAAACCGTTTTTCTATTTTTAGTAACAGTGACCTTGACCTTGGCCCCTCCAGCCCCAATATCGAACTTGACCTGTATCTTCTGATGTTACACCTGTGTACCAAAAATTATTCAAATCTGTCAAGCCTTTCATGAGTTATCGTCCGGAAACTGTTATTCTATTTTTAGTAACAGTGACCTTGACCTTGGCCCCACCAGCCCCAATATCGAACTTGACCTGTATCTTCTGATGTTACACCTGTGTACCAAAAATTTTTCAAATCTGTCTAGCCTTTCACGATTTCTCATCCGGAAACCGTTTTTCTATTTTTAGTAACAGTGACCTTGACCTTGGCCCCACCAGCCCCAATATCGAACTTGACCTGTATCTTCTGATGTTACACCTGTGTACCAAAAATTGTTCAGCCTTTCATGAGTTATCGTCCGGAAACCGTTTTTCTACTTTTAGTAACAGTGACCTTGACCGTGGCCCCACCAGTCCCAATATCCAACTTGACCTGTATCTTCTGATGTTACACCTGTGTACCAAAAATTGTTCAAATCTGTCTAGCCTTTCATGAGTTATCGTCCGGAAACCGTTTTTCTATTTTTAGTAACAGTGACCTTGACCTTGGCCCCTCCAGCCCCAATATCGAACTTGATCTGTATCTTCTGATGTTACACCTGTGTACCAAAAATTGTTCAAATCTGTCAAGCCTTTCATGAGTTATCGTCCGGAAACTGTTATTCTATTTTTAGTAACAGTGACCTTGACCTTGGCCCCACCAGCCCCAATATCGAACTTGACCTGTATCTTCTGATGTTACACCTGTGTACCAAAAAATTTTCAAATCTGTCTAGCCTTTCACGATTTATCATCCGGAAACCGTTTTTCTATTTTTAGTAACAGTGACCTTGACCTTGGCCCCACCAGCCCCAATATCAAACTTGACCTGTATCTTCTGATGTTACACCTGTGTACCAAAAATTGTTCAAATCTGTCAAGCCTTTCGTGAGTTATCGTCCGGAAACCGTTTTTCTACTTTTAGTAACAGTGACCTTGACCGTGGCCCCACCAGTCCCAATATCCAACTTGACCTGTATCTTCTGATGTTACACCTGTGTACCAAAAATTGTTCAAATCTGTCTAGCCTTTCATGAGTTATCGTCCGGAAACCGTTTTTCTATTTTTAGTAACAGTGACCTTGACCCCTCCAGCCCCAATATCGAACCTGACCTGTATCTTCTGATGTTACACCTGTGTACCAAAAATTGTTCAAATCTGTCAAGCCTTTCATGAAATATCGTCCGGAAACCGTTATTCTATTTTAAGTAACAGTGACCTTGACCTTGGCCCCACCAGCCCCAAAATCGAACTTGACCTGTATCTTCTGATGTTACACCTGTGTACCAAAAATTGTTCAAATCTGTCTAGCCTTTCACGATTTATCGTCCGGAAACCGTTTTTCTATTTTTAATAACAGTGACCTTGACCTTGGCCCCACCAGCCCCAATATCGAACTTGACCTGTATCTTCTGATGTTACACCTGTGTACCAAAAATTGTTCAAATCTGTCAAGCTTTTCATGAGTTATCGTCCGGAAACCGTTTTTCTACTTTTAGTAACAGTGACCTTGACCTTGGCCCCTACAGCCCCAATATCGAACTTGACCTGTATCTTCTGATGTTACACCTGTGTACCAAAAATTGTTCAAATCTGTCAAGCCTTTCATGAGTTATCGTACGGAAACTTTTCTATTTTTAGTAACAGTGACCTTGACCTTGGCCCCACCAGCCCCAATATCGAACTTGACCTGTATCTTTTGATGTTACACCTGTGTATCAAAAATTTTTCAAATCTGTCAAGCCTTTCATGATTTATCGTCCGGAAACTGTTTTTCTATTTTTAGTAACAGTGACCTTGACTTTGGCCCCACCAGCCCCAATATCGAACTTAGCTGTATCTTCTGATGTTACACCTGTGTACCAAAAATTGTTCAAATCTGTCAAGCTTTTCATGAGTTATCGTCCGGAAACTATGAAAACTGACAGACCGACCGACCGACAGACAGGCCGACCGATCGACCGACCGACCGACAAGCTCACTCCTATATACCCCCTCAAACTTCGTTTGTGGGGGTATAATGATGCCAAGTGAGAGTATAAAAATTTGGGATTGTTAATGTATGATGTGTTCACATCATTGAAAAGCTAAACCTGAGACTGTTAAAAAAGACTTAAAAAGAGTGAGACAAGTATTTGAATAATCTCTCATAAAATTTGTTTTCAAGCGATGAATAATGTTATCAAATGTATAAATTAAAATACATTATTTCTTTTATATTCACCTACTGATGATCTGACAAAATGCATCTTTCAAGTACAAACAAACCTAAACGTATTCACTAAGTCTCCTTATTCAACTTTCCCATCCTTTTCAGCACCACAATCTGATGTTACACTTTCATCGCGTTCTAGACTTTTACGCGACACTTGGTCTGCATCATTAACATTTTCACTTTCATTATCTTCAGGTATACCTACTGTCTCAGGTAAAGAAGCACTTGAACCAAACTTTTTTCTTGCCCCAAAACTCATCATAAAACTCCTATTAGAGCGCTGGAACAAGCTAGCTCCATGCAAGTCTCTTGATGCAGCATGGCGCCTTGGTATTAAACTTCCTGAATGTTTACTACTCGAATTATTTGAACTTTTATTACTTTTAACTTCAGAATCACTAAAACTTCCACTATAATCCATACTTTTTGATTCTTCATAATCATGTGACACAAGAGTCTGTTCATGTGATACATTATCATGATCATGTGACATAGGTTTTTGATCATGTGACACCAACAGATGATCACATGACTCCATTTCCTGCTCAGACATTTCACCATCCGACACAATTGACGAAGCCTCCTGCCTTGCATGAGGAACACGCATATTAAACCCACCTGTCGGCTCAATGGCTGTGGTATCTGTAATTAGAGTCAATTCTGTGTAGGAATCGGCAGAAAATATCTGACTGAAGTTTTTCGGAACAGGAATATCTCCACCCGAGGCCCGTCTTTCCTGTGGGATGTTTTCAGGCTCAGGTGAAACTCCAGTTTTCTGTTCTGGGGAGTGGCTTCTTTCCTTCTTTGCTGTGTTTTCCTGTGTCTGTGAATTCGTATCTGCCTCATTTTCTTGATGATATTTTTCAATTATATGGTAGGAATGGCCCAGTAGTATAATGCTGTTTAGAACTTTGAAAGACATGAGGCTGAAACAAAAATAAGACATATTACCTGGCTATCAGTATGTATGTATGTGGAATATGTTTGGAGACATGTAAATGGGTAGAGAAAAACTTTGTCTTTGTAAGATGAATTCTCATTGGTCTGTCACAACAAGCTCGTTGTTTAATTCAATATTTTCCTACAGCAATGAAAATACACTTTACATTGACGGTGTTGATGCACTATTAACGTCATTGTATGGACTGTTTTCTTCAGGATGCCCTTACACAGAGACTTCAAAAACACAATACAACACAATGGCAATCCATGTTACCCACATCAATTTACTGGATATACCAATTTCTTTTACTTAACTGTTTATCAAAAATAATGTACATGTATTGCGTTTTTGTTTTGTTTTTTCTTCTTTTTATTTCCTTAAATCTACACCAACAATTCAAAGTAGCAAAATCTTAACTTACCATAAATACAGTAAGGCAAGTATTGTGTAATCCATAGTTGTTGTCAATCTGACTGACCGAGAGACAATAAGATACAGCAAGCAGGCCAGGGGCAGGGGAGTGAGGCCCATTCTCCGCGATACCAGGTCAGAGTGGTCAGTGAACGCCTGAAATTGGAGAAATTTTTAGTAACAGTCTATCTTACCAACCAGATTATTATCATGAGTACCAAGGTGGCAAGGGGTAAGGGGGTGAGGCAAGCCAGGAGCTGTGGGTGAGACGGACCTGGGTATGGGTAGTATAACCCATCCTCTCAATACCAGGTTAGAGTGGAGTCAGTGAACGCCTGAAACTGGAGAAAATTGGAGAACATTTAGGGAAAGAGCCTTACTAACCAGAAGTCAATCATGCATAGCAGAGAGGCCAGTGGTAGGAGGTGAGGAAAGCCATGGACTGGGGATGAGGCTGGCCATTTTTTTCAAGATACCAGGTCTGAGTGGTCATTGAATGCCTAAAATAATGAGTAGAACTAGTAATAGTTCATTGTGGTGGCCAGTCTTTAACTCAACGGGAAGACTGATCAGGAGGCACTTAGGAATACCAGGCAGACCATGGGCAGGTGGTCGAGCCATGCCAGGTACTGCGGTTGAGGGAAGACAGGGGCTGAAAGGTAAGGCAAGCGATAGGCGAGGAGGAGAGCCAAGTAGGGGGCTGGGGTTGTGGCAAGGTAGGGGCAAGGAGGAGAGCCATGTCAGGGGCTTAGGGATGAGGCAAGCCAGCTGCTGGGGATTGAGGCAAACCAGGGGCTCGGGAGTGAGGCAAGCCAGCAGATGTCGATGAGGCAATGCACCGGCTTGGACATAAGGCAAGCCAGCAGCTTCGGAGTGAGGCAAGCCAGGGGCTGGGGATGAGGCAAGTCAGGGGCTGGGGGTGAGGGAAGTCAGAGGCTGGGGGAAAAGGCAAGTCAGTGGCTGGGGGTGAGGCAAGCCAGGGGCAGGGGGGAGAGGCAAACTAGGGCCGGGGGTTGAGGAAAGTCAGGGGCTTGGGGTAGGGCCCATTTCCAACATACATGGTCCAAATAATCAATGAACGCCTAAAAAAGAACACAATATAGATTTGTAGAAAAAGCATACAGAACAACATGTACATGTAAATATGTGTGTATCTTATACATCAGTACTGATTTGTTTTCGCATAAAAATCACTTGTGCATGTAGCTACAAAACTTAATTCATTGATAAAATCTGCAAAACAATCTGGTGCTTTTTGCACTTCCTACATTGTTTCGACTGAATCTTCCTTTACTTACACCATCCAGGTACATCCAGGTACATCCAGGTACATACTAATACACTGTGTTTGTGTACATTGTATGCATTGAAAATGGCATGTCAAAAAGCATGAGGAAATTGTTTTATGCAAGTATTAGTGAGAAAACAAGTAGAAATTAGAGAGAGATTTCGAAAACAACTGTCAAGCTCAACTGCATCTTTTACCTGAAAGTACTTGTAGCTACTTGTACAGATACACAGGTTGCTTTGTTACCTCTATGTTCGCATCAGTAGATATTTGAACTCACCTGCGACTGTCTACTGGAGGCCATGTCAAGGGCCAGTTTCACCTTGAACTCTCCGTATACCTGGAAAAATATGTGAACCTTGTTGTTGGTATGTATGGTCCAAGCACATTCAGTGTCATCATTAAACATTGAACTGTGGAGTGCTTTGAAATTTACTTTAATCCTTAAATGGACTTGTTCATGTGTAAGACATCAAAGACAAACATTGCCAACATACAATCTGGGAGCAAGTCCATTTAAGTTTTCTTGAAAAGTAAAAAAAGAAATAAACCAAGTGTGACCTTGACCTTAGAGGTAGGGACACGGGTCTTGCACGCGACACGTCGTCTGAGTATGTGGAACACATGTGGCAAGTTATTTTAAAATCTGTCCATACAAGGGAAAGTTACAGCCCGGACACGATATGCAGCACTCCATTGTGAATAAACACTAAGTGTGACCTTGACCTTAGAGGTAGGGACACAGGTCTTGCACGCGACACGTCGTCTTGGTATGTGGAACACATGTGGCAAGTTATTTTAAAATCTGTCCATACAAGGGAAAGTTACAGCCCGGACACGATATGCAGCACTCCATTGTGAATAAACACTTAGTGTGACCTTGACCTTAGAGGTAGGGACACGGGTCTTGCATGCAACACGTCGTCTTGGTATGTGGAACTCATGTGGCAAGTTATTTTAAAATCTGTCCATACAAGGGAAAGTTACAGCCCGGACACGAGTTATTGAGCCGGACACACGGACACACGGACGGTGCGATTTTAATATGCCCACCTTCTGGGGCATGCACATGCATTACACATACTCACATCAGCGAGGATTTCATTAAATTTGAGAACAAAAGCATGTTTTCCCCAGTCAACTAGGACTTCCGAGATCAGTACAATGATGGCGTCCGGTAGGAGGACCCACAGGTGTTCTGAAAATAGCAGCATCTAGTGAAACAAAATGGCATACCTGCATATTTAATACTTTTACTACTTTTAAAAGTCCCCAAAAAGTCAATAGCATAATATGATATTGACTTTTTGGGGAAAGTCTTTCAATTCATAAAACATAGTGAAGTCTTTCAATTCAATAAATTTTACAACCTATTTGTACGATATCGACTAGAAAATAAACACTAGAGCTTTGTTAGTGAAACAACCACAATATTGAGCAATGTTGAGCCCGCTGCTGAATAGTTAACATGGAACAGTTCTGTAAAAGGTTGTCAAATTAAACATCACTATGTTTTATGAACTTTAAACTCATGTTGTTTCGTTAGCATTGTTTGTTGACTAGAAATGTTATTAGTGGCAGCTTGATGGCTATAGATAACAGGTATGATAAACAAGGGAAAATGAAAAAAAATCTGACAAATGGACAATAAATGCAACCTTGACCTTTACGCTGGACCAAGTTAAAGCCCAGACAAGCCAGAATACAAGGAATTTGGGCCAATAATCCTTCAGTGTGGCCTTAACCTTCGACCTAATGAACATGACATGTTGGCTTGTCTTGGTGAACATTTGTGCAAAAAAAATAAAAATCCCCAGGTTCATGGCCAATTACAGCTCAAGGAATTTTGAAACCATTGACCCTTACATGGGACGTTGACCTTTGACCTAATGATATGAGTCTTGCAGGCAACATGCATACTTGTTATTGTTAACATTTCTGCCGAGTAATTATAAAATCCTCAAGTGAATGGCCAAGTAACAGCCCAGACAAGCCATCATCTGACAGACTGACAAACAGGCTGATGCACTTACATTCATTTAACTGATCGCCATAATTGTGACAACTAAGTCAAGCTCTCAGCAAAAAAAAAATAAGTGGAAAAAAAATTAAGATGTTCTGATAGTAATATTGATTATCATTGTTTATAATGTATGTAAATAGACACATACAATAATAACTGTAGAATTCTCATTTTCCCATAAAACTTCTCATCAAGGAAACAGATGGCTGTAATAACAAGAAATATTAGTATACAGATGGTTCAGGTTATAGAGATATTCAATATTTTGTTGTCATGTTTTGAGGTAGAAATGGCAACAGGTCCTTAAATTTACATTGTATGGCCAGAATATGAAGACAAAAGTTTATTGAGCACAAATCATAATTATATGCCACACTTGCATCCAATAAATTTTCCTTTAAGGGATACTCATATTTAATCATAAAATCAATGCATAGAAATGTATAACAAACATTTTGAGTGATAAACCAACTAGCTTAATAATGCATTTATGGAAAAATATTCATATCTGATTATAAGATTGTAACTGTGTATTTCATAGCTAAAAATGCACAAAAATTAAATGACTGGTTGGTCCTAAAAGATTTACAGTGATCAATTATTGTCTCATAAGGTAGGAATATTGCATTTTCTGCACCTTTCTTTCAAATTAAACATGGTATCCTTCATAAGAACCATTATCTTTTTATATTTATTCATCGTTTTTGGTAAATTAAAACAATTGTGTTAATTGTAGTACTGCTTATTTGGAGTAAGAGGGCATCTTTGAATTAGCTGGTTGATACAGGATAAGACAATATCTGTCAATAACTTGTTCTGAACAAGAGATCCTTTGAAAGCACAAAATACAAACAAGGAACAAAATTAGCTGTCACAGTCAATAAGATTGGGACTGCCAATTGATGTGAAGGACATTCATTAAGAATTCAAAAGTGGAAGTTTAATCTTCCTTGCCATCCCTGATTGAAGTTTCTACTAAAATATGCCAACATCAAAAAAGTGTATTTAAACAATTATTTTTTATTCAAATTATTGAAAAAGACACCTTAAATGTAACATAAGCACCCTGTTTGATACCTTGAACTTCAATCCTTCACCTAAGCAATTTTATTCAAAATGTTGGAAGTTTATGGCCTCATTTTTGGAAGTTCTAGCCTATTTCAAGGGAATAATATACTCCCAAACTTTCATTTTAATGGAAGCCCTGTCAGATGGTTATGTGAATTTCAACTAGGTCAACATTTCTTAGACCCACCTTAAACGATATTCTTAACTTCTACTGACATAAAGAAGACAAAACTACAGGTTTTATTCAGAACCCAGGCAAACATGGTCATGTAACATATGCAGACATCAAATATTGACATATATGTACCTCATATTTAATTGTAAACTTAACCTTAATAACTATTTTGTACCTTAATCCAAGGTGACAGTATTTATGTTCAACATGCCAACAACATACTGCATAATAATATACCCTCATTTTTATATGTAATCATATGTTGACACGGCTAAAACACGGTATTTGTCCATTTTATATTTTTTGGTTGTTATACATAGATTGAAGGAAAGTGTGTGATTTCAAACTTAATTCTTTGCAGCCAAAGCATGTAACCTAGTCCACTCCTGCTGGCCTCCAAATTTCAAGTGAAAATATCAATTTGTATTCGAGTAACAGCAAAAAACATATCCCAAAAATGGCCATTTTCAAGCGTTATGCTGTCTCATTTGATTTTTTTATATATTCAAACTGTTATATATCTATTTTGCATGATGATTTGGAAAAAATGCATTACCTCAGCTTATAGAAAATTTCAAGTGCTAAATTTTGGTGGGTAAATCAAGAAAATAGACAAATTATTACAGAAAATATAACTTATTAACATAAAGTGGTGCTTTTGCCAATTTTTCAAAATCACAATAAGTATCCCTTGTTATATGCATGAAAAACATTGAAAATTCACCCATTTACAAGTGATAACTGTTTTGTAAGACTGATTATTAATCAAACTTCCAATTTTTTGTTGCTTTGGGCATTCATGATTCACATTCTTAAAAAGAAGGAGGTTCACCTGTAAGATTTTCAGGGTTAAAAAATCTGTAGAGTCCGTAACCATGGGTTTGTATCTACATATGTATTAATGACAGAAATGTGGCATTCCACAAATAAAAACCTCTGTATGAGTATGTTTAATGGCTGAAATATTTTTGGAATATTTTGATTTTAAGTTGCATTTTTTTACATATTTAATGTTACGGACACTATAAAATCTGCCTTCAAATTTTGATTTGAAATTTCCATTGTTTTCAATAGCATATTTCCTTATATTTTTTCATGGTAAAAGCAATTTTTTTATTGTGCATTATTGCATCATCTTTTAACTATTGGAAAATACCAATAAAAGGGCTGATGCAACAATATTTGTGATGAATTATTGCATCATCCAAAACAACCGCCTTTCTAAGAAATACAACAGTCCAGCTGTAATGATGGAATCAGCTAAGAAAATGGCTTATTTTGGGTAATAGTCGGTCAGATTCCAGCAAGAAGTCCTTTCAAATGGAAAACACTAAAGGTGTTGGTTCCAGTGATGCTCTAGGTATGTATTATCCTTATCTAAACATTCCATGCTATGTTACGTAGGGTCCGTAACCAAAACCATATGTCTGTACATGATGCCCTGAATTAATGCAATTGTCCACATGAAATGCACATGTTGTGATGCTTATTTGTTGAAATTGCCATGCCCAACATATAACAAACTAAAATGGTCTTAACAGGTTGTTTAATGGAAATCCTATGACAGTATGACACACAATTTCATTTTGTGTAGCCTATTACGGAGCCGAGATGAAATATTTTTACATAAAGATTGGCGTGTATGCCAATGAATACAATCAGTGTTATAATATACAGATCACAGACACAGTGGATACTTGTTAAATGTACAGAATTGAAGCTTAAGTAATATTTGATTTGTACTTGTACTCAGGTTACAGACTCTACAAAATACGGCCACTTGTTTCTAAGTCTACTGTAAGTATGTTCAAAAACATTTTTATGAACAGAAACAATACAATTGAACCATATAGGGACATTTATACCTTTTGAGGTTTTTCTTTTCACAAAACCTGTCTTTATATGAAGATTTATATACCATATATATTAATATTCTAAGGTATACATTGAACCCAACCGTTTAAGGTTAATTAATATTCAGAATGTCTTTTTACAGAAGAGAGCCGAAAATCATCACTGCGATCTCGGAAACTTGAAAAAAATGCTGAAATGAATGCTGAAAAGAATGAAGACATAGAAAAGAAGCAAAAGGAGAAAAACAGGCTGAAAGTCAAGGCATGGAGAATGCGTCAGAAAACAGAAAACTCCACAAAATATTCTGAAATCAAAAAGAAAGACACAGAAAGAAAGAAGGAAGCTCGAATGAAAGTGAAACTCATGGCCAATTCAGATCCTGAATTAAAAGCCTCCTTTAGAAAGAAAAAAGCTGAAGAAATGAAAAGATACAGACAGAGAAAAAAGATGAAAACAACATGTTCTTCTGAAGATCCTGGTGTTAAAGAGAGTAAGAAACCGGCTCTGGAAGAAAAAAAGAAAAAAGCTGTGAAGCGAACACAAGCCTGGAGAATGCGAATTAAACTTAAGTCTCCTACAATTCCAATTGTTAACACAGTTGATGAAAATGACAGTCATGGAGAAAGCAGACAGAACAAAAGTAACTGATTCCGTGCAACAATATACAGACGAGCGCAAATGGTGAAAGGCATTCTGCCTAGGACACCAAAGAAGAAAGCCGCCATTTTAAAGAAGCTTATTGAGTCACCTTCAACATCCAAAGTACTTTCTGACCAAGGAGTAACAATGACACCAGCTTGTAAGAAGAAACTTGAAGTAGCAGATGCTATAGTGAATTCCTTGAAAGAAAGTATTTCCGAAGTAAACATTGGTATTCGAAAAGACAGAGAAAAGAAACATGCCTATGATGTAATACGTGAATCAGTACTAAGGAAATACAAAAAGATCACAGTTAGTAAATATTTCAATGTGTCTTACAAGACAAGGAAGATGAGAAATGAATGGTGGAAAAAGAAACAGAGAAAAACAAGATGTGATGTGATAAGTGATCATGTGAAACAATCAGTGAAAGAGTTCTACCTGAGTGCTGAAATTAGCAGAGAGGTGCCATCCAAACGTGATGTTGTTAGAATCAAAACTCAGACTGGTATGAAAGAAACACTACAGAAACATGTGATGACAATGACACTAGAAGAAGCACACAAGTTATACAAAACAAGAAACCCCAATCATAAAATAGGACTTACATCATTCAGCAAACTAAAACCAGTTAATGTAAAGAAAGTGTCCGAGACAAGCAGACGGTCATGCCTGTGCCAGACTTGTTGTAATGTAGCCCTGAAAGTAGAAGCACTTACAACATTGAAACGAGTTGTAAAAGAGACTGACATGACAGAAGACATTAAGATTGATAAGAAGAGTCTGAGTGATGCAACATTCTGCAGCTATGAACAAGAGCCATCTTTAAAATGTGTGTCAAGAAATTGTGAAAAATGTGGAGTACAAGGCCTTCAAAAGTATTTGGCGACTATGGAAGAAAAGAACAGAGATGGGATGGTGTCATGGTATCAATGGGAAAGCATTGAAATAAAGAAATATGACAAAGTAAAGCGCTGCGTTTCTTGTGTGCCCAAAGAAGCTGATTTCAAAGTGTTTTTGACAGCTTTAGAGAAAGACATGATGGTGTACCCAGAGCATGCATTTAGAGCATCCTGGCAACAGAAACAAATGGGTGTATGTGTAGAGAAATTAACAAAGGGATCTGTAGCCATGGTAATGGATTTCAGTGAGAACTAAGCATGTGTCTTCCAAAGTGAAGTGCAGTCAGGGTTCTTTGATAGAAACCAGGTAACTGTACATCCAATGATGTGCTACTATAAAAAAAGTCTTGATGACAAAGATGTTACAGTAAAACATGCCATCATTGGAATAAGTGAAGAAACCAAACATGATGCGGATTTAGCAATTGTCTTCGAGAATCAAGCCATTAAATTACTAGAAAGCAGAGGGGTGAAGATTGGTGAACTCCACGAGTGGACTGATGGGTGTGCAGCCCAGTACAAGGGGAAAAAGGCGTTTGCTGATATCAGTCTCAGAAAGCAGCCCAAAATGACTTGAAACTACTTTGAAACGTCTCATGGAAAGAATGTCTGTGATGGGTTGGGTGCAACTGTAAAGAATGCTTGTTATCGTGCTGTAATAAGTAACAGGAAAGTTCTTGGTAATGCTGAAGACGTTTACCAATTTTGTCAAGAAACTCTGAATATGGAAGTAGTGGACACTGTAAAAAGCACTCTGTCGAGAAGAGAATTTGTATTTGTTGAAAATGTGAATAGAAACCGACCAGAAACAAATGTACAAACATTAACTGGAACACGGAAGCTGCACTCTGTTAAGTCTGTTGGTAAAGACTATGAGCTGAACTCAAGGAAACTTAGTTGTTACTGTGATGCTTGTGTGAATGGTGTAACATCAAAATGTGAGAATGTAGACATAGTTAATAAGTGGGAGAAAAGAAACCTTGATGTTATTAGTAAAGTCCAAGAAAAACTAAATGTAAAGAAAAAACAACCATCTAACAAGGAGCAGCCTAAAGCAACCTGCAAAGAACAAACAAAAGGACAGAAACAAATAACTTTGAAAAGAAAATCGGAGACCAAGCAACCAAAAGCCAAGAGGAGAAAAATAGAAGAGACAGCAGCAACAACATCCCAACAAGATACAGCCTTTCAACCTGGTGATTTTGTTACCGTTGGGCTCAAACCGAGAAAAGGACCCATAAGTGTTTACGTTGCTGAAATTACAAGTAAATCTGAAACAGAATATGGGCTTAAATATATGAAGAAAGCTGGAAACGCATATGTGTGGCCTGAGAAGTCAGACGTTTCTCAGGAGCCAACAGAACATATCATTTCAAAGCTAGAAGCTCCTGAACTTGTCAATGAAAGAGGTCATTTTAAATTCAATACACAGGAACTCAGCAAAGTTAAAGTTAATCTGTTGAAAATACACAAACATGTGTATTTCAAATAGAAAATGTTGAGCATGTGTTGGTTCTTACAATGTGTAGAGTCCGTAACCGTAGTGCAGTCTATTTCTATCTCATACAAAAAATATGTTCTATTGATATAAACAGCAGAAACTGACTATACTTGATAGGAAAAGTGTTTATTTTAGAAAAACAATGTGCTTGGGGCACTTGGTTCTACAAACTTTAAAAGTTACAGTTAAAGTTGTGTGATCAAAGTTGTTTTTGTCAATTTTTAGAGTTCATCGCAACTGGGATGAAATATGTTTTTTTTTATGCTTATCTCAAGCAGAGATTTTATGCATTTGTTTGTTAACATTCTAATTGTTAGTTTTCTGTGTTAACCTGAATAATACAGACTTGTTTCCATTAAAATCTTTGTTGTTATATGCCTGTTGTAGTGTCTGTAACCTTACACTGACCTGTATGTAAAAGTCGCCAAAAAAATAAATTTATAAAAGCGACTGTAGGAAAACAAATATCATTTCCAATGACTGAAACTTTAAACTAAAAATGGACAAAATTTCATGGCCCTGCATGGAAGTTCATTTTTCCACCTTGGTGAGACACTTAGGTGGACAAATACCGTGTTTTAGCCTACGTAGAGAGTCCCACTGAGAATGCTCCTTGACAGCAATATTGTATATTTAACCAAGTCAATGTCCTCTAAGCACCATGTTAACCGGTATTCCATTTTCAAGTGTTCAAAATCCCTAGCAATGTGTCAGTGAAGTCAACATTAGCCTACTGTCTTACCCAAGTCCCAGGCGACAGCATTCATGTTACGAATGCAGACAAGCGAGAGGAGAACAACATAGTGGAACCTCTCCTTCACATCACTGCAGGCTATCTGGTATAGGTGGTTAATATCCACCTTTTTAAACAGGTGCGATTTTATCTCTACAAACTGAAATGTGAGATGCAAAGTACATGTTGTTGTTGTTGTAGAGTTTATAAAGGTCTGCCCGCGCCCTATAATGGCTGCATTATGGCTGGACCCTGTCACATCCCCAAGTGTGACTTAAACAGAATTTTGAAGCCAAAGAGGGAGTTTTACTCCCATCAGTTGATGGGATATTCGCCAAAGGAGTCATTTTGTACCCAAAATGCTACGAAACCGGCGATGAATGACATCTAGAGTGGTCCCACAGCTCTACAAAGTATATATAATGATTGATATTTATATATATCACGCCTCCAACATAAATGATGCAACGCCATTGGTCCAGGACTGATAAAACGGTGACTTATCTTTATATTGTATCAAAATGGCGTCTATTTTCCAATTCTGATGATTATTCCGATGAATTAATGAAACATGTAAACAGGTTGTCAACGTGAGATAAACGTTACAGGGTTAGTAGGTGACCCAATATGGAATATTTGGGGCAAAGAAAACCATATCAGGTGACAGCGAAGAAAGATATGGTGTCCTTTGCCCCGTATATCCCATATCCAGTCACCTACTAACCCCGAAACTTATAATATGTCATGATAGTTAAGAGAGGAAAAGTTCACATTTCTGATAAATTTAAAGTTAAATCTTCATGTAACAAATGCAGACAACAAGTATAGACATACTCAATATATTATAAGAACCTCCTCACATTTAGTAGACTGTCAATTTCAATTATATGTCTAATGTGAGAACAAAAATAGACTTTCAAATTAAATGTATATTATGATATAGCAAGCTTAGAATAAAAGTGACATCTAAATTAAGAAGCAATGATGAAAACACCAATGCTATCACAATACATCTCTTTTTTTCTTAAAAAAATGGACTGGCTTAAAAATTGTGAATATACTGGTAATACCATCGAATAAAATAAAACTACACAAAATCTTACATTGTTTGACATCATGATGACTAGAAGTGACTTATTATGGGAGTTGAAGGCGACGTTGAGCACCGTTGCTTGGAACAGGATCAGTAATGTGTGGGCAACAAAGCAGTGTTAAGGTAATAATGTTTACAAGGTTACCGTATTTTTTTAAAGTTACAAACATAAAATCTGAAATTTTATTAACAGGCAAAATTAATGTATACTGCTGATTTCTATAAAATCTATATTATATAGTTTTAATGTAGTGCAAAATGCAGACATAAATGGTACATAAAGTATGAAAGTGTTGCCTTTGGTGTCAAAGTTTTCGTAAATGAATGCTGCCTCCTTCAGTGCAATACAAGTTTTCTTCAGTGACAATATTACATATCATTAGTCTTGGTTATAAGCAGTAGCTATTTTCAAATTTGTACTAAAAAAAAAGGGCTTCTTTTTTAATACCATCATGCCACCACAAAGGATACTGACATACACGATAGCAATAACAAGATGGGCAAGAGTTCCAAAATGCTCCCTTCTCCTGCCTCTAGGCTCCGTTGCCGTCCAGAACAGAGCATCCAGTATGTCATGGCCAACAGTTGACAAAAGGCGGTCAGCCATCTGAAGATTATTGTATATTTCTAGATGTACAGCTTCAGTGTAAGATCATCCAAATTAGATTGTCTAAACAATAATAGGAATAATGATGAAATGATTTACAACCTTGGTCTTTCTTACATACTATCAGAGAAATGAAGCATTAAAAACAGTAAGGACAACACTGTCCATTGAAAACCTGTCCAATGACCAGTTTTATATGGTAAAAAGAAGAAAGTTACAACAGCACCCGAGACAACACTTGTCTGTTCTTTTTCATGTAAAAAAGGGGCATGACGTGACAATTATAAAGGCAAAGTAAATGGCCTTACTATACATGTGTGTATTGTCAGTGGCAAAGTAAATGGCCTTACTAGACATGTGTGTATTGTCATAGGCAAAGTAAAAGGGCCTTACTATACATGTGTGTATTGTCAGTGGCAAAGTAAATGGCCTTACTATACATGTGTGTATTGTCAGTGGCAAAGTAAATGGCCTTACTATACATGTGTGAATTGTCAGTGGCAAAGTAAATGGCCTTACTATACATGTGTGTATTGTCAGTGGCAAAGTAAATGGCCTTACTATACATGTGTGTATTGTCAGTGGCAAAGTAAATGGCCTTATTATTCATGTGTGTATTGTCAGTGGCCAAGTAAATGGCCTTACTATACATGTGTGTATTGTCAGTGGCAACATGTGTACCATGTTTCATTTGAATATCTAGAACTTATAAGCAAACAAACTTTCCTGTCAATGAATTTGCATAGCTTGAACTAAATGAATTTCTAAAATGATATTTCATTGACAAATTATCTTAAGTAGCAAGGTTTAAGTTCAAAATAACAAAGAAACACTGTCAGGGCACTCACATCAAGCATGTTAAAGAACACATAGAGTTTGATGGTGGCCTGTCCGCGGACTAGATGGTACATCATGGAGGTGTCCACATGACTCACGATGAATGAGCAGACTACCAGCACCACGCCCTTTAGAATGTCACAGATCTGGGCTGGCTCCAGGTATGAACGAGATCTACAGGTCAGAAACATGGTTCGAATTGGGTTTATCTTAAAGATAGGTAGGAGAGCAAAATTAAAAGGAAATGTTTTACAGTAAAAAAAACTATTATCCTTCAAAGCAACCTAACCACTGATATGAAATCAGTTTAAAATACTTTACAGGAGATGAACAGTTTTTCCTCCCACCTCAGATAAGTAGATCCAATAATTTAACCATGCTAGATATTCTTATCTTGCCCACGGGCGAAGATAAAATGCCCGTATGGAACTCCTTTTACCACATTGTAATTACCTCCCTTGTTCAAGACTGTCGTCAGTAGCATCAAGGAAATCTGTCTTATGGTAATATTTAGAAAGCTTATTAATTATTTCTCGCTTCAAATGTCAACATAAAACAGTTTTCACGCACCATTCAAAAAATAATGCTTCATTCTCCTTAGAACTATTTAAAAAGACCAATTTGACTATTAACATTAACTGGATCACTGCGTGTTTATCCATGACAACCACGTGCTATCGCATATCCATACGCAATTATTTTCACTAAGCAAAAAAGAGTTCCAGCAAAAAATACATTTTTACTGAATTTTGTTTAACTGAGGTGGGAGAAAAAGCATCTTCCATAGCCGCTCGTATAAGATAGGTTCATCCCGACCCTCGCGCAGGGTGTTTTGCGGAAACTCGGAAACACCCTACACTCGGGTTGCAATGAACCTATCTTACACTCTTGGCCATGGAAGATACTTATAATCATAATGACACTAAAAAGAAGTCAGCTTATGAAATATTTAAAAAGTTCCAACTTTAATTTTGAAAAAAAAAATCATTTTACTATGGTAGTTTGTTGAATATTTTAAAACTTCTATAACCATAAAAATCAAATTGATGTGTACATGTCAGATATATCTAAATTATACCTTATCAGGCCACATGGAAGAGTAAAGACACGCAGCACTGCAAGTAGAATACGCAATGGCAGGAATGTGAAGATGAACAGGAATGCATCAAGGCATTGGAAAAATCCAAATATTGTGAACTGGAAAATATAACAGCATTGGCAAGTTATCTATGCTATAGATGTTCCATATGTCAATATTTTAAAGAGCATCTTTTATGCTTTTAAGTATTCAAATAATTGTTTTTGACTTTTGATTTAAAATATTACCTAAATTAAGGGTTATAAGTTGCAGATGCATGGCTGGACCCAATAAGGATGTGCAATGCTCCTCCGTGATTTTATTTCAATTTTGTAATGCCTGACTAAAAAATCACTTTTTCTGAAATGTGGCCTTCAGTGACCATTTAAAATAACAGTAACATTTGTAACAAATAACTAAATTATATTTTATTTTCCTTAAGAATAACAACATTTTTCGCAGAGAATGTTAATCAAAATATACCTTTTCAAGTTCTCTGGGGGTTTTCATGAACGTGTAAACTCGCTGCCGCTTTTGCGCATACTTTTCCTCTTCGCGCTCCAACTGATAACCTCGAGTCATCTCAGTTTTGAAGTAGCCCCATACTGACATAGCTGTAAATCATAACGTTCATAACTGTTTATACTTTATAAAACACTAAATGATTTAATGGTAAATATTGATATTTTAAAAATGTTAAGTGTCAGTTTGACATTTGTACCATATCCGAAAAAAGTCCATCCGGATAACAATCAATATTACAAAATCTTACTTCTGAACTGATCTTCAGCAGACTTGTGTGTTTTTTCAGCAGCCATTTCTTGTTCATGGAAAGTATGTTCGTTTAATGCATTGACTTTGATTAAATCATCACTTGTGATTTCAATATATAGGAAAATCCATATCATAAAAGCTTGACGTGCTTGTTTACAAACTTTCGGATGGGTTGGTATGAAATGCATACAACAAAGAAATAGTGTAACGCATACAACATAGGCAAAGAAGGGTTTTCACATTTGCATACAACATACACAAAGAAGGATGTTGAGAAACGCATACAACAAAGAATAAGTACAAAAATATTGACAGTGAAATTTTATTGTTTAAATCAATAAATTATTATGTTTATGAGTTTAGTGAAGTGAAAAATAGTTAATTCACTTTATTTTTGAATTTTGCTTCTAGAATTAAAACCTAATTGATTGTTTTTTAAACTTCTTGTTTTGTTTGAATAGGGAAAAGAACCTTATTTCAAATCATTACAATTGATTTAATGGTTTAATATCTAGATTTATAAAGAAACAATTTATTATTTCTTTTATGAAGACTTTGAAATCGGGGAAAGTAAGACAGAGTCCTTGGATAAATCGTGTTATAGTGTTTTCTTTTCAATAAAATGAGTTGAGAAATAACAAATATACGATTTTCTGGGGCAATTTAAAATGAATGATTTAAAATCGTAAAGATGTGTGTTTCCCATATGTGTAGAATCTGTAGAAACTTTTATTTCATTTATTGACTTTATCTTCTTCTGATCTGTGTATCTTACTCAGCTTCTGTGTATTGATCTTAATCTTTATTGACCTATATGCTGTCTTGTGACAATCCTTTGATTTCATTTATTGACTTCCTTATTATAAACTCACCAAAATTCTGAGACAATACTCCTATTATCCATGATAGCAGGTGCTATGCAATCGTTTGTTTGTTCTTTATTCACACATCGTTAATTTAAGGGATGCCATAAAGATAGGTGTTAGGTGACAAATGAAAAATATATAATGAATCATGATTATGTCATTAATGAATCATGATTATGTCATTTGGACACCTTATGGCAGACAATACCCATAAGTAATCTCCAATAACTGGTATTTTACTGGACAAGTGACCCTTAATTTTATTGGATAAATGACCCCCACCAATCTGTATATAGTACACAGCTTCTGTGTATTGATCTCAATCTTTATTGAATTTGATGATTTTGTAAATCTAGACAACTCATTAAGTTTAACGCCAAACTAAAACACAAAATTCCAGGAAAGCAAAAAAAGCCTTTTTTACTCTGCATTAACGCCAAAATTACTCATTAACATCAAGGACTCCAAAGCAGGATTTATTTTTTTATTTTTTTTCATTAAAGTTTGAGGCAAATTGAATTCATAAAATCCCTAAAATAGAACCATTACCAGAAAAAGAAAAATGTGACAGCTTTGTATATCTTGAAAACATAAGAAATTATAATGAACCAGTTTCAGAAATGTTTCTTACTGGTCAACCTTAATTTGACTGTTAATGACAAAAACTTTACAAAAAGCTTTCTTTGAAACATATGGAAGCAGCACATATGTTGTATAGAAAACATTTACTTAGTATGTAATACTATATAATGTCTCCCACTTTTCGGTGAGGATGAAGAACGGTGAAAATATAATTTTAAAATGGACCCAACAATTTCGCCTGCATGTCAAATTCACCACACCCGTCAAGACCAACAAATATTGTGTTAACACACCTTCAGATAATTCAACAACCACTGAGGAATTTCTATGTTTTTCATGCAATATTTAAGTAAAAAATTACTCAGTATAGTAAACAAATAAATGTACATGTAAACTCTTTACATCCCACATGCTTCTCTGTTGTATTCATCATTTTTTTATATAATATATTTATGCAAATGTGTTGTTCATTTTGGATACAATTTATAATTGTTACATATAATTTACAATAATTCTTGAAAATACATACGTATGTCTTTTATCAAATACCAGGTGCTTTACTATACTTATGAGAAATTATTTATATCTATTTATTTTATATCTGATGTATTGTAATCATGCAGTGTGACATGATATGTTTCTGTTTCATAAATGTGCTTATATAGCAGGGTTAGACACTAACATTTTTTACAAGGTAGTCCCTCGGACTACTGGATCTAAAATCCAGGTAGTCCAGCAAAAATTCTGATAGTCCAAAAAAAATTGCAAGCCTGCAACGGATTCCTTCAGTGTTTTGTTAGACTTCTCCTTAAAAACATTGTCAGTATAACCCTTTGATTGATCATGTTTCTTATCTGTCTCAATCTTAAAACTTCCACATTCTTCAAAACAATGTTTGGCCTTCAATATTAAAACCTTAAAAAGTCTAAAAACCATGCTAAAATACCCCAGAATAAAATTCTAAAAACCATGCTAAAATACCCCATAATCTGTCACTTTCAGGAAAATGTTGCAATAAATCAATTGACACCTCGACCGAGATCGTTGCTAAGTTACGGAACAAATGACATCCTACTGGTCAGCACTATTTGATAATTGATATTGGCATCCTACTATTCAGTAGTGTTTGTTAATCTATTAAAATGACATACAATAATGCTTTAAAAATATAATGAAATTAATTCCCAAAATGTTATTAATTAATTGGGAGTTGATAAGAATTGTTATTGGCCCTAACTTCAATGTATAAAATGTTACGACATTTTGGCGCGAAAATTAACGCACACAATTTCTGCCGTCGTCTGCAATTAGACATTTATGAGCAGTATAATTATTTTTTAAGCTGCTCTTTTAAAAGCCAGTTAAAATATTTCACAAGCCATACATAATGTTCCTTCTGTCTTCTTTATCAAAACACCGACATTTGACAATACTCTAAACGATAAATAAATAGACATGAGGCATGACGTATTTTCAGAAAATCTAAAAATAGTAACAACCATCAAGTTTTTGCTAACATCGTATCTGTCATTGTTTCTGACTGAAAATGCAAGGGATCTAGAAATTCTACCTCATTTTAAACCCAAATCTATCTCGCCGACACTGGCAGACTTTCACGTGTCTGACGATTAAAACACACCATACAGTGCAAAATGGTTTTTCCCATTCTAAATAAAGACATTCTACAGACTGGTTTAAATATTGATCGAAAGGCTATACGAATTGCGCGCGAAACTCGCTTAACAGTCCAGGTTGTCCGGAACTGCTCGGCCATCTTTGGCAAACTTTAGAATGAGTATTTACCGGTGATACTCGTTTTTTTTTTAAATTTTAACAACACGTTTTACGCAAGTTTAAACGTAATAAATATTTTATGCTCAATTACCTGATGTCATATTTACTTTTTCTAGTAGTCCGACGGACTATTGACTTAAAATTTCTTGTAGTCCGAGCACAAAACTGGTAGTCTCGGACTACCGGACTACCGTTAGTGTCGAACCTTGTATAGTATACACAATGAATACAATCTTTATTTCATCCAATTGCAAAGTTTTCATAAACTTTTTGTTTCCTTCAAGCTTAATTAAACCAATTTTAATGATTTCATATAAGGTTCTTTTCCCTATTCAAACAAAACAAAAAGTTTGAAAAACAAATCAATTAGGTTTTAGTTTTAAAAGCAAAATTCAAAATTAAAGTGAATTAACTATTTTTCACTTGACTAACCTCATAAACATACTAATTTATTGATTTAAACAATTATATTTCAATGTCAATATTTTTGTTCATATTCTATATTGTATGCGTTTCTCAACATCCTTCTTTGTGTATGTTGTATGCAAATGTGAAAACCCTTCTTTGCCTATGTTGTATGCATTACTCTATTTCTTTGTTGTATGCATTTCATACTGCGCCCTTTCGGATATCTTCGGAACTCATTATTTCCGCACGTGCGGTGAATCAAAACAACAACAAAGTTTTGCCCGAAATCAGCAATCGCGAAATCAGCTGAAACTAGTAGCCTTGACAGTAAGGATACACAAAATCTGATTATGCAGTCGTTTTTTTTATTGTATTTAATTGTTTTGCATTGCATTCAAGCATTGCATTTATCTTCCTTAATTTATTTTATTCAAATTATTTGACTTTTCAAGGACATTCGTACCAGGATTATTCGACCCACTAAAACTAAAACGTCAATTTTTCAGCGTTATCAATTTTACTGTAATGAAGGGAAATATATATAATTGGTGATTTTCGCCTTGTTAAGAAAAACACATTCTTTCAATTATTTATCTATATTACAAACTATAATAATACTAAGCATATCTACCGCTAGTTCATGCGTTTGTGAAAGAATCTTAAAAAAACACATTATTTTGAACATTGTAAACTTTCTCTTTCAGTTTATTGTCTGTCCGTGTTTTACCATTGTTGTGATGCGGAATGGTTTACGTGTTAAGTGTTTGGATAGTTTCCTCTCTTCTTCGACGATCCATTCCAGTGGTGACCAGTGTTCATACAAGAACATTCTTCAAGCAAAACCTTACGGTTTTACGATCTAAATTACAATCAACAAACCTCAGAGATGAAGAAAAGATAAAACAATTGAGGCAGCACTTTGGCTTGTTATTGAAAGCTAAGCTAGGTATTTACTATTATGAAGATATTTGTACGAAATATTGCAGTATGGCATCCAAAATAGGTACAGTTTAAATATGAAGCAAATGAAGACTAACAGGTATTAAATGTTAACATGTCTGAACTGAACACTGAAGTTACATGTACATTATTTAGTTTTAGAAGAATACAGCTTGATGAAGCAATCTTCCACTAGAAACGTTGCAAAAATCTACACTTTCCTGTACTTCAACATGTAGCGATAATAGTTAAATTATGTTAAAGGTGTAATAGAGTCTAAAAGTAATTTGTAAAAGCTTTTTCCATCCTTCTTTAATTTTTAAAGATTTTTACTCAATATTTATTCTAAATATTACTTTTTGTATTTACAGGTATTGGGTGGAGCATATTTATTGGATGGTAAGATTGAATTCTATTTGTTTGTCATGCCTCAAACATGAACTTGAGTATTTATTGTCTTCATGAGCATGCTGGATATTTTTTTCTGATGTCAATGGGTTAATGAAGGACATGTGATGCTGGACAAAATACAGATTTCTCTATAACATTTCTAGTTTAGGTCTTAAAACACTGAGTCCTTCATATGTGCATGCAATTAAAGCAGTGCATATTACTTGAAACATTGCAAAACAAAGTGAGCTCATACCAATGTATTTATTGTTCTTACCGTAGATAGTTTTTGGGACTGGGAGTATAAAAGCTTCAGAGAACAGTATGGAAATTAAAAGCAATGTTTAATTAGATATGTTTCCCTTACACAACCAACATGCCATCTTTATAACATGTTCTACATAAGTACTCCACTTATCAGGAAAAAATGGAGTGAAAATATCTAAATATTATAAAAGTTCTTATTTGTTTTTAGTGTGGCGTTTGTGGTGCACACAGTCATATCCCTTGATGATCGGCTACAAACAACTCACAGTGCACATGAGGCTGACAGGCAGACACGCTTCATCTACCCGGAGAAACCTCCCATACTCACCTTAGAAGATGTCTGTATGTATACTGTAACAAGGGTTTTAAACAAGTCTGTCTGTACCGATTCTCAATTTAAATAGCACACTAAACATGCTATATTCTATTATCAATATTGTTGATTACAGCATAGCTTGAAGTTAATAGCAATATGTGTAATAACCTTCGAAAAACTAAGGAAATTGATCATTTCAAGTGAAGTACATACCTTTATAAGCTAAAAATTAAAGTTTTGTGATTGTGTCTATTAAAGGTGCAGACCTCCAGAAAATTAAAGTTATGAGCTGTTTAATGATCTCTGAGATCTTTTTGACAAGAATCATCAGTACATATCCATGTACATATGCATGTATAGTTATGTATTTATTTTGTTTCTTGTTTCTTTTTTCAGTTCCTGGCACATTCAGAGGCAAAGTGAAGTACAAGTATGAGAAGTTGTCAAGTATGTTAATCAAGTACCCGGCCCAGACCGAAGTTTCACATTAATTAAGATGTGTTTGTTGTTGTTTTACAAAATATAGGAAGTTTAGCATTGATGGAACAAAATCAATTTAATTAAGCTGGAGCCAATTTCTTATTGCATGCTCATGAAATATCAATGATAAATATTAACTCTTTGATCTTACACAATGTGATTTTCAGTTTTACTGAGTAGAGCTTTTTGTTTGCTGGATGTTTTGTGATAATATGATTTTATTTCTAACAGGAGAAACATTTTCTTATCAACAAATTTCAGTCATATTATTATTTAATTCTGTGCATAATTATTCACTGATTTAATAAACACAACAGCTTCTAGCTGATGTATACTAACTGTTTTAGGTAAGGTCAAATTTATGCCATGTCACAAAGATGTACATGTAATTTAAGGTTTGTAGAGCTTATATAGTGACAAACACATAACAGTTTTGAAACCTCTGATGTACATATGATTAATGAAAAAAATACAACTCATGGATGATCGCTAGTATTAATAATTAACAAATCTCCAAGCTTGGGACCCTCTTAACCAGACTTTGATATGCTAACCTCACAGCCATCAGAACGGCTGTTTCTGGTCTCTGAGCCTCTCTTGGGGATGACAGGGTTGCAACATTTAAAGCTGCACACTCACTGATTTATGGTTTTGACAACTTTTTTTTTTATTTTTTTGTCTTGAAATAAACCAATTTTTGTGTAAATATCAGCTAACCAGTTATATAAGACTGCTGGCCAAAGATCAGATTGCAGATTTTTATATTTCCGTTCGAAAACTAATGTTTTATTGCTTAAGCCTTTACTAACGGTTTAAGAAAAATGCATAAAACATCAATTTTGAACTTAAACATAAAAATCTGCGATCTATTGTTTTGTCAGCAGTCTTATATAATTGGTTTCCATGGGTTTTCACAAAAATTGGTTCGTTCCAAGACAAAAAAATAAAAATGTTGTCAAAATGTTCAATCTGTGGGAGTGCAGCTTTAAGGTGAATCAAGATCAGGCTCTAATGTATTTTTCTTCTTATGAACCGGTGCTTCTTATTCTCTGGTCAAGGTAAATTTCCCACTTAGGATTCTAAATTTCGGAATGACTCTGCACAAAGGATGCAGAAGTGTTAAGCCATATTTCAGGCAATGAACAACAACCTTATCAACTCTAAAAACAACCCATCACCACTGTTTTAGGAAAAGTGTTACCATGGGTGCATTCAAAGTCACGTGACCCAGCCATATTGCTGAACTTAGCAGAGTCATCAGATCCGAGTACTCGGCGCCGAGGTCTCACCAGTCTTACTGCCGATAATGATTGGGAAGGTAAGTAGATTCGCTTTCAATTTATTTTCAGAAAATGTTTGTGCATATGCGTCAATATCAAACCTGAATAATTTTGCTAAGTCATCATGTGATGTTTAACATTTGGGAGAAGACACTAAATGACTTATACTTAATCCAGATGAACTTGTTTTTTTTTGTTTTGTAATTTCTGTGTTTGGGTGTTTATCAGATGATAATTGGGACATTGCTTGTTTGTAAGGTTTAATAGTTGAATGATGATGGTTTAATATTGTTTTGATTAATAAGCACAGATTTGGTTTTCAATGGACTTGATATAATACTTTTAAAGACCACCAGTTCCGGAAGGTTTCACAGGCGTGTTCCCAACGTACACAGGTTAGTTTAGCCAGGATTCCTGAGGCTGACCAGCGACTGTTTAGGCCCATGCCTTGGAGTCATGCAGTCAAGGTAAGGGTTTGGTTGGAAAGCAATTTTTTTAAATCTAATTATGGAAGTATGAACATCATGTTTTGTAAGTTGTCTACTTTTCAAATTAAAATGTACATGTACTCATAACACTTGATTGTCTATTTACAATCACAGAACTGAAAAATGCACTATTTTCACATAACAATTAAAAAAGTCCAGGGCCAGACCAAATTACTGCAGAAATGTTTAAAGAAACATAAACACGATCACCATTCCTGTTAGATTTATATTATAACTTATTGCAGGAAGGAGAGTATCATCAATCATGGGTGATAGGCAATATTGTACCTATTTTTAAAGGGGGGAATCCAGATGAAACTAAAAACTATCATGGCATCACACTTATAAACATAATTGCAAAAATATACTCAAATCTTTTATCTAATAGATTATCCAAATGGGCAAAGGAAACACACAAGTTCGTCGACAATCAATTGGGATTTAAAAAAGGGAAGTCATCAATCTACTGAATCTTCATTCTTCATGCATTAATTACTCAAATGCTTGACGTTCAACAAAATTGATAGAAGCTTCTAATGGCAAAAATTACTAACAGAGAATGTTAGTTCAAAATTATTTAAGGCAGTAAAATCAACTTCACATATAAGGGGTAAACAAGGGGATCCTGCAAGTAGCAATTTGTGTTTATTTTTCCTAAATGGCATCATCAATAGCATTAATGTGGAAAATGAAAACATCATAACATTAGACCAAACAAAATGATTTCTGTTACTTTTTGCAGATGATGCAGTGGTATCGTTTTATAATCTATAATCAAACAGATTTACAAGTCTCAGAAAAAATCAAATTATTCAATGTTTTAGTTGCACCAACGCTAAACTATGGCGCTGAAATTTGGGAATATCACAATCGGAAAGACATCAAACTAATCCACATCAAATACTTCAGATTTTTATGTTTAAAAAAACAAAACATATATAGACACGCTTAAAATGGAGAACTAATGGTATAATTCCAATGCATATACAAAGGAAATTCATACTCATAAAGTACTGGTCTAAATTGATAAAAAGTAACCAGAACTCTTTATTATTCAAATCATATAGTATGCTTAAAACACATTGGACGATGGATCAATAAATAAAGCTAACTGGGCATTTCATATAAATAACATTCTGCAAGAATGCGGAATAAATGGATATACGGAAACAATTGCTCAAACCATACTATAAATATGGCAATATATATATAATTTTATATACCATGCAAATAACATCAGAATTTAACACAAATGGCATCATAATTCAATTTGAGCAGATGGACAGTATACATATATATGAATTATATAGTACAAATTATTACATTACCATAAAGTGCTGCAACTAATTCCTACATATCCACAGTTGGAATGTCATTCAAAAGTTCTTTCCATGAACAGCAGTTTGATAATAGTAAATATCACATGGGTGTCAGGTCAGTGAGTATATAAATTAACACGAATTCGTTCAGTCTATGTTCATAAATATATTCATGATTGGATGAATACTACTTCTCCTAACTTAAACAAAAATTCGGACTTTGATGAATCAATCTATTAAAAAAAAATGCTAGCAAAATGTTAACCACAACTTTTTATATACGGTATATTTTATAATCATTCATCTTGTGGTCACATTTTATATTTATGCATCTTGCTTATTCAACCATTCTGCTTGTAAACTGTTTGTATGAAATAGGCATAATTGCTTTAATGCATTCAAAGTTGTTGTCGATGTAAAAATATGCTCAATAATAAAATGAGACCTACATTTTGATTTGTTATAGATAACATGAAGTCAATGTTTCCAAACAAATGTACATGTACCAAATATAACTGTAAATAAAACCTTATATTTAGTACACAAATTATTCCAAGTCCATTAATCATTTAATACGATCTATAGAATGCTGGCAAAGTTTTTTATCATATTCGGGGGAGAATAATTGCATAATTTCTATTATAAAAATTGGTATGTCTATGCTACAGGGCAGTATAGAGGATGAGTTACGTGGCCTGCTAGCCCAGCTCAAAGAGGAGACCACTGATCCTGTCCTACGACAGTTTACGGCACGACGCCTGCCTGACACAAAACAGAAAAATATTGTAGAGGTAAATTGAAGCATATATTTTCAAGTTTTAATTTATGTTTAAAAACAGTGACTCTTATCTTTGCTCATTATTATTGATATGAATGCAAATGTAAATGATTGGTGTAACATACTTTCAGACATTTATTTTCTATTCTAAAGATTACTATTAAGATAAATATTACTCTCATACTTTCAGAGTAAACTGCTTTAGAAAGTTTAAAATTGGTTAAAACTGCAGTTAAAGATTACATCCCTTGATATAATACTGGGTATAATTTAAATTTCAAAAAAATACACCTCTAAATTGACATTCCTTTTGCTTCGAACACATGACAATGTAAACTTCAGCATTGTGCAAGGACTTTAATCCTTGAAACCATGCTTTACATTCATGTGGATGATCATCTCCCCTGGATGAATATTCACATATGGTTAGTATATTGTATATTTCTTGTACATTACAGTCCAATGTTTTGGTGATAAGGCCCTCTGGGGTCGTATTCAATAAGCAACATAGATTGATCTTAAATTTAAGATAAGAAACAAAGTCTTTTGATTGGCCTGTATATTTAGCTAACCAATAGGCTGAATGGAAACACTGACGCCCTCATGTCTAATGATAAGAATAAGATCAGTATTGAATACTGGCCATGGTCAATGACTGATGGGAGACAGGGTGCGATGGCATCTATAGATGAGATGTTTTTAGCTTAAACCTGTACCGGGATACTTTACAGCCCATGGTGTTTTAGGGTATTCTGGTCCTTGAGTGATGAGAGTGCGGGACAGGTGGCATCTACAAATGTTTTATCATAATAAAATTATATACCTGTGTATTACAGTCTAGTCCCTGGTGTTTTGGGGGTACCGCCCTGGTGTTCATTCGCTCAGTGAGTGACAAGAGTGAGGGACAGGTGGCATCTACAAACGTTTTATTATGATAAATACCTGTGTATTACAGTCTGGTCCCTGGTGTTTTGAGGGTACTGCCCTGGAGTACATCCGCTCAGTGAGTGACGAGAGTGAGGGACAGGTGGAACTGTTTTTTCTGGAGGCTCTTGCAAGGTTTAGTCAGGTAATGTCTCAGAATGTTTGTTCTATACCTTATGACTATTGTTAAATTTATCTTGCACCATTGAGTGGCACAAGGAACATAGAACCGCCCTTCATTGTCCATCCTCCCATATCTAACACTTTTGTGTCTGCATCACTCAAATGTTGTACAAGTAATATATGACGAATGTTCTGAAGCAACATGCAAAACTAATGTTTAAACCTAGCCATGTCCGCAAAGTGTTTTAATGAAACTATAGTAACATATTCTTTTCATCAAGGTGATGGCAAAAATTACATTATCGAGTCAAGGTTACAATTGACTAGATCAAGTTATGAACCCTGACCTTGTGTTGTCTCCATGTCTTTTACACCTGTTAAAATATATTGATATATCTTATGTCACATGTTGGCTCAAGTCAATGTGCAAACCGATGTCAGAATTTTGCAGGTCAAGGTCACAATAATAGGTCTTGTGTTTAATTCGTGTCTGCTCCATATCTCCACACCTTAAAGTATATTGATGAAACTGTAGTCAAATAGTATACTCACAAATTTGATGTGCAAAATCTATGTTGGAACAGCAAGCTTTCTAGGTCAAGTTAAAGATATTAGGTCATGAGTTTGAGCGTGATTTCTTTGCCTGTGATTTTGATAAAACTTTGATTACATGTTATACTTGTCACTTTGTAGTGCAGAGCCAATATTCGAGCCATGCCTTTTTCTTTAATTTTTCTGTGACAGACTTTTACTATATTAACGCAACAACGATTTAAACCAGTTTTAATATTGAACACCATTTATTGTTATTCAAATTCAATCCTTTTTAAAAAGCATTTACAAACTTTCTCAATGAAGTCCTTCAGAAGGTCTGTAAAGATATGACACTAACTATAACATTCACTTTTATCTGGGACCTAATCAATTTTCTGAGCCCAGACTCACTGCCAATCCCAAGTCTGTTTTCCCTGCCAGACACAGCAATGCTTAAAAACTCAGCACTAAACCTAACGATGCAAAGTAAAAAATTTCCTGCCAAAACCAAATTGCTGCCTACATTTGCAATTCTGACAGCAATGCCTATAATGCATGTTTTCCGCCAAATATCAATAATGTATACAATGAACATAAACACTGTTTTATAACTACCGTATAAAGGAGTAACTTAAAATTTCCAATACTTGTGGAACACAACACATGTAGTGTTATAATATCGCACAATTCTCAACAATTTTTAGGTAAGGGAGCAGCATGTTCAGATGTTAGAGGCTGGAATTCTCCCTCTACTACAGCGGGTGTTACTGGAGCTGAATGGTGTAGGGGAAGTCCGATCCCTGGTTGCCCGGATTCTTGCAAATCTTGCGATGAGCCCTGCGCTTCATTCACATATCATCACTGGAGGTGAACAGGATCCTTTTTATGCCCCCCTTCGAAGGCATGTCGGTATGTCGGTCAGTCGGTCGGTCGGTCCATCGGTAGACCAAAGCTTGTCAGAGTGATAACTCAACAATTCCTGGATGTATGGTCTTCAAACTTCACATGAAGGTTGGGCCTGACCAGTAGATGACCCCTATTGATTTTGGGGGTCATCGGGTCAAAGGTCAAGGTCACAGTGACCTTAAATGGTAAAATAATTTTAAAGCTTGTCCGAGTGATAACTCAACAATTCCTGCACCCATGGCCCTCAAACTAGACATGGAGGTTGGGCCTGACCAGTAGATGACCCCTATTGTTTTTGGGGGTCATCAGGCCAAAGGTCAAGGTCACAGTGACCTTGAATGGTAAAAGGTTGTCCGAGTGATAACGTGACAATGTCTGCACCCATGGCCCTCAAACTTGACTTGGAGGTTGGGCCTGACCAGTAGCTGACCCCTATTGTTTTTTGGGCTCAATGGGTCAAAGGTCACAGTGACCTTGAATGGTAAAAGGTTGTTCAAGTGATTACTCAACAATGCCTGCACCCATTGCCCTCAAACTTGCATTGGAGGTTGGGCTTGACTAGTAGATGACCCCTATTGTTTTTGGGGGTCATTGGGCCAAAGGTCAAGGTCACAGTGACCTTGAATGGTAAAAGGTTGTCCGATTGATAACTCAACAATGCCTGCACCCATGGCCCTCAAACTTGACTTGGAGAATTGGCCTGACCAGGAGATGACCCCTATGGTTTTTGGGGGTCATCTGGCCAAAGGTCAAGGTCACAGTGACCTGAAATGGTAAAAGGTTGTCCGAGTGATAACTCGACAATGCCTGCACCCATGGCCCTCAAACTTGACATGGAGGTTGGGCCTGACCAGTAGATGACCCAAATTGATTTTAGGGGTCAAAGGTCAAGGTCACAGTGACCTTGAAAGCAAACTCGACAATTCTTTGACCAAACTTGACATGAAGGTTGGGCCTGCCCAGTAGATGACCCCTATCGACTTTGGGGGTCATCAGGCCAAGGTCAATGTCACAGTAACCTTTAACGCAAAAAAGTTAACAAATCTTCCCCCACTGATATTTCAACAATGCCTGAACCTATGATCATTAAACTTGACATGGATGTTAAGCCTGACCAGTAGATCACCCTTATTGATTTTAGGATTCATAGAGCCAAAGGTGAAGGTCACACTGATCTTGAATGGTAAAAGGTTGTCCGAGTGATAACTCAACAATGCCTGAACCCATGGCCTTCAAACTTGACTTGGAGTTGCATCTGACTTGTAGATGACCCCTTATGATTTAAGGGGTCATCGGGTCAAAGGTCAAGGTCACAGTGACCTTGAACGAAAAAAACTTGTCTTGTGATAACTTGACAATGCCTGCACCCATGGCCCTCAAACTTGACATTTAGGTTTCTGGTGACCAGCTGATGACTCTGGATTTTGAGTTCATAGAGTCAAAGGTCATGACGGTCATAACACACTTTATCCTCACACTTTAATGGTCATAATCTTAAAACAGCAACAAATCAGCTGTCATTTCGGTCCATGCATATTTCATTCAATTGTCCATATAAACCTGACAACATGGCGCTCAGGGAGGCATAATGTTTGACAAACATCTCTTGTTTCTTATCATTTTTAGCTTGTTTGCCTTTTGCTTGACTGATATTTGGTTGTTCATGCTTGTCTATTTTTCAAAAAAAAGTAAATAATTGTCATATTCTTGGTGTCGTTGTCCTCATTGCTGTTGAAGGTGGTGTGGCATTGATGTGCAAAAACTTGACTTAAACTCACATTCCAGATATGCACATGAATGTTTGTTCACATTTTACCAGTGACAATATGTAGAGGGGGTTGTAACTATGACTTTAGTTATTATTGTGTTATGTCCCTTGAAAGTCTGAAGGATAACTCTTCCAAACTAAATGACACACATGAAAAACCTATTTTTATGAAATCTAGAGCTATCACAGAAGTGATCACTACCCTATGTGTCACCTTAACACAATGTGTACAAAGTATCCCTCATTTACCCTGAAATCACTCTGTAAACTCCTGCATAGCAATATAAGTATCATTCTAGTTTCAATGCACAACTTGGAAACAATTAGCGAGGGGCTCTCAAGATAAGATGTTAGCACTAGATCAGTTCATAGTGATTTTAAATCATGTGGACTTAGTTTAAAAATTATCCCTCTGACAATGTGGAAGTGGTTCGTTCCACATGCTACCATACTTCTATTAAGTAGAACTTAAAAAACTGGCATGTAGTTCTAAAATGACCAAGCTGTAGCTCACAAAACAAAATCTGGCACTAGTAGACTTAATGGTGATTATGTTTACCAAGTATGGTACAACAATGTGTGAAACACATTTAATTATTAAATGCTCAAAAACTTTCATAAAGCTTTTGTTAGATCTATATTCATAAGCACTAAACTCTTTGACAACTTGCCTGTGGCTCACAAACAATATGTCAAACGCAAGGACACATGGTGATAATATGAATCAAATTTTAGTAAAATCCATCTTAAACTGTAGAAGTAACTACATATTTTCTACAAAACTTGGTTGTGGCTTGTGAAAAGTACATGTATGTAAGGCACAAGTTTACTTCATGGTGATCATGTGTACCGAGTTTCAGTACAATCTGTCCAAAACTGTAGAAAAACATTGCTTCACAAACATTTTGCGATCAACTGCTTGTTTGATCAATTGACCGACCACGGAACGACCAAACACCCAACAGTATAGTGAAGCCAGAATACCCCTTTAAACTTTCTTTGCGAGATGTTACTCATGTCACTGTTTTTCATGATTCGTTTTTGTTCTACTCTGCTTAGACATAACCGACCTGTACTGAGAGTTTGATACATATCAATGTATCCCTGTGTTATTTCAACTATAAATTCTTTGACTTCCAGGATGGGCAGGGGTTTTACACAAGTGGCTGTTTTCCCGTGAACCTTCCCTTTTCTTCTACTCTGCACGAGCCCTAGCCAACCTAGATGGAGATATAGATACGGATCTCAGAATTCCCGGTGTGTTTGAGGATGGGGTGTATCCAGGATACCCTATCTTTAGATCCAGGTAATCAGTGTACTGTCACTAGTCCAGGATAACTTGTGTACAGTCATAAAGCATATATTATGCCCCATTCAAAGAAGAGGGGGTACATTGCTTTGCACATGTCGGTCGATCCGTCCGTAGGTGATTTTGGGGATCATCAGCTCAAAGGTGAAGGTCACAGTGACCTTTAATGGTAAAAGGTTTTCAAAGCTTGTCTGAGTGATAACTTGACAATGCCTGCACCCATGGCCATCAAACTTGACAAGGAGGCTGGGCCTAACAAGTAGATGACCCCTATTGATTTTGGGAGTCATCAGCTCAAAGGTCAAGGTCACAGTGACCTTTAAAGGTAAAAGGTTGTCCGAGTGATAAATCACCAATGCCTGCACCCATTGCCAAATTTGACTTGGAGGTTGAGCTTGACCAGAAGATGACCCCTTTTTATGCCCTCGAAGGTGGGCATATTATAATCGCACCCTCCGTCCGTCCGTGCGTCCGTCCGTCTGTCCATCCGGCCGGCTCTGTAACTTTCCCTTCTATGGACGGATTTTAAAATTACTTGCCACATGTGTTCCACATACCAAGACGATGTGTCGCATGCAAGACTCGTGTCCCTACCTCAAAGGTCAAGGTCATACTTAGTGTTTATTCACAATGGAGTGCTGCATATAAGGACATAGAGTATAGGTTATCATGTCCGGGCTGTAACTTTCTCTTGTATGGACAGATTTTAAAATAACTTGCCACATGTGTTCCGCATACCAAGACGACGTGTCGCATGCAAGACCCGTGTTCCTACCTCAAAGGTCAAGGTCACACTTAGTGTTAATTCACAATGGAGTGCTGCATATAAGGACATAGAGTATAGGTTGTCGTGTCCGGGCTGTAACTTTCCCTTGTATTGACAGATTTTAAAATAACTTGCCAAATGTGTTCCATAAACCAAGACGACGTGTCGTGTGCAAGACCCGTGTCCCTACCTCAAAGGTCAAGGTCACACTTAGTGTTTATTCACAATGGAGTGCTGCATATAAGGACTTAGAGTATAGGTTGTCAAGTCCGGGCTGTAACTTTCTCTTGTATGGACAGATTTAAAATAACTTGCCACATGTGTTCCACAAACCAAGACGACGTGTCACTTGCAAGACCCGTGTCCCTACCTCAAAGGTCAAGGTCACACTTAGTGTTTATTTACAATGGAGTGCTGCATATAAGGACATAGAGTATAGGTTGTCGTGTCTGGGCTGTAACTTTCCCTTGTATGGACAGATTTTAAAATAACTTGCCACATGTGTTCCACAAACCAAGACGACATGTCGCGTGCAAGACCCGTGTCCCTACCTCAAAGGTCAAGGTCACACTTAGTGTTTATTCACAATGGAGTGCTGCATATAAGGATATAGAGTATAGGTTGTCGTGTCCGGGCTGTAACTTTCTCTTGTATGGACAGATTTTAAAATAACTTACCACATGTGTTCCACATACCAAGACGACGTGTCGCATGCAAGACTCGTGTCCCTACCTCAAAGGTCAAGGTCACACTTAGTGTTAATTCACAATGGAGTGCTGCATATAAGGACATAGAGTATAGGTTGTCGTGTCCGGGCTGTAACTTTCTCTTGTATGGACAGATTTTAAAATAACTTGCCACATGTGTTCCACATACCAAGACGACGTGTCGCATGCAAGACTCGTGTCCCTACCTCAAAGGTCAAGGTCACACTTAGTGTTTATTCACAATGGAGTGCTGCATATAAGGACATAGAGTATAGGTTGTCGTGTCCGGGCTGTAACTTTCTCTTGTATGGACAGATTTTAAAATAACTTGCCACATGTGTTCCACATACCAAGACGACGTGTCGCATGCAAGACCCTTGTCCCTGCCTCAAAGGTCAAGGTCACACTTAGTGTTTATTCACAATGGAGTGCTGCATATAAGGACATAGAGTATAGGTTGTCGTGTCCGGGCTGTAACTTTCTCTTGTATGGACAGATTTTAAAATAACTTGCCACATGTGATCCACATACCAAGACGACGTGTCGCGTGCAAGACCTGTGTCCCTACCTCAAAGGTCAAGGTCACACTTAGTGTTTATGAACAATGGAGCGCGTCATATAAGGACATAGAGTATAGGTTGTCATGTCCGGGCTGTTACTTTCCCTTGTATGGACAGATTTTAAAATCACTTGCTACATGTGTTCCACATACCAAGACGACGTGTCGTGTGCAAGACCCATGTCCCTACCTCTAAGGTGAAAGATACACTAAGTGTTTATTCACAAGGAAATTCTGAATATAAGGACATAACAGTGTAGGTTGTCAAGTATGGGTGGTATTTTTTATGTTCAGAGGCAATTTAAAATAACTTGCCATATGTATTTGACATGTAAAGGCAAGATCAACTTTTCATGTACTGACCTTGTTCATAGGTCAATGTTACATTCGGGGGCATTCGTCACATACTGTGACAGCTCTTGTTATTTCAGGGGTCATCAGGTCAAAGGTCAAGGTCACAGTGACCTTGAATGCAAAAAGCTTGTTTGTGTAATAACTCGATAATGCCTGCATCCATGGCCCTCATACTTGACATTTAGGTTTGGGGTGACCTGTTTATGACCCCTTTGGATTTTTAGTTCATAGAGTCAAAGGTCAAGGTCATAACCCATAATCATCATTTATATCATACTACCCTATTCCACGCTGCTAAGCTGATACATTTTATCTGCAAATATCAGTCATCATCTTTCATTGCATTCAGGGTATTTAAAATAAGGGGGGGGGGGGGAAGGTGGTCATAAGCAATTCCTGTGAGATTTAAGATGAATTTTTATTATAAGTAAGAATGTTGACAGCTTTTGCTTTATTGAAGGCAAAAGAGCCCTAGGGTGGAGGTTGATATTGTCTTTATCCATGGGCTTCTGGGTGGTCCTTTCAAGACCTGGAGACAGGAGGATCGCCGAGACACAGAGCCCAACTTTGTCATGACTGAGGAGTTCAAACAAAGCCATACATTCTTCTGGCCCAAGGTAGGGAGCCTTTACAGCTAGAAATCAATTGAACTTCTGCTTAAATTGTGTGCTTAATGCTTTCATAACTTTTCTGTTCACAAGTAGTTGTCATTGTACATGTATCACTTAAAGGTAGCTCATTTTTAGTTGGTGTGTTTTTAAAAGGAAAAACATTGAGAAACTGTGGTAGCCTTGGTGTGGTTTCCATGTTAAAACTTTAGCATTTCCCAATACTCAAACAATGTTTAATATATTAACATAAAACTTCGTACACATGTTCAATATGACAATACTCTCAAGTGTAGGAAGTCTCATATTTGAAATATGCTCGTCATAGAACACATGTTTTTAGGCCAGGAAGGTGAGCACCTTGATCTATAACTTGAGAAGCATTTTTCCAATTATTGTCAAATTTGGTCAAAATGTGAAAGGGCATAATATATCATGAACAAGTTGTTACCGTAACCAGCCATATTATTTTAGTCACTCGATAGTTATCACAGTTTAATTATAGAAACTACCTAAGATCAGTATTGTCGGATCAATAACTATAAAAGTCATTGTCCAATCATCTCCAAATTTGAATGTGTATGGGCATAATATTTTGGACATGTTTGTTAACCATTTATAATGCAGGAGTCATTTGAGAGTTATCACCCTTTGATAAAAGAAATTACCTAGAGTCGGTCTTGTTCCTTCAAAAACTGTAGAAGTTTTTTTTCCGAACATCGCCAACTTTAGACAATATGTTAATGGGCAGAATGACTTGGTCATGTTTGATAACCAGTCACATCGTCCTAGTCACACCATAGTTTTGACCCTCAAATGGTAAAAACTGCATTTACAGTGTCTACTCTCCAACTTTTGTTCACATTCAACTAATTATCACCAAACTTCGTATTCTAAAAATGGGACGAGTGTATTTTGCAATAGTTGGTGCTTTTGTTGAGTTTGTCCCTTGATCATTCTCATTCACCAGAGTGATGATGCTATGCGTACCAAAGATTAGATTTATCATGATCGAACCTCTGATGAAAGAGAATGCCCTTGATTGGCTGAGAAATAATGTATGTAAGCATTTGCTTGCAATGATCTTGGTTAATATATGACTTAAATAATTCAGGACAAACTAGATTAAAGTATTATTTCAGGACTGGTTAGGTTATGATCTAAAGGAAGCCCGCATTCTGAATGTGGGATATGACACAGAATTGACCACATGGAACCTTAAGCACCCTATAGAAGACAGCAAGTAGGCACTTCTTTGTTTTTAATTCATAGAATCAATTTTTAAATGTTCATCTTATCAGGACTTTCTAATAGGCTGTTAATAGCTCTACTGGCCAAAGGCCAGAAGAGCTTATGCGAAGGTAATGTGTACGTAGTATGTGCATCCGTGCGTCTGTGCGTTCGTGCGTCTGTAAACAATTGCTTGTGAACAGGATACAGTCTTCAGTTTTGATTGTATCTCGATGAAACTTGTACAGTATCTAGATATTCATTAAAGCTTGGTTCCTTTCGAAAACCAGCCAGATCCGCCCATGCATGCCTAGATTATGGCCCTTGACAGTATAAAAAAATGCTATTGTGTAAACAATTGGTTGTGAACACGATACAGTCTTCATTTTTGATTGTATCTCGATGAAACTTGTACAGTATCTAGATATCCATTAGAGCTCGTTTCCTTTTGAAAACCAGCCAGATCCACCCATGCATGCCTAGATTATGGGCCTTGATAGTATAAAAAAATCAGTTTGTCTGTAAACAATTGCTTGTGAACATGATACAGTCTTCAGTTTTGATTGTATCTCGATGAAACTTGTACAATATTAAGATATCCATTAGAACTCGGTTCCTTTTAAAAAAACAGCAAGATCTGCCCATGCATGCCTGGATTATGGGTCTTGAAAGTATAAAAAATGCTATTTTAAGCTAAGTCTATTTTTAGCCAAGTCTACATGTGCGAAGTCTATTTTTAGCCAAGTTTACATGTAAAGTCACAATTGCTTGTGAAGGTTTGTTCAAATAATGCCCCTGGGGTCATTACTGCCCCCCCCCCCCCCCCCCCCCCCCCTTTAATTTTTAAAGCTACAATAATGAAATTTTGACCATGTGAACAGTTTTGCAAACAAGCATTAATGTTGTCCTCGGATGTCCTTGACTTTGACCTTTGACCAACTTTTTATTTTTAAATCTACAGAAATGAAATTTTGATAATGAGAACAGTTTTGAAAGCAAATGTTTTTTACCCTCAGATTACCTTTACTTGGCACATATTAAAATAGTTCATGCAATACTTGGGAGCAAGACAAATCGGCCCCTTACCAAATCGGCCCCTAAGACGTTTCGGCCCTGCCATTTCGTCCCCTTAATTAAAATGACTCGAGATGTTTCGGCCCCTTAGTGATTTTCAACAGAGACATTTCGGCCCCTTAATTTTATTTTATTTTTTATCTTGAGTATAAAGAAAAACATTGTAGGTCGTCTTATAAATGTAAATGAGATCTGTAAATAAGTTGTAAATAACATCTTTAAACTTACAAATAGACAAATATGCATGAAAAACATTGATATGACTGATATAAAAATTATAATTAAAATCTAAATAACTATTAACCCTGATTTTTAATATAAAATGTTAGAAAATCTAAGAAAGTTTATTTGTTATAACTGTTAATTATTAATTGATCATTAAAGACTTCAAAGAAAATGTGTCTTTGAACCATGCGTTCTTTACAAGGCAAACGGTAAGTGTTGTGGGTGTGAAAAAGACATTCAAAGACGTGTGAATGAATAATTGTCTTTAATTTTTTAATGTTATTTACAGTTGATTAAAGAAGATTTGAGTAATATAAACACCGTAAGTATATATATTTAGAAACGATTTGTTTTAAACGTGTTGCTGTGCTACTGTTAAATTTTCGTGTATTGGACATTATTAACGCGTTGTTGTTCTACTTTTATTTTATTGTGTAATGGAATTTTGTTAAAAATTGTAATGTCTGATTCGGATTTTTGTATTGAGTGAGATAAGGTTGTGAGACCGTTGGCAGCATCAAGTCTGCGATACAGGTAGGTGCAAGTAATATGTTTTATAGACACAAAAAAACATATATAAATGTATAACACTATCCAGGTATGGCTATGTTTACAGCTAAGTACTCCCATAACGTATGTAATTTAGATTAAAATGCACGTACCGCCAAAGGTATATCAAAGCTGTTGTCATTGACACTGGACTGGCTTTCGTGGTTTTTATTTTGCAATCATTCCTGATTACACGCGTGTCTGTCTTGTGATTCCCTAGTATGAATTTTTTGCTATGTTTCTTTGTTATGTTTATTGTATCAAAAACGGTAGTGTTTAAACATAATTCTGTAGATCCTTAGGACATACGCGATGTACATATTCTTGTTTCTTTTGTGTTGTATGTACCTTGCGGTATGTATAACACCGAAATCATTACCTTTTCATATTATACCTTAATATCGATAACATTCTCACAATTTTTTTTATCAAACTTATGATAGAATAGAACTTATGTTATTAAGCAAGGTTTTTGAAAATGCCTTTACGTTTCAACCATTAATTTGTTATGTATGTGGTATTATACTATAAAAAACGTAAAACGTAAATAATTTATAATTATTCTGGAGCAATAGTATACTGTATACTATTGCTCCAGAATAATTATAAATTATTATTTTTGACAATTAGTGTTTTATCTATACATAATTAGGAAATGATGTGTGTTTTATAGATATGACTTGCAAACAAGTGACAACTTGATAGTTCTACAGATATTCTACAACAAATATGCATTTTAAAAAGAGTAAAGCAATATATCCGTAATAAAATAATAATATTCTGTTTGAGGTGCGAAGAGATAATTGGTATTATTCTGTAAGTGTGAGAATTAGCGGTTGGGAAAGTCGGAACAAACCTTGTACACGTATTTATAAGCTTGTAAACACAAAGTGTCATAATTCCAACGCCTGATACCCCTGTGGAATGTGACAATTCGCCATAAGACCGTCTGTCTAAAAACACCTTTTAAGCCAGTATGGTTTTGCATACGTATTCAATATAAGATTAATAATAGTTTTTTTTTCATCCTTACCTGATTTAAAATATAAATTCATAAAATGTATAACTTATGTCTTACCATGTGTGTATATTTATTATTAAATTGTAGTTAATAAGAAGGTGTACTGTATTTTAGTTCTTATAAAAAATCTGTTTTCTTCTTTTCATAAATTATTATCCATCAATTCAGATGTTTCGCAGTTCGCCACTGCGGAATCGTTCCTTGATGAAACTTCAAATGAAGTATCCGCTCTAGACGCCAGGATCATGGATGAGTGGGACTCATACGATTCGCATGATGTCACCTGCGAGGAGTTCCTGAAAAATGTTGGTGCCATCTACGGCGGGCGATAGGTGTTTGGTCAAGACTGATGTTAGACAATGGACATGTCATTATACATAATATTAGCAACATAGTTATGTATAATATTTAAAGATTATTTAAAAAAAATGAAGTTTAATTTTTTTTCTTTAACTCTATTTCGTTTTATAAAAATATCTCGTGAATAAATCTTTACATGTTTTCAAGTGTACAGATATTTTTTTTAAATCTATTTTATCTATACCTTTGTATGTATGTAAATAGCTTTGTCTATTAAAACAAAAAATGAAATTACATGTTTTTTACTTATATTTGGAAATAAAAAAAATAAAATATAAATAAGGGCCGAAACGTCTCGGTAATCAGGGGCCGAAACGTCTACGGGATGGGGACGATATGGTAAGGGGCCGAAAAGGTAACCGTTTGAGCTAGGGGCTGATTTGGTAAGGGGCCGATTTGTCTGGTAGCCCAATACTTCCTGTCCTCAGATGTTGAACGTGCAGCGTTTTCAGCTTACCCAAACATTAAAAGTGAATGAACTATATATTTGTTGCCTATTACTCAAACGTACATGCTCTGGATTGAAAATGACCACAAGAGCCATGCCAGTAGAGCATAGGCCCTTTTGGGCCTCTTGTCTTCAGTAAGTGGTGTGAAATCATTTATAGAATCTGTATGAGCTTCAGATTCAAAGATCATTATGGACAGAAGTTATACGACAAAATCACCAAATTTCACGATAGATTATAATTATACTAAGATATGTACCAGGCAGGGAAAAATATATTGAAAAAATATTTTCAAAAAAAATCATACTATGAGAGAAAAAGGATAGTCAAAAACTTAATATGTTTAATGGTACAAAGGCAATAAATCATACTCTGTGCAGAATAACTGCACACTTTATAAAAATAGAGATGTTTTTTGACAGGGACAATCCTAGACTAGACTGGGATTTTGAAAAAAGAAGAGAATCTTTTCTCCCACCTCAGATATGTAGATCCAATAATTTTACCATGCTAGATATTCTTATCTTGCCCACGGGCGAAGATAAAATGCCCGTATAGAACTCCTTTTACCACATTGTAATTACCTCCCTTGTTGAAGACTGTCGTCAGTAGCATCAAGGAAATCTTGTCTTATGGTAATATTTAGAACGCTAATTAATTACTTCTCGCTTCAAATGTCACCATAAAACAGTTTTCAGGCACCATTCAAGAAATAATGCTTTATTCTCCTTAGAACTATTTAAAAAGACCGATTTGACTATTAACATTAACTGGATCACTGCGCGTATATCCATGACAACCACGAGCTATCGCATATCCATACGCAATTATTTTCACTAAGCAAAAAAAGAGTTCCAGCAAAAATACATTTTTACTTAATTTTGTTTAACTGAGGTGGTAGAAAAAGCATCTACCATAGCCGCTCGTATAAGATAGGTTCATCCCGATCCTCGCGCAGGGTGTTTTGCGGAAACTCGGTAAACCTCATATCCTCAAAACACCCTACGCTCGGGTCGGAATGAACCTATCTTACACTCTCGGCCATGGAAGATACTTATAATATTTCTTCTAAGTCATGGAAAAAGTCCTAATTATCATGTATGTATATATTGGCAGACGTACCCTGTCAAGCAGAAGTGCATCATTTTTGGAGAAGTTAAGGCTGGCTGATGTTGGTTCAAGGCCTGTTATCTGGGTTGGACACTCCATGGGAGGTATGTGATAAGTTGTAATGCCAACTGCTTGGTGTATCAGATTCGGGATCAGTGGACCCTGGGTTTGATCCTCACACCGAGCTCTGTTGATAATTGATACTAGTTGACCCAGAAACTGCTTATGATTGTTAATGTTTATATGTATAAATGATAGATGATTTTGTCATGTATATGATACAAATTATTTGATGGTCTTGATGTTGCTGTGCAAAAACTTAAGGTAGGCTTAAAAACAATTCTATATATTAAACTTAAACTTAGTGCATATGTTGCCAGAGACTAGGTGTACATGTACAGCAAGAGTAGGTGGTGTGTAAGCTCTCAGGCCTTGCTTATGAATCTTGCAATGATTAACGGACAAGTATTGTTGTTTGTTTTGCGGCACTCATTTATACTTGGCTATAACAATTCTGATGTCTTTAACACATTTGTAGCTAGACTGGTTACAGAAAAGCAAATACATCTTTAACTATTTAAGACCTGTTGCACTTTGATTGCAGATTGATAAACATGGCTTCACCTAACGTTAAGAGAGACAAGGATAGAACCCCAGTACCATACCAAAGACACATTCTTCTTAATGCCTATTCAGGGGTCATTTGTAGCTTTCCTGTGAGAATGAGAGTGGTCTAGTGGTATAGGTGTCCTCCTCTCACCCAAGAGGTTGTGGGTTTTAATCCCAACCAGGGGAACTTTCTCTCGGCCTCTCAAAATGGACATCAGTACTGGTTTCTACCCAGGAAACAGACTCGAGAGTGATTCTATAAGCTTCACCTTTCGTCACAATCGAGCTAAAAGAAATTTGTATAACCTAACTTTCCAGTAACAGCTCTTGTTTATTATTCAACTTACTTTTACAGGCTTATTGATCAAAGACATGTTGAGGAAGGCAGAGACAGATCCCCAGTATCACACCCTGCTGGACAACACAATCGGCATTCTCAACTACAGCGTTCCACACCAAGGGTCTAGCCTCCCACGATACACTAAACAATATGGCCTCAAACATGCAATATCTCTTACAGTGGAGGTCCAGGAACTGGATGAAGGTAACAACTACTAGTTGGTTATATACTGCCCCCTTAACTTTATGTTCTAGGAGATTGTTATATTTGTTGTCGTTAATAAGGAAACTTTAGTGTCAGACTGTTTGATAACTGAATAGAGGCGTAGTCAATTGACAGTTATTAATACTTGCCATACTGTAATGCTACTTATATGATGGAAATCGAAAAACAGCAAAGATATGTTTCAACAAATACACAAATAATTCCATCATGTGTTGTATTCACATTGACATTAAAACTAAAGACTTTAGTATCTGTTTATTAAGATTTTATTATTAAAATAAACATTTGGAAATCCATTAATTGATAGTATTTTTTTGTCTTCCAAAGTTACTGTCAATTTCTCAGAATTGTTACTAACTAGAGTTTTAAATGTATTCCATAGACAGTCCAAACTTAAAGAGCTTACAGAAGAGCTTCCAGGACCTGGTCAACTCTCGTCATATTCCGGTGCTGAGTTTTGGGGAAACAGTGAAGACTCCAATGGGTCTCAAAATGGAGTTGCACATAGTACCTCCTGAATCTGCTGGTGAGTAAAGATTATCTCAGTTGAAAATTGTTCTTTAAAATCAATTAGCATTGTTGGTAGAAGTTGTATTTGCAGGGATGCAACTACTTTTTATGGTCTTTTGGTGATTGTTATGATTTGATTAGTCTGAAAATAAAAGCACTGGCTTAATTAAGTATTTGATAGGTTCTCATCTTTCATAACATCTCATTTTATGTCATATTTCTATGTGCAAAACTGCAAGAACATGTACTTGTACCTTATTTATAATGTGACATTATTTTCATGCATCAATTGATGATATGATAGTACTATGTTTACCCAATTTCAAGACAATCTTAGTTCTTTTTGTCTCACTTTTTCATTGAGTTTTCAGTGTTACTTGTAATATATATCATGCACTGTTTATGCTTTTATCATCGGGAAGATAACTTTATGTCTTTTTTATGTAACTAACATCCAATACATTTTACAATTATTTATTCCCAGGTATTTCATTGGCTATGTTGTATAAACAAGCAAAGTCATCTGTTATTTTGAACAACACTATTACTTAAACATTCATATACTTAGTACACTTTCTTCCCTAAACTGTTGAATAATTCATCAAATTTGCACAACACAAGCACTTAATGTATATTTGATTTATATATATAAGTGGTTATGTACATATAGTTTCATCAATCCGTTGCAGTGCAGTTACGAGTACAATACAAAATATTCCTATAAACTATCTAAGACCCGTTTCATCAATTATTATCATAGGTAGTCCAATCAATTTAAATCTGAAATGGCCTCCATCTCAAACAAATTGCAACATAAATAAATCCAGCACAAGCTTTCCTACAGCACTAAGGAGCGAGTTAGTACTACTGTTGTAAATATGTCCTAAATACAAATATGCTGTTAGAATTCTGAAAGAGACGAACCCCCAGGCTCTCAACAGTTTTATTCAGAAGCACACCAAATGCATCACAATTGAATTTACCTGCAAGGTCAGTACAATACCTTATGTTTGACTTACAAAAACATTCAACATTGACAAGCTAAACATAAGGGATCAGTACTGACATTTCTTTGTCGCATGCACATTATACGAGTACAATGGAATCTACATGGACAAGCTTAGAAGCCCAACTTTTTAGTGATAAATGTTTCTGGTTATATTCGCGACCACCTTGAAACATTTAGTGAAACAGGAGGATCACTAGGGTTGAAACTGGTTTATGATAACTTAACATCACATTTTTCCAACCATGATATATCAATCCATTTCATAGCAAAACAAAACTACTGAAATAAAACAACCAATATCTTACCACATCTGCTTAATCAAAGGTGTTCCACAGTGTTTTAGTCTCATAAACTTGGATGTGTCAATTGAAATTACACAATCTAACACATGTCGTATATGCATTACCTAAGATACAACATTTCAAAAACATAATAAACATTCCCCACTTTTTACTGAGGAATCAACAACTTGTCGCAATATGTTTATTCCAAGACTAATTGTTTCAGTTACATGAACCTTCAAAGTGTCTACTCAAATAAAATAACCAATAAATTGTCACACCTGCTTAATCCAACATATAGTTTTTCAGTTACACTCACACAAACCGTTCTTGGTTGAAGTAAAGTGGCGCCTAAAACTTCTACTCCAAATTCCTCTCTGTGGTCGTGTTTAATGACGTTGTTGGAATCGTGTCCACAGATGTACAGTCTACCTTGCTTGTCTACACAGACTCCTTCTGGGCCGTTTAGATATTCCTCTTCTATTGTTTTAAGTATACGTCCGTCTTTGTCAAGACACACAACTTTGTTTTGCTTGTAGTTTGTGACGTAAATTTTACAGCCATCTGCTGTTACAGCCAGTCTGTCTACCGTGTGCCGACCTGATTCATCTTCAAATATTTTCTTCTGCAGTGTACCAGTCAGATTATAGACATAAAGGGCATTGCCTGTTGTCATATACAGTTGTTCACTGGCATACTGTAATGATGAACAGCTGTGGTCTACATTGAACGCCTTTGTGGGTATAATAGATGTGTCCGTACAATCAAAAAATCATATCTCATGAAGTGTTTTGTATAAATTTTCGTTGTTTAGTGCAACAGCAATTTCGCTTTGTCCTACTTTACAAATGTCCTTTAAATATGGTTGAAGTCGGTAAGTGCATACTATTTCTTTGTATGTGTTCAGTAGCTTCAACGAACTGTTTCCACCATCAGCAATAATAATTCCTCCGGTTTTAAGCTCACAAATACCAGTTATATTGCATGTGTTCTTGTCATCGGGGCATTTTATATGTATCTGCCTGACTCTAGTGGCAGTGGTTTTAACATCTGCAAACGCTTTCTCCGCAGAGAGCCGTGTGTGGATATCCGAGTTCAGTGTCAGTGCCATTGAATATGATGGTGTTAGTGCATCCTCTTCTAAACTAATCTGAGCTTGTTTCATTTCATCAATGCACTGTCGAAATGCCAAACATGTCGCAGTATCGCTGTCGCCATACTTTTCTGATATTTTGTTTAGTAAAATTTCTAATCGCTCATCGTAATCATTCAACTCCTCCTGTCACACCGAAGTAATTCACACACATGTTTCTCAGCTGTGCTTACTTGTTGAAGTGTATCTGCTTCCATTTTGTCAAGGACATTGTCAATATCCTTTCGCAAAGTCCTGATCTTTGCAACAAATTCGTCCGATGTTTTGCGTAGAGCTTTTTGTGTCGTTCTTTTCTTCTTGAGTACTTCGCAATTTTAACTGTGTCCTATTTACTTCAAGAATGCCATCTGTAAATTCATCTTTAGTCCTGATTCCGCTGGCTAACGATGACAAATTTACGATTTTCCTGCAACACCTAAATAGAAGATAATTTTATTTAATCAAGACAACAAAGAGAGATAACCATTGAGTTTATCGAAACCAAATGTATAACTTCGAGATATGTGTACGATAATTATATTGAATATGATATCCTGCATAGGTTTTATTTACATGTACATACATTTTTGGAGTAAAGTCTATCTTACCCATGATCAATAGAAACGCACTTCGGACAGCAAACGACATCATGCTCTTCACAGAAATAAGCAAGACTCTGCTTTGTATGTATCTTGCAACAGAAAATATCATCAAATTCGACCCACTTCGCCTTGTCTTGTGTCGTCAGAACTTGGTGTTCTTTAAGAATCTGTGTGTGAAATGTTATGCAGTTATTGCAGTACAGTTTTCTACATTCAGTGCAGCAATAACTCGCTTCCGCGTTCAATTCCTTTGCTGTGCACACGGAACATTGATAATCATGAATACTATCCGATGCCTCGTGCTGTTGCGAATATAAGACACAGTCCGACCCTTTATTGATTGAACTTTCCATATTGGCACTTCAACTTCCACTTTCAACTTTCCTGGAATCTATGTAAATACTTAAGGAAGACGTAGAGCATAATCGTACTTACTTTCAGATGTACATTGTATTTGAAAACAGTACTAAAATGGCATTATCTTTTATAATATCAATTTGGTAACAATGTAAATATATAAAAACACTCACCGCCTATTGAAGACAATTTGACACGGAAGTTTACCATGAATGAACACCAAACGAGTATAAATTACACAGACTGTTTACGCTTTGTAAACTTCTGAAAATAATACACTTAAACCAGCAAAGAGAGACAACCTATTTGAGTATATTTACTATAAATGCTTAATATTAAGTATTCCGCTGTTGAGTGTACTTAGTAATTGTGTATTGGTATTAGGACATAACTAAACGACAATTTTATATATAATTATGAATCGAAGTAAATCATTTAAAATACTTCAACTGCCAAATGTGCGCATCCAATTCTTAGTTGGTATCTTTTTCTTTAAAGTTATGAATATTCAAATATCCGGTCTTAATAGCATTATCTTTTAAAACTGGTAGCGAAATTCTAAATGGATCATGCGGAACGAATTTCGAATTTCTCGTTAGTTTTTTCTTCAAAATATGTTGTTTTGTACAACGTGTAACAACGTTTGTTAAAAAAGAGTTATGTTTTGAGTAAAAATGGGCCGAGTGCAGGGGCGGTTCTAGGATTGGACGTTAGAGGGGCGTAACTTAAGGGCGTATGCTTTTGACCTAACTTTTCTTTCTCCGAACCGAAATTTATTTGGTTTAAATGTTGGCAGGGGGTTGAAAATTAGCCAATTAACTGATAACAAATTTCTGCCGGTAGATATATATTATGGCTAAAATTGTGTTTCCTGTAGGACTTAAAGCAAATCATATTTTGTATTTTAAACGAAATTAAGACAATTTAACAGCATCGTTATTTTACGAACTTGTTACGCGAGCGTTTTATGTTATTCCAAGCGGAATTTTTAGCTTGTAACATAGACAGGACGTGGAACCTAAGTGTCCAGGCCCTTCGTCGCGACGCCAGCTAAGGAGCAGAAATAAAGAAATAAATCCGTTTAGAAGGATTAAAAACAGCAAACTGCTGTTATAGCTAGTTTGTCTAATACTGCGTGCCGTCTCTTTATTTGTCTTCAAGTCTTTTTAGATTTATTTTCTTTAAAAAACAAAAACACCTTATTAACCCTGTGAATTTTAAAAATAAGCAATATGTATTTGTTTGTGCACAATTAAGGACTATCTTAGTGGCTATGAATATTAAAAGTTTAACATAATCCGTTGTTCTTAATTTTGTAGATCCTGGTGTGGGAGAATTTGAGCTATTCCCGAGTGACCACATCAACATATGTAAGCCGCGGGACCGCAACAGCCCACTCTACACCCAGTCGTACCGTTTCATCCTTGCCTGTATCCACCAGCATCGGGTCAGGGACAAGAAACGTCGCATACGTAGGGAAGTTACATCTTGATGTTAGGAAAATGTTAGTTTGACGTTATAACGCAACGCATTCCGTTTTAATCAGTGTATCATTCACTGCATCTGGGCGAAACTACTACCAATAGTGCATCCAGTCTGCACCCATCATCGATAGAGAAACAGCTTTACATACGTCGGGAAATAACATCTTGATTTTAAAAAGATCGCTTTGTGCCTCGGGAAATAATGTCTTTTAGTGCATCGGGAACGAACGTCTTTTTAACGGATCACTTAGTGCATCGGGAAAAAACATATTTTTTTAGAAGGATCATTCATTGACTGCATGTAAAACAATTTCGTTAAGTTCATTTTACTCGACCATGCATCAATGGGCACAATGTCGGGAGGTGGCATCTTAATTGTTTTATGTTTAGGGGATATTGTTTTATCCTTTATCTTTTCCGTTGCCTTCATTTCAGACTTTTAAATTCATAAAGAAGAAAATGTCTGAATTGTATTGACCATTCCACAACGAGATGGTAGTTTCATTTCATAGATACAAAACGTAGAAAAATAACGTCTTGATATAGGAGACTATTTTCTAGACTAGATAAAGATACAATTGTACTTGACACGATTTCGACCATTGACAACAAGGTTGGACGCCTTGTATGCGCACGTGTCCTAAACCTGGAGATGCTCCCAGGGTATTGTCATATTGTATCCAGGGACATAAAAAATCGCATTGTCTAGAAATGAATTACTCTGGAGACTCTTTTACGTATTAGACGTGTACATTTTCAAATGATTTTGGGTGTTCTTAAAAGGGGAGGAGGTGTCGAAGCAATTGTGACTGATTTTTTGGTGTTTTTATAAGCATATCATTTTCATTTTTATCAGTTTATTATTTTAATAAATCCCAGGGGACCTTGTTATTTGCGTCAAGATAAATATTTGTCGGGATAATTGTTTGATGTTGAGTTGTATATTTCTATCATTATGTTAATGATGCAGTTTATGTTAACGCATGTCAGTGTGTTTAAATAAATGTTTGAAAAGCATATACTTGTGTACGTTTATTCAATAGTGTTCTTTTCAAAACACGTGGCTATACATGGTGGAACAACTAAAACAAGTGGGCAAAATCCGACAAGCTTCGAGATTGTCAATTATATTGGATAATGGCCGAGGTGTTTCGATTGACGGTGTTATTGTTGATACTTCAATATCCGACTGTTTGCTCTGATGAGTACCATTTTACTATAAGCCATTCAATGACACTCCAATAAATATTAATGATATTATGTCGCCTTCGACTTTTCAACCTTACAAGATACGACGGTCAGTTAGAAAAATAAGCTTACAAATAAACCGGAAATTGCCTTTGAGGTCTTCGAACGGCTCTAAATTATGTTTTTAGATGGACTATCCGAATAATAATGAGAGTTGTTTTACTCATCCTTATGTCGGTGCTGGCGTCACACATTGGACTTGTTGTGTATGGATCAAACCCATCCAGAAACGTTGTTGAAACCTTTCAATTTAGTGAGGACTTTTTTTTTCAAAGTAAAACAACCCAATTTTATTGAAAAAAATACAATGTCGTTAGAACATTTGAACAGATTAATTCCCGATAAAGCAGTGTAAGCGTCCAAACAAGGCGAACATATTGCACACTTTTACAGAAACAGTGACTTTTTCGACTTGCTACAATTCGAGGGGTGAAAGCGAAAATGTTCTACCGTCTTCTTTATTTAATGTCACTTAAAACCTTTTCGCATTCACCCCTCGAATTAGTCTCAACGCCTTGGAAAAGAAAATCGCCAACCGTTTGATTTGGTGACAACGTTTCAAATACTTCTCCGCCAAAACTAGAGCATAGACATGTAACATTAGTAGTTAAACTGCCCGATAGCAAAACGTCCCAAGCGTTCTAGATATTTGGAGCCCTGGGCTTCGCCAATATGAAGTAATTGGTCGGGCGTTGTACTAAACCATATTCCCAAATGTCTCGATCATTTTCAAATGCATTAAAACAATATATGTTTGTAAATAATAATGCGCAATCCTTACCTTGTCTTAACTTTGTATATGATAAGCTAAATCAAGGTTTTTTATGAAGAGATTCAATTAAAAGTTATCTATACCTGCAAACAGTAAGTTTCATCTACATGAACTAGTAATTTCCAACTGAAATAGTCATCATTCAATCGTTCTACTTTTTAATCAAGACTAGCAATGATCGTTTCCTTCAAAAATCTGGTTCATTAATGGTCATAAACCATCTACAATTGTATGTTTATGGTCATCAATCAGACCGTTTTTGAAATATTGTGCGCTCATGTTTACAACAATTTTACTCTTGACCTCGAGTCACACTCTCCCAAAACAAAAGGATTCACATGCTGGTGAAGTGCAACATACCATCTAGGTTTCGTGGTCCTATGTCAAACTTGAAACAGTTGTCGAGATTGTGCACCTTAAAGTTCGGTCTACTGAATTATATGGGTCATCTACAACTACAGCCTACCGCTAAAGTTGCATAGTCCTAGATTCAACCAGTATTCGACTTATTTTATAGTAATGATCAAATGTTAAGACATGGTTGGCATCGATTGACCAGAATAATAGTTCGAACTGTTTAGTTATTGTGTTAAAGGACAAGTTTACTCATTCTAGGTCAAACTGTTCTTTAACTTTTGTGCTTTTCCCAAGACATTGTTGCTCAAAATATCTGATCCAAATTACAAAAGGGGCCATCAACTATTCATGTTCAACATAACAAAGAAACCCGCGGCCAAATCGTACTTAAGTGTTACGGATAAACCTTGGTCCATCGACTGATCGACCGACCGACCGACCGACCGACTTACACACAAAAAACACGTTTGCAAACCTATATGCCACTTCTTACAAAGGGGCATAGCTTTACTAGCTATCTTATTTCACCAGTCAATTGTAACCACGCCCCTGGTCCAGGGGTGGGGAAACGGGGTAGTCGGGGAAATGGGCCGTATTTTTACCTTTGAGGTGGCCGCGTATTGCCGGGTGAATGCGGTGGCTTTGTCTTTGCGCTAAAAATGGCCGGGAATTGGCCTAACTGAGTCCCTGGGGTGTGGGGGCATTTGGCGGGTTTTTACCAGCAGTTTGTTCCCGCAGGAAGGGGATCTTTCCCGGGCTTGGCTGGACCCCGCTATTCCCCGGACCTGGGGGCCATGGTTACAATTGACTGGTGCATATTAAGTGCATAATTAAATGACCCATCACACTAAATTATCACCATGCTCCCAACCTTTTCCCATTAAATTTAATAATAATACAAACAAAACACATTGAACATTTAAATATAACACTGTACATGGTTGATGCTGAACGCAAATTATAGACAATCAAAGCCAAGGAAATCATTTCATGTCGGAAAATCAATAAAAACATGCTTATATCAATAATTTGTAATAAGTTTACATTTCATAACCTTTTTTACATCTGTTAGTATGATACCGCTTTTCCATGAGGTTGTAAGGCGGCATTAGTCTTTAAACAAGCAATGTGTTTACACTAGCTTTGCAGCATAGCGCAACGGACACAGCCACCTTATTAGACACCATCTTTGTAGTATGACGTAACGGACACAGCCACCTTATTAGACACCATATTTCTAGTATGACCTAACGGACACAGCCACCTTATTAGGCACCATCTTTGTAGTATGACGTAACGGACACAGCCACCTTATTAGACACCATCTTTGTAGTATGACGTAACGGACACAGCCACCTTATTAGACACCATCTTTGTAGTATGACGTAACGGACACAGCCACCTTATTAGGCACCATCTTTGTAGTATGACGTAACGGACACAGCCACCTTATTAGGCACCATCTTTGTAGTATGACGTAACGGACACAGCCACCTTATTAGACACCATCTTTGTAGTATGACGTAACGGACACAGCCACCTTATTAGGCACCAGCTTTGTAGTATGACGTAACGGACACAGCCACCTTATTACGCACCAGCTTTGTAGTATGACGTAACGGACACAACCACCTTATTAGACACCAGCTTTGTAGTATGACGTAACGGACACAACCACCTTATTAGACACCATCTTTGTAGTATGACGTAACGAACACAGCCACCTTATTAGGCACCAGCTTTGTAGTATGACGTAACGGACACAGCCACCTTATTAGGCACCAGCTTTGTAGTATGACGTAACGGACACAACCACCTTATTAGGCACCATCTTTGTAGTATGACGTAACGAACACAGCCACCTTATTATGCACCAGCTTTGTAGTATGACGTAACGGACACAACCACCTTATTAGACACCATCTTTGTAGTATGACGTAACGAACACAGCCACCTTATTAGGCAGCAGCTTTGCAGTATGACGTAACGGACACAGCCAACATATTAGACACCATCTTTGTAGTATGACGTAACGGACACAACCACCTTATTAGGCACCATCTTTGTAGTATGACGTAACGGACACAGCCACCTTATTAGACACCATCTTTGTAGTATGACGTAACGGACACAGCCACCTTATTAGACACCATATTTCTAGTATGACGTAACGGACACAGCCACCTTATTAGGCACCAGCTTTGTAGTATGACGTAACGGACACAGCCACCTTATTAGACACCATCTTTGTAGTATGACGTAACCGGACACAGCCACCTTATTAGGCACCAGCTTTGTAGTATGACGTAACGAACACAGCCACCTTATTATGCACCAGCTTTGTAGTATGACGTAACCGGCCACAGCCACTTTATTAGGCACCAGCTTTGTAGTATGACATAACGGACACAGCCACCTTATTATGCACCAGCTTTGTAGTATGACGTAACGGACAAAACCACCTTATTAGACACCATCTTTGTAGTATGACGTAACGAACACAGCCACCTTATTAGACACCATCTTTGTAGTATGACGTAACGAACACAGCCACCATATTAGACACCAGCTTTGAAGTATGATGTAACGGACACAGCCACCTTATTAGACACCATCTTTGTAGTATGACGTAACGGACACAGCCACCTTATTATGCACCATCTTTGTAGTATGACGTAAAGACGTAACGGACACAACCACCTTATTAGGCACCATCTTTGTAGTATGACGTAACGGACACAACCACCTTATTAGACACCATCTTTGTAGTATGACGTAACGGACACAACCACCTTATTAGGCACCATCTTTGTAGTATGACGTAACGGACACAACCACCTTATTAGGCACCAGCTTTGTAGTATGACGTAACGGACACAGCCGTCTTATTAGGCACCAGCTTTGTAGTATGACGTAACGGACACAACCACCTTATTAGGCACCATCTTTGTAGTATGACGTAACAGACACAACCACATTATTAGGCACCAGCTTTGTAGTATGACGTAACGAACACAGCCACCTTATTAGGCACCAGCTTTGTAGTATGACGTAACGGACACAGCCACCTTTTTAGACACCAGCTTTGTAGTATGACGTAACGGACACAACCACCTTATTAGGCACCATCTTTGTAGTATGACGTAACAGACACAGCCACCTTATTAGACACCATCTTTGTAGTATGACGTAACCGGACACAGCCACCTTATTAGGCACCAGCTTTGTAGTATGACGTAACAGACACAGCCACCTTATTAGACACCATCTTTGTAGTATAACGTAACCGGACACAGCCACCTTATTAGGCATCAGCTTTGTAGTATGACGTAACGGACACAGCCACCTTATTATGCACCAGCTTTGTAGTATGACGTAACCGGAATGATACCTTATTAGGCACCAGCTTTGTAGTATGACGTAACCGGACGGATACCTTATTAGGCACCAGCTTTGTAGTATGACGTAACCGGACGGATACCTTATTAGGCACCAGCTTTGTAGTATGACGTGACCGGATGGATACCTTATTAGACACCAGTTATGTAGCATGGTGTTACGGACACAACCATCTTATTAGACACCAGCTATGTAGCATGGCGTAACAGGACAGACACGCTATAACACACCAGTTATGTAGCATGGTGTAACGGACACCGCCACCTTATGAGGCACCAGCTATGCTGCATGGCGTAACCGACGGATACGTTATTAGACACCAGCTATGAAGTATGGCGTAACCGACGGATACGTTATTTGACACCAGCTATGAAGTATGGCGTAACCGACGGATACGTTTTTAGACAACAGCTATGTAGTATGGCGTAACCGACGGATACGTTATTTGACACCAGCTATGAAGTATGGCGTAACCGACGGATACGTTTTTAGACAACAGCTATGTAGCATGGCGTAACCGACGGATACGTTTTTAGACACCAGCTATGTAGTATAGCGTTACGGACACGTAATTAGACACCAGCTATGTAGCATGGCGTAACCGAGGGATACGTTATTAGACACCAGCTATGTAGCATGGCGTTACCGACGGATACGTTTTTAGACACCAACTATGCAGTATGGCGTAACGGACACGTAATTAGACACGTGCTATGTAGCATGGCGTAACCGACAGATACGTTATTAGACAACAGCTATGAAGTAAGGCGCAACGGACACAGCCACCTTATTAGACACCAGCTATGTAGCATGGCATAACCGACGGATACGTTTTTAGACACCAGCTATGTAGTAAGGCGTAACGGACACGTTATTAGACACCAGCTATGTAGCATGGCGTAACGGACACAGCCACCTTTATGAGGCACCAGCTATGTAGCATGGCGTAACCGACGGATACGTTATAAGACACCAGCTATGTAGCATGGCGTAACCGACGGATACGTTATTAGACACCAGCTATGTAGCATGGCGTAACAGGACGGACACGTTATAAGACAACAGCTATGTAGCATGGCGCAACGGACACAGCCACCTTATTTGACACCAGCTATGTAGCATCGCGTTACAGAACGGATACGTTATAAGAAACCAACAATGAAGCATGGCGTAACAGGACGGACTCGCTATTAGACACCAGCTATGCAGCATGGAGTAACAGGACCATACGGTTAACGTGGGGACCTCGTTTCCCGTTTTTGAACACTTTCGCGTTGACGTAGAAGGCTGGACCGGGCGCGTTGTTCTTAGACGGCGGCTCGCATGGCGACTACGTTCTTACTTCAGACCGATATGACGTCACTTTACGTCACCGGCTGTCACCTGGGCCCTCCCATACGGTTAACGTGGGGACCTCGTTTCCCGCTTTTGAACCTTTCGCGTTGACGTAGAAGGCTGGGACCGGCGCGTTGTTCTTAGACGGCGGCTCGCATGGCGACTACGTTCTTACTTCAGACCGATATGACGTCACTTTACGTCACCGGCTGTCACCTGGGCCCTCCCATACGGTTAACGTGGGGACCTCGTTTCCCGCTTTTGAACACTTTCGCGTTGACGTAGAAGGCTGGGACCGGGCGCGTTGTTCTTAGACGGCGGCTCGCATGGCGACTACGTTCTTACTTCAGACCGATATGACGTCACTTTACGTCACCGGCTGTCACCTGGGCCCTCCCATACGGTTAACGTGGGGACCTCGTTTCCCGTTTTTGAACACTTTCGCGTTGACGTAGAAGGCTGGCACCGGGCGCGTTGTTCTTAGACGGCGGCTCGCATGGCGACTACGTTCTTACTTCAGACCGATATGACGTCACTTTACGTCACCGGCTGTCACCCGGGCCCTCCCATACGGTTAACGTGGGGACCTCGTTTCCCGTTTTTGAACACTTTCGCGTTGACGTAGAAGGCTGGCACCGGGCGCGTTGTTCTTAGACGGCGGCTCGCATGGCGACTACGTTCTTACTTCAGACCGATATGACGTCACTTTACGTCACCGGCTGTCACCCGGGCCCTCCCATACGGTTAACGTGGGGACCTCGTTTCCCGTTTTTGAACACTTTCGCGTTGACGTAGAAGGCTGGCACCGCGCGCGTTGTTCTTAGACGGCGGCTCGCATGGCGACTACGTTCTTACTTCAGACCGATATGACGTCACTTTACGTCACCGGCTGTCACCCGGGCCCTCCCATACGGTTAACGTGGGGACCTCGTTTCCCGTTTTTGAACACTTTCGCGTTGACGTAGAAGGCTGGCACCGGGCGCGTTGTTCTTAGACGGCGGCTCGCATGGCGACTACGTTCTTACTTCAGACCGATATGACGTCACTTTACGTCACCGGCTGTCACCCGGGCCCTCCCATACGGTTAACGTGGGGACCTCGTTTCCCGTTTTTGAACACTTTCGCGTTGACGTAGAAGGCTGGCACCGGGCGCGTTGTTCTTAGACGGCGGCTCGCATGGCGACTACGTTCTTACTTCAGACCGATATGACGTCACTTTACGTCACCGGCTGTCACCCGGGCCCTCCCATACGGTTAACGTGGGGACCTCGTTTCCCGTTTTTGAACACTTTCGCGTTGACGTAGAAGGCTGGCACCGGGCGCGTTGTTCTTAGACGGCGGCTCGCATGGCGACTACGTTCTTACTTCAGACCGATATGACGTCACTTTACGTCACCGGCTGTCACCCGGGCCCTCCCATACGGTTAACGTGGGGACCTCGTTTCCCGTTTTTGAACACTTTCGCGTTGACGTAGAAGGCTGGCACCGGGCGCGTTGTTCTTAGACGGCGGCTCGCATGGCGACTACGTTCTTACTTCAGACCGATATGACGTCACTTTACGTCACCGGCTGTCACCCGGGCCCTCCCATACGGTTAACGTGGGGACCTCGTTTCCCGTTTTTGAACACTTTCGCGTTGACGTAGAAGGCTGGCACCGGGCGCGTTGTTCTTAGACGGCGGCTCGCATGGCGACTACGTTCTTACTTCAGACCGATATGACGTCACTTTACGTCACCGGCTGTCACCCGGGCCCTCCCATACGGTTAACGTGGGGACCTCGTTTCCCGTTTTTGAACACTTTCGCGTTGACGTAGAAGGCTGGCACCGGGCGCGTTGTTCTTAGACGGCGGCTCGCATGGCGACTACGTTCTTACTTCAGACCGATATGACGTCACTTTACGTCACCGGCTGTCACCCGGGCCCTCCCATACGGTTAACGTGGGGACCTCGTTTCCCGTTTTTGAACACTTTCGCGTTGACGTAGAAGGCTGGCACCGGGCGCGTTGTTCTTAGACGGCGGCTCGCATGGCGACTACGTTCTTACTTCAGACCGATATGACGTCACTTTACGTCACCGGCTGTCACCCGGGCCCTCCCATACGGTTAACGTGGGGACCTCGTTTCCCGTTTTTGAACACTTTCGCGTTGACGTAGAAGGCTGGCACCGGGCGCGTTGTTCTTAGACGGCGGCTCGCATGGCGACTACGTTCTTACTTCAGACCGATATGACGTCACTTTACGTCACCGGCTGTCACCCGGGCCCTCCCATACGGTTAACGTGGGGACCTCGTTTCCCGTTTTTGAACACTTTCGCGTTGACGTAGAAGGCTGGCACCGGGCGCGTTGTTCTTAGACGGCGGCTCGCATGGCGACTACGTTCTTACTTCAGACCGATATGACGTCACTTTACGTCACCGGCTGTCACCCGGGCCCTCCCATACGGTTAACGTGGGGACCTCGTTTCCCGTTTTTGAACACTTTCGCGTTGACGTAGAAGGCTGGCACCGGGCGCGTTGTTCTTAGACGGCGGCTCGCATGGCGACTACGTTCTTACTTCAGACCGATATGACGTCACTTTACGTCACCGGCTGTCACCCGGGCCCTCCCATACGGTTAACGTGGGGACCTCGTTTCCCGTTTTTGAACACTTTCGCGTTGACGTAGAAGGCTGGCACCGGGCGCGTTGTTCTTAGACGGCGGCTCGCATGGCGACTACGTTCTTACTTCAGACCGATATGACGTCACTTTACGTCACCGGCTGTCACCCGGGCCCTCCCATACGGTTAACGTGGGGACCTCGTTTCCCGTTTTTGAACACTTTCGCGTTGACGTAGAAGGCTGGCACCGGGCGCGTTGTTCTTAGACGGCGGCTCGCATGGCGACTACGTTCTTACTTCAGACCGATATGACGTCACTTTACGTCACCGGCTGTCACCCGGGCCCTCCCATACGGTTAACGTGGGGACCTCGTTTCCCGTTTTTGAACACTTTCGCGTTGACGTAGAAGGCTGGCACCGGGCGCGTTGTTCTTAGACGGCGGCTCGCATGGCGACTACGTTCTTACTTCAGACCGATATGACGTCACTTTACGTCACCGGCTGTCACCCGGGCCCTCCCATACGGTTAACGTGGGGACCTCGTTTCCCGTTTTTGAACACTTTCGCGTTGACGTAGAAGGCTGGGACCGGGCGCGTTGTTCTTAGACGGCGGCTCGCATGGCGACTACGTTCTTACTTCAGACCGATATGACGTCACTTTACGTCACCGGCTGTCACCCGGGCCCTCCCATACGGTTAACGTGGGGACCTCGTTTCCCGTTTTTGAACACTTTCGCGTTGACGTAGAAGGCTGGCACCGGGCGCGTTGTTCTTAGACGGCGGCTCGCATGGCGACTACGTTCTTACTTCAGACCGATATGACGTCACTTTACGTCACCGGCTGTCACCCGGGCCCTCCCATACGGTTAACGTGGGGACCTCGTTTCCCGTTTTTGAACACTTTCGCGTTGACGTAGAAGGCTGGCACCGGGCGCGTTGTTCTTAGACGGCGGCTCGCATGGCGACTACGTTCTTACTTCAGACCGATATGACGTCACTTTACGTCACCGGCTGTCACCCGGGCCCTCCCATACGGTTAACGTGGGGACCTCGTTTCCCGTTTTTGAACACTTTCGCGTTGACGTAGAAGGCTGGCACCGGGCGCGTTGTTCTTAGACGGCGGCTCGCATGGCGACTACGTTCTTACTTCAGACCGATATGACGTCACTTTACGTCACCGGCTGTCACCCGGGCCCTCCCATACGGTTAACGTGGGGACCTCGTTTCCCGTTTTTGAACACTTTCGCGTTGACGTAGAAGGCTGGCACCGGGCGCGTTGTTCTTAGACGGCGGCTCGCATGGCGACTACGTTCTTACTTCAGACCGATATGACGTCACTTTACGTCACCGGCTGTCACCCTGGGCCCTCCCATACGGTTAACGTGGGGACCTCGTTTCCCGTTTTTTAACCCTTTCGCGTTGACGTAGAAGGCTGGCACCGGGCGCGTTGTTCTTAGACGGCGGCTCGCATGGCGACTACGTTCTTACTTCAGACCGATATGACGTCACTTTACGTCACCGGCTGTCACCCGGGCCCTCCCATACGGTTAACGTGGGGACCTCGTTTCCCGTTTTTGAACACTTTCGCGTTGACGTAGAAGGCTGGCACCGGGCGCGTTGTTCTTAGACGGCGGCTCGCATGGCGACTACGTTCTTACTTCAGACCGATATGACGTCACTTTACGTCACCGGCTGTCACCCGGGCCCTCCCATACGGTTAACGTGGGGACCTCGTTTCCCGTTTTTGAACACTTTCGCGTTGACGTAGAAGGCTGGCACCGGGCGCGTTGTTCTTAGACGGCGGCTCGCATGGCGACTACGTTCTTACTTCAGACCGATATGACGTCACTTTACGTCACCGGCTGTCACCCGGGCCCTCCCATACGGTTAACGTGGGGACCTCGTTTCCCGTTTTTGAACACTTTCGCGTTGACGTAGAAGGCTGGCACCGGGCGCGTTGTTCTTAGACGGCGGCTCGCATGGCGACTACGTTCTTACTTCAGACCGATATGACGTCACTTTACGTCACCGGCTGTCACCTGGGCCCTCCCATACGGTTAACGTGGGGACCTCGTTTCCCGTTTTTGAACACTTTCGCGTTGACGTAGAAGGCTGGCACCGGGCGCGTTGTTCTTAGACGGCGGCTCGCATGGCGACTACGTTCTTACTTCAGACCGATATGACGTCACTTTACGTCACCGGCTGTCACCCGGGCCCTCCCATACGGTTAACGTGGGGACCTCGTTTCCCGTTTTTGAACACTTTCGCGTTGACGTAGAAGGCTGGCACCGGGCGCGTTGTTCTTAGACGGCGGCTCGCATGGCGACTACGTTCTTACTTCAGACCGATATGACGTCACTTTACGTCACCGGCTGTCACCCGGGCCCTCCCATACGGTTAACGTGGGGACCTCGTTTCCCGTTTTTGAACACTTTCGCGTTGACGTAGAAGGCTGGCACCGGGCGCGTTGTTCTTAGACGGCGGCTCGCATGGCGACTACGTTCTTACTTCAGACCGATATGACGTCACTTTACGTCACCGGCTGTCACCCTGGGCCCTCCCATACGGTTAACGTGGGGACCTCGTTTCCCGTTTTTGAACACTTTCGCGTTGACGTAGAAGGCTGGCACCGGGCGCGTTGTTCTTAGACGGCGGCTCGCATGGCGACTACGTTCTTACTTCAGACCGATATGACGTCACTTTACGTCACCGGCTGTCACCCTGGGCCCTCCCATACGGTTAACGTGGGGACCTCGTTTCCCGTTTTTGAACACTTTCGCGTTGACGTAGAAGGCTGGCACCGGGCGCGTTGTTCTTAGACGGCGGCTCGCATGGCGACTACGTTCTTACTTCAGACCGATATGACGTCACTTTACGTCACCGGCTGTCACCCTGGGCCCTCCCATACGGTTAACGTGGGGACCTCGTTTCCCGTTTTTGAACACTTTCGCGTTGACGTAGAAGGCTGGCACCGGGCGCGTTGTTCTTAGACGGCGGCCCGCATGGCGACTACGTTCTTACTTCAGACCGATATGACGTCACTTTACGTCACCGGCTGTCACCCGGGCCCTCCCATACGGTTAACGTGGGGACCTCGTTTCCCGTTTTTGAACACTTTCGCGTTGACGTAGAAGGCTGGCACCGGGCGCGTTGTTCTTAGACGGCGGCTCGCATGGCGACTACGTTCTTACTTCAGACCGATATGACGTCACTTTACGTCACCGGCTGTCACCCTGGGCCCTCCCATACGGTTAACGTGGGGACCTCGTTTCCCGTTTTTGAACACTTTCGCGTTGACGTAGAAGGCTGGGACCGGGCGCGTTGTTCTTAGACGGCGGCTCGCATGGCGACTACGTTCTTACTTCAGACCGATATGACGTCACTTTACGTCACCGGCTGTCACCCTGGGCCCTCCCATACGGTTAACGTGGGGACCTCGTTTCCCGTTTTTGAACACTTTCGCGTTGACGTAGAAGGCTGGCACCGGGCGCGTTGTTCTTAGACGGCGGCTCGCATGGCGACTACGTTCTTACTTCAGACCGATATGACGTCACTTTACGTCACCGGCTGTCACCCGGGCCCTCCCATACGGTTAACGTGGGGACCTCGTTTCCCGTTTTTGAACACTTTCGCGTTGACGTAGAAGGCTGGCACCGGGCGCGTTGTTCTTAGACGGCGGCTCGCATGGCGACTACGTTCTTACTTCAGACCGATATGACGTCACTTTACGTCACCGGCTGTCACCCGGGCCCTCCCATACGGTTAACGTGGGGACCTCGTTTCCCGTTTTTGAACACTTTCGCGTTGACGTAGAAGGCTGGCACCTGGCGCGTTGTTCTTAGACGGCGGCTCGCATGGCGACTACGTTCTTACTTCAGACCGATATGACGTCACTTTACGTCACCGGCTGTCACCCTGGGCCCTCCCATACGGTTAACGTGGGGACCTCGTTTCCCGTTTTTGAACACTTTCGCGTTGACGTAGAAGGCTGGCACCGGGCGCGTTGTTCTTAGACGGCGGCTCGCATGGCGACTACGTTCTTACTTCAGACCGATATGACGTCACTTTACGTCACCGGCTGTCACCCTGGGCCCTCCCATACGGTTAACGTGGGGACCTCGTTTCCCGTTTTTGAACACTTTCGCGTTGACGTAGAAGGCTGGCACCGGGCGCGTTGTTCTTAGACGGCGGCTCGCATGGCGACTACGTTCTTACTTCAGACCGATATGACGTCACTTTACGTCACCGGCTGTCACCCTGGGCCCTCCCATACGGTTAACGTGGGGACCTCGTTTCCCGTTTTTGAACACTTTCGCGTTGACGTAGAAGGCTGGGACCGGGCGCGTTGTTCTTAGACGGCGGCTCGCATGGCGACTACGTTCTTACTTCAGACCGATATGACGTCACTTTACGTCACCGGCTGTCACCCGGGCCCTCCCATACGGTTAACGTGGGGACCTCGTTTCCCGTTTTTGAACACTTTCGCGTTGACGTAGAAGGCTGGCACCGGGCGCGTTGTTCTTAGACGGCGGCTCGCATGGCGACTACGTTCTTACTTCAGACCGATATGACGTCACTTTACGTCACCGGCTGTCACCCGGGCCCTCCCATACGGTTAACGTGGGGACCTCGTTTCCCGTTTTTGAACACTTTCGCGTTGACGTAGAAGGCTGGGACCGGGCGCGTTGTTCTTAGACGGCGGCCCGCATGGCGACTACGTTCTTACTTCAGACCGATATGACGTCACTTTACGTCACCGGCTGTCACCCGGGCCCTCCCATACGGTTAACGTGGGGACCTCGTTTCCCGTTTTTGAACACTTTCGCGTTGACGTAGAAGGCTGGCACCGGGCGCGTTGTTCTTAGACGGCGGCTCGCATGGCGACTACGTTCTTACTTCAGACCGATATGACGTCACTTATTTTATATTCCGGGTTCCGTCGTGAGCAGAGTAGTTCAACTACCGCACACCTATCCTGGGCAGCACCAGTACTAGGTGCTTTCACCTCTGCAAGGCACTGACAACTTCTGTTCATGCCAGAGGCAGTTGGAAAGTGCGAATGGTCTTAAAAAGGATTAACCAATCACAACAGAAGTGACTTGTTCCGCCCAGAAATCGAACTCGGGTTGTCCGATTCTGAGTCCAACGTTCTACCGATTGAGCTCAACGGGCGGACTCCGACTACACAGAGAAATGATCCAACTTACATACCAAAAATATAAAGTAATGTGACAGCTTTATGACCCAAAGCATCGCAGTTTATCCATAACTGTGCATTTGTAGCCAGTCGGCTGTCAACCACTTGCGCATTTGTTCACTGTAAAATATCAATCACTAGTATTGATCATAGTATTGATTATGATCATAGTACTGATCATAGTACAATAGTAGTTATCATATTAAGTTCCAAGCGAGAAAAACTACAGAACGAAAGTAATTTCCTCTACAGATGCCATAGTTGTATGTTGACTACATGTCATAATTAATATTTTGGTAGTGTTCTGTAGCAGTTTTCAATCAAAAATAATTTCTTGCGAATTACATAATCAAATAAAGATTCATTCAATAAGCACAGCTTTGAAAATATTTTTGGTGTTAGTAGTTTAAAAAAAAAATTGGGTACCCCACCGCAATGGAAAACTTACTATGACAGAATGCGCTGATTTAATGTTGCGGTAAAATTAGTGTAATGTGGCCGCGTCCTGATTAACTCCCTTAGTTGTTAACATTCATATTTATAAGTAGAATTTTAAAAAGTATAACATATAGATTTCTCATCACTTAGGAGGTTTGATATATTACCTTTTGACTACTTAAGTATTCAACATGAAAAATTAAGATCACATTTAATATACAACTTATATTTAGGATAGGGTGTATAAGTTGTCTTATTAAATTTTATTAAACAGGGTTGCTTCAATGTGTCAAAATATCTTGAGAGACAAGTTTAAAATTTCGTCATCATGATGTGCATGATCAATAACTTCATACATTATAAGGCATTCTGGACTGGATAAGGCTGGATAAGGCATTCTCGACTGGATAAGGCATTCTGGACAGGAATCTGATAGCAGCAGGGTTGTCAGATCTAGAAACCAAGCTTCTAAAGCACTAAATGGGAGTCAGAAGCAAGGTTAGAGACTGGCGTTTTGGTTTAGTTGACAAGTGAATTAATACCTTCAATCCAATAACAATCAATGTTATGTTGTTCTGACTGAAAATAAATTTTAATTTGATTCGATTGTAATTGAAATGCCTCCAAACCAATAATATTGCACACTGGAATAACTTTTCAACTGGGTCATGAGAGGCTATATGTTCACCAGATATATAACAAAAAAGTTTGACTTAATAAAGCATTTAACAGGTTACCATCACAGGCCTCTGAATCATTGTTTGTCACTAAAATGTTGGTTAAAAAACATTTTAGATACATATAATTTTAAATCTAATAAGATATACAACACATCTGAAGATATTTAGTGCCTTCGATATACAAAAAAGAAACATTTTAGTGACAAACAATGATTCAGAAGCCTGTGGTTACCATAACCATTTATGTGTAACATAGTATTGTCAAGCAAAGCCCCGATTTGATCATAAGTATTTCAAACGTACAATTTATGAATAATTGATAATGTTTTAATTTCTTGAATGCAGATTTTTCTTTGTAGATGTTTCTTAATTTTATAACTCAAGACTGATGATATTGTAACAAATATTTCCTTCAACATTGATCATTAGTTGCTTGATTGTTTAATTTCTTATTCTGACAGTTGCGATACAAGAAACCAGCACATACCGGTATATATATGGCTTGAAGAATTTCCTGCCAGACTCTTTAATAGTTAGTGCCAAACAGAGTAGAAACTCCATTACCATCACTGTAATTTTTGATATATATATATATATATATATATATATATATATATATATATATATATATATATATATAGATAGATATATATATATACATATATATATATATATATATATATATATATATATATATATATATATATATATATATATATATATATATATATATAGATATATATATAAACAAGTATGCAAATTAGATGAAAAGAATGACTTTTATTGGTTAATTAGGATGTTCACCCTTTCATATATATTCTTATGTTTAGACTTTAAAACGGTGAGAAAGGGATAGGATAGAGTCTTCAAGTTTGGTTTAAAGGAATAACATCTCCAACTTCTTTTACTAAGAAGTGTTAATACTTATTGCACCCCATTGGAAATAAGTTGAATAACTTTGATGTGTTATCCTGACTGTTATATATTTGTCACTCTGAATTAAGTCTTTATAAATGCATGTATGTATTCAAAGCATTCTAATGATGTTGTGATTTAGTACAGATATCATCCCATCCATCCATCCATCATCCATCCATCCATCATCCATCCATCCATCCACATCCATCCATCCACATCCATCCATCCATCCATCCATCCATTCATCCATCCATCCATCCACACCCATCCAACTATCTAAGAAAATGATGAATTATTTGGTGTAAGCTTATATTATTGTGTCACAAGCAAACCATTGAACTTATTTGGATAATTATAACCGAATATTAAGAACTTTGTCTAGACACTGTTTTTGTCATTATGATGAATATTAGATACAAGATATAGAGGATATTTGGTTAAAGTCGGGTATGTGTTAACAAGAAACACTAGCTCACTGTGCTATTTCCGACATGAATAACAGACATACATAACATATCAAATAAAAATAACAATGAGCATGAGAATATTCCATCACAAGAATAGAACTGCAAAAACTTGGAGCTTATCATGAGTTTTTTACCACGGACGACCAAATTCAATCATGCATTCCAACCAACAAGGGTCATAGCGGCCCCGCAGAGCTAAATAATTCCCCGGAAGTGATCCAACACAAGACGGCGCCCTATGAACCAATGGTTACATATTTAAAATTACATCCTGATAAAAATAAGTTCATTGGCAGTTGGTTGTAAATGTTAATGTAAAATGTGACAATAGATGAAAATTTCATTCTTACTTCCATGAGGGCCAGTACAAGAGCTTTCAAGTATATATTCTTTTTATAAATTTGCTTACCGGTACATTACTATCAATTCAAAATAAATGATTTCTCTTTTTACTGTAGCATTGTGGTAATTTGGGGTATTCATCACATTCAGAGATAGGAATAGTTTATTAAGCTTTTACATATGTTGTCTTTCAGGGTGGCTGTGGTGTGCCTGTGATTGTGCTGCCAGTTGTTCTTCGGCCTTTGCTAGGCCAGGTGGTCTATACTGAAGAACAGTGTACAGACATTTTACAAGTATGTACCATTTTTCAAACACAATTTAGGTCTTCTCTGTAAGATATTTTTACTTAAGCTATAGACATTACACTGTGTGTAACCACTCAAATGTAATGTTGGCAATTAAACTCTATGAAGAAGATTTTCATATATTGAGGTGTAATCATTAAAAACATGTTTTTAAGCTCTGTTATTGAATCTGTTCCCATTTTTCTGTGTTGATTTTGCTACAAAAATGCCAAACAACAGGAGAGTGATTGAAATTGGATCTGATGAAAGATTTAGAGATAATAAGCTTAATATTGGTTGTCAAAATTTGCTTAGCCTTTGAAGAATTGTTCAAGTGCTTAGCTGCTTTATGAACATTTTAGAAATCTGGGCATCAAAATTTAATGAACTATATACCTGAAAAATATACCTGAACACCTAAATTTTTTACTTGCTCTTTGCAAACAATGTTTTGATTAAGTATATTATATTGTTTTATTTCGTTAACAGACTTTGAGCCAACTGAAATTGCTTGAAATTTGTCAAGGTTAGCCTGCATTTGATTGGAAGTAAACCAGTTTATCAAAATGTTACTTTCTTCTTCAAGAGTGGTCTTAACAACATCAGGATTTTTATCACACACAGAAAGAGTATTGTCATCTGCATAATAATAGAAATTAGCTGCAATATTGATAAAGTAGATGTTGTTTAGGAAGATGATGAAAACTATAGAGTGTGTTAAGAGATATGTAGTACTTAAAGGCAAATTTTAGGTGAAATTGTTTGTGAATCTTTTAAAGCTGCACTCTCACAGATTTACCAATTTTTACAACTTTTCTATTTTTTGTCTTGGAATAAGCAAATTTTTGCGAAAATATCTACAAACCAATTATATAAGATTGCTGACAAAAAATCAGATCGTAGATTTTCAAATTTCCGTTCGAAAATTAATGTTTTATGGCCTAAACCGTTAATAACGGTATAGAAAAATGCATAAAACATCATTTTTTTAACTTAAATATAAAAATCTGTGACCTCATTTTATATCGGCAGTTTTATGTAACTGGTTTCAATGCATTTTCGCAAAAATTGGCTTGTTCCAAGACAAAAAATAAAGAAGTTGTTAAACGTTCAATCTGTGAGAGTGCAGCTTTAAATGCATAATTTTTCATTTGGCTAAAGTTACTTTAATTGTTCATTAATTAAGTAGTTGTTGTTTTTATGTATCAAAACACATTTTGACATTATTATGAGAATATTCTTGACTTTCAGTTTTAATATTTCTGTTTGAAAAAAAAATTACTTTCTTTTGGAGTGTGAAAAGCCAGATTATACTATGGATAGAGTCTGGACTATTGTTGTTTTTCGCAATTGTTTAATTTTGTGTTGGCTTAAGGTTTAATCAATATTTTTAGCACATTTCTATGTACGTGCAGGTCTGACAACCTAGACCTCGAAGTTTGAGAGTAATTATCAAGTCTTACCTTCTTGTCACATTTGCATAATTATATTGTGCAAGTTTTAATTGGCCATAGGGTACTTTCATATATTTTCAATTAAGGACTTATAATTGGTCAAATTTAATATGTCCCCTCCTACCATTTTCTTATTCAATTTGAAAGTGGACATCCTTTCCTTTAATGGTGGCACCATTCTGCCTGCATGCATACCAAGTTTTGCACAATTTTGCCTTTATTGAATTAAATGCTTGGTAGGGATAATCAAATTTTTCTTTTGTGTTTAAAATCGTCTCATGTCATTATAAATACGTATGTAAATTGATATGTTTGTAAATTGAAAACTTTAACTTCTTCAATTACACACATATATCAGTCAAATTCATAAAATTTCAGTATGTTCAAAGTCCGATCAAATGCGCCTCTCAACCCTTAGCACCCTGTCTGTTTTCTGTGGCGCCGGCCCTTTTTAATATGGGACAGAACCCTTCATTTATGTTATTTAATTGTAAATATTTTGGACTTGGCCAAAGAAATGATAAAAAGTCAGGGCCAAACAGCACGTTGCTTTGTTTAGTTCTATTTCTTTTTATAGGATGTATATGGTACAGACACAAATGAAGAAGAATAAGCAAGCTGCAACATACTACTGACTAGTAAAAAGGTGGGCTTAGTTCTTGTGTTGATAACTTTAAGGGCACAATGTGGTATTAGAGGTGCAAACTACTATATCTTGGTTAACCAGAAAGATGGCCACCTTAACACATGACAAAGTCTTTGAGTCTTTGAGGCATTTCATGTCCGGGCTATAACTTACTTATGCATTGATGGATTACCATATTACTTGGTACAATTGTTGTCCTCATTGAGATGATGAGCAGTAACCTATGTGCAGTGACCTAGACTCGGGTCCATAACTCAAAGGTCAAGGTCACACATAACATTTAAAGGTCAGAGTACATATGCTCGTGTCCTTGCTATAACTTACTTATGCATTGATGGATTACCATATTACTTTATTGAAAATACGTAAGGCTTGCTATTTCATCGATGTTATAAATCAAGGACTCATTTTCCTTCTTTTATTTAGCCAAAATAACCTTGACATCTTACCTACACTACACACAATATGAATAACTTTAACAAATATTATTATTTTATAATATGTTCATATATCCAAGAATATATAGGTTACCGACCAAACAACTTGTATTTCCTATATTCCCACTCTTGACCAGTGGTTGTGTACAACTTCGGTCAGATTCAACGTACCAGTCAGGTTGCGAGAAAAAAACAAAATATACTACAAAACAACAGTGTGGGATATAGCTGTCCCTTGGACTGCCTTGTCAGAGCTTATGGATTTATTTTCATTCTAAGCACTAGCGCAAAAAAATGAGCTTGTTCATTTGAAAGACTAATTTCAACAACGATAGGTTAGAAAGTGTGTTCGGCAGCATGTAAAGCTTCAAGTTTCCATTGAATTTACCATTAGTTAATATTAAACAATTCAAAATAAAATTGGTATATATCTTATTTATATGAAGGGCTTGGTTAAAAAATTTGGTTCACAGTCACTGTTAGTATTATGCTCATAGAAAAATGGGGGAATAACCTTGAACAAACAAAACTGGTAACTAGAAAACATGTAGGCAGTCCTCAAACTGTATAGGGAGGTTGAATTTACTCACATACATTTAAGGTAAACTTACTTAAGGGGCTTATACATGTTTTAGTCAATGTCCCACTTGTACTTAAGAAGACAAACATCTCTTTTTAAAAGCGGGAATAAGATATTGATACCAAACTTGGTATGTATACAGCTAAGGGTCAAGATCACTGGGTATGTATACAGCTAGGAATGGTTTAAGGGTTACTGTACTAGGGGTCAAGATCACTGGGTATGTATACAGCTAGGAATGGTTTTGGGGCTACTGTACATCTAAGGGGTCAAGATCACTGGGTATGTATACAGCTAGGAATGGTTTTAGGGTTACTGTACTAGGGGTCAAGATCACTGGGTATGTAAACAGCTAGGAATGGTTTGGGGGTTTCTGTACATCTAAGGGGTCAAGATCACTGGATATGTATACAGCTAGGAACGGTTTAAGGGTTACTGTATATCTAACGGGTCAAGATCACTGGGTATGTATACAGCTAGGAATGGTTTAAGGGTTTCTGTACATCTAAGGGGTCAAGATCACTGGGTATGTATACAGCTAGGAATGGTTTAAGGGTTACTGTAAATCTAAGGGGTCAAGATCACTGGATATGTATACAGCTAGGAATGGTTTAAGGGTTACTGTAAATCTAAGGGGTCAAGATCACTGGGTATGTAAACAGCTAGGAATGGTTTTAGGGTTACTGTACTAGGGTCAAGATCACTGGGTATGTATACAGGTAGGAATGGTTTTGGGGTTACTGTACTAGGGGTCAAGATCACTGGGTATGTATTCAGCTGGGAATGGTTTTGGGTTACTGTACTAGGGGTCAAGATCAGTGGGTATGTAAACAGCTAGGAATGGTTTTGGGGTTACTGTACTAGGGGTCAAGCTCACTGGGTATGTATTCAGGTAGGAATGGTTTTGGTGTTACTGTACTAGGGGTCAAGATCACTGGGTATGTATACAGCTGGGAATGGTTTTGGGGTTACTTTTCTAGGGGTCAAGATCACTGGCTATGTATACAGGTAGAAATGGTTTTGGGGTTACTGTACTAGGGGTCAAGATCACTGTCCACTAAAAAACCATTAAAGATGCATTTGAAATCCAGGTATTGCTTTATTTTGAATTTACATTTTCTGAACTTAAACTTAAAGGGACTTGCTCATCATCATGTTTGTGAAATATCTTTTTCTACAGATTTTTTTTTAATTACGAAATAAAGTATAATATCACCAGGAATGATAATACTTATATACTGACAGCTGGAACCCGTCATAAGTTGATATATGCTCAAATATTGTCTCTTAAGTCCACGATTTTCCAAAACTGTTGCTCACGAAATTTAGATGGGTTGTTTGACATTAGGAAGTGATGCTTTCAATGTATTTAATAAAAGTTAAAATATCTTGCATGATATGTATGTATGAGTCAGTTCCTGTAGCCGAGTGGTCAAGATATTTTTTCTTTACTATACCAGCATTATTATATAGGTTTAATCCCATCTAAAACCAGATTTTCTATTTATACCTTTTTTGGAAATTTGGTATCCAAATCGAATAGAAGAAGTATTATAAAAGAAGTGTTTTCTGATGTATTTTCAGGAAAATTATTTTTTGGTCACATGAGTGAGTCCCATTAAATCATTAAGTAAAGCATATCCTATAATTATAGAATACACCAAATTATTGTCACTAAATAAAAAGGTTATGCTCTTATCTATTTTAAAGCTGCAGTCACACAGTACAGATTTTTGACAATATTTTTATTTTTTGCTTCAGAAGGGGCCATTTTCTGCTGAATCTGAGAACTACTGATATAAGACTGCTAACAAAGGATCAGATTGCCGTTTTTTTTATCAAAGTAAGAAAATTCACTTTTTATGCCAAGGAACTCATATTTAACTCGACAATGAGAAGAATAAGGAGGGCTATACTACTTGCCCCAGTGTCGGCGTCCAGTTAAAAGTTTAGGGCAAGTTGTGATTTTAATTAATAACTCCAATACCCTTCGTCCAATTCACTTAATACTTCACGTTGTTGTTCAGGGCCATCAAATAATGAGGTAATATCCTTGTTACCCTTCATTCAATTGTCTTAATATTTTGCACAATTGATGACAACCAACTTACAATAAGGTTTCATAGCTGCATTTTAACCCTAAATACAAATTACAGCCCTTGATTTACTTTTTTTTTCTTTTGACATGCACATTTGTACCAGGTTTTTACGTAGTGAAACCTGGTTATTAGAATAACAAATATCGTTGTTCGGGCGGATGGCCGGGCAGCGTCAAACCCACCTACGAAACTTAATAATTTCAGTAACAGTTGACATATCTTAACCAAACTTGGTCAATAGGACGAGTTTATGAATACCTTTCATGGCATTGCGTTTGGGGTCCCTAAGTCAAGGTCACTGTTACTAGAATTCGAAAAATTGTTGAAACTGAATAACTTTAGTTATGGTTGACATATTTTGACCCAACTTGGTATAAAGGAAGAGTTTATGGATACCTTTCATAGGAATGCATATGGGGTCCCTAGAGTTAAGGTCAAGGTCACTGTAATTAAAAAAAATAAAAACTTAGGAAGAGTTGACATATCTTGACCTAATTTGGTTTAAAGGAAGAGATTAAGGATACCTTTCATGGGATTGCATTTGGGGTCCCTAGTGCCAAGGTCAAGGTCACTGTTACTAAAAACAGAAGAATGGTTGAAACTGAATAACTTTAGTTAGGGTGAACATATCTTAAACCAACTTGGTGTAGAGGAAGAGTTTATGAAGACCTTTCATGGGATTGTGTTTGGGGTCCCTAGGGTCAAGGTCACTGTTACTAAAATTGAAGAATGGTTGAAACTGAATACTTTAGTCAGGCTTCATATATCTTGACCAAACTTGATCTATAGGAAGAGTTAATGGATACCTTTCATGGGTCAAGGTCAAGGTCACAGTTACTAGCAATTTAAAAACAGTTGAAACTGAATAACTTTAGTTAGGGTTGACATATCTTGACCCAACTTGGTGTAAAGGAAGAGTTTATGGATACCTTTCATGAGATTACGTTTGGGGTTCCTAGGGTCAAAGTCAAGGTCACTATTAATTAAAATAGTAAAAACAGTTGAAACTGAATTACTTTAGTCAGGGTTCAAATATCTTGACCAAACTTTGTATAGAGGAAGAGTTTATGGATCCCTTTCATGGGATTGCATTTGGGGTCCCTAGCACCAAGGTCAAGGTCACTGTTACTCAAAATAGATAAACAGTTAAATCTGAATAACTTTAGTTAGAGTTGACATATCTTGACCCAACTTGGTATAAAGGAAGAGTTTATGGGGACCTTTCATGGGAATGAGTCCGTAGGGTCAAGGTCACTGTTACTAAAAATAGAAAAACAGACACAGGTTGAAGTTCTTCTGTCAATCATTGAAAAATCTGGTTTCGTGGCATTGCGGTGTTTCTTGTCTACATCATGTAGCCATATCACTTACATGAAAACACAAGCAGTTGTCATAAATCTTTCAGTTTTGGTGTGGTTTTTTTGCCATTTCCTTTGTTTTGCCGTTTGTCCCGGAATCAGTTTGGCATATAGTGGTGTTTAGATCGTCTATAAACACATGATCACTTTTTTTGTTAAACTAAACTGTTCTGTTACCTATGTATTTAAATGAATTAGGAAAGCAGAAATTTTACTAGTTGAAGCTTTTCATTTTGGCTCTATGTCATTTTTAGCTCGACTATTCGAAGAATAAAGAGAGCTACATGTATACTACTCACCCTGGCGTCGGCGGCCTTGAGACTTTATACAATGGTACTGAACCATTCAACCTAGTTAATTATCCTAGATAGATAACACTTTTTTAATATTATGCAAAAATGGGCCTTTATTATTTGACTTAGAAATTCTGGTCAAGGTTTTGCATGTAAGCATACATAGGTTAATATCTCAGCAACTACTTGATGTATTGTTTTGAAATTTTATCTTAAATCTTAAAGAGTAGGCAGGTCATTTATGTGTTGCTGTGTTATAGTCACCATTAAAAGCTGCAAGGAAAACTTACTTGTTCAGATTATTCTAATGCATAAGGAAATAATGGCTCTTCAAAGGTTTGCAGCTCAGGTTTGATGGAAATGGCTATTTCTGTTTTTTATGAAAATACCACAGGTGCTAATACTAGTCTCATTCTTTAAGTAAATAATATATCATTGCCAAACTTTCAGTAAGTGTTGCATATAGTCTGAAATTGAACTTGAAAAGTTTTAAAGCCTGTTGTGCAAAAATATAGACCACAGTTATCTGTCTCCTGTTGACCAAGATCCGGATGTGGATACAGAAAAAAGAGTGCTTCTGTTCAAGTATCAATATTTTATTAAAGTTAAATGAAAGAAAATAAATGCCTGGCCTTTTTGCATAGAGCTTAACATAATTTGACACTGTATTGCAAAAACATGGTAGTCTTTAGTGTAAAAATTGGAAAAATCACTGCATGTGGGACTATGTAAATTGGTTGTTTGTAGCCTTATTCAGTCTTGGTTCAGTCTTGATCTCAGGGTCATGTATTACCACTGAATTTTGTGAAACAACCCATTGGTCAACCTTTTGTTTTCCTGTGTTAAAAAATTGTGTGTCTTGGGTTGTTCTACAGCAGCCAGTTACTAGTTTTTAAATTGGGACTGTTTTAAAGTAAAAAGGCAGGTTAGTATCTATATGAAACATATAGTAAAAATAACTGTGGTCTCAGGCCAGGTTTGTTGCTTACCTAAGTTCACAAGGTGCTCAAGGTGAGCATTGAAGATACCAATATGTCTGTTGTCATCCATAAGGTTTATTCAAACATCTCATGAAACTCCTGCAAGCTGCTGTAATATATTTAAAGGAGTGATTAATATTTGACTGTACAGAAATTGGTAAACTAAATTGAAATCATAAAATAATATTCTAATAATAAAAGTTTGAAGGAGCCCTATAGTATTCACAAAACATTAAACATCAAAATGTTAAACTGATCATCTAATATATTTAAGATGAGCAAACAGTAGAGGCAGAATCCTCAAGACTTGTACATGAGCAGTTGAAGCGACCCAGGCTTGTTAGTTTTCTGTGGCACACACATGTATCGTTTACAAGCTAATTTTGGATAATTTCAATAGAAGCCTGCCTTTCCGTTCCCCATATTTCACTGCCGTACAAGAGAACAGGCATAATTTTTGTGTCAAATATTTTGAAATACGCTGAATTTGGTAGTTGGCAGAACATGTTTTCCTTTAAGTGCTTGTTGACTAGCCATTTTATATAGGGAAAGCTGGTTTGAGAAGTAAACAACAACATATTCAAATCCATTAACAGTCTCCAGTTAGATTTTTTGTGTGTTGACTTTAAGATTAAAATATTCAGTAATCAGTCAATTATTTTAGCAAATTCAAAAGTCTCTGTAATCCGTCAACTGCATCTGAGGCCAAATCATCCGCAAATAGTAATGACATGATTTCTCTCCAATCCGGTAAAAGTTTTATTCCCCTTGCTCAATTATTTTCCTTACTTTTGACGAATTCATTCATGAACATAAGCAGCCATGTTTAAGCCCTAGTGGGCATTCATATTCTGCCGAATAATTATTTTCACCATCTTTCACTTTAACACTGTAATACATTGAATCTAGAGCCTTGTATAATTTCCCTGTATTCCATTTTCGTGTACTATTTGAAATAACTTTGGTCTATGTATAAGGTCAAAGGCCTTCAAGAAGTCCACATATGCCACATAATTTGCCACCTTTTTTATTCAGTTGTTTATTAATAATGTCATGCATCACAAACGCATTATCTACAGTGCAGTACGATTCTCTAAACCCGGCTTGCTCAATATATCGGTGTCAAAAATATTAGCATAAAATGTAAGTCGCCTGTTGATAATACTTGTGTATATTTTATCAAAGACATTCAATAGCGAAATGCCCCTATAATTGTTTGTTGATAATTGGTCGCCCTTTTCATAAATCGGTATCGCTCCACTCACTCGGAAAGTAGCTTTCATTGAAGATCCTATTATATAGGCAATAGTACATCTATCGAGAATACATAAAAGTCGTCCATTTATAACACTTCCACTCTTTATGACACATAACACTGTTGTGAGTATATACACTTAAGTCCTTGCCAAATGATGTAATCATTGTAGATGATGATGGTTCTTCTTTAGGGTAGAATGTGTGTAAGCTTCAAATTTATTTAATCACTGCGACTTGCCAAACTTTTTCTGACAGGATCTAGTTTGTGTAAAGCGGTCCCGCACTATACAGGAACAGTTTTTCACTTCTTCTCTAGTTAAGATAGTGTAACTCATATTTTTGAACAGTTTCCAAAATTACATCTGTATCAATGTTGATTCCCACAGCAACTAACATGGAGTTGGTAGATGATTTGATTCTATACTGCAGTGCAGTAATATGTATCGCCCATGTCCTCCTTTTCTTTCTCAACCGGCAGTTGTCTTCGTCTATTTTAAGTCTGTTTTCCCTGAAAAATATATGACATTGAATTTAGCTTTTGATGATAAGAAGCAAGTTTAAAATACATACTTAAAGTCTTCTTTCTTTAAATAAGGCCAATTTAAAATTATTTTAATTCTAGAAGAATATAGAATCGATGAGATTTTAAGCTGTTCACATTGAAGTTTCACTATGCAGTTGAAACAAAATTAGCTAGTATTAATTGTAGGTAGAGGACGATTCACATTTAAGCCTCAAAGTGATACCAATTGCGATCTACTGTCAAGTTCTTGAGTCATATGACAGTTAAGGGGCATTGCTCTCGTAGTAGAATTGCTATGTTTGAGAGAAATGGGTCCTCCCGGGAAAAACAATAAATGTATGACTTCGTATTAACACTCACTTCTGTCAAATATGTATTTGGTTCCATTGAAATCCACTATGACGCGTTCATGACAAGAAAAAACTTCATAACTTTTAAAATTATCTTAGCTTAAACCCTTACCAGTTACTCTAGTCAGTAGTGTCATGAACACGTGAGCATCTGCAGAAATTGTACAGGACATGTTGGTGGGTTGCCGCAGGGCTTTTTCTATAGTACCCACGGGTCCGACTATCGGACCCATTCCCAAAGCAAAATAAAAGATATTTTTCCCAATCTTCAGAAAAAAATCCCAATCCAAAAAAAATATTTTTTTTACCTGTACTGGTTCATTTTCAACATCCTAATATATTATGTAATGTGAAGTTTTTTTGGTTATTGAAATCAGAAATCATTGATTTTCATCACATTCAGAGATCGTCAATATGAAATATTATCTGACATGATTTATTGCAATAGATATTTACACACCAAGGATTGATATTTCAGCCATTGTGGTTTTTTTTAAAGGGGAAAACAACTAATATTAAATCATTACCTAATTCGCAGGAGACTAGACAGCTTTTTCTGCTAACTGTAAAATTTCCCAATTTTGGCATTTTCACGACGCAAAATTTCCCAAAATGTCTAGCGTCTTTTTCCCAAAATGGGCAGAAAAAGCCCTGGTTGGGGCGCTGTATGGTGGCAACATGATCAGGGTTCAGGCGTACCGGTAACAGGAAAAGTTGACATCCTCACTTTCGCCATATCTATTGCTGAGTAACTGCATAATTGGTTGTGTATTACTCGTCTCCATTGAGTCTGAAATGGACAATTTACTTTAGTGAATATCATAAACAATTATATGTAAGACATGTTTTCTTCACCCAATCACCCAAGAACATTAAATGAATGCAGTCACATATCACAATTCTAAACTGTCACATATTTTCGCGACTTCTTTAAATTGTCTCTTTTCCGATCACATGAAAGTATTACACAAGTAAACACATTTCAAAGTGATGAAGCGAAATGACAATAAGTTCTAATGATGTTTGTTAAGAAAAACATATAATCGAATTGACGTTTGACATGCTCTTTCCAGAAATTACAATTTACAGTCAATTGATAGTGTCATTGAATATCGTTGTACATTTAGTAAGGAGTCAAAACCAATTTAGTTCAACAATAATTTACAAGTGATAGGTAAAAACTCACCAGTTTGCCATCCTGGTCATTTTAATGACCTACACAATGAAAGCTTCATCCATTATCGTCTGCAGAACTGTACTTCCGGTTCAATTCAAAATGGCGGCTTAGTGTTGTCATTCAGCTGTGTTTGCAATTTTTTTCAGTGTTAAAGACAACTTATGGATTTTGAATTACTCTGGAGGATAGAAATCATAGCTATTTATTATCTTACCAGCTATCAGCCAATGTGTTACATTTTCACGCTGTCTAATAGTGGAGATTAAAAAACTACTGTTTGGAACATTGCCGTCACCGCAAACCAAGACTCAAGACATTTGCTTAAACAAAACGTAAGTCAATTTTAAATTTTAAAAATCATATAAACTACTATGAATGCCTATCGATTATATATGTACAGCATGGTCACTAAAACAGAAGTTGTATGGGAAAACTATTTCTTAAGAATCTTAACCAACAAAAAAATATTTCAGAACCAGTTGTTTCGGTTTATGAGAAAATCTTCTTTTGTTTTTCATCACTTTGTTAAGAATATTCCTTCAGCCACAAGTATACGAAGTTGATGAACAAGAAAGGTAAAAACATGCCACATTCCCCTCTCAATCCCTGGTGTACCCCGGCCCTGGGGGGCGTTGTTACAATTGTCTGACTGGTGCATTAACAACTAGAAAAAATATTTTTAAATGCAAACTTGAATCTTACGTTGCAGTTCTGCTAAACTTTAATGAAATGTTCAGGAACTTGACAAACAAACTTTAAAAGTTCATGAACTTATTCAAAAGCTCATCAACTTCATATGTGGTTCATGAACTTTCAGTTGACTGGTCAAAAGTTCATGAACTAATAAATAAACAATACTAGTTCATGAACTTCAATACTTGGTTCATGAACTTTACACAAATTCTTTCAAAGTTTATAAACTTATCTGGAAGTTCATGAACTTTTAGAATAGTTCATGAACATTTGGAATAGTTCATGCACTTCATGAACCTTTTTCGCAGGGGATTAGACGTGACGTCATTCACGAACAATAAAAAAAAGAAACTTGAACTCAGGCAGCCCTGTTTCAGGCCATTGCCAGATTCAAACCAGACTGATCTTGATTGTTTGTATCTAACACACCATTTGACAGCAGAATACATTGCTCTTAGTGAAATAACTATTTTAGAGCTTACATTTTCTTGTATGAGCTTTGTCCAAAGCTTAATTCTATCGATTTTGTCATGTGCTTTTTCATAATCAACAAAAATGCAATACATTTTTATCATCGGTTAGAGTTTTAGCAATGATAGAAAATAGCACGAATATACAGTCAATAGTTGATTTTCCTTCCTGAAAAACAAATTGTGAATCGCTTATTTTTATTGTTAATTGTACATTTAGTCAGTCTATTTAATCGTATCTGAGAATACACCTTACTTAATATACTACTTAACGTTATGCCTCTATAATTTTTAGATTCACTCGACCTTAAATATTGGTGTTATCCTACCCTCTGGTATAATGGGAAGTAATTTCATATGAATTCTTAAAAAAATCCGCCATTAATATATCGTTGCCGGGGCTTTTCTCGCTTTTTTGATAAAATATAGCATTCTTAAGTTCCGATTACGAGATTAACCTATCTAGCAATTCACCAGCCTTAACAACAGCCCAAACAGGTTATTAAAATGATTATACAAATCATTTATAGAGAAGCTTTAGAGCTGGGTATATTTTTTCTTTACCTGATTATTGATGTTTTTTCAAAACTGTTTTGGTTTTGTTTTTGCCATGTTAGCAATTCCAACACCCTCATTTTAAGGTAGTTTCTTTTCTTTTTGTTTAATCCTGTTTTGTTTTATTTTTTTGCACAATTTTGCAATATTTCAGAAATTGAAATAATTGTAGTAAATTTATCGTCCTGGATTCATGTGTGACCAGTGTACTGACCGCTATGTCCATTATATTCGACAAGATTAACCCTCTTGTTTACCTCCGGTGTGCTCGGTACATGTATATATGCTGTAACCGGTTTGAGGAATGACGTCACCATTACGTCATATGTACTTCCGTTGTGTGGAAAATTCTCAATAAAAAAAATGCTAATGATTGATAGACATGTTTTCACATGCTCAATACACTGTAAATCAAAACTATCATAATTCCTGAAACTTTTATACCTTAAGTATCTATTCTTGCTTGATTTATCATTTAGAGTAGAGATTAAAGCATAAACCGCTGTCCTATAGTTGAAAGGTCATTTTGGAAGAACTGTCATGGCGGACAGTGCAATTTTTAGAGTTTGTTTTTCAAGTGGAGTGATTTTTCTTAGGAATAACTTTACCCCCCTTTTTTATTGGCTTAAAATGTAATTTAAAGCTTGTACTTTAAGAATATATGTGGTTATCATAGCCTGCATTCGCTCAAAATGCCTTTAAATGTTGTCTAAAAAATATAATTTTACATTGAATTATATAGGGAAAAACAATGGTGGTGTGTAACCTTGACCACTAATGTCCAAGGGAGAATTTCTTTCCGCTTGTTTTTTTTTCTTTTTCTTTTTCTTTGAACTTTCGCTCTTCAATATTACTTTGTGTTTATAAATAGAAAGGAACCGAATTCCCCTTTGGTTGAGGCATTTGTTTACATTCTAGTGTCAAGGTTGAATTATTATACACTAAATATTGTGATTAACTACAGTGGGAAATTACAATTCACGTATTAGAACTTTGCAAATACTTAAAGGTTTTATCATTGAGTGAAATTGGATAATCTATTTGTCTTGAAATATAAGTGAATTGATCTGGACATTTATCTACCAATCTGATAAAATGATTTTTTCAGTGCTCGACTGTTTGATCACTTTCTTAATACTTTATGATTTCCTTCATTGAGTAAAATTACTATAAAAACCCTTAGTGAATATTTCATGACGTATGATGTATATTATTTTGTGACCACTTTATGTTTATATTTATTGTAGTTAAGGGCAAGCATTTTTAGCCAATCAGATGTGAGCATCTCCTTCACCCTTGATCATGATCATTTCCTAGTATTCATTCAAACATTTTTCAGACTTGCACTTGCCCTTAACAATTATGTCCTTCACCCTAACATCACACACCCTTTTTGAGGTTAGTTTTCTATGATCTGCATTGAGCACCCACAATTTATATACATTTTCTGTAAACCTTTATGATATGTCGGAATGTTTGCCAAAATAAAGTGACTATTTTTGCTGTTATTTCTAGTTTTCTGTTTAGTATGACTTTGGCTTGTCATTTTTACATTAAGTCAGAATAAAGAGTGAACTATCTGAAGTCTAAGTGCAACGCTCGCAACATAAGCATATGTTGTGAAACGCAGCTTCTACAGTTAACCAAGAATTGTGCTGATTCTTGTCTATATTGTCATTTAGTAAATGTAGATCTGAAGTGCATTTTTTATTTTGACATTTGTTCAAGGTTTAGTGCCCTTTTCAATTGTTATAAATACACGTATTTCATGGTTCTGTAAAATGTACACATGTGCATCCGAGAACATATTTCTGTATTGTATTTGTAATTGTTTAAGATCGCTGAATGTCTGTCGTCGACAATTTAATTTTAAACACTTATTTAGTGTTTTGTCTTCTTACAGTTGGTCAGAATGTGTCTCTTTACAATTAAGGTCAAGATTTAAAATGGTCCATCTAGGGTCAAAACACTCGTGATGCCATATTTTTGCTATTGATCTTTTTTAAACTTGATTCGAATTTTATTTGTGTTTTTTCTTTATTTATGAAATCAGGTCAAGTTCAGGACTCGATCATGTCGGATCAAAACCTAGTTTGTAAGGCAACATATAAGGAAATGCTTGTATGTTCCCATTATGCCACGTCGTGACATTGATCACCATGCAATGAAACTTGACTATAATCATTGTCTTTATGAAATATTCGTCACTTTCGAAACTGAGTCTCGTGGGATCGAAAACTATGTCGTGAGGCCATGTCTTAGAAAAAGAATGGTAAACACTGTAGAACACTGTAGAGGTATTTCCCTTCGATCTTCAAACTCTCAGAGCAAACACATGATACGCTACATCTGTTTTGTGCTCATTAGAAACGTATTCAGTGTTGGTTGTATCCTGAGTCTCGATAAAGTTCAAAATTTAACTGAGGTGAAAAGGGGATAAAATATTGGGAACATTTTTCGAATTATTAATCCGCCACAATTTTGCTTTGATCCCAAAGGAACTTGGTAACAAGAAGCATGATCAACATTTTCAGGTAAGCGATTGAGGGTCATGTCGCTCTTGTATTTATTGTGTAGTATTTTTTTAACCCGAATGTCCGAGTCCGAGTCTTTCATGTATGGTAGGGGTCAATAGGGCTAGTATTGCACATATACGCACAATCCCAATAAGGTCCATATACAGACAGTGTTATGGGGTGGGTGCCTTAAAACGACCAAGGGGACCAATGACACAATGAATCTAGACATTATTCGACGCGAGTAGTTACGAGTAATGTCAAAACTCACATTTAGGTGATTTTACGAGTTGACTGTCTACGATTGATTGTGATGTTTTAGACAAATACCTGAGATCTAAGTCAGGTATTCATGGTTTCTACAGATCAGTTGGTATGACGTGACTGTTGTTATGCAATAAAATTTAGTTTGGTACGAGTGATAATACGGATTTGTGCAAAAAGTATTGGACGTTATAAATACAGATATCATTTTACGAGCAGTGGTAAATATATCCCAAAACAGTGAAAGTAAATCAAAATTATAAATGATGGTAAGTTATTGTCGCATTTTTGCGATTTGTTTAACAATATACTAAATTCGGGTTATTTTTCAGAGCAATGGACGGAAGGTATTATAATCCCCTTTCATAAAAAGTGTTCAGAATATTATGAAAATAATTAAAGGGAAAAATCATAAGCATTATACCAAGTGTGTGCCGAAAAGCAATTATATGCCCTATCCTAAGACCCTACTTCGGACCCTCGTATTCTAATAAACTATCGCGGGATAAGCTTGTGCTGGCGTAATACAGGGGTGTTATTTGTCGCCAACATTGTTCGCCGTGTTCGCAAATGACCTTGCACAGGCAGGCGATGAATCTGAACTTGGAATGCAAGTGGCTGATCACGAACTCTCTATGTTATTGTATGCGGACGATATAGTGCTCGTGAATGACACTGCAGAAAAAATACCAGCTATGCTGGACACTGCATTTATTGTTGGTGTAAGCCCTGGAGGGTATTAACTAATTGCAACAAGTCAAAGTGTATGCATTTTTGTCAGGGCAGAACACAAAGAAGTGATGTCGTATTCAAAAGTTGTTATAATATCCTTGAAATTGTCGATCGATACAAGTATCTAGGCGTCATATATCACGAGAAGAGTATAAGTATCTTTCATAGCCGAGAGTGTAAGATAGGTTTCATCTAGACCCTGCGCGAGGGTATGGATGAACCTATCTTACACGAGATAGTAGATGCCTTTTCTTCAACCTCAGTTAAACAAAATTAAGTAAAAAAAAATGCTGGAGCCCTTTTGTGCGTAGTGAAAATAAATGCGTATGGGTATGTGATTATTCGTGGTTGTCATGGATATGCGCGCAGTGATTCAGATTATGTTAAAAGTCAAATCGGTCTTTAAATAGTTCTTAGGCGAGTGAAGCATTATTTCTTTAAAGGTTTATGAAAACTTTTTTATGGTTACATTTGAAGCGAGAAATAACTAATAAGCATTCTAAATATGGCCACAAGACAAGGTTCGTATGATGCTACAGACAACAGTCTTCAACAAGGGAGGTAGTTACAATGTGATGTTCCGTACGGGTTATTGTTTTATCTTTGCCCGTGTGCAAGATAATAATGTCTAACATGGTTATTTTTTTTGGATCGACTTATTTGAATGGGATAATTCCTTTTTCTACACTTGTGAGTAAGGCCGCAGGTCGCGCGTTAAGTGGCATTGTCAGTAAATTGCATCATTTAAAAATCTTGGTTTTAAATCATAGCTTTAGAACTCATGCGTTATACCGTCATGGATTCTTGTTCATCTATTTGGGGCTTCAAGAAGTTTCAGTCTTTCGACAATGTTAAACATAGGGCCATGAGATATTTCCTTGATGTTCACCGCTTCATGCCGATACTCGCCATGGTCGAATACATTGGTTGGCTCCCCAGTTTGTACCGGCGCTAGTACTCTGTGTTCAGATTGTGGAACAGGCTTATGCTAATGAATGACACGCAACTTACCAAAAAGTGTTTAACACTGATTAAATTAAGCATATGCATAAGAATACTTGGGCAAATGAAATCAATGAAAATGAAAATACGCTATATAGTAGGACTTTCAAATATGTTACTATTGTGCACTCTTCATGTGATATTTGATACTTTTCTATCGCTCGGGGAAAGTACATTATACCTCTAACATCAATTGTGTTATAATAGTCAATTTATGTCATATGACACATAATGATAATAACATCAAACTTAAGACATGGTACCTACCTACCTACCTACCTACCTACCTACCTAAGTTATGTCCCTTTTATTGCTTTTCTCTATTCTTAGAAGATATTGATTTATATCAGCTAAGTAATATTAATTTAGGATTACACATAGGTGATATTGTAATGATTTTATTATTATTTGCTGATGGCATGGCCATTGCAGACAAATCTCCTGACGAAATTCAACCCCATTTGGATAATTTTGCAAATTGCTGCAACACTTGGGGATTAAAAGTTAATACTGATAAACCAAAATTAACCAAGATCATTTGAGTGGTAAAGCCCTTAAGGAAATTATTATTACATTTTGTAAATGTCAAAGTTTGACTTCATTAAACAAGGTTGCTACTGAGCTTGTTCCTGTACTTTTTACATAAGTATTCAAAGCAAATGTAGCGTGTCTGCTATTTAACGCTTTTTTGGATATATCTAAGTTTATTCGGCATAGGTTTGGGGGTACACCAAATCTAAAGAGTTAAAAAGACTTCATTTAAAGTTTTGTATAAGATAATTAAGATTTAAGAGTCAAAACATTTACTTGCAACGCCACTGTGTATGGCGAATTAGGAAAATACCTTTGTTGTAATTCTAATTATATTGAAGATGACTTTCACTTTGTCTGTGTGTGTCAATCTTTAGTTAATTAGTGCGATTGCCTTGAGGTCGGATTAGCTCTTACAACGGTTGTACGGAGCATTAACGGCGATCATTGCACTCCCAACGCGCTTATACTGAGTCAATCGTCGTTTGTATGACAATGAATCAACCCAACACATATATGCAAATAAACATTCATTTCTCCATGCCTGATGTTAAACAGCTAGCGGGGCTATTTCTTGCCTATATTTTCGGATGATTGCGTCGCTGTGATTCTCTTTCCCTTCTTCATATTTCCACCTCTTTTGGCGGGCATGGTCACTTCAAATCAAAAGGAAGAATGGAGATTGATAGATATATCATTTTATAGGTAGTGCAAAATTGCACGCCTTCAGCGCAGTATGAGCGTCGTGACAATTCGATGCGTGAGCGCCACGAGAGCGCAGATAATGGCCAACTAGAATGCCATGAAGCTCCATAGAAACACACAGGTCGCCGTGAAAATGCCATCATCTTAAAAAGATTCATTTTGTCCTGCGACTCACGGCGGTCTGGGAAATTTCACAACGCCGTTCAATCGCTTTTGCAATGCGTCTGTGTATGATAGGGGTTTGAGATAGTTCGTAAGTGTAAGCGTTGATTTTGTAGTCTCATTTATTCCCATACTTAAATAGCCATTGGTCACGCTACATTAATCTAATCCCCGTTATTCACATTGTTGATTGAGGACCTTGGTGTTCTGATCTGGTGACATGTGTTCTATTTGACGGAACAAACTGTGCAACTTTATTATTCTTCAGACTGTTCCAATAGGATCTTAAGACCAGTATTGGTGCGTTATTAAAACATTGCTATAACCTTGTAGTTAGTTATTTTTAAATATAAACTCTTCTTTTATACTCAACGCAGTTTTCTAATCCATAAAGTAGACCTTTAACCGCTTTTGTCCAATTTTGTTCAACAGTTACATTTACAAAAAGAAATAACTCTATTTAAACTGTATTATTTTTTTTAATAATGTCAACGCTTCGTGAAAAGCAAGTTTTGGCGCTCAACGGCGACTATGCTTATATCGTGCTTTGCAAGTATGCATTTTTAAAAATGATATCTTTCTTTCCAGACAATGCACGAATTATATGGGCGAAAGAAACATCAAGCAGCATTTGATCAATTGGTCTGCGACACCAAGACGTAGTTTCTTAATGGTCTTGCATAAGCGTATCTAGATTACTGTTTTCATGTAAGTTGGGACCTTTGCAGTCATTATACCCCTGACAAACGAAGTTTGAAGGGGGTATATTGGAGTCACCCTGTGGTTGGTCGGTCGGTTTGTCGGTCGATCCGTTGCAATTTACCTTGTCCGGAGCATAACTTAAAAACTACTGGATGACATTGGATTAAACTTCATGGTAGAGCATAATGAGAGGAAGTGCAGTGTACAATAACCATAACTCTATTTTTGCCTATTACTGAGTTATTACTTTTTTTGTTCGGAGTATAATTTGAAAAGTACTGGATGGAATTGATTGGAACTTCATACAATGGTAAAGCACAATGAGAGGAAGTGCAGTGTTCAAGAACCATAACTCTACTTTAGCTAATTACTGAGGTATTGCCATTAATTTGTGTGTTTTTTGCTGTTATTTTTTCCAGACAATAACTTGCAAATTACTTGATGGAATTTATTAAAACTTAATACAATGGTAAAGCACAATGAGAGGAAGTGCAGTGCACAAGAACCATAACTCTATTTCAGCTAATTGCAGAGTTACTGCCCTTTGTTACTTTTTTCTTGTCCGAAGCATAACTTGAAAACTATTGGATTGAATTTAACAAAACTTCATACAGTAATAGATCATAATGAGAGGGAGTGCAGTGTATAGGAACCGCAATTCTATTTCAGCTCATTACAGAGTTACTGCCTTTTGTAACCTTTTCTTGTCCGGAGCATAACTTGAAAACTATTGGATGGAATTTAATAAAACTTCATACAGTGATAGATCATAATGAGTGGGAGTGCAGTGTACAGGAACCGCAATTCTATTTCAGCCAATTACAAAGTTACCGCCCTTTGTAACTTTTTCTTGTCTGGGGCATAACTTGAAAACTATTGGATGGAATTTAATAAAACTTCATACAGTGATAGATCATACTGAGAGGGAGTGCAATGTACAGGAACCGCAATTCTTTTTCAGCCAATTACAAAGTTACCGCCCTTTGTAACTTTTTCTTGTCTGGGGCATAACTTGAAAACTGTTGGATGGAATTTAATAAAATTTCATACAGTGATTGATTATAATGACAGGAAGTGCAGTGTACAGGAACTGCAATTATTTCAGCCAATTACAGAGTTACTGCCCTTTGTAACTTTTTTTTGTCCGGAGCATAACTTGAAAACTATTGGATGGAATTTAATAAGACTTCATACAGTGATATATCATAATGAGAGGGAGTGCAGTGTATAGGAACTGCAATTCTATTTCAGCCAGTTACAGAGTTACTGTCCTTTGTTAATTTTTCTTGTCTGGAGCATAACTTGAAAACCATTGGATGGAATTTAATAAAACTTCATACAGTGATAGATCATAATGAGAGGGAGTGCAGTGCACAGGAACTGCAATTCTATTTCAGTCAATTACAGAGTTACTGTCCTTTGTTAATTTTTCTTGTCCAGAGCATAACTTGAAACTATTGGATGGAATTTCATAAAACTTCATACAGTGATAGATCATAATAAGAGGGAGTGCAGTGTACAGGAACCGCATTCTATTTTAGCTAATTACAAAGTTACTGCCCTTTGTTACTTTTTCTTGTCCGGAGCATTACTTGAAAACTATTGGATGGAATTTCATAAAACTTCATACAGTGATAGATCAGAGTGCAGTGTACAGGAATTGCAATTCTTTTTCAGCCAATTACAGAGTTACTGCCCTTTGTTACCTTTTCTTGTCCGGAGCATAACTTGAAAACTATTGGATGGAATTTAATAAAACTTCATACAGTGATAGATCATAATGAGTGGAAGTGCAGTGTACAGGAACTGCAATTCTTTTTCAGCCAATTACAGAGTTACTGCCCATTGTTACTTTTTCTTGTCCGGAGCATAACTTGAAAACTATTGGATGGAATTTAATAAAACTTCATACAGTGATAGATCATAATAAGAGGGAGTGCAGTGTACAGGAACCGCATTCTATTTTAGCTAATTACAAAGTTACTGCCCTTTGTTACTTTTTCTTGTCCGGAGCATTACTTGAAAACTATTGGATGGAATTTCATAAAACTTCATACAGTGATAGATCAGAGTGCAGTGTACAGGAACTGCAATTCTTTTTCAGCCAATTACAGAGTTACTGCCCTTTGTTACCTTTTCTTGTCCGGAGCATAACTTGAAAACTATTGGATGGAATTTAATAAAACTTCATACAGTGATAGATCATAATGAGTGGAAGTGCAGTGTACAGGAACTGCAATTCTTTTTCAGCCAATTACAGAGTTACTGCCCATTGTTACTTTTTCTTGTCCGGAGCATAACTTGAAAACTATTGGATGGAATTTAATAAAACTTCATACAGTGATAGATCATAATGAGAGGTAGTGCAGTGTACAGGAACCGCAATTCTATTTCAGCCAATTACAGAGTTATTGCCCTTTGTTACTTATTTCTTGTCTGGAGCATAACTTGAAAACTACTGGATGGAATGTAATAAAACTTTATACAATGGATATGCACAATGAGAAGGAGTTCAGTGTACATGAATCATTACACTATTTTAGCAAATTACAGAGTTACTGCCTTTTTCTGTGTGTTTTTTTTTGTCAAACTTTTGTCCGCACAGTAACTTGAAAACTACTAGATGTAATTTCATAAAACTTCATACAATGATAAATCATAATGAGAGGCGGCGTTTGGGGGTATTAATCACCTTCAGTGATAGCTCTAGTTTTATTTGTGTCCAGATTCACTTGGAGCAGAAAGAATCATTCTGGGCGCACATCAAGTCTATTTATCTGTGTACTATCTAAATGAAACATCATCGCATCATGGGCTTTGAAGGCAAGCGATAATACGTATGTCTAGAATTACACCGGATTGGTTGTTTGAGTGCTTGGAGTGCCATCCAAAAATGTAAATGAACAAACTGTTGTTAATCAAGAACTTTGTATGATTATGTTACCCAAACAATAAGCAAGCCCGGTGTATTTCAATATTTAACGACCATAACTTTGGGTTTACATGAACCATTTATCACATGATCGAATTTGATCAAGATTTTATGCCTGCAAATCCTGTCACTAATTTTAGTATTGATTCTATGATTCATCAATAAGTTAATTACCTACTCCAAAAAAGGAAAGAACCATATTGTTCAAGAGAAAGATTTATCTCATGAACAAACTTGAATGAGACATACCTGGAGACAATGCCATTAAGATTCAACATGAGTTGGTAAACTTAGTCATTATCGGCACACTATGTCAATGTTATTCTTTTTAAATTTAAAGGGGCATACGTTTGGAATAACTAAGATTATTGACTCCACAATCAAACTCCATATTAAGATTATGTCTGCAAACACTCTCAACAGGTTTCATCAAAATAGGGAAATAATTACTTCAGTCAATAACTAGGTTTAAAACTGTGTTGAAGGTGAATAACTCCCGTGATCGAATTGACCGAGATATTATGCTCACAAGGTGTGTCACCTAATTATATCTGGATGAATGATATGGACATTTTTATTCCGCCGCCGACACCGACGACGCCGCAAACGTCAAAAGTAAATATACCATTTATACGATAAACATACAACTTAATAATAAATGCATTAATCATATATTAAGAACAAACATTACATACAACCATGTTATAACACGCAAACTGTTAGTGTGATGATGGAGTGTTACCATTCTTACATAGCAAACATTTAATTATAAAACGTTATCATGTATCGGTACCTAGTACATATAACTTGAACATTGCCTAATCAATGCAGTGATAAGATTTGAATAAATGTTGATCGTTTTGATTATCGCCATTATCATTCGTTTGTATCTATTATATCCTAGTATCACAATAATGGATATTAAACAATGCTGACACTAATTTTGTCATTCTGCTCAACTAATGTTTATAGTTTTGTTTATTTTTTAACCAAATTCATGAAAATGTATAGCTTTTAATTAATTCATCGATTAGTTAACTCAATTATTAAAATATTAACAATTGTTTATTTCATGTGTTCATGGTAACGACTATTACGGAGATGGATTCTACTGCAACAGTGGATACTGCTGCACTAGTCATGACTAATATTAGGACCGCCGTACGACTTTTACGACCATACGCACGGATTGTTTTGCAGTCTCACGACTAGTGACATATAGTCGCACGACAAGTCATGGATAGTCGTTCGACGACTAGTTGCCCAACAATCATCCATTACAACGTAATAACCACTCAAAAGTACAATGATATTCTCAAGAATACGCAACGACATTAATTCACAAGTACCGTTACATCACCATTATTTTAACACCAAGCTAACATCAACAGCATTATTAGCAGCAAACAACATCATCATAATGGTAGTTGGTATTTTGTCAGTCATGTGTATTACAATACCGGGGATACGTATAACTTTAGATCTAAGATAGCATAACCGTTTATTGACGAATGACACGATGTGTAGATGTGCCAAGCGGTAAAATCCTGAGAAATACAAATTAATGAACAAAGGTTTAAGAATAACTAACAGTAACTATGGTATACAATTACTAGAGTATGACATTAACAATGAAATTCGAATGTTAAATTGTATTTGTCCAGATCGTATAGAATAACCTTACAAAGAACAAACAATATGAGTTTGTACGAAAACAAAGAGTACGAATAAGCTCTTGCAAGAAAAATCGAGCCTAGCTCCTCCAAATAAAACCTGAATAAACAATAGTAAGCTTAACCCAAACAATTCATACAACAATAGTACGATAGTAAATTTATAACATACAAAATACAAGAATCTTTATTTAAAGTCGGGTATGTGTTACCAAGAAACATTAGCTAAATGAGCTATTTTCCGACATGAATAACAAACATACATAACATATCAAATAACAATAACAATGAGTTCGTGACCTGGAAATAAAAGTGTATATGTTAAAATAAACACACATTGGAGCATGCATACAAATACAAATAGGAAAATAGGATTAGAGCATCGTGAACAGTGATAACACCAACAAGTTTTCCCGGCTGTACGGCCAGTCCACACGCGCACGGTTCCACTAGTTGATATACCACTGTAAAATGGTTAGTTCTTTCAACAGTATTACTTGAAGGGCAGTCATATACATTGAAGTAGCAAAATTGTAAGTAGCAAAATGTACAAGGGAATAGCAGCTTTGTACATCGATGTGTAGTTTGTAAAAAAAACTTATAATTAATCTAGCATGATAGGAAAAATACTTTGCAAGTATTGCTTAGAGGAGGTATGATATGTATCATGATATTTTGATATTACACCTATCACTGTAAACGAATGTTAATTGAAAAAATTGAAAAAGTAATGTCGTTACACATAAACAAAATACTTGCCGAAAGAAAAACACATGTAGTTGTATGTGTTCGACAGATGTTATATAAATTTGAACAATCAAAATTAGATATTAGCCCATGTAATTTAATTTAATAAGTTGTTATTTTAATCAAAGAAGTCCGCTGAAATCTTTTCTGGGATTTGAATCCCATATCATGTCCAGTGGGTGTAAGCCATCCCACTGAAAACAAAACTCCTTTTCCGTTAAGGCAAAGGATAAAATATATTCAGTGCAACATCTTATAGTTCTCAATTTCTTCCAATTTTTTAAAGCAAAAAGGTATAATGTACACATTGAACATTTACAAGAGGGACCTGTCCAGCTGCGTATCAGCCTTTTAAATTCCAGGTAGTTTTGGGAGACCCTTATTTTCTTTGGGAGGCTGTGCCATTCCTGACTGGCCTCAAAGCGGAAAGAGTTTTTTTTCCATATTTAGTTGTTCTTACTGATGGAACGTCTACAAAATCTTCTGTTTTCTTGCTCTGTGATTGAGCTAGGATGACTAGATTTAGGTTTTTGATAAGCGAGCTGCAAAATGTTTCTCGACGTTAGTAAGTGCGGTTGATGCATTAAAATTGTTACAAGTCCAACCGCACTTTACGAAACAATAACAACAGGCTAAACGGCTGTAGGCATAAAACTATAAAATAAAGTATATAATGATATTAACCTGGCTTTAAACATGAATAGTAATACCAATTCAAAAAACTTCTGTCTGATATTTGTCTTATATTATCTATAGAATAAAGAAAGATACAAACTTGAATTATCATACGAAGAATAACTATTTACATACGAACACGACGAATAATATCGGAACGCGTTGGTAATAAATGTGCACCAAAAAGTAATGACATTAAACCTGGCATGATGACATAAAGCATATACTCATGTATTGAGAGTCTTCATAACCGATATATATATATGCAAACATGTAATATTCTTAAAATTAAGACAGTCTCTAAAACTTATTTGAGTGAATAAATCTGTGTTAAACTTTCTTAAATGTCAAAACTGAAAAACCTTATTATGCCACAATGTTAACGGAAAAGAAGCGTGTCCGCAAGTGGCATTGTAACTCAACCGTTAACGGGTTTATCATAAAAATGAACACACCACGTAAAATGTTCAAATACATGAACAATTTTTAGCTCGACTATTCGAAGAATAGGTGGGCTATACTACTCGCCCCGGCGTCGGCGTCCGGTTAAAGTTTTAGGGCAAGTTGGGATTTTCACTTATAAGTCCAATACCTTTCATTCAATTGAGTTAATACTTCACACAGTTGTTCAGGGCCATCACATGATGAGGTTAGATAACTCCATATTATTCTTTACACAGATTGTGGCCCCTGATTGACTATGAAACTCAGGTTAAAGTTTTAGGGCAGGTTGGGATATTGATAAATAACTTCTATACCCTTTGTTCAATTGACTTAATACTTCACACAGTTGTTCAGGACCATCACACAATGAGGTTACATAACTCCATATTATCCTTAATACAAGTTATGGCCCTGATTGACTAAGGTTAAAGTTTTAGGGCAAGTTGGGATTTTCACTTAAAACTCCAATACCATTCATTCAATTGACTTAATACTTCACACAGTTGTTCAGGGCCATCACATGATGAGGTTAGATAACTCCATATTATCTTTTATACAAATTATGGCCCTTGATTGACTATTGGACTTAGGTTAAAGTTTTAGGGCAGGTTGGGATATTTAGTAATAACTTCTATACCCTTCATTCAATTGACTTAATACTTCACACAATTGTTCAGGACCATCACCCAATGAGGTTACATAACACCATATCCTTAATACAAGTTATGGTCCCTGATTGACTTAGGCTAAAGTTTTAGGCAAGTAAAAGTTAAGGGCAAGTTGGGATTTTAATAAAAAAAACTTCTATACCTTTCATTCAATGCACTTAATAAAATTCAAAAAAAATATTTACGACCATCTTACAACAAGAAACATAACTCCATTTTAACCCTAAATACAAATTATGTCCCTTGAATATGTTTTTTTTTTAATTTCTTTTGACAGGCACATTTTTACATTCTTAACCAGTTTTTTACCAAGGGAAAACAAGGAGGGCTATACTATATGGTCATTGATTTTTTATTATTATTTTTTTTTTTAATTTTATTTTAATTTCTTTTGAAAGGCATATTTGTACATTCTTTACCACATTTTCATAATGGGAAATCAATTTATTTTAATGACTTGCGTCATTTTTTAGGTGGTGGGAGGGCAGCATCAAAGTGACATTATGTATTAAATAATTTTAGTTAGGTTTGACATAAATAGACGAAACTTGGTAATATTACATTGTTATTGTATTCACTTCTAAGTCAAAGCGGCGAAGTCGAGCGCGCTGTCTTACGACGGCTCTTGTTTAAACATATTATTGAGCGCGTGATGAAGATATCCACATTCATTTTTATCAACATGAACAATACACGATTATGATCTCAGATTTCTTTTATCAAATTATACATGTAGGTTGATTTGTATATCTATCGCATGTTCATGCTAAACCAATACATTTTGATTATATTATGCCTTCGGTTGTAAATGTGATTTTGTAATAAACATTGCTTAAAATGTAAAGCTGGAACTGTTCAAAACTTACCATTAATAAACGTGTAAACCCATAGGAGACATGCATAAAACATATTATTATAAACGTACACATTCGCGTACACATACATGTACACGTACACAAACCCAAACCAATGAACGAACACATACAAGAACAAGTACACTTAGATATGCACATACACGTACACACCAACATACATAGACATGCATATACTCTTAATCGTATGCATACACATTTTAGTTTACATACACATATCTGTGTATGTACACACACGTCAACATCACACATTCCAGTACGCATACACGTAGACACACACGTACACACACACATTCCCATACACGTGCACATACACATTCCTATACACGTGCACATACACTTACAAATACTAGTACACATACACTAACACATACACTTACATATACCCGTACACATACACATCCCGTACATGTACACATACACTTACATATACCCGTACTCATACACATCCCGTACATGTACACATACACTTACAAATACCCGTACAAATACACTTGCACATAGCCGTACACATACACTTACAAATACCAGTAAACAGACACAAACACGTATACGTACACACACACATAGACATACGGATACACCTCGTATTCCTAGATAAATACCTCGACATACAATATTTATGTGATCACACGCAACTTGTTACTGTACTGATGGAGTGTACATTTCATATGCATAACCATTTTTTTTCATTTTAAAGACCTAGTTTAAGAATGTTTGGCATGATAATCCCCTGCTGTGCATCTCCCGCTAATTGCACTGGTGTCACAGTAGAGGCCAATTTCTGTGTATTTGTTTATTAGCTCATGGCCATTTAGGCTCCATTTCTATAATAAAATCTCCAAAACTGCACAGCAGGATACTCAGATCAGAGATCTGATAAGACAATTAGGCAATTAGATTAAGATCAATACACAGAGGCTGTGTACAATACACGGTTGCTTTTTTCGTTTTTTGTTGTTGTTTTTTTGTTGTTGTTTTTTTTTGGGGGGGGTCACTTAGAGAAGGATTAAACTAGGCCTTTAAAACGTTATCAACTATTGATACTAATACTAAATAGAACATTTAATCTGTACATTGTCTAATCCAGTGTGGGCATACCACGTGGTTTGTGACGTCACATTTAGTTATAACGTGAAGTAAAATACCGCTCGACTCAAAAAGGATTATCGCTGTAAGTGTGTTATTTTTATATCAATTTTTATAAAACCTAGCGGAATCTAAGCGGAAAAATGTACACTACACTCGGTTACTAAGCGGCATGTTGAGTAATTTATAGTTTTTTTCAAAAATCGTGGGCAAATGCTGAAAATGGACAAAATATTGTTTGTTATGACGAGAAGCAAATTACGTTTCTTGTCCAAAAAGTTGTTTATATATATATTCACCATGTTTGCCTTAAAAGGGAAGTGTCGGAATGCATATTCTATCCTCAGGATATATACATACCTACAAATTAAGCATACAGTATATAGAAATATCAAATGATTGTATTTTGTTATGACGAACAGCAAAACCTATTTGGTTATGACGAAAAGCAGTTTTTAGGAACAATTGCCGACCTCGCTCCATCTTGCAATGAGCCCACTTTGAACCTGTTTTGCATCGAGCATCGGTTATATTTTACAGCAATTAAAAGATATATACATATATAACAACTACATGTCACTGCTAAGTATGTCACTCAATTTATTGATCAGAAAACCTCATGATTCCAACAACACGTTGCATGTTCTTCATAAGCTTGTCTGGTATTTTTTGACAAAAATGGAGTTTATGTGTCGTCGGTAGGTTAGAAGTGCAACTTGATTAAATGCATATTGATAGACATGTTAAAGTCTATATATGGTCATAAACCTTGATGTCGAACAACTGAAGCAAAACCATGTCTATCGGCACAATAAAGAGGGTCAATGATTTAATCAAACAAAATGCTTTCTATTTTCAGACTGATGCGGCCTCCCCTTGCCATGGGGAAGCGCTGCAGGCGAGCAAAGAAAAAACAAGGGGGAGGACGTAATTTCGTTTCATGCAAACATTAAGTGAAAAAAAGGTTTCATGGCAAACAAAATGGCGGATATAGAATGAAAAGTACTGATTCAGGAATCAACTTTTGCCTGGTATGTGAACTTTTTCTTAATTTTTTGAAAAATGTATGCGTCCAGTATGTGACGAAAAAAATTCTTCGATCGACATCTTAGTAAGGTACCATACGTTTAAAGATAAAAAAGTTATTGAAAAGGTTGTGGCTTAGGAGGCAATGTTTACAAATAAACGTGTTGATTTTATCCACAATTTTTCGTATTTTCTAGGCAAATATTACATATCGATGCATGTTGTAACTGTGCTTGCAAGTATATATTCCTATTTTCAAAACTTGGTTATTGCTCGACTGTACACGTTTCCTGGCCGATTTTTTGTTCCTTAACCCCCCATTTTGTTATTGCAAGCACATTATCCACATTTTGGTGAAATGTAAACAAACTTCTGCACAATCGTTTAGACTTGAGAGGATACGTTTTTAGTTCTGAGAATCGCTAATGATCACGAGTATTTCAGTCGAGCAATAACCAAGTTTTGAAAATAGGAATATATACATGCAAGCAAAGTTTTTTTATTTTTAAACGTATGATACTTAACTAAGATATCGATCGAAGAATATGTTATTCGCCACATACTGGACGCATACATTTTTCAAAATTTTAAGAAAAAGTCCACTTATCAGGCAAAAGTTGGTTCCTAAATCAGTACTTTTCATTCTAAATCCGCCATTTTGTTTGCCATGATTTTTTTTCCCACTTAATGTTTGCATGAAACGAAATTACGTCCTCCCCCTTGTTTTTTCTTTGCTCGCCTGCAGCGCTTCCCCATGGTAAGGGGAGGCCGCATCATTCTGAAAAAGAAGACATTTTGTTTGATTAAATCATTGACCCTCTTTATTGTGCCGATAAACATAGTTTTGCTTCAGTTGTTCGACATCAAGGTTTATCACTATGTATAGACTTCAACATATGTCTATCAATATGCATTTAATCAAGTTGCACTTCTAACCTACCGACGACACATAAACTCTATTTTTGTCAAAAAATACCAGACAAGCTTATGAAGAACATGCAACGTGTTGTTGGAATCATGAGGTTTTCTGATCAATAAATTGAGTGGCATACTTCGCAGTGACATGTAGTTGTCATATATGTCTTTTAATTGCTGTAAAATATAACCGATGCTCATTGCAAAACAGGTTCAAAGTGGGCTCATAGCAAGATGGGGCGAGGTCGGCAATTGTTCCTAAAAACTGCTTTTCGTCATAACCAAAAAGGTTTTGCTGTTCGTCGTTACAAAATACAAACATTTGATATTTCTGTATACTGTATGCCTTATTTGTAGGTATGTATATATCCTGAGGATATAATAGGCATTCGGACACTTCCCTTTTAAGGCAAACATGGTGAATATATATATAAACAACTTTTTGGACCAGAAACGTAATTTGCTTCTCGTCATAACAAACAATATTTTGTCCATTTTCAGCATTTGCCCACGGTTTTTTTAAAAAAACTATAAATTACTCAACATGCCGCTTAGTAACCGAGTGTAGTGTACATTTTTCCGCTTAGACTCCGCTAGGTTTTATAAAAATTGATATAAAAATAGCACACTTACAGCGATAATCCTTTTTGAGTCGAGCGGTATTTTACTTCACGTTATAACTAAATGTGACGTCACAAACCACGTGGTATGTCCACACTGTAATCAGTGCAGTGATAATAAAGTGAATAAATACTGATCGTTCTGATAATCGCCATCATAATTCGTTGTCTTCATTGTATGACTTACTAACACAATTATGGAGTCCTATCTTAATATTATTCTGACTCTTATTTTGGCGTTCTGCTCGACTGGTATTTATACTTTTGTTTCAAGTTCAAATAAAAAAATCTTTTTTTATTCAGTACAAAAATATAGCCGCCAAGACAAAAGGCGTGAAAGAGGCGGAACAACGTTGTAATTGTTATCAATGTTATTGCAGTTTGTTTATTAAACATATTCATTAAATAATAAGCATAGCGTAACGGTTATTTAATTTAGAGATTTAAAAACATTAACATCTGTTTTTTATTAGGTATCCATGGCTACCAATTATGTGCGAATGGAATTACTTACTGCGAAACTGGATACTGCTGTAATAGCGGCCTTGAATGCTGTCACAGTTGGTAAGAATTGTTTATATCGGAATGCAAATTTTGACAGGCTTACGGGGGATTTCAGGTGACATACGATTTCCGAAAAAAGTCATCGGTTAGAGCACCTACAATCGTTGCCGGGTTTTACAAGTTGTCCTGATTATAATGATGCAGTATATTGACATATATGGGAAAATAGCTCCGCCTAGGCACTCGTCAATGGCTGATTGTCTTCTCTGGGGCCGTATTCAATATGCATCTTAGTAACAATTTTCAACTCAGTGAAAAATTGCTTTTTCCTAATTTTAATTTTAAGAAAACGAACAATTCTTGTACACCAAAAATATGAAAATAAGCAAGGAAAATGTCTAAATAATATATATTAAGCCGCATAAATCGCATAAAAGGTAGAGTGTATTTAAATAAATCGTTGTCTAAAATTACGAAATTCTCGAACTAAAATGAAAATAGTCACTAAGATGCTTATTGAATACGGCCCCTGATCAAATAATTCTATGGATTATCCATCAATGTCTTATAACTTATTGACGGAATATAATCACTTCTTTGATCAATAGTTTAATGACAATGGGCGTCATCCTTATCCCCTGGATGTGTCCGCCACATGTGCCCATGAGGAGAAAATATGATCGGATGTTTCATATCTGTATTTTTAATCTTTCTCGAAACATACATTTTTGGCTGCTGTCTTGTCCCTGTCGAGGTTAAAACGTTTTACACTGTATTTTTCGAACTTTACAAACAGAGAGGTTGTTTTCTTTAAGTATGTTATAAGTTTTCAGTTTAAAACACGATATTTCATAACAAAGGCAGATATGGGAATCAGAAACAATCAAAATGGGTCATTTTACTATATTACTAGAGATGTCAGGGATTTGTAAAATAATGGTTTTGAGTTGTTTATATTGTAACTTTCGAAATGCCGATACTTTTTTTCAAGGTTTAATAAAATGGAGTCGAGTTTTTTAACTACCAAATTAATGTTACACGATAGCGAACAAAACTAAAAGCTTACAGGAAAACACGCATGTCCGTTCCGTGGGTAGAAACACCAGATTTATTCATATAGGGAGAACTCGGAACCCCTTGTGATATAGGTGAATACCTGGATATGCAAATCTTTTGTATACTTTATTGAATGGTTTTATTTAACTTTTTTTCATGTATTTCAGGGGTGCGGGTAGCATAGCTGGCACGGTGATTGGTGTGTTGGTGTTTATCGGAATAGTGGTCGGGATCTACGTGTGTTGTCGGCGAAGATACCATCCCGTGGTCGTCCAGCAAACCGGATCGCCTGGCGTGACGGTTGTCAATACTAACAACCGTATGTACAGTTCTAGCCTCATCGGTTTAATTCAATTTAGATGACAACGAGCCACCCTGATTTGAACATACAGTTTTGTTAAACCACACAAATTAAATAAGCCCAGACAAACGCGTATGGACTTGGGCTTGTTTAACAAATCGCTTCAAGCGTTTTGGCTTCATGGTAATTTCCATCATTGATAAGTAGTTTGATGTTTGGATGTTTTAGGAAGGTGGAGTGGTGAGATAATTTTCAGGGACCGTTATATAGCACATATTCTGACTAGTGCTTATATGCTCAATCGTCGTTTTAAGAAATGGCTTAGCTGGCTTAGTGGTTTATCTGTAATATGAATTCAATTACAAGATAAAAGCTATAATCCAGCAGTTTTTTTTCTGTAAAACAATATTTTTTACATTTCACTCATATTCTGACCAGTACATATCTACACACAATTTCAGAAATGGGACAGCAAGTCCAGTATCCAGGGCAACAGTTCGCCTCGCCACCATATGCGGGAGGTGGCGCCGCCTATCCACCACAAACAAAACAGGGCGGGAATTACTAAAGACTATGATATTACTAGCTATCGTGATGATTTGAACAACATAATATTTGAACTAATGAAAATATCTACATGTATTTGTGTTTTTCTTAACTGTTAACCATTAACTATTAATTATGTCTTACTGATTTCAATTAAACTGAAACAGCTGTGTTAAAGGTGTGGATGAAGTTCCTGCTTGCAAGATCCGTCTTCAAGCATGTGTTGAAAGTAAGACTTGGGACCGTGTCGCTATTAATGAAGACATAGTGTTGTTCTTTGATACAAAACGTTCCTGCGTTCATGCTGTCAGTTTTAAAATTGTATTCGTTCGACGTCGTTATATAGTTCCATCAGTTTTTAATCGTGGGTTAACTGATTGCCAATAATCTTAAAGTGAGTAAACTGATCGCCAATAATTTTGCTCAACGTCACAAACAGGTAATTATTGATAGCTTTATATTATCCTTATAGTTTTGAGCTAAGAAGAGAGTAATTGTAACAGCTTTATTCTGTTCTTCGTCATTTAAAACTACAATGGAGCTACCTCATTAAACATAAGTGTGGAGCTAAACAATATGTTACTTACACGGCTCGCTAAAAGCTAATCCATGCGTATCTCTGACATAACTAATCTAAAATGGACTCTTACAAAACGGATCTATGCATGACTCGGACAAAACTAAACTCTAAAAATCTTTGTCCCTTGACACAATCAAACAAATCTCGAATCATTTAAAAAAATACTTATAAAACATACATAATAAATAATAAATGTTAAAAATGTAAAAATCCGAATCCATATAAACGAGTCTTCTTTTTTTACATTTAGTACTCTGAGAAAATTAAAGCGATATTGAATATGAACATAAGCGTAATAACTTCTCTAAACTTACTTATTTACTATTATAAACTGAGTCTGGGCAGGGTTTATTCATCAACTTCAATGATAACTTTAGTTTATCTTTTCGTTCAAATACCAGGGCTTGACGTTTGATTTAGTGATAACTTTAGTTTACCTTTGGCTTTGACACCAAGGAAAGTGGCGTGCTAATTTGCAATTGACTAGGTCAAATAATCAAAATGAATAGACAGATTTGACAACTGTGAATGAACTTTGCGTTCATTAGAGGAGATAGTGAAATGTTCTGAGGTACGAATCAACAGATTTGACTAAAGTCTTGAGATCTTTGTGTTTATTTAAAGAGATACTGAAGTGTTTTGAAGTTCAGGGTGCATGATAATTTTTGCTTTATCAGGTATGTTGGTAGCCGGATTTATATCTCAGGAAATGAAATTATCAAAATATAAATTTGAACAAAAGTATTGTTCCTAACCTGGGAAGTCAAGCAGATGCTGGTCTAGTGTAATCGTCTAAATTGAAGATGCATTTATAAGTGCAGTTGTTTAGAAGTCTAGCTGTACGTACAGTTACACTTTTAACTAACCGCGGTTGCTTTGGTGCTAACACGATAACGCTTATTAGTCGAAAGACTAGTATTTTCTTCCAAAAATTCACTTCACAATTTTCTTACATAAAAAAATTTCTTTTTGAAAAATCACGTTTATTTTTAAGACGTTTATTTTTAAGACGTTATCTTTGTTCGCGCTCGAAAACTTCGGAAGAAGAAAACTTCGTTAGGAACTCTTACTTAACACGTAAAATTTAACTATTAATATAAATATTTCTTATCGAAGAGAGAAATGACAATTGTATCACTTCAGTCGTATTTGGCAAGCTCAAAAGATAAGCTAAGGTTGACGTGTATGGAACGGTATTTGGGTCAAAAATGAAATTGGCAATGTGTTAACATTTAAATGCTTTATTAGTAATCTCTTACAATACATTCCATTCATGTATTGTTTAATTCGTTGTTATAAAGTGCTATATCGTAATTTACATTTCTGTAACTGGCTAGCAAATTTCACGATGTTGCAAACCGCTATGTGTCTAACGCTAAACGCCAAACCGCTATGTATATGTCTAACGCTAAACGCCAAACCGCTATGTGGCTAACGCTAAACCGCAATACGCTTAACTCGATTTCGATTACGAAACTAAACATGTAAATGTCAACTTATCACTGAAATATTACTACGTTTGATTCGAAATTGTCTTCATATATTGCGAATCGGAATGTGTCTATTGCTTAAGTTCAAACCGCGATATGATAAAACTAGAATTGGATACATACGAAACTGAAGATGAGCTTGTCAATGCTAGCTTCAACTAATCACGGAAAAGTTACGTCCCCTGACTTTAAATTTGCCATTTATCCTAAGTTGGGACAACAGGGCCGATGAAACGATTATCTACAACTGCCCAAATGAACGTATAAGTCACCTTATTACAAATGTGAGTGATATTTTCCGTACCAATGTCAAGTATTGTTTTCATTAAGTAATGTTGGCATACGAAAGTAATAATATATAGTCCATATAATTTATATAATAAAGGGTCCACATATAAACGACCGCGTCATTAGTCAGTCTAAAATGCCGTCCATGCTTTTTTGTAATGTTGACTGGTGCATTATATTAAGGTGGAAAGCAACGCTGAACATATTTTCAAGTTGATGTCTTAAAATTGGTATACAATCAAAACAGTATAGGTCTAATTAGAGACTGTATTTACATTTTCAATATTCGAAACAGTTTTGAAGCTACAAGTCATCAAAGTATACCACTGATGTCAATATTGAGACATCTTTATTTTTTTTGCGTTCCAACTAAAATAACTGATACTTGCATACTTGATATTACCGCTATGAAATTTCATCCTCAAGTGTGTCCTGTAAAACTCATGTTGTTTTTCTTTTCTTGGTTTACGTATTTTAATTTAAATGTGTCTAAATGTCAATTTTTTAGTGAATTCAAAAAACATCAAATGACTCTGAAGTGGCTGTTTATATGTGGACCCTTTATATGGACAGCATTATTTAGTGCATATTGTTTGGCAAGATTAAGATACTAAGTAGTAACAATACTTGACCATAGTGCTTAAAATATAGCTCACGTTTGTAATTAGGTGAACTTATACGTTCATTTGGCCAGAAGTAGATAATCGTTACATCGACGCATTGTCTAAATCTGATTTCAAACCAAGGCATCTGGCTCATTGTTTGTGTCTAAAATGTTGATTAATATCATTTTGGGTACATATAATGAGATAAACAACACATCTGAAGATAATTAATGTCTTTGATATACAAGAAAGAAACAAGGTATGTAACTTAAAATTATTACATTTCATGGTATATTCCGGTTTTATTTAAATTGCCTAATCAACATAGAAATAATCCATTTTTCAAAAGGTGACATGAAAAGAGGAGTCATTACCTTTTATAATGGTATGCAATATGTTGGTATAGCTATATTGATTTTAGACAAACGAGCCAAATTCAATCATCCCATTCTGTAGTTGGAGACCGTATGTAGCAAATTCCAATTTTCAATGTGTCCCCGTGTAAACAACTACAGAAATATTGATGTGATTTTATACTTCTGTAAATAGATAATACATTTTCATTTGGAAATATCAGAAAATGACAAATGGCACAATTTTAGGAAAAATATACATGTATTTTAGCAATCGTAACATCTCTGCCTTCACTGGCAAGCTTCGAGATAGACCACGTAAATAGTATTAGGGATATACGAAATTACTACACAGGGATTAACACCATTTTCAATCCGGCCCATTGTAACAACAAGGAAATGGATAGTGTTAAATTAAATGTGCTTGTTTAAGAGAAGAGGTTTATTGTAACATCAAAGAATGTTCGCATTTGAATAATTAGGTGTTTTTATGCCCCCACAAATATGCCCCCACAAAGTTGCGGCATATAGGGTTGCCCTTGTCCGTACGTACGTCTGTCTGTCTGTACGTACGTACGTCCCGAAGATTGTTTCCGATCTAATTCTTGAAAACCGTTTGTCCAATCCTCACCAAACTTTAAACACATGTTTGTGACCATAATATCTTGATCAAGTTCGATAGTCATGGAAATCGCTTTAGTCATTTAGGAGTTACGGCCCTTTTTTGCCAAAAATACTTCAAAAATATATGTTTCCAATCTAATTCTTGAAAAGTATGTGTCCAATCCTCACCAAACTTTACATACATGATTGTGACCATAATATCTTGATCAAGTTCGATAGCCATGGAAATCGCTTTTGTCATTTAGGAGTTACGGCCCTTTATTTGCAAAAAAAGACTTGAAAAATACGTCCCGAAGATTGTTTCCGATCTAATTCTTGAAAACTGTTTGTCCAATCCTCACCAAACTTTTAACACATGTTTGTGACCATAATACCTTGATCAAGTTCGATAGCCATGGAAATCGCTTTAATCATTTAGGAGTTAGGGCCCTTTATTTCCCAACAATACTTAAAAAATATCTAATCCGATCTAATTTTTGAAAAGGATTTGCCCTTGTGCAGATTATCCTGAATAATCATTATGGCTTATTTTCTGTGACAAAAAATCGAAGTGGGGGCATCCGTGTCCTATGGACACATTTCTAGTTTATACCTGAAGTACACTTTTCCCTCTAGAAAAATGGTGAACACACAGAAAATGTACTTAACAATAATCAAAATGGTCATATTGTTCATGGCATGCATTAACCAATATATCAGATTAAATGCATGTATGGACTAAATGTCAGCATTTTCTCAACCAGCTTACGATTACCCTATGTAAAGTAAGTTAGAAGTCATAGATTGCGTGTGTGTTTTCAGCTTTTCTTGCCATTCAAAAAAACATTACTATTCTGTTTAAAAAAACAACATTGATTGCATTGTCCAGAACTCTGTGGGTTGTAACAGAGTGGGTGTGAGCTTGCCCCCCCCCCCCAGTCAGCTTTATCAGTTGATACCCATGCATGCCTTTGATGCAGCATTATTGGGTTCGGGCTGCAAACTGAACATTTTTGTGTAATAAGTTATTTTGGGTTGGGAATAGGGTGGTGACTTGCCACTTAATGCTCAATGAATAATATACCATACAAGTGCGTGAGAGTTCGTCCAAATCTTTGTGTTGGCTAAGTTGGCAGAACTTGATTTGTCTTAAAATAGTATTTGATCACGGTAGATCGTGCTTCACATAGAGCTCACTTTTTCTTTAAATAGGCTTTGAATAAATACTCTCATTAAAGGTTTCCATACACAAACTATTTATCTAAATCATTAATTATTAGTCTTTATATTTATGAGTTAATTGTCTTTTTTTCTTAAAAAATAACAACCAAAAAAGTAACTGATAAGATACTCAAGTGAACATTTATTTTTGGTAAATAAAAGCCTTAAACAAACTATTTAGCTAGGTTACTAAGCTTTTCATCAATGTTCACCAGACCTTTTTTCAACACATATACAGGTAATTCCAGTAACTCTCAGATTTGATCAACATGCATATGTCCCTTAATTTTATTTCAAATATTCGACAAGCAATGATGGAGCCATCAGTATGCAATCCAATGTAATATTGATTATAATTTAGGTTTTGCTCCTATTTTTAATTTCATTTCTGTGCAAAGCCCTTTTAAGTGCATTGAGTATTTTGGTATCATGGCTTTAAGTTGCCAATACAAAATTAAATCTTAATTATAAAAAATACTGAATGTCCCAGTCTTCACCATAAACTAACAAGAAGAGAACTAAAGCATGACTATGCAACTGAGTTATATATCTTTCTATGCATTTTATTTGTCTAAATAAATTACCAGTCTCTTTGGCAATAACCTTATGCCTCTTGAGTACTTGGCTTGACTGTATGTTTTTTATTACATTGTTTGAATGTTTTTGATTTGCACAAAACAATGATGAGGACACTACGCTTTGCCAAAACCTCAACACATTTTCTTCAAACAAGAACAAGGAAATTCAGAATAACTTTTCTTACATCATTTTATGATTTTAGAAAATACACCCATACAATCAATGAAATAACAAGAGGGCCATAATGGCCCTTAAATCGCTCACCTGAGTAAAAGAGTTTAACCGTTGTAATCAATAAAGCTTGATATTTGTTCTCAAAGAATATTGAAAAATATACTGATCTAACATGTTGCCTGGATAATCAATGACATGACTTGTCACAGTTGCCTGCACACATACAGGACTTGTCACAGTTTCCTGCACACTGACAGGACTTGGTGATTGACTTCACACTGACAGGATTTCATTCAGTTGCTTGCACACTGACAGGACTTGATGATTGACTACACACTGACAGAATTTGATTGTCATATCTGCATACTGACAGGATTTGTTCAGTTGCCTGCACACTGACAGGACTTGATAATTGACTGCACACTGACAGCACTTGGTACAGAAACCTGCACAATGACAGGACTTTTTTCAGTTGCCTGCACACTGACAGGACTTTGATCAATTGCCTGCACACACACAGGACTTCGTTCAATTGCCTGCACACTAACAAAACTATGTTAAATTGCTTGCACACTGAAAGAGATTTTAGTATAGATACACAAACAACAAACAATGCACCATCCAATAAAATCAATAAAGTGCCTTAAGCTCTAATAAACAAATATCAGAACACATTAAGCACCTTCCACTTATATCATTGCTTCTTCCATCTTTGTCTACATCACATTCCTTCACATGTTCAAAACCAAATTTTCTTTAAATCCATAAAGGCTTATTCACTATCCACACAGAAAATGAGATTGTAGCTTAGAATAATCTACATGAAGTTCAATGGGAAAGTCTGATTATTAAATTTATTATTTAGTAAATATGAAATTCCTTCTTAAGAATAAAGTTTATAATAATTATTTGAATCTATGAACCTAAAAAATGAGCAATAATTTTAAGTGACTATGTTGAAGACTTAATAAATTTAAAATCTACTCCCTTGTTACTAAAAAATAAAGAAGTGGAATCTCCATCAAAAAGGGAGACCATATAGCAAGACTTGCTGCCCTTGCTTCAAGAGTAAACTTTACATATCTATCAGTTTTAACATTTTGTCCATTTTGTTGTTGTTGGTCAATCATGATCTTTGGTGTATTTTTATAGAGGGTCACTTAAGGAAGTTTTCTGTAAAGTTTAATAGAATTTGGACTGGTAGGTTTAGAGGAGATATTTTTTCAAAGCAAAATAGGAAGTTAGCCATTTTGTTGTTGTTGCTGTAATTGTTGTTGTTGTTGATTAATCGTGACCCCTTGTTGTATTTTTGTAGAACGTCACACAAGGAAGCTGCCTGTAAAGTTTCATTGAATTTAGAACTGTAGTTTAAGAGGAGATGATTTTTAAAGCTAAAAAAGTCAGCCATATTGTTGTTGTTGCTGTCATTGTTGTTGTTGATCAATCGGGACACCTTGTTGTATTTTTATAGAGGGTCACCCAAGAAAGCTTCTTGTAAAGTTTCATTGAATTTGGAGCGATAGTTTCACAGGAGATGCTTTTTAAGCAAAACACGAAGTCGGCCATTTTGTTGTTGTTGTTGCTGATCAATTGTGATCCCATGTTGTGTTTTAGTAGATGGTCACCCAAGGAAGCTTCCTGGGAAGTTTCATTGAATTTAGCTCGGTAGTTTCAGAGGAGAAATTATTTAAGCAATTGTGGACGTACGGACTGACTGACTGACGGCAGGACGCCGGACAAAGACCGATCCCAAAAGCTCACCTTGAGCACTTTGTGCTTTTGTTACCTAAAAAAGTAAAAATATAACCTTTAATCCCTTGTTACTGAAAATAGAAAAACTAAAAATAGACAATACACTGTTCAACAGAAAGGGAGACCATAGAGCAAGGTTTGCTGCCCTTGCTTAAGAGTAAACTTTACATAACTAAATAAAGATTTTAACATCAGATTGTTGTTGTTGTTGTTGTTGATCAATCGCGACCCCTTGTTGTATTTTTGTACAAGGTTACCCTAGGAAGCTTCCTGTAAAGTTTCATTGGATTTGGACTGGTAGTTTTAAAGGATATGTTTTTTTAAGCAAAACAGGAAGTTGGCCATTTTGTTTTGTTGTTGATCAATCCTGACCCCTTGTTGTATAATTGTAGAGGGTCATCCAAGGAAGCTTCCTGTAAAGTTTTATTGAATTTGGAGTGGTAGTTTCAAAAGAGATGTTTTGAAGTAAAACTGGAAGTCAGCCATTTTTTTGTTGTTACTGTTGTTGTTGTTGTTATTGCTGCTTACTTATGACCCCTTTTTGTATTTTGTAGAAGGTCACCCAAGGAAGCTTCCTGTAAAGTTTCATTGAATTGGACTGGTAGTTTCAGAGGAGCTGTTTTTTAAAGCAAAACAGGAAGTAGGCCATTTTGTTGTTGTTCTTGTTGTTAATCAATCGTAACCCTTTGTTGTATTTTTTTAGAGGGACACCCAAGGAAGCTTCCAGTGAAGTTTCATTGAATTTCGCCAGGTAGTTTCAGAGGAGATGTTTGTTAAGCAATTGTTGATGGACAGATGATGGACAAAGACCGATCACAATAGCTCACCTTGAGCACATCCTGCTCTGGTGAGCTAAAATTGTATCAGTAAAATCACAAGTCATGTTATGTGCGTTAAATTCAACTTAATAAAGACAAGAGCCGTCAAAAGACAGCGCGCTCGACTATGCCACTTTGACTTAGAAGTGAATACAATAACGATGTAATATACCCAAGTTTGGTCTCTTTATGTCAAACCTAACTAAAATAATTCAATACATAAAGTGACTTTGATGCTGCCCTCCCACCAGCCCGCCCAACAATGACGCAAGTCATTCAAATAACTGGATTTCCCATATGAAAATGTGGTTAAGAATGTACAAAAATGTCAAAAGAAATTAAAAAAAAAAAAATCAAGGGCCATAATTTGTATTTAGGGTTAATATGGAGTTATGTTTCTTGTTGTAAGATGGTTGTAAATAATTTTGAATTTTATTAAGTGCATTGAATGAACTGTATAGAAGTTTTTTTTATTAAAATCCCAACTTGCCCTTAACTTTTACTTGCCTAAAACTTTAACCTAAGTCAATCAGGGGCCATAACTTGTATTAAGGATATGGAGTTATGTAACCTCATTGGGTAACGGTCTGTGAAGTATGAAGTCAATTGAATGAAGGGTATAGAAGTAATTAATAAATATCCATACCTGCCCTAAAACTTTAACCTAAGTTCCATAGTTAATCAGGGGCCATAATTTGTATAAAATATCATATGGAGTTATCTAACCTAATAATGTGATGACTCTGAACAACTGTGTGAAGTATTAAGTCAATTGAATGAATGGTATTGGAGTTTTAAGTGAAAATCCCAACTTGCCCTAAAACATTAACCTGCCCTAAAACTTTAACCTAAGTCAATCAGGGGCCATAACTTGTATTAAGGATAATATGGGGTTATGTAACCTCATTGTGTGATGGTCCTGAACAACTGTGTGAAGTGTAAAGTCAATTAAATAAAGGGTATAGAAATTATTTATAAATATCCCAACCTGCCCTAAAAGTTTAACCTAAGTTCCATAGTCAATCATGGGCCATAATCTGTGTAAATAATAATATGGAGTTATCTAACCTCATCATGTGATGGCCCTGAACAACTGTGTGAAGTATTAAGTCAATTGAATGAAGGGTATTGGACTTATAAGTGAAAATCCCAACTTGCCCTAAATCTTTAACCGGACGCCGACGCCGGGGCCAGTAATATAGCCCACTTATTCTTTGAATAGTCGAGCTAAAAATGAATATTAGTTGTAGTAAGCAATGCTCATCACTTCTAATAAACATTCAAACAGACAGAAAAACAAATCAACACAAATGGAAAAAACTGTTTGAAAGTCAGCAAGTATCTTATTTTAAACCTAATCATTTCAGCTAGATTGCTACACAAGTTGAAAGCTTGCATAATCACTCTCAAGTCTGTAGCCTTAGTAGAAACTAGTACAGACATCCTTTTTCTGAGGCCATCAGAAAGTATCTCGGTGGGGCTTGAACCGTCAACCCACAACCTTGGATTTGAGGCTGACACCTAGACTTATCCTCTAGACCACATTCACCTTTTCACATTTTAAAGAGCCCAAATTACAATATGGCATGTGCCCTATTAGGACTTAAGTATTTTAAATTGAACTAAACAAAATTGTTTTTCTTTATTTGGTCTGCCAATTCCATCTGTTTCTGTTATCTTCTCTCCTTATGAAAACCATTTTAAGGGTAGATGAATCCTTTACCACACAGTTGCATGAATATATATAAATATGCACTTTCCATTGTTAAAATGATCCACAGTGAAGAAATATGTGTCCGGATTAAATGTAAAGTTTACTCAAATACTCTGAAAAATATATTTAACTATTTAAAAGTTGACTGCAAGAGGGTTACCACTGAGTAGCACTTCCAAGCATAATTAAGGAGTCTGGCTCTATCTAGGTTGTAAAGTAAATGTCCAGCTTCAGATTGTATTGATTCAGGCATCGAGGGTTTAATGATTTTTTGTATAATTTACTGGCCAACACTTGACTTTTATCTGCAACTTCACATCAGTATGTAAGTCATCAAATATCTAAGTCATCAAATATCAAGTTGTTCCACTGAACATGTTGTTCCACTTTGTTTCCATCTTGTACTTATTTTCCCTTCCAGGTTGGCTTTGCAGTTATGTTACATGTTTTCCATGTATTGCAGGTCAATCCTCAGTACAATGGCAGATTTGATTACATTCCAGTGCCTGAAATAAAAATCATAAAATATAACAGAACTAATAGGAATGAGATTTTCAGATCAATTATTTTAAAAGCCTGTACAATAACATATATAAAAATTATTCAAAAACTATTAAGTGCCACACCATTTTAAGGCTGCATCCTCACAGATTTACTGTTCTGACACCTTTTTTATTTTTGTCTTTTAATTAACAAGCAAATTGGCAATTATTGTGCAAATGTCTAGAAAGTTATATTAGACTGCTGACATATTGCTTTAAGCCATCTATTTGAATACATTTAATTTAAATATTCACCTCCCTTACTACTTTGATATCAATTGAAAGGCTTTTGAGATACGACCAAGAAGAACTGTCAATCTGTGAGAGGGCAGCTTTAAGCTTTGGACCAAATTTAAGATTTGATGTAAAATGAAATTGTTATCATGTTGAAATTCCAATACAATGTTGATATAACCATCATTCTTTGTTGATTAATTGTACAAACATGCAAGTACATTTTGGTTAAAACCAGGAGGGTACTTAATTGTTGAACTGTCCAAATTTTGAAAAAAACACAACCATTACCCCTTCTGCCATTTTTCATCAGAACAAGCCAGGAATTTAGAGCCGGTCACACCACTGGTACCATACTGCCATTTGAAAGTAATGATAAGATTGAAATTTAAATGTCTGCAATATTCATTGACACAGTAAAAATGTCAGCATCTTGCAATGTTTCTGCATCACCACCAACAGTTGATATTATAGAATTTAACCTTGAAAGAAATGTGTGCTGGTTTTTGTGTTTAAACCCATTTTGCTAGACCACTAGCATGGTGATCTAATTTATTTTGAGAGCTATATTAGTGAACAGGCATCCAATTGTGCCATTACATTGAGCTCTCAGTTATCAAAACACTCTACAACTTTGATGAATAAATGTATTCAACTATGTCACTAACAGTCAAAGAATATATTTGGAGAAGAGGTATGTTTTAGCACGGACATATAAACCAAACATCTATGGTTAAACTTAAAGAAAAGTAAATTTTAATTATAAAAAATGAAGTTTGTAAAAACACTGTGTTTATGCACCAGTCAATTGTAACCACTGCCCCCCCCCCCCCCCCAGGTCCAGGGAATAGCGGGGACTTTGACTTTTGGTCCAGCCAATCCCGACTTAAATCCTTGCCCTTCGGGAATGTTCAGATGGTCAAATCCCAGCCAAATAACCCAGCCCCCAGGGACCCTAGGTAAGGCTCATTCTCCACTATATTTAAAGCAAAGATAAAACCAACGCATTCATGCCGCACTGCAGGGCCACCTGAAAGGTAAAAACACGGCCCGTTTCCTCGGCTATCCCCAATATACCCCCAGACCTGGGGGGCCGTGGTTACAATTGACTGGTGCATTATAAGAAAGGCTTACCTATTATCAATCAAAGTAAAGTCAGATTCAGACTTATTTGTATTTCAAAGAAATCAAATTTATAAAGTATTTGTGTTCTTAATTTTACCACTGGTCACTGGAGCTCAAAAAATATTATTTACTATCTCAGGATCTGTCAATTGGAAGCAGACTTAACCCCACCCACTAAAAATAGACGACATTTCCATTTAGTTTCTCATATGGGCACTTTTTATATTTTAATAAAATATATCAGGTAACATATATAAAATAACACTTACACACAAATAGGTGGTAATAGTTCTCCCCTCATCCTGTCTTTGGTCTAACATATCGCTTGGGAGTTTGAAAATCTCCTTGGTAGGCCATGATGGACCGTATTTTTTCCGAGGCCAATTCCTGTTTGACACTGGCCGAGGTATTTTAGGAACTCAATGCTCCTGATGCCTGTGATTTCCACCATAGGACAAATGGCAATTTCAAAGTAAGGGGAAGTAACTTTTTGGTGATTAGCTGGAGCTAGCATTGATAAGCTTATCTTCAGTTTCGTAATCAAATTCTAGTAATATCGAATCACGGTTTGAACTTTAAGCAATAGACACATCCGATTTGCAATTTAAGAAGACAATTTGAAATCAAACGAAGTAACATTTCAGTGATAAGTCGACATTCACATGTTTAGTTTCGTAATCGAAATCGAGTTAGGCGTATTGCGGTTAGGCGTTTAGGGTTAGCCACATAGCGGTTTGGCGTTTAGCATTAGACACATAGCGGTTTGCAACATCGTGAAATTTGCTAGCCAGTTACAGAAATGTAAATTACGATATAGCACTTTATAACAACGAATGAAACAATACATGAATGGAATGTATTGTAAGAGATTACTAATAAAGCATCTAAATGTTAACACATTGCCAATTTCATTTTTGACCCAAATACCGCTCCATAGACGTGAGTGTAATAATGTTTACATTTAATGATTTTGAAATGTTGGTATTTTGTCAATTATTTATTTCCATCGGCTTCGTAACTCAACGCCGATGTCGGTTAGAATCTTACACAAACACTACATGGTCGATAAAACAAAATCGAAATTAAGTTGGGAAGGAGTTCTTTTAAACTTCTATGAATTGTTGTTCATGCTGAATTATTGCAAAAATGATACAAATAACCTTCGATGAAATGTATACAAAAAGGAAAACAAGTTATACAACACTGGAAAAGAAGGAATCTGACTCCTATCGGCGAAATAACAGTAGTAAAACACTCATTTTACCTTTGTTTATTAATCATTTTACAAATTTACCAAATTCACATGATATGATATTACAAAACATTAACCAATTGTTATTTTTTAAATTTCGTTTGATACGGAAATCCAAAAACAAGTATAATTTTGTTAAAAAAGATTAGCCTGAAGATGTCTTAAGATAGTTGATCTAGCTGCCTTTACGAAAATTCAATAATGTGTTGGATTGAAAAACGTTATATCGTTACTTTTACTAAATAATTTGCTTTTTAATAAATGTATATTTGTCATAAACGTTTTCATACTGAACACTTAATAATTATTGTAGGGCATATTTGATTTATATGTCATTGTCCACTTATGTGTATGTGGTTGACAGCTTTGAGAAGTTGTTATGTTCCGAGTTAAATTGACCACTTTGTGAGTTCCGTAGCGCTACGCTATATTGAAATATAACGCCACGGTACTGGTACAGACAAATCACAAGGAACTCCTTTGACGCGAGTTAGAGTGAGGTTAAAGTTACGCTATATATTAAACTTCACTAATGGCTGTACAGATAGACCGTACGGGTTGGTAATTGTACACGTTCACTTAGGGTTTCGCAATCTCTTTACTGCCAATCTTGCTTAGCGCTATTTTAGCCAATAAAATATAAATATATCATACAAAAGTACTACTCAACGAACAAATCGTAGTCCAACAGTGCTGCACAAACATATTTCTCACATCCTAAACCGCAAGGACTATTTTCGCGTAGTAATCGTTCTGGTCAGCGACTTGAACGCACGTGTCATAGAGTGTCGGTCAGCAGTTAAAGGTGGCACGGCGAGGCATTGTGGGCCGTGCAGGTGGCTCTCATATCCGACCGCTGACGCAAAAATAACGCTGAAATACAAGAAATCACGACTAATAGAAATAGTTCGTGCAATAAGTGTATTTGTTTTTGCATTTCTGTTCGCTATTATCGGACTGGCAGTGTGTTATTTCGTTTTCACATAACCCTTGCTCCCTATGCTTGTCTCCGTTCTGAAATCAAGTGTTCGGTATAGTTTAGTTAAGTAAGATTCAGTTTGTTTCGACGTTTAGTTTGGTTTAGTTTATTCAAGCTTACGTCTTGGGGCATTTTTAGTGGAAATGAGAAACCAGTCATGGCATCCGTGTTGAGCTGGTCATTGTTGTTGCATGTGCCCGCTACCATATGGCTGACATGCAGCCACTTATTTAAAGTGGCACTCTTATTAAAATAAAATCAAGCACATGTATAACAAACATAAATTTTTAGTGATTAATCCTTAACTACAAACTAAATAATGCATTTATGGAAAATATCAATAACTAATCACAAGATTTTAGCAGTGAATTTAATAGCTGAACACCAAAAAATATTAATTAAATGATTGGTGAATGCTTAAAATTTACAGCGATCTACTATAGTGTCATATGTTAGAAATGCCGTGTTTTCTTCACATCTTTTTTTCAAATTTAACTCGGAATCCTTCATAAGAACCATTGTTTTTGGCATGAATTCATCCTTACTAGTAAAAATAAACAAATGTTTTAATTGAGGTAAATCTTATTTGGGAGTAATAGTGCATCCTTAAATATTATACTGATGTTGTTTGTTTTTTTGAAGTACGACATTTTATGTTACGCGTTATTGCAAATGACTTATCGTCAATTTTATAATAGCTAACAACCATTAACTACGCCTATATTTAATTGACGATGTCAGCATGTTTTCAACTAAGACTTGGTGTATTGCAAGGGTCCATATGTACTAATTATCAACGTAAGATTTATGTTGTCTTAAATATTTGTGTAATCGGATTGTTTAATCTTAATTTCCGAACCTTCAGGAAAAATGCAGATATTCAGGCTAATTTACAGATCCATTAATCACTTCGTTCTCAGAGAAATAAAATTAAGCCCGTTGTTTTGCGCTATATATTTTAATTACTACCCTTCAGTAGGTATTGGTTAATACAGTTACAATTACACATTTGAAGTTCAGGAGTGTCTAGAAATTCCAGTAAATCTCAGAATCCATTGTATTTATTTTTTGCACAGCATGGAAATGACAGTGTTTCTAGGTTAAACATTGCTAGTGAAAGGTTGGTGGAGACATTTCATGAACTATGTGTGTACAATCGTTCTACCTTCAATCGGACGGAAGGATAGCAAAATACGGCTACATTTTATAGTACAATCTCATATCTGGTTGCCATCATTGTTATTGACAATTTTAAACCCTATTTTACTCTTTATTAAAATCATTAATATTCTCCTTATTCTTTCTTTCTGTATTTAATGAGTGTTAGATCGGAAACGATGAAATACATGTAGGTTAAAATTGTCTTCTTTAAATATTACTTTGTCATAGATTTTTGTCTTTTCAACATTTTATTCCTTATAAAATCCTTAAAGATGCACTATTACTCAAAATTAAGATTTAACACATTTAATACAATTGTTTTGATATACCATAAAGGATGAACAAATGTCGAAAACAATAGATCTTATGGATGATACCGAGTTTAATTTGAAATAAATGTGCAAAAAAACACGGTTTTGCTACCTTATGAGACTATAGTAGATCGCAGTAAATCTTGTAGCATTCACCAATCATTTAATATTTTTGCGTTTTCAGCTATTTAAAACACGGTTATAATATTGTTAATAGTAATTAGTATTTTCCATAAGTGCATTATTTAGTAAGTATTTGAGGGTGCATCACTCAAAATCTATGTTTGTTTTACATGTGTTTGTATTGATTTTTAAAGAGTGTCACTTTAAAGCTGGTATCATTTATATTGAATTCATTTTAACCAATCAAAAATATATATCAAATTTATAATTTAGATTGCTGTGGTATATCATGATTTGTTGAACCTTTTTACCTGAACATAAGCAAAACTGTATTAGCATTAAATGTCTCAAGCCCAAAGAGATATTCAGTAAGTTTTAAGTACGCACTCAAAGTGCATACTTGTATACTACTCATGAATCATTTACAACTGGTATGTTGTTACTCTTTTTGCGTGTCGGTAAGGGACGGCACGACACGCAGAGGGACTGCGGGACACGTTACGTGTAACGTTAGAAACGGTTTTCTGAATTAAGTTCATTTCCTCTCACAACTTAGATACTTATTAGCAATGAATCTTTATTTGCACTTTTGATTATGTTTTTGTCATATAAACAAGCATTTTCCTTACATATCACGCGATATCTGAGCTCCTAAGAATACATATATCATGAAGGTGTTCTACATTTTCGCAAAGCTCGGTTTAATTTTAAGTATATGTTTCGGATCTCTTATTTTATTTGAGACTTCCTGAAATGGTTTTGCACATCAAGGTCATAGCAACCATGACCTTTGACCTTATGATATCAAAAAGGGTCATTTGCTAGTCATGACGAACTGACATACGAAGTTTGAAATTCCTGTGTGCAATAGTAAATCAGGAGAAACCAATGTTTAGCCTAAGGTCACCCAAATATACTGATTTTCACCTGAAGGTTACTGCGGCCCTGACCTTTGACTTACTGCTCTCAAAGTCAAGAAGGGTCATCTCTTAGTTTTGAAAAAACACCATACCAGGAATTTGGATTCTGTACCTTATTTAATCATTGAGTGGAATTCAGTTTTTTTACCTCAAGGTCACGGCAATCTTGATTGTAGCCATACTCAAAATCAACTGGGGCAATGTACTAGTCATGACCAAATGACATACGAAATATGAAGCTCCTGGGTGCAAGCGTTCTTTAGTTGTGCCATTTTAAGCCTAAGGTCACCACAAACTTATTGTTTTCATCTGAGGGTCACCCCACCAATTCACAACAATTCTAAAATATCATGATTTGAATCAGTATGTATTTGAACAGATGCCAGTCAATTAAAACACACTAACGTGTTGACCTAAAATATCAGAATTGCCTTTCTGATTTAATTATACCTGTTTTCTAGAACATACAATTACGGTTAACTTTGATTTTTCTTCCTACTCATTTGTTTGTAAAAAGCCAATCGATATATACTCCACGCGTAATCATTTCATATTTTTGAAATTGATAGGTTTGTATTGAACCTTGTCTTAGTTTCTTACTTCCTTTTTACTTGGATCCCTTTCAGCCAAATACAAAAGGGCGATTATCATTGAACTTTCACAACTTGTTTAAAATATTCATTCCCACTTTGACCCACTCTTTCACTATGTTAATATAAATGACTTTATTTACCGTTGCTTGTTTTGCATTAGACGATTTTCTATGAGTAAATCGCACATATATCTCATTACCATTTTGAGAATAACAAACAATTTGTACCTGAAGCGTTACACCATATTTGCGCGATGTAGAGTTATATACTTCATTGCTTATTGTCAGTTCTTGGAATCATCGTGGGAAAATGCTCTTTTCGAAATACGACTTTCGCTCGATGTTTCAAGAGGTACTGAAATAAGCGAACTCTTGCTTATATATTATAACCTGCTACTGTCGTCGGCAAAAACGTGTTCATTTTTAAGTGTTTTGATGTAGCACTCAATTTATATCTTAACTTTATTTGCATTCCCGTTGTCGCCATCATTGTACGACACAAATTAGCATATTACCACCACGGATGATCGGTCAATGGCTTAGATTAATGTTGATTCTGTTCTCGCGGCTCTGAAAGCGACAGCGTCCCGCTGTGAAAATGCTTTTCACTCATAAATCATAACGTATATAAAACACCTATAGTGCTTGAATCTATTCAAAGTTATCCCTCTGCCAATATCTAATGGATAAACTCTCACTGTTTAATTATTTTCCTGCAAAGAAGCGGAAGAAATATCCTGGATTTTTAACACACCTCACAGGGTGGTTGTACGATCTTTGAGAGTGTGCATATTATTCATGCAGGAAGTTGACTCATCGTTTGGTCTTGATGGTGTTTGGAAGCTCTTTATTGACAAAATAACTATTATGGGAAATTGTATGCCTTTATACAATGTAACACCACCCATTCTTGTCTTAGTCCATCAAATGGACGTGATATTAAGGAATGATTGTAGTTTCAGACAACTCAGTCTGTTTGCTAATAAAGAAACCACAAGGTAGTAAAACAAAGCAAATTATTTTGTCTTCATGACTACTTTTAGGGCAGAATTTAATTATCGGTAGGAATTGACATTTTCCGGAAATGGCTGGCTGATGGCTCGTTTTCAGTTTCATGTGTAGTACCTAAACAGATATCGGTCTAGATATATATTTGTTGTGTAAGAGCAACTTCACATATCGCTTGACACTTAAAAGGTATCTCATTGATAGTATTCTTAATATGTCAGCAATTACTCAAAATTTCAATTCAAACATATATATATATATATATATATATATATATATATATATATATATATATATATATATATATATATATATATATATATATATATATATATATATATATATATATATATATATATATATATATCATTATGAGAACTTCTGAGTTCGGATTCGTCAATCGAAGAAAATAAAGATATGGAATTGTATTAAATTGAACTAACTAAATTAAATTTATTTACCCTTTGAGGCAATGATCTCCATAGCAAACATTATTTTATCATTTGCATCTTGTATCGCAAACGTTTGCATTTTCAAAAACAGATATATTTCTTCCCAGATTATGAACTGAATATCTGGCTTGAGTATGCACACAAAACAGCATTTGATTTATTTGTCTGAGACACTAAGAAGTAGTTCCATGCGTAAGAACTACTTCTCATATCGTTTTTCAATGGCCTCAAGTTGTTCCTTAATTGTCTTGCATACAATTTTCTAGATCATTGTTTTCCGTAAAGGTGGCACCCTTGCAGTCGTTTACTTGTGTTCCCGAGCCACTGGGAGCAGAAGGACTCACTTCGAGCGCACATAAAATATGTAAATCTGTGAACTGTCTAAATGAAACCTCATACCGCTGAAATTTCAAACGAGTGATATTCAAACGGGTGATATATTTACCAATACATTTGCGATTGAATTGCTTTGCCTGTCATGTTTATATGCGTAAATTGAGGATCTGTTTGACAAGATGAAAGAATCTGACAATTATACACATACGGCTTTTATATGCAGTTCGTTAATCACGCTTACTGCAATCACACAGATTTTCTAAGGTTACTTGAATTTTACATTTGTTTTTTTTTGTCTAAAACTAATCAAATTCAACATTTTTATTTCGCTATTTATTTGTCAGTTTTTTTTTAACTTTTAAATTAATCAATAGATTAAAAATGATTTTGATTAAATTTCAACATATAATGCAAATCAACCTCGTGCATGCAATGCTTTTGACGTTCGGAAGGCATGGCAACGGCCGGGAATAATTTAATTACCAAACCGAACAATACCACGATTTCCCATTCAAGTGTTTAACACTGATGCAATTAAATTTAATGATTCAATTATAAATGCCAATCGAGCGTCATTTTCACCAGGTACTGAAAGCTCCGTGTACGTTTTCACTATTTCTCCTCAGAGTGTCAATTTTGCCACTTTGTTTGAAATACACACAAGGCCTAGACAGCAAAGGAATCAAACATCTTAACGTATTTTAACCAGTGATAGCCATTAGTTTTATTATACCCCCACAAACGAAGTTTGAGGGGGTATATAGGAGTGTGCTTGTCGGTCGGTCTGTCTGTCTGTCTGTCTGTCTGTCGGTCGGTCGGTCGGTCGGTCGGTCGGTCGGTCTGTCTGTCGGTTTTCATGGTTTCCGGACGATAACTCATGAAAGGCTAGACAGATTTGAAAAATTTTTGGTACACAGGTGTAACATCAGAAGATACAGGTCAAGTTTGATATTGGGGCTGGTGGGGCCAAGGTCAAGGTCACTGTTACAAAAATAGAAAAACGGCTTCCGGACGATAACTCATGAAAGGCTTGACAGATTTGAAAAAAATTTGGTACACAGGTGTAACATCAGAAGATATAGGTCAAGTTCGATATTGGGGCTGGTGGGGCCAAGTTCAAGGTCACTGTTACTAAAAATAGAAAAACGGTTTCCGGACGATAACTCATGAAAGGCTTGACAGATTTGAAAAATGTTTGGTACACAGGTGTTTCATCAAAAGATACAGGTCAAGTTCGATATTGGGGCTGATGGGGTTAAGGTCACTGTTACTAAAAAAAGAAAAACGGTTTCCGGACGATAACTCATGAAAGGCTAAACAGATTTGAACAATTTTTGGTACACAGGTGTAACATCAGAAGATACAGATCAAGTTCGATATTGGGGCTGGTGGGATCAAGGTCACTGTTACTTTAAATAGAAAAATGGTTTCCGGACGATAACTCATGAAAGGCTTGACAGATTTGAACATTTTTTGGTACACAGGTGTAACATCAGAAGATACAGATCAAGTTCGATAGATCCTTCAAAAACTAAATGAGCAAATATTTACCTTAAAAGTAATTGACACTTGGAAAGATGAACAAACAAAACAAATCCAGCATGCTTCATTTGAACCAGATGCCAGTGGAATACCAGCAGAACTTAAGTATGGCATATTTGCCACAGTAGTGCTTACTGCAAATATTGACCTGTCAGATGGACTTATTAATTCGGCTACAGGAACAGTCCCGGGATTTATTCCCAGGTGGATAAGGATGCATTCAAGCCCAAATATGTACTTGTAAAATTTGATGATGATCGTGTTGGAAGAAAAGCTCGTGAATGCTCTAGATGTCTTATTCCAGAAGAGATCAGCTAGAGCATCAGCTAGTTTTTCTTGTCAGCAGTGTAACTTCTAAATTACTCAATAGATTTAAATAAAACAATACATGCATGATAAAAGAAGATGCAGTGTGCAGTAACCTTGGAGTTATGGCCTCTTTTCAAAGGAATGGTTTGCCATTCCTGTGTCCAGCCGGTGTAACGTTGTAAAGTGACCCCCATAGAATAATGACCCCCCGGTCATTATTTTATATAAAATAATGACCATTTTCTATAAAATACTGACTCCCCTTATAAAATAATGACCCCCCGATTTTATCTGTAAAATATTGACCCCCCCCCCCCACTTAGCCTGTTACTAACATATCTATATCAATTCAAGTCACTGTCGTGTTTCTATGGCTTTTATATTTGTTGTTGTTGTTTTTGCTTCTGGAGCCGCTGCATGTTACTGCTGCAGAAGCTGCTGTGTCTACATCTATTGAAATGAAATATAAAATTGCTTCCATTTGAATTTCATTTAAATTATCATCAATGTAATACAATATACATAAGTCGCTTTAACGTAGCTGTATATGATTCAACTTCAAAGACAACATTGTTCTACTTCATCTGACGTTAGATAGCCTTTGTTCATACCGTGGAGGCATTGCTTAAAACGAATGTGTTAAAAATGCAAGGCTTTGAGGAGCTATTTAAGCAGTCACTGTTCGTGCCATGACTTACATCAAAGTCCATGATGTCACTGAGCGGTGTTTTTTATGTTTTATGCAGACTGCATCATTTCTAAAAATAGTTCCTTTGATTTACCTCAGAAAAGCCGCTCGTTCAACATCAAAGAAAACGACAGCGACACCGAAAGCAGTTCTACGTAAACGCGTGTATATATAAAGGTCTGTGGTAAGCAGTCAGTCCAACCTTGCAGCATGGACGAGAAAGATTACACAGATGTTGTAGAGTTTGTAAAAAATGGGAAGTATCCCGTTTCTGTAAAAGACAAGAACAAAAAGAGGAATTTTCGTAGAAAGTGCAAACCTTTTATTTTTGATGACGGGTTGTATTATAAGAAAACCAGCTCATCAAAACGTTTGCAAGTTGTTAAGAAAGGGAAGACAGATGACATCATTCAGAGCATGCATGCATCAGATCACGGAGGACATTTGGGAGTTTCAAAAACGTAAGTTTGATATAATGATTTCATTATCATGACCAAAAAGGAACTTGTGATTCCTGTGAGCCTGTGTTAGATATGACATTTAAGATTATTTAAATTAGTACGAAAGCTGAATAACAAAAGCGTCAAAACGTGACTGAACTCGTAATAACGAGATAAATATCTCGTAAAAACGACTAAGTATCTCGTTATAACGAGACAACTATCTTGTTATTAGACTTGTACGGATTATGACGGACACGGACACTGAGAGCGAACAACCGACAGGCAGGGGATACTCTCAAAGTTATTTCATGCTTTAAAACAGTCATGTATGTATAAATAAGGCGTATCAGATGAGTCGTTTTACAAACTAACATTAAGCTCTAGATCTTTGTATCAGTTATGATTAATTTTCGATTATAATAACTGTAAATATATTGTGAGAACAGTCCGAACGCAATATTTTGGTTTTCGCTGACAAAACCATTATACTGAAAAAGGTAAAGAATATATAACGGTACTTGATTTTAAAGTTTATAATATAGGTGAACAGGTCTTTGGATCATTCCATTATTAGATAAAACTGAAATAAAGTGTTTTGTCTATATATTGTCCGCTTTTCATGCCAATAGTAAATGATACTGGTTTATTTTGATATGCAGTGTGCAATATTAAAGTATAGTCCGTTTAAAAAAGCTGATTATGAGATACGAGTTTATTGTCAATAAATAGGGGTGTAATGATCGGATGACTCCAGGTAAATGTTATTGTTTTGATAAGTATTTTATTTACTTGATGCATTAGCATATTCACTTTAATTTAATTGTCCTCTAAAATGCTCTGTACTTAATGAAATTACAGATATTAATTTCTCATATAGAGTCGCTGGCCCAGTGGTATCGTTCAGATCTATGACGATAGCGGTTGTGGGTTCGAACCTCAAGTGAGGAAGTTTTTTTTATGCCCCCCCCCCCCCACAAAGTGGGAGGCATATAGTGATTGCACTGTCTGTCCGTTCGTCCGTTCGTTCGTTCGTCCGTCCGTCCGTCCCGTTTCGTGTCTTCGTCATAACTTCTTAACTGTTGAATGGATTCGAATCAAACTTCACAGAATTGTAAAGCACCATGAGAAGGTGTGTCGCGTCCAACTCTCAGTTCCCCAGGTCCAAGGTCAAGGTCACACTTAAAGGTCAAAGTTCAAATCTTTCGTGTCTTGGCCATAACTTCTTTACTATTGAATGGATTTGAATCAAACTTCACAGAATTGTAAAGCACCATGAGACGGTGTGTCGCATCCAACTCTCGGGTCCCCCAGGTCCAAGGTCAAGGTCACACTTAAAGGTCAAAGTTCAATTTTTTCGTGTCTCAGCCATAACTTCTTTACTATTGAATGGATTTGAATCAAACTTCACAGAATTGCAAATTTTGAGTTCAAACATTTCAAGGTCAAGGTCATCCTTCAAGGTCAAAGGTCAAATTAAGGTCAATGTGCTAGGGGGGCATTTGTCTCTTACAGTGACAGCTCTTGTTATTTCATTTTTGGAAAGAATTACATAGTTTGTATTTAGTAATGTTATGTAAAAATCTAAATCACGAGAACCTCACTTATCTCGATTTTGCATGTATAATTCAAATAAGGTCCGAGTACACATAATAAGTAGACAGTATCCTCCAAGTAAACTATAAGAATGCCAGGAAAGTATTTGAATTCCGCCGAAAAGGAAAAGGTTGTATCTGTGCACTTATGAGGATCGAACCCATGATCATAACATGTGTAGTGTTCCGCATTCTTCCATTATACCACTACGCCACAGTCATTGAAAGTTGCTTATGTAAACTCAAAACTAATTCTAATAATTCTATCGTCATTTAGAACATTTAGAACAACATGTATTGGATTTCAACTTGTCTCAGGTGCATCCATGGCTAGCTTTATTTTTAGTAATGATACTACAGTGAAACTTGTAATAGGTGACTTTCCGTGAGACCTTAACAAAAAGGTCACGTATGACTGGGAGTCTTTTAATTCAGGTCCACTAACGTCAAGTGTTTCAATTTATTATTTGTTCTTGTAAATCCTGATGCCTGTCTTTTTCTTGGATTATGGTATTTAAATTGATATAAGATATTCCCTATTTAGAATATGTATACGTATTTGCATTATTATTTGTCTAATTCCTTTTTACTTGTTTTGCAAGCCATTTTGTCTGCCGTGATATCATATTACTGCACATCGGTTGAGTTTTCAAATCCCGCGTTTATTCATCGGGTAATGGATAGGTTTATATGAGATTATATTTCCATCATATTTTATTATTGTTTGGTAATACTAAAAGGAGCAGGGATTTTGAAATTTCGAAATTTTAATTAGGTTGGTAGCTCCAATTCGATTTTCTCACAAGAAAAGTTGTTCGTACGGATTATATAAAATGAACTCGTGCATCCACAGATCGTCCAATTTTGGACATATTAGAAGTTATGGTTAAATTGACTTAACTCAGATAATAAAAGAGAAAAATAAACATTTTTGCCATAGCACACAGTAAAGTTAACACGCTGGTAAGAAATCCAAGATCCGAAGCGCTATATGTTAATGACTGAAAAATGCATGAAATTCGTTTAATTAAGCCATATTATCATCACGGGGTGCAAACATTACGGTCGTTTGTGGCGTCAGACAGGGAGTCTTTTAATTCAGTCAGTGACTTTATATAGATTTTTTTACGTCAGGCGGTCGTAAACAGGGTCGTATACGGCAGGAAGTTGTCTAAATCAGTGAGTCGCTAAGGCAAGGTTGACTGTATTTTGGTAACTTATCTGGACTAATAGTTATGTTTGCTTTGTTTCAGATGGGAAAAGATTTCGACTAGGTTTTACTGGAAAGGATGTTTCGAAGATGTACACACGTTTATACAGAACTGCGACAACTGTCAAAGAAAGGTGAACCTGAAGAAAGCAAAGAAGCCACTGCGACCTATCACAGTTCCCGCCGAGGCTTTCAAGCAAGTGGGCATGGACCTTATAGGTCCTCTAGAAACCTCTTATCAGGGTAAGTTTTGTCTGTCGGTTTGTTGGGCTGCTTTGGTAGACCCTGGTGACTTTGACTCGTAGACAATATATGTCGGGGCATTGTGGTGCCGCATAGCGGTGTTGCTGCATAAAGATGGTCAAACAAAATTATGCGGCGATTTTCAACGCATGCAGAGGGCATGTTTAGGCGGCAGAAAGGCCCCCTTTCGCCGCATAAAGAAACCCATTAAAACATAAACGATAATTACTAGTTACTTCTATGAAGTTTCAACCAGACCAGGATCTAGTTTTATGTACTCACTCTCTCTTCCTCTGAAAAAGTCTTAAGTTCCGAAGGTCATTCCATCTTAAGTGGGGGCATATTTTATTCACTATACATTATATAGGGAAAAAAATTGTGAACGCAACTTCTCCTACACCGCTTGGTGGATTTTGTTCAAACTTTCACAGATGATCAACCTTAATGTGTAGATGATCGTAAAGACAGGAATTTTGGCTGTGATTGGTTTTAGCAAAATTATGGCCTTTTGATGTTTTATTCACTATACATTATATATGGAAAAAAAATTGTGAACGCAACTCCTCCTACACCGCTTGGGGGATTTTGTTCAAACTTTCACAGATGATCAACCTTAATATGTTGATGATCGTACAGACAGGAATTTTTGCTGCGTTTAGTCTTAGCAGAATTATGGCCCTTTGTTGTTTTATTCACTATACATTATATAAGGAAATATTTGTGAAGTAATAATTTTGGTATTAATATACTTATTAATTTCATATTTGAACACAACAAAGCTTTGAACTGGACCTTCAAAAAATTAATATGAAGATAACCTTGGCCTCTGAATGACCTTGACCTTCAAATTTAAAGCCTCATAAGGCCTTTGTGTTTGGAGTGGCTGCCACTATTTTTGTGACTAAAGTATACTAAAGAAATTATATATTTTTCAAGTTAAATTATATAAGAAATAACTGTTTTCTTAAAGCTTTTTAACAGATTTGTATATCCAATAAGCATTATAAGGAAAACAAAATATTTTATTACCTCCCTTAATTCTTTTTACTATATGTTTACATGTAGGATAATTAAAAGTGAGTGTTTCTTTACGTTTTATTGTTGACATTCCCTATTTAGACAAATGTTAAACCCATTTTTAACATAAAAATAAAAGCCTTATGGGACTTTAAAGTTTGAAATTTCCCAAAAGTGACTAAAACTTTGCTATTTATTTATTAGTTTTCTTCATGCTTGAGCACAACAACCTTTTTAAGACAAACTTAATATGCGCTAAAGATCAAATGATATAACATGTTACTAAGCATCATGTAGGGGTGCACCAGTGTCCTATGGACACATATCTAGTTGTTTTATGCGTGGCATGTCGCCGCATAAAGGTGGTCACCCTCTATATGCGTTGAAAATCACCGCATAAACGAGTCCGACCACCTTTATGCGGCAACACCGCTATGCGGCACCACAGGGCATAATAATGTTATGACCCCCGTAATAATACTATGACTGGGGGTCATAATACTATGACCGGGGGTCATAATACTATGACCGGGGGTCATAATACTGTGACCGGGGGTCATAATACTATGACCGGGGGGTCATAATACTGTGACCGGGGGTCATAATATTACGACTCCTCCACACATAGGAAAATGAGTCTCACACAAACCACTATATGAGGGTTATTTTCTGTGTGAGGCAGAGTCATAATATTGTGCCCCCGGTCATAAACTGTGACTGGGGGTCATAATTTTACATCTCCCCTACACATAGAAAACGCCCTTCACATAGTACCAACGGTTGCACTGCTCATTTTTAGTCACTATTATGCATAAAAGTAATGATGCGACTCATATTTCTATAAGGATCAGTTTGCTAAGTTACAATATACTTATATTGATAAAATCACCATGTCCAGTCTTCACGTGGTTTGACGGTGAAGTTAATGCTAAATGATGGTGGAAAACAACCTACTGGGTATTTCACCTCTGTACCACCGTACTCATTTGAAACGTTGTAATACATTGTAGTCAGTTTAACTTGAGATTTTTAGTTACTGGAGCGGTAGAGACGTATCGGTAATGCACCTGTTGAGTGGTGGTAAACTGAAATAGATTTTACGCAGTTTACGATTAGTTACAAGCAAAGCGACCGCCCATGTGAAACAGGGCCATGTGCGAAAGCAACTGCATTTCTTTTTAAGCACTGTAAATATATGTCGTATTTTTACGGGAAAACCATAGTTTATTAAATTAAATTTTGATAGTTCTGTATTTTTACGGGAAAACCATAGTTTATTAAATTAAATTTTGATAGTTCTGTAACTTAAACGCCGTCGACGGTTGCCAGCTGATATGTCAATGTACCAGCTGTTTATGACCTGTCAGTCAAATATGATCAGGCTTATTAGTCCCCTACGAGGACTATAGGAATGCCCTCCGTCAGTCTGTCCGTCCGTCCGTCTGTCCGTCCGTCCGTCCGAAAATCTGGATCCCGCGATATCTTCAAAATACTTAAAAAAAATTCATGAAACTTGGAATAGTGATAAAGGGCAATATGGAGATTATGCACGTCTTTTTATTTATTTATTTTTTTCGTTTTTGCGTCCGTCTGTCTGTCTGCTTTAAAAAAACATTCAACACATCTTTAACCTAACTGGATTCCACTATATCTCCAAAAGTACATTGAATTTTTTTATGGAACTCCCCTACCGGTGTAACCGAGATAGGATTGCCCTCCGTCCGTCTGTCCCGTCTGTCCGTCCGTCCAAATTTTGTTTCCGGGCTATTTCTTGAAGACTATTGGCCAGATTTCAATTATTTTTTTTAAGAGTTATAGCATTTGACTAGCAATTTGCAATTTTCAAGCGAAATGAATGGGGGATTTTTTTCTTAAAGTAGTTTGTATAGAACATATCAACTGTAAACTTGAGAAAGATATTATTAAGAAACAGAGTAGTGCTTTTTTATTTTCCTTCCATTTTTGTCGAGCCCACCTTCGGTGAACTCGACCCTTAGTCGCCAGGTTTTGATGTTCGCTATATGTGCGTGCATGTGTCCGTCCTGATTTTTACGGACCATAACTCCAATTTGAATGAAAATGGAGGAATTTCTGTAAAAACTTCACACAAGTGATCACCTCCATGAGTTCTAGTTCTGCGCGCATGAACTGGGTTTATGGGTCAAAGGTAAAGGTCTTCTTAGAGATCACTGATAAATGCTTGTGCAGGGCATATCTGGTAACTGCATGAAGAGATTTTTTTTACTATAACTTCACACAAATGTTAACTACCATGAGATCTAGTGTCGCACGCATCAACCAGGTCTCCAGTTAAAGGTAAAGATAACAGAGGTCATTAGAAGTGCTTTTCTAGAGGATATCCTATATGCATGAGGGAATTTTTATGCAACATCTTAAAACTGCGATGCTGGCCCGTAGACATGCAGAATGAAATTCTAGTTTCTATGCAAACTCAAACTTGAAAAGAAACATCTATCGGCTGGGGATATACTAGTATTGTCTTTGACAATGCATCGTTGATTAAAATAAGTATTGTAAAATGCTTACATTTATACATTTCAGGAAACAAGTACATTGTCGTTATAACAGAATATTTGACAAAATGGGTAGAGGCAGAAGGGATTCCAGACAAGTCATCTGAAACTGTACTATCAGTATTCACAAAGTTTGTCACGACACATGGTTGCCCCAGCGTATTAATAACGGATCAGGGGAGAGAATTCTGCAACGACTTGAATGAAAAGTTTTGCAAGCAGTTTGGGATAGAACATAGAATTGCATCAGCATATCACCCACAAACAGGAGGACATACTGAAAGATTTAACAGGACTTTGTGCGATATGCTTGTGCACAGTGTAGATTTGTCGCAGAAAAATTGGGACATTAAGTTACCATACGTACTGTTTGCCTATAGAACGTCTAAACATGAGTCGACGAAACAAACACCATTCTATCTTGTGTTTGGAAGGCACGCACGCTTACCAATAGAACTAGACTTAGCAATGCAATCGGATGATAACCAAGACTCTGAATTGTCACTAAAGGAAAGAATAGACTCGTTCATTAAACTGTCGTGCAACAGAAAAGAAGCATCGTCCAATATTAAAACGGCACAATCGAAGCAGAAGAAATATTACGATTCTTCACTACCTAAAGACGATACAGCAGGTTTTGAAGTCGGCGACCAAGTCCTTCTTCATAACACCAGAAAATTGACGAGAAAAGGAGGGAAATTGGGTCTAAAATGGAAAGGACCATTCAAAATAACAAAAGTAACTGGAAAAGGCACTTATTTCCTAGAAGGAATGAAAACAAGTGTAAGTGGGAACAGACTGAATCGCTATAGGCAGAGTAATGACGATGCTGCTACAGATAACACAGAAAAGCGACCAACTGAAGGTCCAAAAGATGACCACAGTCTAATAAACAAAGAAACAGGAACCCAAGCAAACGAGAAAGCGTTTGAAAGACCTGCAAAAAGAAACGATAAATCTGACGACTGCAATCTCCCTCCAAAAAAGAGAAGAGTATCGCGAGAAGATGTTGCAACACAACCTACCAATTCTACAGAATCTACTAATCAAGAACCCCAACCATTTCAATTCAGACCATCTAATCAAGAATGGCAGGAACAAATCTCGAGTGTATTTAAGTCGGCAGTCAAAAACACGTATGCATCCGGTCCAGACAAATATATACGACGAGACGCCAAACCTACTAAAACTGTAAACATGCGTGGGGATGGCAATTGTTTGTTTAGAACATTCAGTTATTTAGTTTTTGGCGTACAAACACACCATAGCTTGATAAGGCAAGCGATTGTTGACTTCATGAAAGAAAACGAAACTCTAATGAAAGGCATTACACGTGATTCGGTTTCCAGATATCTAGACACGTCAATGATGGCCTCCGAAAACACTTGGGGAACAGAAGTGGAGATATTTGCTTTTGCAACTCTCACCAGAAGCGTTGTGTATGTTTATTCACAGTATGGCAGTAAGGAACAGTGGCGTTGGTTAGAATACAAACCGTTAGGCCTCATTGGTGGTAATTTAAGGGGTCGAGCAGTGTACATTCAGAATTCCAGCGACCATTTTGTCCCGGTGCTAGAGGTAGATGGCGAAGAGTTCTCAAGAAAGCCATACAAACGAATTCGGAACCACATTCCAGAAAGATACCACGCCCTTATAAGTGATGACATATTAGATGCTGCTTTAGTGAATTGTTACGCAGACGAAGCCTTGCTATTAAAACTTGACAAAAGTGTAAAGACTGTATATGTGAAGGCTTTTACTAACACGCCTTACAATGTAGAAGGGCTGCGTGGGTTATCTGACGAGGTGGATGCAAATATTTTCAATATAGTATGTGACTGGAGCGATGTCGAAAACATACTTAATTGATAAGTGACACGTGCAAGAATAAATCAACAACTCAGTGGAGAACGATACAATTTATGCTAAATTTGGTTTAACATATTGCATCTGATGAGCATAACAATGCGTGCTAAATATACCTTGTGTGATTTACTAACTAAAATAATAGCTTAAGATATAAACATATGTGACATGTAGTTTTACCAAAGCACAGGTCAACACCCTGGGACGTTTTGTTGGATTCGCCTCTATATTCCATACAGTTTTAAATAAAAAGTCCTTTCGTTTATGAAATTGTCCTTATTATATACCGAACAACACTCCCGAACCACGGATATATAGGATCTCACATGAGTTGTCATATGATATAAGATTTTATTAAACGAGCTCAAGAAAATGTTACATAGCGAGCCTCGGGCGAGCTTTATAACATTTTCTTGAACGAGTTTAATAAAATATTATATTTTTTGACAACGAATGTGAGATTCGTTTTATCACATGACTTAAAACATAAAAATAAAACATATAAAATAAACCCTTTTTAACGCTATGAGTACGCACGCTTTTCACGCCTTTTTTCTATATGGAATGTATTGGCGGAAATGAGTCACGTCAAAGTTATATTACACGTGTTAAATATAAAGAAATTCGTAATGATTATATTACATGAAAAACAAGCGATGTCATGTGATAAAATCAGATCTAGCAAATTCAACGATAATGCTACCAAGACCCGTATCTATATTCACACAAAAGTAAAAACACTCTAGAGGCCACATTTTTATATGAATCTTTATAAAATTTGGTCAGAATGCTAGTTAATTCGAGTGAGTTTAAAACTGAGTCATATTAGGTCAAAATTAGAAGTATGTCCGTCCGTCTGTCCGTTTGTCCGTCCGTCCGTCTGTCTGTCTGTCTTCCGGTAATGTCAAACACCCCCGGGGACGTAGACATGGTTGCGCGTCAAAATCGCAAGAAGGTTTAAAGAGTAGTTTAAAAAGATTTAAAAGAATGTTTAAAAGGGTTAACTAGAAATACATTCTGCATGCCCACGGGCAGATGTCGAGCCCGCTTTGTAGGTTTAAATTTTCACAGAAAGATTCATAATGGACATTTGTGAAGATGAAAGAATGATAATGACCTTGACCTTTGATATTGTGACCCCAAAAACAATAGGGGTCATTTACTCAATATGGGTGATCATCCTATCAGGTTTGGCAGCTGAAGGTTGAACAATAATTAAGTTATTGAGCGGAAACCGTTTTCAGTTTTAAGGTCTATGTAACCTTGAACTTGTTATTTGACATTTGACCTCTAAGTGTGACCTTGACCTTTGCCACAGAGACATAATTTTTTCGCGCGACACACCGCCTTGCCATGGAGAACATTTATGCCAAATTATATTAAAATCCCTCCATCCATATAGAAGTTATGCTCCGGACACGGATTTTGCGCCGACTCCAAGTGTGACCTTGACCTTTGACGAGCGGATCTGGGTGGTGTGCGCGACACGTCTTCTAATTAAGGTTAAAATATATCTCAAGTTAATGTTAAATTCCTTCAAAAAATGAGCGAGATATTTCGTCACGCAATCTGATTGGCACATACGAAATAAACAAGTCTCCGTGACGTCATATGGGCTGGCCACCGCTCTTCCGAATAACGGACGCGATCGTCGTGTTAATAAGATGCAATCGATTTTCTTAGAAGATAATCCAATAAATCGACTATTATTCTTTTGATATAAGTAGAAATAATATAAATGATAATATAAATATAAGAAATGAACGCCTTCTCGCTATAGTTCAACGGGTATATGAATACAACAAGTAGCGTGCATAGTTAACGTAAACCCCTTCGGGGTTTACGAACTATGCACGAGACTTGTTGTATTCATATAATCGTGAACCGACGCGAGAAGGCGTTCATTTCTTAAATATAGCTGCACTGAACTGCTCAGGGGTAGGGAGGAGGGCAACAGTAAGTGGTAGGTTGTTCCAATGGTACACAGTCCTGGGGAAGAAAGAACATTTATGATAATAAGAGGTTGCTGTAATTAACCTGTAACTCAGATCTTTTGCATGAATTGCTTATCCTTTTTGTGCTAAATGATTTCTAAAACCACTTTTCGAATGGTCATGAAAAGAAAAAAGGGATAATATTTTTAAGTCATTCATCATTGCTAGTTCCATTAATCTGTGTGGGACGTTTAATCACTATACAACTTTGATGACTACGAAAATGATTCAAATCACTAACAAACACTTGTCACTTACAGTGCACTTACAGTGATTCTGCTTGTATAATTAATAATTATTTAATTTCAATCGCAGAGAGGTTTATATAGTTGACTCCTAATCCAGTTGCACAGATTCGATTCTTAGGCGAGGAAGCTATCGAAGTATGTTACATCAGATCAGGATTAGACGAGTTCTGGTAAGAAGTCCAACGATACTAGATTGAAATCCAGCCACCCTCGCCCCCTGAAAACTAGCTAGTTCTGTGATTATAAATATTTTTGATTGTTGATATTCAAACAGGCCGTAAATTACAACAAGTAGTTGCGTATTTTGTTGATGGAACGTTCCTATGCAGTCCATCGCCTATGTTTTAAATGATAAACTGAGCAGCGCACAGTTTGTATGCCTGTCACCCATACACGACCCTGGTAGGCGTCGAACTCACAACGGTGAGGGGCAAGTGATTCTCGGTCGGAGACTTTAACCATTTTTTCTTTCCACACAAATAGGCATCGGTAGTGGTAATCCCTGAAGCTTGGATCAATTCCATCTAACTGCGGTCAAAAAAAAACGTGCAGTATGGACGCATGCACGGACGGGTGCCATCTCTCCTCCGATGTCTATGGATGAAGATAATTATGTTGTGCAAGTGTACCTTAGATAGGTTAGGTCAAGGTTTGGATTGGGGGGGGGGTCCTTATTCTATAGGGGGTCACATTTCTACGTGAGGGGTCATTTTTCTACGTGTGAGGAGTCATAATATAATGACCCCCCAGTCATAATATAATGACCCCCCGGTCAATATTTTATATAAAATAATGACCGGGGGTCATTATTTTATATAAAATAATGACCGGGGGGTCATTATTCTATGGGGGTCACTTTACAACGTTACACCGGCATTTGGGGGTATTCGTCACTCCTGTGACAGCTCTAGTTATTTTTATTTTCACTAACAAAAACTATTAACAATCAACAAAGAACAATAAGGAGGTAATAAAACAAAGCAATTTTGGAAAATAGTGCCACGTACTTGACTCATGGAAAGTATTAAATCTATTGGGCATAGAAGTAGTTTTCATATTTTTTTCAAAAACCAAGGATTTTTATTATGTTATATAACTTCAATTCGTAAACTTGTCGAACGTTATCAATAGGGAATTAGGCTCTTCACGTACAACAAATTACAACTCCAAAGCAATACATTAAAAAATTAGAAACAAATGCAATTGTTTACATTTCAAGAATGTTTATAAATCAAACCAATGCAAACGAATAGTGGTGTCAACTAATTGACTTATAGTTAATAAGTAACATTGATAATATGATAAGGAAAGTGCACACTAACGGTCAAACACATATATCAGCATATACAAATATGTACAGTGACAATACGTCAGAACCAACCACATTTATTGACATCAACAGCACAACAACATTTAAATGTTAACTAGAGATCCTGTCAACTAAACGTAGTTTTACGATAATCCAATTAATAATTTAACTCTTAAACTTTAAATAAAAAACATCAACAATAACTATGGTCCACTGCCACGGCATGTAACAACGACTTTGTTTACATTGCAATGAAGCCTGATTAGTAAATCTTCTTCAAGGCGCAAACAATTGCTTACAATGAAAAGGTACCTTCATAACAGCGGTCACAATGGTGTTCACATTAAGGACACATATCGTTTCCTTCCAGGTAGGATCAATTGCATTGTCACAAAAACATTATCTTAAGCTGCTTAACACCTGGTCCAGTTGTATAGCCTTATCCAACCGAACTTGCGGTCATTCTCTTTGCAATAAACTGCTATTATCACGACATCCATGAACATTAATTAATTAAGAAAAGTATTGTACTATAAGGCCTTTAATATGTTCATCTCACCAGCTTTATATAAAACACAAGGACAGTAAGATGAATCAAAGGTTCAGTTCAGTCAGTAGCGATCATATCAGCTCACCAAAAGAGAGCATTGTTCTGCAATATGAGTCAACACTAGTGTCCGGTTCCTTTTCTGGTTTCTTAGTATTGATTTGAGCTAATTCCTTTGTCATGACATTAACTGTTTTTCTTTCATACAACTTAGGTTTTTCTCGTGATTTGGTTTGTATTCAAGAGTTTTTCACCTGGCTGTGTTCCGAGATATCACACTGAATGGATTTTACTTTTAATCACACTGAATGGATTTTACTTTTAATCACAACATGTATACACAACCTGGAACAGCCACATTAGTAGAATGTGCGTTAGTAAAGAAATTCAGGACGAGCAGGACTGTCAAACCAATCACAGTCCTCCGAAAGCGCTACCGGCCTTCCAACAGGTAAAAGCCGAACCATTCCTTCCATGTGGGTCCCGCCTGGTTAAAAGATAATTAAAACTTTAAAAAGGCCTATATTCAGAAGAATTTTAATGAAAATATAATATCTAGATGTTTGATAACTAACGACGTAGGTATGTTCGGCCATTTTTCTACCGCATCTATCTATGTGCATAACTCCCGTGATCGAAAAGAAGCATATACATATCTGCCGCCTTTACAGGCCATACAAATATAATGCATCATTTTGTTTATATTTAACATCCATCCTCTGAACAATTTTCATCATTGCTTAGGAAGCTGCCTGTTTTACAATATTTTTTTCTTGTTAATGACAAAAAAAAACATACATGGAAAATAACTACATAATGATCATACTGTTAAGCCTAGCCATCTCGAATTTATAATGAGGGTCTTCTAAGAGCCGTGTGATGTTGTAACAGAGAACGCCGTCCTGTCCGTCTGTGAATTCGAACTCCCTAAAAGAAAAAGAAAAACAAGTTTGTGTTTTGTGAAATGTGAGTAAATGCAACCTTGCCTAGAAACGTCAAGTTGACTGTTTGAAACAATCTTTACCGTAGCAGTTTCTAATTTAACGTGTTTTGTGAATTTAGTCTCATTTGATTTATGTATGTTTATTGAAAACAGATTTTAGTTGAAACACACAGCGTTGGTCTTAAGCTGGTTACGCAATTAAAACTATATGCAGGGTATTCAGATCATTTCGAGACTCTCTAGTGAGAAAATGGAAACCAATTATGTGTTAAAAATGATATATTGAAGTTTGAAAATGCCAGGATTATGAGAATCTCGTCTGATTTGCAGGTAAAAACTCAAATATCATGAAGTTTATTGCATTAAACTTGTAACCCAATATACGGCTTTATGGCGTTCGTCTTACAATACATGCTCATCAGAACTAAAACATGTTAACATATTAACGTATACACACCGCAGCACGTAGATATCACCTTCCTTTACGTTACAGTCAAATTTGTGCTCACGTCCGTCCATGAACGTAAACGTAAACGTCTTCTCTGCGAACGTGACGTGCCTGGCCTTATGGTGCGTAAAATTCCACGTGCGATGAAGCTCGTCTGGAAACACGCAACGCCGCTCTGAAAAATAGCAAAATGTAGCACAACATAAACACATTTAAGTGTATAACTTGTTTGTCCATTATTTATGAAATTGAACTGTATGACGTCAATTTTCTACCGAGCGTGACATTTCACCAAGATTTCACTCCGATTGTATTATAAATAAACGTTTCGTATACGTTACTTGTACGTGTACGTGCCGACTTCGTTACAATCTATGTCATTAAAGGTTTGTGTAAAAGGTACAAGTTTAACACGTAGACTCGAGCAAACTGACATATAACGCAACGGTACTGGTATAAACAAATCACGGGGAACTCGATTGCGAGTGTCAGTGAGCTTACAATTACGCTATATATATAATACTAAATACTAGTGGCTGTTCAAAAGGAATGGCTGGGTAATTTTACACGTACACGTATACCTAGGGTTTCACAATATTTTTACTGCGGAACTTACATTGTGTCGTATATAAGTCAATTATTAAAGTATTGTACAACTCAACGAACATTTTGTAGTTTCACAATACTGTACATGCATATTTCTTGATTGTTTCATCTTACCTGCGCGAACAATTTCTGCGTAGTCATCTTTCTGGTCCGCGGCTTGAACGCACGTGTCATTCAGTGTCGGCCAGTTAACGGTGGTACGAGGGAGGAGTTGTGGGCCGAGCAGGTGACCCTCATATCCAACCGCTGAAACATAAATATCGCTGAAATTCAATACAAGGTATCACAAGTGTTTCTCAAACAGTTCAAACAAAGAAATGTAATTATTATCGCATATATGTACGTTGTTATCAAACTGGCAGTGAGTTATTTCGTATTCCCGCCCGTGATAATCTACGCCAACATCAATTGTTCTTGATTATACGACTGTAAAGGAAATCATCAACAATTGACTTTTAATAAACATAGATTGCATTCAACATTATGAACATAATAATTATTTGTTTCATTTGACGCGCTTTACGACAAGGACACCATGCATGTTACCGTTGAGCCTGACGATGCTGTACTCGCCGACAACACTGTTCCCGAAGATGGCAGCAAACCCCAGACAGAGAACACCGGAACCCTGGATCCCTATGCTTGTCTCCGTGCTGAAATCAAGTGTTCGGTTCAGTTAATATGAGTTTAGTTAAGATAAGTTAGATTTAGTTTAAATTTGAAGTTTAGTCTTGTTTAATCTAAAGGCACGTTATGAGGAATGTATGACTAGATATGCGAAACCAGTACATGAATCTGTTAAGAGATGGTCATTGTTGGTGCAGGAGCCAGGAACGACATGGGTGACAGGCAGCCACCTTACTGAATATTTTATTGTTGATTTTTAAGTACGGCGTATTATGTTCCGCCTAATAGCTTAAGACTTATATATTCATAACATTTCACAGCCATTCTTTACTCCCATAATTCTATAACGATATAACTATATAATATACAAAATGTTGTATTGCACAAATCCATATGTACTAATTATATCAACGTGAACTTATGTTGTCTAAAATATTGGAATAGTAGTATTGTTTAATCTATTTTTCTAAACCTTCTGGAAACATGTAGACATACCAGCTAGTTTATAGAACCATTGATAACATCATTCTCCGAGAACGTACATTATTATGCCTTTAGTTTCACTATAATTTTAATCACCAGAATTTGATATATATTGGTTAAAACAATTTCAGATACACATTTGAAGTTCGGAATTGTCTTAAAATGTCAATAAATTCCCGAACCCCTTGAATTATTTCTTTTTAAAACAGCACGTTTAAATGAAAATGAATGTGTTCATGAATAGCGTTAAACATTGGAAGTGAAAGGTTGATGGATACATTTCAAGAAGTTTTGACATCCGTTCAACCAGCAACCGGACGGAAGGATAGCAAAATACGGCTACATATTATTAGCCAATCTCATATTTGATTCACATCCTTGTAATTGTCAAATTCAAACTAAATAAAAGTATTTTTATTTTGTATTAAAGTCAATGTCTAGAGTAAAACATTTTTTATAAATGATTGACCGAGGCCATCTAATATCCTCATGCATAAATCACGAATGGACCTTCCACACGATTAAAGCACGGACTGAGAAATACAAAACACATAATTCTCAATGTGACAGAGTGTGGTTCCATTAGCCATTCAGGCAATTCATGTAAATCAGAGTCAGCCTTTCTTCCATCAACTGCCAGAGAGGCGCACGATTCAACTACGTTTCATACTATCCGCCACGGGCTACAAGTAAAATGTGTTTTCATCCACTTTCATTAATGACCGTCGCGATGTTTAAGAACAAGCTAAAATGACATGATGCTCATAATGAAGGTTATTTTTTCGGCTTCATTAATTCTGACTCCATTTCCACCCGAGCGGACCAGCAGCGATGGCTGCCAAGCCGTTCACATCAATTGCTCTAAGTGATCCCAGTAATACCCAACGGTCAAACCAGATTGCGATAACATTATTGTATAGCAGGTGTCATTATAGGGCGTTTGTCTCACAAATAGGCGATTTACTTTATACCGCTCTTACGTGTTTCGTCATTCCACATCCATTTAATTGGATATAAATCGTCACATCGGCATAAACAAGTCGACATGACTACATTCCTTCGTCGTCAATTTTTCATAATTATGTATCATTGATATATGGATAGACAATTTACCCGAGAAGAAATGTGTGTCCCCTACTCTCTAAACACCGGTAGCGGATCCTGGTCAAGTTGGTTTTTCCGAGATACCTCGCCGTCATTGAGTGTGCCCGGATACGCAGTCGCTCGCGATCGGGCGTCAATAGCGTCCATCGGTCTCTGAGGCGGCCGGGAATGTCGCATGTGCCGTTCAAGTGGCGGGGAGGGCTTACAGCCGGAATGTAACGCTGTGAGACTCGCCGAGACTCCACAATGTACTCGCACGATAGACTGGGTGTCGCTGCAATTCCAGAGCTTATGAGTATGAATTTGGTATGATAATATTTGAATTGGTCTCTCAACCTTTTTACAGTTCACACATTGTCATTATTTTGAATTAAATTTCGAGGTGTTCACTTTGATCCTCACCTCAAAGAATTTGTCAGTATCAAAGCTCATAAAAGATACCTTGTGTCTTGTTTCATATGTATTGTATTAGTATTACATCTTTCATTTTCTTTTTATACAGAATTTTATTTCTTTTCTTTGCTAGAATAATGATAGTTTCACTAATTAATGGCAAGTCAATACGACCATGCGCACCCAAAAACATTACGTCAACATTAAACCTACCTAGGTCGGCGACGGCAGCGATCACCACAACGATCTTTGTCTGTGTAAAGCATAAAGAAAATGATTTAAAATATGTACTATATTTTTTTCAGAGGTACATATCATGATCTACATCATTTTAGTGTTGAACTATTTTTTATAATACAGTCGTTTACCATTTATATACACTATTAGACGCACTGTAGATATTTATTAGTTTTAGTGTTGACATCTCTGTTAAGCATTTCCACGACGTTTATTTGAAGGCGACGCGTTGTCGTTAACTGGCATCAATAATGTGTGGTTTACGGTGTTCCCAATTTGTTTTCAGCAGTGGGAGTCATTAGATTAATGTTCTACTCTTAAAATATACGAACCTTTTTGTCAAATATTAAACTTATTAAACGTTCCTGTATGTTATGAGTGTCGGAAATGCAGATAAATTACGTTTCAATTTTCGGTCTTAAATATTTTCATATAAAATTTATTTTGCTGATTCAACAAAATGTTTTCAATAATGTTTTAAAGTAACTGTAGTTTAATACAACAACAGCTTAAGCGAATGGACATTAGTTGTTTGATGCTGTCTGTCTAAATGTATGGTATCTGAACCAACATTAAGCAAGTCTAACATGTCAATATACCCTAATAATAGTTGCAATGGCAGACCTAAAAGGCTGGTATCATTTATTTTTAATTAGGTACAATCCATCGACTAAGTTAGTAAGTATTATATATTAAACAAATAAATTAGATTGCTGTGGTATAAGATGTTATTGTTAAACTTTTAAACCTGAACGTCAGCAAAATGGCATCACCAATAAATGTGTAAAACCAAAAAGAGATACGCTGAAAGCATGTAGTTGGCACTCAAATTGCATACTTGTATCCTGCTCATGAATTACTTCCAACTGTTTTTATGTTACTTATGTTATATTATATTAGTTTGTTTTTACCACGAGTGAACATCATAAAAGGTTTCGTAACAAACGCAGGCATATTCATAACTTGTGTTGATCTTTTGTCTTCTAGTCCATTAAGCTTTCTAACTATCGATTTATTCTTTCCTGGACCTTTATTTTTGGATCTTTTTTTCCTCGTCGGTGAAGGACTGCACGACATATGCGGGACAGCGTGACATGTACTTAGTTTTATATTTCTCAGAAAACCTCATTAATTCATACGATTACAATCAATAATTAATGTTATATACAACTGCTTTCGTCTAACAATAGAGTTATTTTGCATAAAGAGATTAGGGTTAGTAATGTTCGCAACGATGTATATAAATTTTGCTGAACTAATTTGATGAAAGAACACGGTAAGTCTTTCTCATTGAAATGCATTTAATATCCATACATAACAAATGGTTAATCATATTGTAATGTTAAGTTTCTACTCATAACAGATATGATAATACAATATCATGTTGTTGTTTTTTGTTCCACAACATGAGATTCTGGCCAATCATTACAGTGTGTTCTCCAACTTCGCAAAGTTCATATTAGTTTTAAGTTTAATGTTGTGTTTGCTTGAGAATGTCTGAAATGGTAACAGGAAACAGTTTTTTGTTAAACAACATCGGCGTGATTGTTTTTCTGTATAACATTTTTAGAAGATCAGACGATCTTTGCGTATACAAAATTACAATCTTATCATAAATATAAACTGTGATACATGCACAAAAGTCATTTAATTAGGTCAGTTTAATGTCTTGTCTTTTATGAATAACATCTTAATACCCAGCACATTTCCGTTATTACTGCAATGTTCACGGTCATAAATGTGATATGTAAAAATGAACTATTCCCCGTAATAGTATTAGTTTTGAAAACCATATATTGTTCAACTCCTGATCACAAATTTCGTTCAAATCATTTTGAAAGTTTAAAAGCAGTCCAAGCTGTGTTTTTTTCTGAGCTGTAATGAATCATGTATAGTTTTTTAACGGTACGGGGATCACAACACTTCTTATATATTGTGAACTGACACAGCATGTAATGGAACAGATGACAGCCTATTAAAACATACACCGACGCCTCAGCTAGAAACTAAGAGTTGCCTTTTTGTTTACTGAGTTCAGTCTTCTATAACATACACTAACACTTCACCTTTCTTGTTCTTCCAATACATTGTATAGAGTGTCTTTCTTGCTTATTGGGCTCTTTTTACAATTATCAGCATTGAAAGTTCACAACATATATAAATCATGTATTTCACACTTTATCACACACGTTTTTACCATGTTAATTGGATACCCTTGCTTGTACTGCATAAGAGGATTTCCAATAATACAATCAAAGATATATCTTATTGTCAATGCAAATTTTCTATTGAAGCTTAAAGCGTTAAATCATAATTTTTTGATGGTGAATTAGATTACTCACTGCCTATTGTAATGTTCTCGGAATCATCGTGTGAATATACTCTTTCCGAAATACGATACGTGTTACGTGTTATTTTCGTGTTTTGATAAAACAATCAATATAATTCTGACTTGATATAAATTCCAAATAATAAGTCATTTTCGTCACCATTGTTTGTACGACACAGGCTAGCCTAATACCACCAGGGATGCTCGGACAATGGGCTTACATCGATTGTATTCCTTTTAAAGTGGATCTTACGCAGCCCACTGTAAAAAGCTTTTCTCCTGTAAATCATCACGTACATTAAAACTTCCTACTGTGGTTGAAATTACTCAAAGTGAATAAATAGATGGAACATCTTTCACTGTTCAACTAATTATTTTTCAGGTTTAGAAGCGTCGAGTGCGAAAGGCCAAGAAGACATCAGAAAGAAATATCCTGGCATCGGTTCCACGACGACACCCTTGAGAGTGTTGAAGAGCATACGCCAGTAAAGAATATGCCATTTAAGTTATGGGATCAAAGATAGATAAGTACCATTGTGTTTTTGATGTTAGGAATAGATATCCTGGTTTTTGTCCCACGACGTCATCCAATTCAATAAGACAACATCGTAATGTAGTACGAGTACGGAGCTACAGCAGCTTAAAATCTTTTCAATTACATACAGTTTCGGCTTAAATAGTTCAATCTTCCGGTTTTGAAAATGTTGACAATTAAAAAAATAAAAAAAAAATATGGTTTCAGATAAGTTTCATCTGGGAAGTTTGCATGCTAAACAGTAGCCATGCAATGGATATTACATCATCATCTATATTTCTGACATTTTTTCTGTGACCTAGGCATAATTTGTCATTGTCAGTATTTTTCTTGGTTGTCCTTTATTTTTCATCATATGAAGCTATATCCTTAGTTTTTGTATATTGCTCAGTAACGGAATATTGAAATGCATTCATATCATGCTAGTTCGACTTTTATGTATTCCGAGATAATGCAAGAATGAACCATTTTCTGATATTGTTTGATGTTGCTTGGTACCTTCATACACTCATCGGTATATTTGCAATATAATGTTGTATCATGTCATATTTAAATGTAAAGGTAAGAATTCATCTGTTTACAAGTTCGTATTTCTAACATTACATTCATTACCACGGCGTAGCAAGGTCAATAACATTACATATGAAAAATAACCCAGACGTAGATGGTCCCAAGCCAAGAGCTTTTTGTTATGAAAAAGGAAAATTTCATTTGTGTAATATAATCGAAGATGAGTATCATTTTGTCCTTGAATTTACAATATACACACAATAAATAGAATTATGTATAACCAAACGTGACAAGATATGTAGAAATAATCACATCATAAAATGGCAATCCAAGTGTAAATGAATAACTTACGATGAATGTCTTAAGGCAACTTACGCTTTGTATGATTTTTTTAACCATCCGTTGGTAACGACTATCAATTTGTAATTGTATTACTTGATTTTTGGCTGGCAATTGGTGTTGTAACGTTTTATCAGTTGTATACACATGAGGTATTGAAATTTCTTTTTAGCTTCTTTCAAGTTTTAATTGAGAAAATACTATTTTTTTACTGATCATATTTGAAAATGTTGATATTGGTGCAATGAAACTGGCATGACGAGGAAACCTGTATGAGTACTGCAAACGATTTATGATCTGAAAAGTGGAGATTGTAAACTGCAGGTGGTGTTCTGCAAAATAGTTAAAGGGAACTTTATATTTCAGACGAATATCTTTAGTGATTGTCGTATTTTCAAATACACCATCATTCATAAGAACAATAAACATCAATTGCTATAAATTTCCTCAAATGATACATGTGTATATTATTAATATTTTATTTGAAGTAAGATATTTTTAAAATGTTGTAGCGCAAAGGTTACATATACAGGACAGTGACTCATCTTTTGTCTGAAATGATGCTTGAACGTCATTAATCAACTAAGGTACTAATATGATCAATTATATCTTCACAGATATGTATCATTAATAACTTTATAACATTTTAGATTACACAAGTCGATATATAATGCCTAATGGCAGTTAAGTAAGGCATTATACAGTAATAAAATCCATGGTAACCCGTGTATTCACTTTTCAAAAGTTATAACATCTAGTTGATACTCCCCAACTCATCAAACCCCATAAGTAGCATACTATATAACCTGAGCTCGCAGACACAAGTATTTTTGGCTCACAGGACTTACAGCATAAATTGTATTTGAAAATTTCCAGTTGCATCCTGATACCGTCAAGTACCGAGTTAATTTGAATCAATGTGTTTTTTTCACTGTATATGTAAAAGGCAAACTGAGATTGATCATTTACATTCATACTGAAATTGTAAGATATTTTACCAAGATGGACCGGAAAAAACTGCACAAACGCGTTTTGTCAATATATCATATGATCCACACACGTACAGGCACTGAATTCCACCCACTTATCGAAGGCTTATGCTGGATCTTATCTAGTAGCAATGTATACATATATACATTAAATTGACGCGATTAAGACGTATTATTTTTGATGGCAGTGGTAATGATGAAACTAAAAGAAAATCTAGAGAAACAGAGCAACTGGTTTCATTTCACGGAATTTTTTAGAACAGTATATTTTATCGGGACGAATTGGCACCCTCTGAAAATTGTTGGCTATAGGCTCTGTATCAGTTTATACGTTTTACTTTACACGTTAAACATTTATACGATGAATCACCACTCAATCTTGTCTTAGTCCATCAAATGGACACGATAAAGAAGGACTCTTATGTTTATCAGACGATGAAGATTGTGTGGTAATAAAGGAACTAGAATGAAGTAAAACAGAGCAATTGGTTTTGTTTTAATGGACCCTTTTAGGACGGCAAATTTTAGTTTTCAGGAGGAATTGACACTATCCGGAAATGGCTGGCTAGCGGCTCTGTTGCAAGTTACAGTTTTAGGCTTCCCAAAAAACATGCTTGTCGTACCCACAGCCTTTCAAGGCTTTCAGCGCGCTTTCATGTGTTTATGGAACAGGAATCATGGCACTGAAATACCCTGATTCGATATGTATTTAATGGAACAAAAAGAAAAATACCTTCTAAAATATGCAACATCAATTTATCAAAAAACTCAGTCGTGTTTTTTTCTGGATACCTTTTATCGTGTCCTATGGATTTATTGACCCATGGGTAATAATATCATAACGCATAAATTAACAGGTCATGCATACATTGTACTTTGCTTCAGCTTCTTACCTGCTTTTTACTTCGGTCCTTTTGTTAAACCGAATATAGAAAAGTATCAGCATTGAAAGTTCTCAAAATCTATGAATCGTGTCTTTAAATTTTAACCCACACCTTCTCTATGTTGGAGATAGTGTCTTCATTGCGATTGTTTTACTGCATTAGTATATATCTTTTGAGACTATATAAAGCATGTTTCAGTGCATTAGAAAGGCAAATTTTCTGTTGCAGCTCGTTGTAGCATTACATTATATTTTCGGCATGGTGAATTAAATAACTTACTGCCATTTGTTAGATCTCGGGATGTTCTTACGCAATGCATCCTTTCCGAAATGCGATGTCTGCTCAATTTGTTCAGAAGTACCTGATATGAGTGAAGAATTTTCATATAATCTATAATTGGCTGCCAATGTTTGCGGCAATAGCGTTTTAATTGTTTAAGTATTCTGATTTCGCAATCAATATACTATTAACTTCATATGAATGCCTAGTGTTTTCGTGAACAAATAATTATTTTCGCGACAATTGTTTGTACGTTACAGATTAGCCTAATGCTCGGACAAATAGCTTACATCGATTTCGTTCCTTTTCTAGCGGCACTGTGAAAACGTTTTCGCCTGTAAATAATAACGTACAAAAATAACTCCCACAGTGCTTTTATGTATTGAAACCTATCCGTCTGTGAGTACATTGATGTACAAAACAGTATTCAAACTCCCACTGTTGTTCAATAATAGCAGGTATAGAAGCGTCAAGTATGAACGACCAAGAACAAATATACTGGTTTCTGTCCGACGACGACGCCCCATTAAATATTGTAGTGTACGCCAGAAGTAATTCCGTTTATAAAAAGAACACGCAATGCATGTGCTTTGCTCAAAAATGAGAATCATTCTTGTCTTGAATGTATTATATAGTCTGATGTCAAAAGGAGACATTTTAGATTCAGTTCCCAATTAAGTACATAAATGCGCCTTAGAGAATTGATTCAACTGCGTCCAACTGTGTATAAACATTTCAAAATTTAAAAACACATGTTAGATCAAATGTTATTTTTATTAAATTATTTTTTATTTCCTAACCAGTAGTCATGCAAAGAGTTTGGCAATACTGTCAACATTTTTGCTAATATACTGTCCGTGTTTCCTGACCTAGGACCATACGCAATTAACATTTTTAAGACACTTCTAAGCTGTCCATGCTTATTTTTGAAAATGATTATACTGATCCAAGAAAAATATTTCAGTTGGCCGGACGAAGACAACATTATTTGTACTCCAAACGCCTTAGATGCTTTAAAATTAAGTTATTTAATTGTAAGATATGTAACAGCATAAAGGTGATATTGTTTATATATACTGACATATTCAGTTGATATTTGTTTTATATTTTAAATACTGTATGGTGAATAAGTGCAATGAATTGTTATCACACTGTACTACCCTCAGGGTAGGTATAGACTATTTAAAAAGTTTGCAGTTTAAATGCATAACATTTTTGAAATATGAGCTGTGAAGCCTACACATACAGGCATTTGACTCATCGTCTGGTCAAAACTGATGTTTGAAATCCATCTGAGCACCAAACAACACAGTACAGTTCGTATGTATCATAAACGAAATTTGACAGGCGACCCAGGTATGATATCAGGCATGGGCTCAAAATGTGAGTTTGGTTTGTGGACACCAAGCGGGATAAGTGGGTTTTGTCCTTGTACTCTAAATTCCCACACAACGCAACACCACCATCTCGCGTAACATTGTGCCAAAAAGCGTGATTAATATAATGTTGTACTAACTTGTTTCACAATCGTTGTAAAATAAATAAGTTCAAATTTACTTACAAATATTGACACTTCTTATTGTAATAAATCGTCCCCCACCACCCACTAATGTAACGGACATCGTCTAGCATTTGATGTATTCAAATGTTTGTGGAAGCACCCTGATACCTTTTGCAACCAAGTTAGTTTAAACAGATGTGTTGAATACGTAACCTGTTTGAAAGAGAAATATACTGACCTGAACAAACGGCACATACGCATTTTGGTAAAAAATATGATTAACACACGTATAGACACTAATTGCCATCCTCTTGATGAAAGCTTATGTTGGAGCTTATCTAATAACACTTTATATATGTATACAGTTAAACACCACACACTCTTGTGTTAGTCTAGCAAATGGACGCGAAAATGAAGGATTCTATTTTATGTCAGACATCTCAGTCTTTGCGGTAATAAAGAAACTAAAAGGTAGTAAAACAGAGCAATTGGTATCGTTTCCATCGAACCTTTTAGGACAGCATTAAGTTGACGGGAGGAATTTACACTGTCCGGAAACGGCTGGCTGGTGGCTCTGTTTCAGATTGTTGATCTATGCCATCGTGTGTAGTACAGAAACAGTATTGTTTTATTGTGACAGAATGAATTTCTTGGTGTTGCTGATTCGATCAAGTGATTTAGCTGATTCAACTTCGTGGAATAACTAACTTTATTTCGAGGCCGATATATACAAATGATACAAATTACATAGTTATAAGTGTCCAATGCAAAGTCAATTGTTTAGAATTTATACCTTAATATGGTAGATGTGACAACTCTAAAATTAACATACGGAAAAGATTTTGATAAATTGGTGGCGACTTGTAATTAACAACGATTTATCTGGTTTACTTGGATGGCACCACTATACGACACGATCTTTCTAATGGTTCGTGCATCTCATAAGTTCCAATGATTTACGCAGAATAAATTTCGAAGGTACCCTTCATGCACACAATTCCCAACCAATAGTTGGGGCAATAGGGTGCTAGACTGCATTGCTTTGGTACGTTTTTTTATACCTTTAAAGGTAAGCATGTGTATTTTTAAATAAAGATTATAAAAACAGAAATTTACAAAGTAATATACATAAAATGATTTGAGTTTTCATCCAGGATAGCGTTGGTTACATTGTCTCATAATAAACAACGTCAGAGTAACAAGGAATGTGATTTTCATTTTTAGCGGATGATCGCCAGTATCTTAACTATAGTAGTATTGAAATCTGAAAACGATCTTGAAACAGCTAACGGATTAATCGGACCTTTGGTATTACGCTTAAAAACGAAGCAAAATAGTATCACGAGATTACAAATTGAAAATATCGATATTAAGTTATTAACAATGACTGTTTTGACCCGAATTTTGATCGACTTGTAAGAGTAATTCATGCAGATACAAACCAGAATATATTGAGAGAAAGTAATTATTTATAACGATTCCGACATTGTCTATTTGTTTATTTGTTGTAAAACATAAATGCAAATTTTATTAAAATATACACGCTTTGTCAGCTCGCTCGAGACGCGATTAATGGGCAATGGTTGGGAAATGAATGGGCATTCCACGACTGTCGTTTAGTTGTCTTGTTTAAACTCAATATTTACGAATTGAAGTCTTTAATTTTGATATGCTGGCTCACAAATCTCGAATAAATTGCTGCTGAGTATTGTTCTTATACATTACAAATATTTAACAACGTTTGATAATATCTACGCTGGACAGAGAAGAATGAATCAGATCAAGATGGTGGGAACATTATCAAAATACTAGTGACTCTGGTATATCCTTAAAGTGCTCTACAATTTCGCAAAACTGCCTTTATATCACTGCAATATATTCTTAACTCGGTGTTAAGTTTGACAATGATGTAATTATTTATTTAAAGTGACTTTTAATCGAAAAACCGAGTCACAAATTTCAAGTCCGAAATAGTTAGATGCTTTCCATTTATCTTGCCCCCTATTAAGGCCCCATTAAAACATGCAATGTTCCCTTCTAGACACCTATATATCTATACGTAGAACAGTCAACTCAATACTATTGAAAATACACTTTTGAGCTCAATCCTGTTTTTGTTGGCGTTGCTGTTGTTCTTGATATTGTTTGCTTCCATTTTTTTATTTATTTGTTTTTGTTTTATTTTGTTGTTGTTTTTCAGTCCATTTATTCAGATAAGAGATGCCAGCGAATCGGTAAATTTGCTTCTAAAAATGCGTTTTAATATATATTTTCTCAATGCTTCTCTAATATTTTAGTATATAATAAAATGCAATAGTTCACCAAAAGAATGATTTCACAGGACATCCAATGTCTATTGTAGGCCTTGGTATTGCAACTCAACGTAATAAATAAAATAGTTCAAGAAAAAATGGTTTGAAAAATAAATCCAATATTTAAAACTTCGAAATAATTGTACATATGTAACCGGCATACTCTTTAGTACTAGTAATCATTTGATTTTTTTTTAGTTATCTATAATAATAAATTAGTAGTAGTAGTAGTAGTAGTAGTAGTAGTAGTAGTAGTAGTAGTAGTAGTAGTAGTAGTAATATTATTATTTTTATTATTATTATTATTATTATTATTATTATTATTATTTTATATCAAAAAAGTATAAGACAGATGCACCGGACTGAGTATTTTAATCTGGTAATCACCATCCCCTGACGTAAAAAATGACATCGTACTTACCCAGTATATTTCCATTATAACTGCAAAGTTCAAATTCACATTATCGATTATGAAAAAACCGTGTTCAACCCATGATTACGGGCTAAAGTTCTTTAAATCATTCAGAAATTTAGAACGCATGCCAAACTGGTGTGATTTGTCTGAGCGTTAAGGAATTACGTATATTTATCTCCTCATTGGATCAGGGAACACAACAGAACTGAAATATCCTAATTTGACACAGTATGTAATGGAACCAATGTCAGTCTTCTTAAACATTACTTGATACTCCGAGTTTCCTTTTTCATATACCGATATTTCTGTTGGTACACAAAGTCACTCTCTTTATTTCAAATATGTATTGGAATCATAAGGTCTCAATTCAGAGTTCTTACATTTCACCTTGCGCCAGTTTCTTACATGTTTTTACACCAAATATAGTCTGGCTATCAGCAATGAAAGTTCACACATTGTAATAATTAACTTCCACTATATACTGCCGTATCCCACACCTTGTTTATGGTAGTGAAATTGACTTCATTTGCCCTTCCTTATACTGCTGTAGTAGATTTCATTTGACATAAGAAAAAACATGTCCTATTGCCATTGAAGAATAGAAAACTTCCTGTTTGAGCTCATTGTATTATTACATTATATTTGTGTCGTGGTAAATTGTTAGATCTCGGAATGGCATACAAAATGCACTCTTTCCGAAAGACGATGTCCAAGGCATCTGATATAAGAGAGGCTTCTCCCTTGTTTTTATTATATCTATTGCTGCAACTGTCGTCGGCACTGCAACGTGTAAATTGTTAATGACTTTGATTTTGCAATCAATGCTCTATGAATTGTATATGAGTTTCTAGCTTTTACATGAACAATAAGTATTTGTCGCGACCATAGTGTGTTCGTAACAGATTAGCTGATGCTCGGACAAATGGATTACATCGATTTTATTCCATTCAATCGGTTTGGAGAGGGCCCGCTTTTGAAATTAGATGTTCTCTTGTAAATCATAACGTACACAAACACCTCCCAGAGTGCTTTTATTCACTCACCATTATCTGTGAGCATTTAGATGGTTAAAACTGCATTCATTGATGTTAAAAATTTGCAAGTATAGAAGCGTCAAGTAAAAAAGGCCAAACAAATTTCAGTCTTACGACGTCAACCAATTAAACTCGACAAACTCTAATTTGAGTACTTTTACGAAACAATTGAAATGAATCCGTCTAATTTTGGCTTAAACACTTCAATCTCACACTTTCTGCTTCTACAATGACTAGGTTCAAGGACTTAGGACCATCATAAAAGAAATAACAAATATAATTGATTTGGTTTCAATGTTATATATGAAATCGTGGATACAGATCCAAGAAAACTATGACAACTGGCCTGACGAGGAAACCAATGTGTGTACTACAAATGCATAAGAAGCTGGAAATTGGAGACGATTAGCTGCAAGTTGTATTTTTTTAAATTATATGGGTGATGTTGTTTATTTATTCTGAAATATCTAGTTGCTGGTGGTTTTTATTTCATGTACTGCATGATGCATTATAAGCGCAATGAACGATTTTTTCTCTGTCCTTCCCTTTAGAAGGTATACGGTATTTTGAAAGTGTGTATTTTATTAATAATACATGATCATTATATGATATGTAGCCTAAAAATACAGGAATTATATCTCCACTGATGCTTGTATCTTCCATCTTCTTGTGCTTAAATAATGTTTAATTAATCATTATACAGTACATAAATCCAAGATTATTTCGGGCAGCAAGCACTTTGTAATACTAACGAAACTAGATGTTAATAAAACAGAGTTTTTCTTGAATTTTCATGGAACATTTTTTTTAGTTCCTCTTCTCAGTTCTTATTGAATCGACTTTGGTGAATATAAATCTGTTCACAGAGATATACAATGGTTTGTTATACTAGTATTCTTTTAAGTTTAAAGAAGGTGTAATTTTCTTTCGCAAAGTTTAAACGATGTCTACGAAATAATAGATAATTGATCGAGAGAGACAGATAGATCGAGGACGAGAAAAAAAAGAGTGGGCCCGGAGTTTCTAGCCACCAGGTGTAAACAAAGTTGTCTTATTGATAGCACGTTTTAAAGAACAGATTGAAGGTGATTCTCTGGTTAAATCTTGCATTCGGTTCCATGCTTATATCTTAAATAGTACAAATTCGATAATTGTTGCGAGTTACACAAATTGTTACAAAAGATGCGAAAGTTTTTAAGTCTACGTCCTTGAGTTGTTTTCGTAGATATGTTAGAGTTTTTTCAGACACGTTTCTATTTATAATGTAGAGACAACTACTGTGGTGCTCTGAAGATTCTTCTAGCAGCTTCGATCTGTACTTTCTCTAGAATCAAATTGAGTTATGTTGTCCCAGCGAACGTCAGCATATACTAGAATAGGCCTGACTAATGGTTCATACATCAATTCCACAGAATCGAACCATGCAGGACACCTGCAGAGATAAAAAGGTAGTCGGATTGTACATGAGATGTGACGCCACATTGTGCCCTATCAGAGAGATAAGAGTGGAGCCAGCTAAGAAGTCTACAGAAACTATAATTTCTTTAGGAGTTTCAAATTGATGCCATACCCAATCGCACGCTTAACCAATATCACAGAAGACTGGTCTTATATATTGGTTTACATGTGATTCAATTAAACTAAATCCAGATGTCATGTTATATAAAGTTAAAGACGTATTTGAGGATTACTATTATGCTAACTTTGGTGATGAAACATTAGTGAGAGAGTGGTCTGTATTTAGCTGCGTACTGTAGATTATTAGTTTTGATGATGGCTCAAATTACCACTTACAAGAGACACAGCGAAAAAATGAATACACTAGAAGCAGATCATTCATCAGAGATCTATTGCAGACAGGATCCAGGATCATTCACAAGGTCCGGACAAGAGGTTTGTTCGAAGAGAATGCGAAGAGCATCAGATAGATAATTGCGGAGTGAGATCGATGTTCGATAACAGAGTCACATTTGCATCATTGTTTGCTTTTAAACGTAAATCAGATATAATATTAACTAACAACAAATCTAATAACTGGAACTTACTATGTTTACAGTTAAATGCTTTAAATTAACATTCTGAAATATAATCTCTACTTATAGCAATAATTGGGATTTTTGTTCTTAAGAGGGTGATCGCTTCTGTGCTAGAAATGATAGTTATATCGAAATCTTAAAACGATCTTGACGCAGCTATCGACTTGCTCAAATATTTGACGATATGCTAAAATACAGCTTTAAAGCGAAACAAATAATTATCACGAGTTAACACATAGAAAAAAAACGAAAGCTATGTTCCAGGATTTTTATCAGTTGTTTATTGTTATTCATACAGTTATAAACAGAAATTTATTGAGCCATGGTAATAATTTATAAGGATTCCGACATCGATTTGCTTATTTGTCTAAAAATGCAAATTTGATTGAAAAATACGCACAATGTCACTCGCTCGAGACGCAATATTAATGGGCAATGGCAGGCAAATAAATAGCCATTCCCTGCCTGTCTTTTAGTAGGGTTGTTTAAATGTAATATTTTTTCTGGCAAATAAATACGTGTCAGTCGAATGTTAATAAATATCGTGCAAAACATGTTTACTACCAGATTCTGTTTGAAATCTAAATGAAGTTTAATGTGTTCTAAGAATTAAATACCAAATGGAAATATCACACCTTAATTGAAACCATTGAAATGGCGTTTAAATTATTAGATCCCTGAAATCGACCACATTTTGTATATCTTACACAGCCAATCAAAGCCAATCAAATGCATTTAAATAAAATATATACAGAATGACAGATTGCTGAGTGGCAAAAAATAAAAATAAATATTTCGGAATATGCGAGTATGACCTTTGGTAGTTCTTTGGTAGCTATGGGGGACGTGAGCAATACTGTTATATAGATCTATATGAGGAAGGGATCAATATATGACTGGGATGAGTAACCAAAATGAATGCCGGGGATAAAATAACTACATACATTTAAAAGTTGAACACTTACAGCTTTGTTGGCAAGTCTAGCTGAAGCGTTGTCGAAGGGCTTGGGGGATTGCGGTGGTGTATTGATACTTTTTACTTCACCTTATTTGGGCATGTATTACGAATCATTTAAAAGCCTTTTATCAACAAACCGTGCAGTTTTGTACACGCTCAGGATGTACAATTGCTCTTGTTGAGGATTGGATGGCTTTCCTCAAAGTAAATATTTAAACACGTGCATTCAGCTTCCGGTTTTGGTGAGATGAGCGATTTGCAACTCTTGTGAGTCCTATTGGCATGTAAACATCATTTTCTGAGGGTGTTTTGTGGTCTCGCTCCAAGATTAAGATTTGCTATAACCCTACCCATATCATTTGAAAACCCGATTTTGATGCGTCCCTTAAAGAGACTTCTTCACATTCTATTGGGCCAGATATCGAAATGTGCAAGGAAAATTACAGGCATACAACATAACCAAAATTTGAAAGATATTGTAACATGTATCTTAATATTTAACCATGAATAATAATATACATGATTGTGCTATTAAATCAGTTTGGACATAATTGTAACGATAACCTCAAATACCAATTGAAATATATTAAAATACAAATGTTGGCATTGACCTTTGGTGTGGAGCATAATCCTTTAAATAGGTTACCATGTTAAATAAAAGAAACTGTTTACATGTCATGTATGAACTATTAGTCCTCATAAGAGTTAAGCCCCGTCTAGATTAGAAAGACAACTATAATAGAAGTTAGTTTGGCTATTGTCTATTCATTTCTTTGGTTTAAAAAACTGAAAATCATATTTTCATGCAAATCTATCAAACGAAAACATGCAGTTATTCCTAGCTCAATTAAGCTAATATATTTCTTTTCTACAAAAACGCTTACATTATATTAACCCGTTGCGTTCATCTTATATTACGATCACATTTTCGAATTCTGAGTAGTTGTAATATTCATTTTGAAACAAGGAGTTTAAATGGTAGGCTAAGGCAAAGTTTATTGGATTTTGCAAGTAAGCCTGTTGAATGTGATTTGTGACACTGAAAAAATATTTTACTGTATTTCTTGATCTTCTGACATATCGTCGTACTGTCTTTGATAGAAAGACCATATAATGCATGTCTGCTTTTGGTTGATTACTATAAATGAAATTGCTGCAACGAACAATTTAAAGGTTTAGTTGAATGTATATTTCGTATTTAAGCTTCTGTCCAGAATGATAAACGCTTATGTATTGATTTTTTGTTGCTGGTTTCTATCCACGTTTATGATTTCGATATTATACGAAAAAATCCAGAAATGTAAAGCTAAAAACTACAGAATTTATACAAGGTAGTTGTAGTTAAATCGTGCTAAAAGAGATCGCAATTGGAACAAGTTTGGAGTGGATAAGTAATCGAATTATATACTCACAGGCCGGGTGTCACGTAAAACAAAAGACGAGTTTTGCTTCAATGCGCAGCTACAGTATTTGTGTTAATGAAATGAAATTGAAACTTTAGCATTTAATTAAACCTAAGCTTGTTAGCGAATAATTTTATACTGTTTTGCCTCATTTTCAATCGGAATGTAATAATTATTATGGTAGGATCTTTTGATTTCGGAGTCTGCGATGGAAAATAATTGAAGATATGGAGTTACATTTAAATTGATTTATATCTGAATTGCATACAAATGTGTTGCTAATTACATGATAGTGTTGGCTGTCGTTTAATCATGTTTGCCAAAAGCAGAAAATAAATACATTATAGTAAGTAAACAAAATTAATGCATGCTGTACCAGTAGATGCTGTGCAATTTGTGGTATATACATTTGTGATAATAAAGATTAATTATTAGGTTTTAAAATTTAGTCTTTTAAAGTATGAACTCTATGATTTCCAAACGGTCGTGAACAATCTTCATTGGGGCAAGGCAAGCTGTGATAAATGGATACACTGTCCGGCACATTGGACCGACCTGTCGGGGCGAAACCGGACCATTCGTTGACAGACTGGCGAGCGGCATCCACCTCAGCGGGACTCTTGGAACAGGTAAACAGGCGTTGGAACTTCCTGTTTTGGGAGATCTCGAAATAATGTGTCAACACCATTTTCGAGACGTTACCAAGAGAAAAAGCATTGTTCAAGCATACATTGGCAGTGTTCTACCGCCCCTTGACACCGTCTCTGAAACAACGATAAGATACTTTTCCTTTTGTTGTATAATAGTTTTGAGCAGGCCTGTTAGCCATGTTCCTGGTTAAAATATGCTTGTACCATGTACATCTTGTATCGCAAACGTATGCATTGTCTAAACAACCCTTTCTTCTCGACATAACGCATTCGGAATTTCTCGGCCGTTTTTATCGAAAACAACCTCGGATGTATGCCGGTTCATCAGTTGAAGTAGTTTTTAGACTATCTGCGCATGCGAGCAGGTAGTCTTAAGACCACAAACTCCAAAGAACTACTTCTATTCATGTCGTTTTAACCCATTTTTGTCTCAATGCGCTCTAATTTTAGCAGAATTACCTCGAAACCATAAAAATAGATTGGTTGTGTTGCAGTCCGAGTATGAGTTTTTGCTTGTTCGGCTATTTCCGCGCTGTTATTATGTATCCCAGCGTTTTATTTTTAGCGGAATATAACTATTTTTAGATCGTTATATTTATCAGATCAATGAGGGTCAAGATAATGGAGGCTCTGGTAGGAAGATAACATATTGGTATTCACTCTAAGTTTAGCCCATGATGTTTCAGAAATGATTACCGACCGCAAGTGTCCCATCGCCTGCAGGATTTGTTATTATAACTTGACGTGACCCTGAAGCACGCTTATTTGTAATGGTGCTTTTTTATTTGACTTTTATGAGATAAGAAACAAAAATAATTGTCTAAGTGTTAAAATAGTTGTATCTCAGGTTTCGCATTGCTAATGCTTCAAATACCTTGATGGCTTTCTATCTGTACATTTAAATTTATTTTCGAGTATACGATGGTTGTCTTTAAATGGTAACTCATAAATACTAAATGACAATGATTTTTTTAAACATAATGGCAGTGCCATCTTTTCCACACTTAAGGGACCGTAGTTATTAGCAATACGATACAGTTATATTTCATGTGAATACTATTCATAAATAAAGCAGATCTAGGTAGGAGCTTGTGTTCGCTTATAAGCGCAATATCAACATTATATTTATCTAACATATTTGCTAGAGCCTAGATACATTGTAATTTACCTTCTACACAATGACAATATACTATTCTTTCTATGATTTTAGGCGTTTATATTTCTAATGAAATGTTTTCATTTTTTGCATAAAAGCTTCGTTCCGTTGTATTCTTGGCATAGTTTTAGACATTAGGCTTTCAATTTATTTGAGCACACATGCCCTGATACGACAGTGAGTCATGCATACGTTTAGTGAAGCAAAGTAGTTCGGATTAAACCTGTTTAACATCCAAAGAGTACGAAGCATTCATAACAGCACTAGTACTATTTCTACACAGGTACTTACATAAAACATTAATAACATTAAATTTATCAATAAACTTGAAAAAGCACAATCATATTCTCATTCATAAAACAGACAAGTTCCGATAATCTAAAAATAGATTCAACTACATTAACTTACCGGTATTCTAAACATAGTTTCTACATACATTAACTGACCATATGTTTGTCCTCACTGCGGGAAACGACCATCTGATAAGCTTTGCATTTTAAAAGGTATTATTGCTAAAGTTGCTCGTTAAAATAGAATCATTTTCCTTAAAGAATTAAAAAAAAAAAGTTCATAAAACTTGTCTTACGTATGCTATCTAATCAAAGCACCGAATAACCTTTAGACGCGATTGAATTGCTGAAGTTGTTTGTAAAAATAAATTCCCTAAACAAAACGTGCATGCTAATAAAACGAAATGATATATATATATATATATATATATATATATATATATATATGATGTATTGTATTTTCCTATCGTATGATATCTAATCAAAGGAACGAAAAACCTTAAGAAACGATTGAAATGGGGCATGCATTGTAACACTAAATACATGGGAATGGGGGATTACGACGAATAAGGGGACATTTACAAAAACAAAATAACACAAGACGCCATAAAGATATAGATATGTTTGTTTCCTCGCCCAGTGTGGGCACGAGCGCTTTCGGCACATTTTTCACTTTTATTTATGCGCCCTTCACCCATTCCCATAGTTCAAATAAAATTTGCCTCGCGCTTTGATTAAATTTTTGAAACATATCATTAATTAAATGTAGTGTCTTAGCTGGTGTTCATTGATCTAAGTTTAAATTAATTGCCAGTGAAGTGTATTATTGCAAGGATAATTAAGATTCCGAGAGTTAAGTCATAAAGTTTAACTGCTAAATAAAATTACTACGTGATCTACTTGCAGCGGACTTTTTGAGTATGTTAACCGTCCAAATACATTCGAGGTTGTTTTCGATAAAAATGGCCGAGGAGCTCCGAATGGATATTTCGATGTACGGAATAAATGATCTGACCTCAGTGTGCAGACTTAACAGCAGTTGATTTATTTGTCTGCGACAATAAGACATAGTTCCTTAATAGTATTGATTGTCCTTAAATCTATACATTTGTTTGTAGTTATGTATGAGTGGAACCCTGGCGGACGTTTACTTCGTTTTCCCGAGCCGCGGGGAGCAGCAGGACTCACTTCCAGCGCACAAGTTCGTACTGAGCATGCGCAGTGCTGTATTCGAGGAGATGTTTTACGGGCTGGAAGCGGGGAAGCAGGAGTCTGAGGTTATCGTGCGTGACATCCGGGCAACCACCTTCCGGACCATCCTTAGGTAATTCTAGTAGTAAATAGCAAGTGAACAAGGAGTGGTCGCGCATGGCTTGATTCCCGGCCTTGGCGCATGTCAGTTTGGTTTGTGGTCACCAAGCTGGACAAGTGGGTTTCCTCCGGGTTCTCCGTTATTCGCCACAACACAAGACCACACTGTCACATAACTTCGTGTCGACGAAAGTGATTAATAAAATGTTGTTATACTTTTGTTCACGAACGTTCTAAACCAAATAAGTTTAAACTGATACGGCTTGATTAAACCACGCTATGTCGATTCTGTGTGAAACGTCAATTGGTTCGAGGATCCTTTTTGCTTTGGTATTATCTTTAAAATCTGTTAATTCTTTGGATGTTGATTTGTTTCAACAGCTTCGTCACATTAAACATAGAAACATAACAATCATTTTGCGTTTTCTTTTTTAGCTGAAAACAATCTACGCCCCCCCCCCCCCACACACACGTATACTACTTATAATATATATATATATATATTCATCTTGAATTGCTACTACTACTTATTTAATGGAGATCTATATATCATCAGGTCAAAACTTTAATTGAAAACAGTAATTAATGTAATTTATGGTCAATTTTTAGCTATCATATTTCTCTGCTTAAATTTTATAATTCGATATGGAACATCTGAATACCCAAGATATGAATCAGTAAGGTAATGCAAGCATGTATAGCACTTGTTTTCTTGAAAATTTCTTGATATTTTAACTAAGCCTGAAGTAATTGGTATTTGACTGCATTGTTTTTTTTTTCTTTTTTATACGCTTCACAACAGTATCCTTTGCTCCATGGAGGACATTGGTTCCGTGTTCTATTGTATGGAATTGTGACATCAAAGGAAAACTTTCAAATCTGTGCATCTGTGAACTGTTGAAATGAAACTCCTATCGCTGAAAAATGAAAGGTGTGATGGATTTTAGAGTTTTGCAATATTTATGTCATTGATTTGTTTTGTCTGCCATGTTTACATGCGTAAAGTGAGCATCTGTCTGAAAAGGTGCTGGTAATGACACGGAAAAAATACGGCTTTTATATGCGGCTCGTTAATCACGCCTACTGCGAACACACAGACGCCATTTTTGGCCAGAGAAATATTACCGTTATTAAATTATTGTGTCAGAGTCATAAATTTCATCACTTCGATTTTATATTAACTTCATTTTTGGGGATATTTCGATCTGTGAAATATTTTCTATCGACATCAAAAACTCTCAAGCAACTAGGTTTATTTAATTAACTGATCAATTGATTCAATATTGTATTTGATTACATTTTAATATATCATGCAAATCATCCTTTTCATTTGCATTATTTGAAAAAGAAAACAAGACTCAGTATTCATGTACGTGTTGAATTAACATCGATAGGTCGGGAAACGTTTGTTAACAAACTCGCACACACTAGAATACCGCTATTCTTCTATCCGAGTGTTAAATGTGCACTCTCACAGATTGACCGTTTTCACAACTTGTGTATTTCTTGTCTTGGAATTGGCCATTTGTTTGGCATAAAAGATCATTTTTAACTTAAATATAAAAAAACTTCGATCTGATCTTTTGTCAGCAGTCTTAGATCGCCGGTTCTTTGACATTTACGCAAAATTGGCACATTCTAAGACAAAAAGCAAAGTGTAGGTCTAAGAGAAGATGCATCTAAATTTGAGAATACAGTCTGTCAAATTGTCCGTCACAATGAATTTCTTTCCACTGTATCGTTAAGTGATTAAGTACGCACGTTGCCAAGGTTTAAAACAATACCATGAATTGAAAAAAAATTCAATACAATATATTCAATACACAATACTTCGCATGAAAACTTACTGAGTCTGAACGCGCACAATATAGGTTAATGTTTTTAATAATTTAAATTAAGTATAATGTTTTACTTACCTTATTTTAAATTATCAAAACAAAACAAACGGAAACGATGTGTGTACCAAAATAATATAAGCGATATATTGTCGCTTCTTTAACTGGATACTTTGTGGCCACGTGGCCATTAATAATATATTTCTTTACAAAGGCTTAGATTTTGTTAATCTGTACGAAAATCGTTTGGGTTTTTATCATTTGCTCAAATGAGGTAATATCATGTAAGGCTAACAATAAACAGGTGGTGAAAAGTAAAATTACTTTTTTTGTAGCAGCACAGTGACCGTAATATGCTGTTACAGCAAAACAAATAGTGTTGTGGCGCGTGCCTCTGCTAATGGGATCGTCAGACAGCTCACATGAAATCATTTAAAAGCGCTCTGACAACCAAAACTACATAAAGCAGATTACAAAACGCAAAATGTATATTAAGTTATGATATAATATTTCATTTATTTATTACTTGGTTTGGTTTAGTCATTTAGAAGCTTACGCATGCGTGTTGGCGTATAAAGGCATTGAATACTGAATACTAAGAAAGTGACCATCTTCGGTCTTCCAAACAATTAAGCGCAAAGAGCAATGAACTACTCGTATGTTCAAACATTGTTGTGGAGAAGACGATATAATGGTGTTGTACAGAACTTATGTATCACCCATTTGTTACTTGTATAGTATTGCATATTATTGTTGTATAAATTTAAACTGTTTAAAGAAAAGGGCAATAAAAATAATTAGAGCAAAACGTAAAACCAGACGATACTTTATCCGACAGAAGGCATTTTAAATTCACTATTTACTATTCCTCCCTGCTATTCAGATACATATACACCGACAATGTGGAGTTTGACGGGAATACTGTGATGCACGTGCTGTACGCGGCCCGGAAGTACGCACTTGAGCCTCTCGTGGCGGAGTGCGAGCACTTCCTACAGACGGCCATCGACGTGAACAACGTCTGTTCCTTGTTCAATCAGGCCAGCTTCTATCAGATGGACTTACTACAGGTATACACTAGTATAAAATCATTTTAAATTGTTTAATATAAAACAAGCCAAAAAAATAAATGAGTCATGCTCGCTCGTTTCATGTAAAACAAGTCCGGGAGACCTTACTGAGATACTGTGCGAACATTTTACCTTGAGGGTCAACTGTGGCTCAAGCCCACGTCGACTGAGAGGTGGACGTATACATAAGCAAACCACCTCACTGAGGGCCATCTTTTTATATTTTTCGAATTTTCTTTTAAGGAATATTTATACTATATTAATTCTCTCTATTTCGTAACTAAGAATGATTTTGTCATGTTTGATTACTATGCACATCGGGTTTCGGTTAGTAAGGCTCCGGAATATGTACATTCAAAACATATATACCTAAAGATGACTATCAGTGTATTTATTTTATTATGCATACCAGTTTATACCAAGTAATTGCAATACTACATTTAAGACACTATCAATATTCAAGATTTAAGTAATTCTGGTATGCAGGCCTCCGTCCCATATACAAATTAATTTCAGTATATTTGTGTATTGCCACAGTGCAAGTGTCTCGATTTCATCTGCATGAACGCGAACGACGTCTTCCTGACGGACGATTTCCTGCAGCTAACGCCCCTGTCGCTCAACGAGATTCTCAAGGCGGGTGCGCTCGGGGTCGAAGAGGAGCTTGACGTCTTTAAAGCGGCCGTCCGATGGGCGAAACACCACTGTGAGAAGAAAGGTTTCGAACCCACCCCGACCAATCAGCGCGCTTGGCTCGCGGAGGCGCTTTATAGAATCCGACTGCCGATAATTCCGGTGGCAGAATTTACGTCATTTGTGGTTGAGAGTGAGTTGTTGACGTCAGAGGAACAAGTGCAATTGTACAAACACATGACTTCACATAGGAATCCCGATACTGACGAAGAAATGGCGGAGAAGATTGGAAAGTTTGACGCAAAGCATCGACCCGGTAGTGTATTTGAATTAAAACTGCCATTGTCTTCCACAGACAATATCAAGAAATGTTTAACCGCCGCTTGTCAGATCTTAATCGTAGCAGACAAACCCCTACGTCTCCGAAAAGTCAGTCTCTTCTATAGTCCCACACAATACGAACAGAATATATCAGTGGCTGTGACAAACATGAAGGACCGATCACTCCAGCGGCCCCGCCTGGAGCCAGTTCCGGAACGCGGCCCAATCACTCTGGCAGAGAGTGTCTACCTGGAGCCGAACACGCAGTACAACGTCGCCGTGACGTGCATGGTGTACCGCGGTGACGTCAAGGCGCTAGAATACACGGACACGCTGCGGGGAGTCCTAGTTAACATCAGTAGCGTGTTCAACTCCATATCGTCACTGCATCTATCCAGGGTCCATTCCTAGCAAATATGTGTGTAGCGAGTACTCGAAGGATACTTTTATTGTGTTAAAATTTTGTAATATTCGTTTGTTATACATGTAGTACATGCAATCAAATAGTTGCATGAATACCCTTCTCGACACATTATTATGGATGAATCTCTTTATTAATAACATAGCATATACAATAACGGTAAAACGTTTTGATTCGAATATTTCGACGTCAAATATCCTTTGCCCCAGGTAACATTATGAAATTGCGAAAAGATGAATGCACTTATAGAAGTTAGAATATAAGTTATGTAACGTGTTCATGTTATAGAAGTTACACATGTTTGTTTAAGAATGGTAATATATTTTTTCAATATATGAATGTGCATTTGTTATCACTTTGTGGTAGGGCAATTCATGCGCGTAACTACCTATACGCGAGTACGCGGTTGGATCCACATGATTCTGACAAAAATAAATCAACGAAAAAATCAGCCAATGTTGCAGTATGCGTACTTGACTACATGATCCTAAAACTGTCAATTTTACGGTACTAAATAAAGCACCTCAGAACGCCCAGCATGCACCAGATTGCACCAGGGTTTTCAAAAATTTCGGATGAGGCATGCCCCAGAACCCCCCTAGCACAATTATAAATCCACATGAATAGAGGGCTAGCTACGCCCCTGGGCATGTCCAATTTCATTAAATCAAGAAAAATACAATGTAATGCAGACAACGTGTGATGCATATTCATTTTCTTTCATATACGTAAAGTGGTTAAAAATGACCTTGACCTTTAGACTTAAAGTTACTTCTGGGGTCATCCTTGATCAAGACAGACATAGTAACATATATTTATCAACCACATGGAACTTGTTTCAGAAAGGTTTTAAGCATTATCCTGTAGCATAACAGTAATCTTGACATTTCAGCAGTCATTCATGTAATACCATCATGTTCAAGCATCATTATAATAATATGATTTTATAGATATTGTGGAGAAATGTTTTCTTGAATACATTTTCTTAAAGGCAAATGTTCTACGGTATGAAGGTATCCAAATTTAAAACAATTCGTACAAAAACTTACATGAAAGTAAAAAAGTAAAACACTATAAAATAATAATAATAAAAAAACACAAGAGCTGTCACAGAGACATCGCGTTAGACTTTTCCGCCGCTTCAAGTTTAAAGAAGGCAAAGTGTTGGTGAAACATGCATGAATCACTGTGAACTTAGATTAGAAGTGCAAATCCTTAACCAGAATGTTTTAGGCAATAATTTAAGGGCCATAATTTGTATTACATTAAAAGACAGTGTTATCTCACTTCAATAATAAAGTAGGTTGGGTAGTTGGGTAGACATGTGCGAAGTTTCAATGCAATACATGATGTCTTTGGTGTGATATTAACCAGAACTTTTAAGTCGAATAATAAAAGGCGTTTCTTTGCATTGTAAAATCAGACAGTGTTATCTTCAACTTCATTAATTAAGTAGGTTGGGTAGTTGGGAACTCATAAGAGTCAATGCAAAACACATAATGTCTTTGGTGTGATAATGGATTGAAGGTGCTTACATGCCAAACCTTAATCAAGTTGTGACGCTCACACCAACGCCAGGGTGAGTAGTATAGCTCTCCTTATTCTTCGAATAGTCAAGCTAAAAATATACAAAGAAATAAAAAATGTAGGTCTGCAGCACGTGTCCAACCCGGGACGTCTACATTACTAGACAGAAGCATCAGGGTGTAACATGTGCTATGTAATACTAGACACAATCCACGATTACATCAGAGTTTGTCAAGGTTTTCAACATTCAAGTGCTTGTTTTACAATTTTAGTGAACATACTTTTCAAAAAAGTTATATTTTTGTGGACACTATCCAATATCAGGGGCAATGCATTCTCATTCATCAGAGGTTTGTTAACGATAAATCTAAATGTGGTACCATAGCCTTATCACTCTGGTGGAGGAGAATGGGGTATTGCAACCAGTTATCAGTTATTTGTAGCGATACTCATGGACGAGAGTGTGGCTTTAATGTGCTCATACACTCTTTCAGGAACTAGTCTTGTACATTAAATTAATCGTTAAACTTCCTTCACATATGAAAAAAGTCTGTTCTTGTCATCTTTTTTATTGGCACATGTAAAGCAAACAGCATCTGTGTATTGAAACATGTAATCTGTAAGTCTGTAAACAACTTTATTATGTAATATACACATGATATTAGTTCTTATAAATTATAAAGCCATTTTGATCATCAAGACAATGGATTTTGGAACAAATTCAGTATATGAACTCTTGAAAAAGATCATAACCATCATTTAATAATCTGGAAGAACATACACCCATTACAGGGGTTCGACAAGCGGATAATTGTCAATCCTGAAACTAGCAGGGTCCATTGCTCAAAGTAGGGTATAGGGGGTTTCACTCCTTTTGAAATACTTTCTACTGTTTTTGATACAAATGTCCACCAAAAAAACAAACAATCTTTTTATCTGTAAAATAGTCTGCAGTTAATAGCTCTCCATCCTGATTTTAGGATTGCTGAACATTAGAACCCCTGTACATAATAATGTACAAAACTCATCCAGTGAGTTATTTAACATATGTATGAAATAATGTTGTTGTTTTTTCAAATATTTTAGAGACATTTTAATTACAAATAAATAATTACATGATTTTAACACATAAATAATACAATATTTTATGTAAATTTCATTTCTGATAACTACTAATTTAAAATGTATCACCAGGAAATGGAATGCATTTTTATTTCATGACCATACCAGTACATACTATGGCTGTTTCCAATCGCACCAATTTAATCCTAATTCTTGTAAACCAGAACTGTACAGCTAAAATCTTTGACAGTCAAACATACTGCATTTAGAATGGAATAAATCATTAATACTGACAAAAAATAATGGACCAATATATACCGGTAATGTTAATCAATGAAATATGGTTCCTCGAGATGATCAACGATGATATACACACAACATGATCAATCTGAATAGAATTGGTATCTACCACCTAGGATAGAATGTCCAGCCATCAAAGTTCTAGCAATCACTAATGCAAGTTCATTCATAATTTGCAATAAAAATATCAAATATGTTTGACCATAAGCCTGTTAAGTGGAAAACTAAACCACTACTGAAGAAAATTTCAAAATACTGGTTATGCAATACATGTTTGTATCTAAGCAGACATTTCCAGATCTTCATCATTCTGAATTTCACTTGCGAGGGCTATTATATTCTCAGGATGTATTTAAGATATGAAAACAAGTATGGTCAAATGGCTGCAGAAGAGGGACGGGGGCCAAGGGAGAAAAGGGCACATTGCATCAGCTGTGAAGAATTTTAACAGTATCAATTTGACAGAAAATGTAAGCAATTGTGTTTAATTGAAGTGATATTAGGTTTCAACCGCTTAGTATATACATGTTATGGTTGAATGTATTAATAATCACATCAAAAGTGTTAATAAAAAACAAAAGATAAAAATTACAGTCTTAAGCATTTCATTCCATGCTATTCATCTTGTAAGCAGAAGGATGCTACCAACAAGCTTCCGATTCTCTTTAGCTAAGGCAAAAAAAAAAGTTTGGTTAGGGTTACATCCTTTTCCAAAAAAAGGTAGGGTAGGTAGGCATTTTTTTTTTATTAGGCTTTATAAAAGAATGCTATTTTCGTCATTGGAGAATGGTGTTAAAGTAATATTCTGTATAAAGTGTTCAATGTTTTAAACTACATATGAGATCACACTTAAAAAACAAACTCCTTTTTTCATTTTTTCATTTTTTTTATCATCTGACTATAGAAACAGTAGGGTAGGTGCCTATTTCGTAGGTAGGGTCAGGTAACCCGAACCAAATGTATTTTTTTATGCCTTTAAAACTTTAATATGTTTATCCAAACAATATAACTTATTATGCAATTAGACCTTAAGAAAAACATAGTACATTTGTAACAAGTTTCATACACATGGCAACAATTTATAAGCTAGAAATGTCAGTTAACATTTATATATGTAGATGTTTATTAACACTTAAATATGGCACAAAAATATTAAACTCAAAAACCATCACAATGTAACAAATAAAAACCTTCAAGTCAGCATTGCACACACATACAAAATCACAAATATCTACGAAACAGTTCCAAATGCATTTAAAATGAAGCAAAGTACAACACTACAACCACATGTTCAAAGTAATGCTCAGAGATTTGATTTTCAGTCAGTGACCAGTGGTCGAAATTTACCCAAGCTAGCAAGCCCTGCACTGGTAAAATGTCTTCCAGGCCTGGTCAAATTCTGAATTTAATATAGCAGGGCTTGTTAAAAAAATGATGCCAAGTGATAGTATAAAAATTCGAGCTTGTTAATTCAAAAGTCTAATTTTGATGACTAGACTAATATTTTGTGTATCTTTTCCATTATTTCAATGAATGCCTGTAGCAAAGCTGCTAGCAAAGCTAACTACTATCATACTTCTGTATTAAAGGGATCCATTCACAATGCATATCGTCAGATATGGAAAAAATAATTTCATTCAAAATGTGAACAAAATGGTCATAACAATAACAAAACAAAGATTTATATAAAATGTTGCTTAAAATCTTTAAACGCATTCCTCAATTCAATATTTTTTCAACTTGGTTTCCCCAAGCTTTTGCCTTATAATAGGTACAATTGTATTGCACATCTTACATACTCCAACATTCAGTGTATGATGTGTACACATCATTGAAAAGCGAAACCTGAGACTGTTTTAAAAAGAGTGAGACAAGTATTTGAATAATCTCTCATAAAATTTGTTTTCAAGCGATGAATAATGTTATCAAATGTATAAATTAAAATTTATTATTTCTTTTATATTCACCTACTGGTGATCTGACAAAATGCATCTTTCAAGTACAAACAAACCTTAACGTATTCACTAAGTCTCCTTATTCAATTTTCCCATCCTTTTCAGCACCACAATCTGATGTTACACTTTCATCGCGTTCTAGACTTTTACGCGACACCTGGTCTGCATCATTAACATTTTCACTTTCATTATCTTCAGGTATACCTACTGTCTCAGGTAAAGAAGCACTTGAACCAAACTTTTTTCTTGCCCCAAAACTCATCATAAAACTCCTATTAGAGCGCTGGAACAAGCTAGCTCCATGCAAGTCTCTAGATGCAGCATGGCGCCTTGGTATTAAACTTTCTGAATGTTTACTACTCGAATTATTTGAACTTTTATTACCTTTAACTTCAGAATCACTAAAACTTCCACTATAATCCATACTTTTTGATTCTTCATAATCATGTGACACAAGAGTCTGGTCATGTGATACATTATCATGATCATGTGATGCAGGTTTTTGATCATGTGATACCACCAGATGATCATGTGACTCCAATTCCTGCTCAGACATTTCACCATCCGACACAACTGAGGAAGCCTCCTGCCTTGCATGAGGAACACGCATATTAAACCCACCTGTCGGCTCAATGGCTGTGGTGTCTGTAATTAGAGTCAATTCTGTGTAGGAATCGGCAGAAAATATCTGGCTGAAGTTTTTTGGAACAGTAATATCTCCACCTGATGCCCGTCTTTCCTGCGGGATGTTTTCAGGCTCAGGTGAAACTCCATTTTTCTGTTCTGGGGAGTGGCTTCTTTCCTTCTTTGCTGTGTTTTCCTGTGTCTGTGAATCCGAATCTGCCTCATTTTCTTGATGATATTTTTCAATTATATGGTAGGAATGGCCCAGTAGTATAATGCTGTTTAGAACCTTGAAAGACATGAGGCTGAAACAAAAATAAGACATAAACCGAAACATATATATATATATATTTTTTTAAACTTGCTTAAGGTTGACAATACAACACAATGGCAATCCATGTAACCCACATCAATTTACTGGTTTAACCATTTCTTTTTTTTAACTGTTTATCAAAATTAATGTACATGTATTGCGTTTTGTTTTTGTTTTCTTCTTTTTATTTCCTTTAATCTACACCAAAAATTAAAAGTAGCAAAATCTTAACTTACCATAAATACAGTAAGGCAAGTATTGTGTAATCCATAGTTGTTGTCAATCTGACTGACCGAGAGACAATAAGATACAGCAAGCAGGCCAGGGGCAGGGGAGTGAGGCCCATTCTCCGCGATACCAGGTCAGAGTGGTCAGTGAAGGCCTGAAATTGGAGAAAATTAGAGTACATTTTAGTATCAGTCTGTCTTACTAGCCAGAAGATAATCATGAGTACCAAGGACGCAGGGGGTAAGGGGGTGAGGCAAGCCAAGAGCTGTGGGTGAGACGGGCCTGGGTATGGGTAGTATAAACCCATCCTCTGAATACCAGGTTAGAGTGGAGTCAGTGAACGCCTGAAACTGGAGAAAACTGGAGAACATTTAGGGAAAGAGTCAGCCTTACTGACCAGAAGTCAATCATGTGTAGCAGAGAGGCCAGTGGTAGGAGGTGAGGAAAGCCATGGACTGGTGATGAGGCTGGCCATAGGCAGGTGGTGAGGCCAGCCAGGAGCAGGTGAGTGAGGCCAATTTTTTCAAGATACCAGGTCTGAGTAGTCATTGAATGCCTAAAATAATGAGTTGAACTAGTAATATTTCATTGTGGTGGTCAGTCTTTAACTCAACGGGAAGACTGATCAGGAGGCACTTAGGAATACCAGGCAGACCATGGGCAGGTGGTCGAGCCATGCCAGGTACTGCGGTTGAGGAAAGACAGGGGCTGAAAGGTAAGGCAAGCGATAGGCGAGGAGGAGAGCCAAGAAGGGGGGCTGGGGTTGGGGCAAAGTAAGGGCAAGGAGGAGAGCCATGTCAGGGGCTTAGGGATGAGGCAAGCCAGCTCCTGGGGATTGAGGCAAACCAGGGGTTCGGGAGTGAGGCAAGCCAGCGGATGTCGATGAGGCAATGCACCGGCTTGGACATAAGGCAAGCCAGCAGCTTCTGAGTGAGGCAAGCCAGGGGCTGGGGATGAGGCAAGTCAGGGGCTGGGGGTGAGGGAAGTCAGAGGCTGGGGGATATGGCAAGTCAGTGGCTAGGGGTGAGGCAAGCCAGGGGCAAGGGGGAGAGGCAAACTAGGGCCGGGGGTTGAGGCAAGTCAGGGGCTTGGGGTGAGGCCCATTTCCAAAATACATGGTCCAAATAATCAAAGAACGCCTAAATAAGAACACAATATAAATTTGTAGAAAAAGCATACAGAACAACATGTACATGTAAATATGTGTGTATCTTATAAATCAGTAATGATTTGTTTTCGCATAAAAATCACTTGTGCATGTAGCTACAAAACTTAATTCATTGATAAAATCTGCAAAACAATCTGGTGCTTTTTGCACTTCCTGCATTGTTTCGACTGAATCTTCCTTTATTTACACCATCCAGATACATACTAATACACTGTGTTTGTGTACATTGTATGCATTGAAAATGGCATGTCAAAAAGCATGAGGAAATTGTTTTATGCAAATATTAGTGAGAAAACAAGTAAAAATTAGAGAGAGATTTCGAAAACAACTGTCAAGCTCAACTGCATCTTTTACCTGAAAGTACTTGTAGCTACTTGTACAGATACACAGGGTGCTTTGTTACCTCTATGTTCACATCAGTAGATATTTGAACTCACCTGCGACTGTCTACTGGAGGCCATGTCAAGAGCCAGTTTCACTTTGAACTCTCCGTATACCTGGAAAAATATGTGAACCTTGTTGTTGGTATGTATGGTCCAGGCACATTCAGTGTCATCATTAAACATTGAACTGTGGAGTGCTTTGAAATTTACTTTAATCCTTAAATGGACTTGTTCATGTGTAAGACATCAAAGACAAACATTGCCAACATACAATCTGGGAGCAAGTCCATTCAAGTTTTCTTGAAAAGTAAAAAAAGAAATAAACTAAGTGTGACCTTGACCTTAGAGGTAGGGACACGGGTCTTGCACGCGACAAGTCGTCTGAGTATGTGGAACACATGTGGCAAGTTATGTTAAAATCTGTCCATACAAGGGAAAGTTACAGCCTGGACACGATATGCAGCACTCCATTGTGAATAAACACTAAGTGTGACCTTGACCTTAGAGGTAGGGACACAGGTCTTGCACGCTACACGTCGTCTTGGTATGTGGAACACATGTGGCAAGTTATTTTAAAATCTGTCCATACAAGGGAAAGTTACAGCCCGGACACGATATGCAGCATTCCATTGTGAATAAACACTAAGTGTGACCTTGACCTTAGGAGGTAGGGACACGGGTCTTGCACGCGACACGTCGTCTGAGTATGTGGAACACATGTGGCAAGTTATTTTAAAATCTGTCCATACAAGGGAAAGTTACAGCCTGGACACGATATGCAGCACTCCATTGTGAATAAACACTAAGGGTGACCTTAACCTTAGAGGTAGAGACACAGGTCTTGCACGCTACACGTCGTCTTGGTATGTGGAACACATGTGGCAAGTTATTTTAAAATCTGTCCATACAAGGGAAAGTTACAGCCCGGACACGATATGCAGCACTCCATTGTGAATAAACACCAAGTGTGACCTTGACCTTAGAGGTAGGGACACAGGTCTTGCACGCTACACGTCGTCTTGGTATGTGGAACACATGTGGCAAGTTATTTTAAAATCTGTCCATACAAGGGAAAGTTTCAGCCCGGACACGATATGCAGCATTCCATTGTGAATAAACACTAAGTGTGACCTTGACCTTAGAGGTAGGGACACGGGTCTTGCACGCGACACGTCGTCTGAGTATGTGGAACACATGTGGCAAGTTATGTTAAAATCTGTCCATACAAGGGAAAGTTACAGCCTGGACACGATATGCAGCACTCCATTGTGAATAAACACTAAGTGTGACCTTGACCTTAGAGGTAGGGACACAGGTCTTGCACGCTACACGTCGTCTTGGTATGTGGAACACATGTGGCAAGTTATTTTAAAATCTGTCCATACAAGGGAAAGTTACAGCCCGGACACGATATGCAGCACTCCATTGTGAATAAACACTAAGTGTGACCTTGACCTTAGAGGTAGGGACACAGGTCTTGCACGCGACACGTCGTCTTGGTATGTGGAACACATGTGGCAAGTTATTTTAAAATCTGTCCATACAAGGGAAAGTTACAGCCCGGACACGAGTTATTGAGCCGGACACACGGACGGATGGACGGTGCGATTTTAATATGCCCACCTTCTGGGGCATAAAAAGGCCTCTCTGGTTAGCAGGCTGTACAGTAAGCAAAACCCTGATCATGTGACTGGGCTATATATAATACATGAGCATTGAAAAGAAAAACACAATTTGATTTCTTTCTTTTACAGTTACAAACCTGTTAACATTTTGTGTAACACATGCATTACACATACTCACATCAGCGAGGATTTCATTAAATTTGAGAACAAAAGCATGTTTTCCCCAGTCAACTAGGACTTCCGAGATCAGTACAATGATGGCGTCCGGTAGGAGCACCCACAGGTGTTCTGAAAATAGCAGCATCTAGTGAAACAAAATGGCATACCTGCATATTTAATACTTTTACTACTTTTAAAAGTCCCCAAAAAGTCAAAAGCATAATATGCTATTGACTTTTTGGGAAAAGTCTTTCAATTCATAAAACATAGTGAAGTCTTTCAATTCAATAAATTTTACAATCTATTTGTACGATATCGACTAGAAAATAAACACTAGAGCTTTGTTAGTGAAACAACCACAATATTGAGCAATGTTGAGCCCGCTGCTGAATAGTTAACATGGAACAGTTCTGTAAAAGGTTGTCAAATTAAACATCACTATGTTTTATGAACTTTAAACTCATGTTGTTTCGTTAGCATTGTTTGTTGACTAGAAATGTTATCAGTGGCAACTTGATGGCTATAGATAACAGGTATGATAAACAAGGGAAAATGAAAAAAAATCTGACAAATGGACAATAAATGCAACCTTGACCTTTAAGCTGGACCAAGTTAAAGCCCAGACAAGCCAAAATACAAGGAATTTGGGCCAATAATCCTTCAGTGTGGCCTTAACCTTTGACCTAATGAACATGACATGTTGGCTTGTCTTGGTGAACATTTGTGCAAAAAAAATAAAAATCCCCAAGTTCATGGCCAATTACAGCTCAAGGAATTTTGAAACCATTGACCCTTACATGGGACGTTGACCTTTGATCTAATGATATGAGTCTTGCAGGCAACATGCATATTTGTTATTGTTAACATTTCTGCCGAGTAATTATAAAATCCTCAAGTGAATGGCCAAGTAACAGCCCAGACAAGCCATCATCTGACAGACTGACAAACAGGCTGATGCACTTACATTCATTTAACTGATCGCCATAATTGTGACAACTAAGTTAAGCTCTCAGCAAAAAAAAAAAAGTGGAAAAAAAATTAAGATGTTCTCTGATAGTAATATTGATTATCATTGTTTATAATGTATGTAAATAGACACATACAATAATAACTGTAGAATTCTCATTTTCCCATAAAACTTCTCATCAAGGAAACAGATGGCTGTAATAACAAGAAATATTAGTATACAGATGGTTCAGGTTTTAGAGATATTCAATATTTTGTTGTCATGTTTTGATGTAGAAATGGCAACAGGTCCTTAAATTTACATTGTATGGCCAGAATATGAAGACAAAAGTTTATTGAGCACAAATCATAATTATATGCCACACTTGCATCCAATAAATTTTCCTTTAAGTGATACTCATATTTAATCATAAAATCAATGCATAGAAATGTATAACAAACATTTTGAGTGATAAACCAACTTGCTTAATATTGCATTTATGGAAAAATATTCATATCTGATTATAAGATTGTAACTGTGTATTTCATAGCTAACGAGAAATGTGTCCATAGGACACGGATGCCCCCACTTCGATTTTTTGTCACAGAAAATAAGCCATAATGATTATTCAGGATAATCTGCACATATAGGATAAGTTGAGTTGAGTTGGGTTTTACGGCATCGCAAGACTGTATAGGTTATATGGCGCCATTCAGGCAGGAAAAAACTTGTTGGATCCACATTGGACACATACTTTTCAAGAATTAGATTGGAAACATATATTTTTGAAGTATTTTTGGCAAAAAAGGGCCGTAACTCCTAAATGACTAAAGCGATTTCCATGACTATCGAACTTGATCAAGATATTATGGTCACAAACATGTGTTTAAAGTTTGGTGAGGATTGGACAAACAGTTTTCAAGAATTAGATTGGAAACATATATTTTTGAAGTATTTTTGGCAAAAAAGGGCCGTAACTCCTAAATGACTAAAGCGATTTCCATGACTATCGAACTTGATCAAGATATTATGGTCACAAACATGTGTTTAAAGTTTGGTGAGGATTGGACAAACGGTTTTCAAGAATTAGATCGGAAACAATCTTCGGGATGTACGTACGTACAGACAGACGTACGTACGGACAAGGGCAACCCTATATGCCGCCACTTTGTGGGGGCATAAAAATGCACAAAAATTAAATGACTGGTTGGTCCTAAAATATTTACAGTGATCAATTATTGTCTCATAAGGTAGGAATATTGCATTTTCTGCACCTTTCTTTCAAATTAAACATGGTATCCTTCATAAGAACCATTATTTTTTTTATATTTATTCATCGTTTTTGGTAAATTAAAACAATTGTGTATATGTGTTAATTGTGGTACTGCTTATTTGGAGTAAGAGGGCATCTTTGAATTAGCTGGTTGATACAGGATAAGACAATATCTGTCAATAACTTGTTCTGAACGAGAGATCCTTTGAAAGCACAAAATACAAACAAGGAATGAAATTAGCAGTCACAGTCAATAAGATTGAGACTGCCAATTGATGTAAAGGACATTCATTAAGAATTCGATAGTGGATGTTTAATCTTCCTTGCCATCCCTGATTGAAGTTTCTCTCCACACATGGCAGTTCAAGTCGCTCGAACACTACAGTAAGAACTTCAACAACTCTTTACAAATAATGCAATAATTTTCTACTAAAATATGTATCTAAAAAGTGTATTTAAATTCATTTTGGAATTTTCTAGTCTATTTCTAGGGAATAATATACTCCCAAATTTCCTTTAATGGAAGCCCTGTCAGATGGTTATGTGAATTTCAACTAAGTCAACATTCCCTTGACCCACCTTAAGCGATATTCTTAACTTCTGACTAAAATAAGACAAACCTATACATTTTATTCAGATCCCAGGCCAGGCAACCATGGTCATGTAACATACGCATACAACAAATATAGACATACATGTACCTCATATTTATTTGTAAACTTAACCTTAATAACTATTTTTTACCTTAATCCCAGGTGACAGTATTTATGTTCAACATGCCAACAACATACTGCATAATAATATACCCTCAATTTAATATGTAATCATACAGAGAGTCCCACTGAGAATGCTCCTTGACAGCAATATTGTATATTTAACCAAGTCAATGTCCTCTAAGCACCATGTTAACCGGTATTCCATTTTCAAGTGTTCAAAATCCCTAGCAATGTGTCAGTGAAGTCAACATTAGCCTACTGTCTTACCCAAGTCCCAGGCGACAGCATTCATGTTACGAATGCAGACAAGCGAGAGGAGAACAACATAGTGGAACCTCTCCTTCACATCACTGCAGGCTATCTGGTATAAGTGGTTAATATCCACCTTTTTAAACAGGTGCGATTTTATCTCTACAAACTGAAATGGGAGATGCAAATGTGAATACAAAGTACACATAATGATGGATATTTTATATATATCACGCCTTCAACATAAATGATGCAACGCCATTGGTCCAGAACTGATCAAGCGGTGACTTACCTTTATATTGTATCAAAATGGCGTCTATTTTCTGATTCTGATGATTATTCTGATGAATAAATTAAACATGTAAACAGGATGTCGACGTGATATATACGTTACATAGTTAGTAGGTGACCCGATATGGGATATACAGGGCAATGGAAACCAAACCAGGTGAGAGCGAAGCCTGATATGGTTTCCTTTGCCCCGTATATCCCATATCCAGTCACCTACTAACCCCGTAACTTATAATATGTCATGATAGTTAAGAGAGGAAAAGTTCCCATTGCTGATAAATTTAAAGTTAAATCTTCATGTAACAAATGCAGACAACAAGTATAGACATACTCAATATATTATTAGAATCTCCTCACCATTAGTAGACTGTCAATTTCAATTATATGTCTAATGTGAAAACTAGACTTTCAAATTAAATGCATATTATAAAATAGCAAGCTTAGAATAAAAGTCACATCTTGATTAAGAAGCGATGATGCTATCACAATACCTCTCTTCTTTTCTTAAAAAAATGGACAGGCTTAAAAATGGGGAATATACTGGTAATACCAAAGAATAAAAATAAAACTACACAAAATCTTACATTGTTTGACATCATGATGACTAGAAGAGACTTATTATGGGAGTTGAAGGCGACGTTGAGCACCGTTGCTTGGAACAGGATCAGTAATGTGTGGGCAACAAAGCAGTGTTAAGGTAATAATGTGTACAAGGTTACCATATTTTTTTCAAGTTACAAAAATAAAATCTGAAATATTATTAACAGGCAAAATTAATGTATAATGCTGATTCCTATTAAATCCATATTATATAATATTAATGTAATGCAAAATGCTCTAAAACACAGCTTAAGGATGGTACATAAAGTATGAAAGTGTTGCCTTTGGTGTCAAAGTTTTCGTAAATGAATGCTGCCTCCTTCAGTGCAATACAAGTTTTCTTCAATGGCAATATTACATATCATTAGTCTTGGTCATAAGCAGTAGCTATTTTCAAATTTGTATTAAAAAAACAAAGAGCTTCTTTTTTAATACCATCATGCCACCACGAAGGATACTGACATACACGATAGCAATAACAAGATGGGCAAGAGTTCCAAAATGCTCCCTTCTCCTGCCTCTAGGCTCCGTCGCCGTCCAGAATAGAGCGTCCAGTATGTCATGGCCAACAGTTGACAGAAGGCGGTCAGCCATCTGGAGTATTATATATTTCTAGATTTACAGCTTCAGTGTAAGATCATCCAAATTAGATTGTCTTAACAATAATAGGAATAATGATGAAATGATTTACAACCTTGTTCTTTCTTACATTACTATCAGAGAAATGAAGCATTAAAAACAGTAAGGACAACACTGTCCATTGAAAACCTGTCCAATGACCAGTTTTATATGGTAAAAAGAAGAAAGTTACAACAGCACCCGAGACAACACTTGTCTGTTCTTTTTCATGTAAAAAAGGGGCATGACGTGACAATTATAAAGGCAAAGTAAATGGCCTTACTATACATGTGTGTATTGTCCGTGGCAAAGTAAATGGCCTTACTATACATGTGTGTATTGTCCGTGGCAAAGTAAATGGCCTTACTATACATGTGTGTATTGTCAGTGACAAAGTAAATGGCCTTACTATACATGTGTGTATTGTCAGTGGCAACATGTGTACCATGTTTCATTTGAATATCTCGAACTTATAAGCAAACAAACTTTCCTGTCTATGAATTTGCATAGCTTTAACTAAATAAATTTCTAAAATGATATTTCATTGACAAATTATCTTAAGTAGCAAGGTTTAAGTTCAAAATAACAAAGAAACACTGTCAGGGCACTCACATCAAGCATGTTAAAGAACACATAGAGTTTGATGGTGGCCTGTCCGCGGACTAGATGGTACATCATGGAGGTGTCCACATGACTCACGATGAATGAGCATACTACCAGCACCACACCCTTCAGAATGTCACAGATCTGGGCTGGCTCCAGGTATGAACGAGATCTACAGGTCAGAAACATGGGTCGAATTGGGTTTATCTTAAAGATAGGTAGGAGAGCAAAATTAAAGGGAATCTAACAAAAATGTGTTACAGTAAAAAAACTATTATCTTTCAAAGCAACCTAACCACTGATATGAAATCAGTTTAAAATACTTTACAGGAGATGAACAGTTTTATCATAATGACACCAAAAAGAAGTCAGATTATGAAATATTTAAAAAGTTCCAACTTTAATTTTGAAAAAAAAATCATTATACTATGGTAGTTTGTTTAATATTTTAAAACTTCTATACTGGCTAAGGTCACAAATCCAAACACTTTTTGAGGTTTTTTACAATAATCTTGGAGAGTTTTTGTTGTAGTAAGTTAAAATTTCGTATGAAACATCTTTGGTCCATGTGAAAACAGCTGTAAAAGAACAGATTTATGATCTCATCAATTTCATGTCGAAAATCGTTCATTTTATGGACAGTAAATCACCCTTAAAATTATGCTATGGAGGGCACAAATACCGAACACTTGAAAAGCGAAAATACATGGTCATACAATTATAATTAAAAAGTATGCTATATTAAATAAACACTTAGCTGCAAAGTGATTTATTGTTTCCGATGTTTTTTTTCAAAACATTCGCTTCGAATGTAAACCGTGATTTCTATTTATAAATATCTTGAATGTAGGTCAACATAACTGCAAAACCTAAAGATGCGCGTGCGCCCTCTGACGTCATTCCCCCATGTGCTACATTTTGATCTTTAAGCCTATAAACATTGAATGGCATTTTTTGACAAATACTTAACAAAACAAGATGAAACTTCGCAAGTGTGACCAAGGCAAGCCTGCCTATGTATTGATCTAGATCATCGAATAATCGATCACTGTAAACAAACACGTGTTTTAGCCGGTGTTCCGGATTTGTGCCCTGTTCGGAAATATACCGTCAACCAGTAACCATAAAAATCAAATTGATGTGTACATGTCAGATATATCTAAATTATACCTTATCAGGCCACATGGAAGAGTAAAGACACGCAGCACTGCAAGTAGAATACGCAATGGCAGGAATGTGAAGATGAACAGGAATGCATCGAGGCATTGGAAAAATCCAAATATTGTGAACTGGAAAATATAACAGCATTGGCAAGTTATCTATGCTATAGATGTTCCATATGTCAATATTTTAAAGAGCATCTTTCATGCTTTTAAGTATTCAAATAATTGTTTTTGACTTTGATTTAAAATATTACCTAAATTAAGGGTTATAAGTTGCAGATGCATGGCTGGACCCAATAAGGATGTGCAATGCTCCTCCGTGATTTTATTTCAATTTTGTAATGCCTGACTAAAAAATCACTTTTTCTGAAATGTGGCCTTCAGTGACTATTTAAAATACAGTAACAGTAACATTTGTCACAAATAACTAAATTATATTTTATTTTATTTTCCTTAAGAATAACAATATTTTTCGCAGAGAATGTTAATCAAAATATACCTTTTCAAGTTCTCTGGGGGTTTTCATGAATGTGTAAACTCGCTGCCGCTTTTGCGCATACTTTTCCTCTTCACGCTCTAACTGATAACCTCGAGTCATCTCAGTTTTGAAGTAGCCCCATACTGACATAGCTGTAAATCATAACGTTCATAACTGTTTATACTTTATAAAACACTAAATGATTTAATGGTAAATATTGATATTTTAAAAATGTAAAGTGTCAGTTTGACATTTGTAGATATCCGAAAAAAATCCATCCGGATAACAATCAACTCAATATTACAAAATCTTACTTCTGAACTGATCTTCAGCAGACTTGTGTGTTTTTTCAGCAGCCATTTCTTGTTCATGGAAAGTATTCTCGTTTAATGCATTGACCTTGATTAAATCAACACTTGTGATTTCAATATATAGGAAAATCCATATTATAAAAGCTTGACGTGCTTGTTTACAAACTTTCGGATATCTTCGGAACTCATTATTTCCGCACGTGCGGTGAATCAAAACAACAACAAAGTTTTGACCGAAATCAGCTGAAACTAGTAGCCTTGACAGTAAGGATACACAAAATCTGATTATGCAGTCGTTTTTTTATTGTATTTAATTGTTATGCATTGCATTCAAGCATTGCATTTATCTTCCTTAATTTATTTTGTTCAAATTATTTGACTTTTCAAGGACATTCGTAGCAGGATTATTCGACCCACTAAAACTAAAACGTCAATTTTTCAGTGTTTTCAATTTTACTGTAATGAAGGGAAATATATAAATGGTGATTTTCACCTTGTTAAGAAAAACACATTCTTTCCATTATTTATCTATATTACAAATTATAATAATACTAAGCATATCTACCGCTAGTTCATGCGTTTGTGAAAGAACCTTAAAAAAACAACATTATTTTGAACATTGTAAACTTTCTCTTTCAGTTTATTGTCTGTCCGTGTTTTACCATTGTTGTGATGCGGAATGGTTTACGTGTTGAATGTTTGGATAGTTTCCCCTCTTCTTCGACGATCCATTGCAGTGGTGACCAGTGTTCATACAAGAACATTCTTCAAGCAAAACCTTACGGTTTTACGATCTAAATTACAATCAACAAACCTCAGAGATGAAGAAACGATAAAAAAATTGAGGCAGCACTTCGGCTTGTCATCGAAAGCTAAGCTAGGTATTTACTATTATGAAGATATTTGTACGAAATATTGCAGTATGACATCCAAAATAGGTACAGTTTAAATATGAAGCAAATAAAGACTAACGGGTATTAAATGTTAACATATCTGAACTGATCACTGAAGTTACATGTACATTATTTAGTTTTAGAAGAACACAGCTTGATGAAGCAATCTGCCACTAGAAACGTTGCAAAAATCTACACTTTCCTGTACTTCAACATGTAGCGATAATACAAATGTAGTTAAATTATGTTAAAGGTGTAATAGAGTCTAAAAGTAATTTTTAAAAGCTTTTTCCATCCTTCTTTAATCTTTAAAGATTTTCACTCAATATTTATTCTAAATATTACTTTTTGTATTTACAGGTATTGGGTGGAGCATATTTATTGGATGGTAAGATTGAATTCTATTTGTTTGTCATGCCTCAAACATGAACACGTAGTATTTATTGTCTTCATGAGCATGCTGGATATTTTTTTCTGATGTCAATGAGGTTAATGAAGGACATGTGATGCTGGACAAAATACAGATTTCTCTATAACATTTCTAGTTTAGGTCTTTAAACACAGTCCTTCATATGTGCATGCAATTAAAGCAGTGCATAATTTACTTGAAACATTGCAAAACAAAGTGAGATCTATCTATACCAATGTATTTATTGTTGTTACCGTAGATAGTTTTTGGGACTGGGAGAATAAAAGCTTCAGAGAACAGTATGGAAATTAAAAGCAATGTTTAATTAGATATGTTTCCCTTACACAACCAACATGCCATCTTTATAACATGTTCTACATAAGTACTCCACTTAACAGGAAAAAATGGAGTGAAAATATCTAAATGTTATTAAAATTCTTATTTGTTTTTAGTGTGGTGTTTGTGGTGCACACAGTCATATCCCTTGATGATCGGCTACAAACAACTCACAGTGCACATGAGGCTGACAGGCAGACACGCTTCATCTACCCGGATAAACCTCCCATACTCACCTTAGAAGATGTCTGTATGTATACTGTAACAAGGGTTTTAAACAAGTCTGTCTGTACCGATTCTCGTTTTAAATAGCACACTAAACATGCTATATTCTATTATCAATATTGTTGATTACAGCATAGCTTGAAGTTAATAGCAATTTGTGTAATAACCTTCGAAAAACTAAGGAAATTGATCATTTCAAGTGAAGTACATACCTTTATAAGCTAAAAATTAAAGTTTTGAGATTGTGTCTATTAAAGGTGCAGACCTCCAGAAAATTAAAGTTATGAGCTGTTTAATGATCTCTGAGATCTTTTTGACAAGAATCATCAGTACATATCCATGTACATATGCATGTATAGTTATGTATTTATTTTGTTTCTTGTTTCTTTTTTCAGTTCCTGACACATTCAGAGGCAAACTGAAGTACAAGTATGAGAAGTTGTCAAGTATGTTAATCAAGTACCCCAGACCTAAGTTTCACATTAATTAAGATGTGTTCATTTTTTTTACAAAATATAGGAAGTTTAGCATTGATGGAACAAAATCAATTTAATTAAGCTGAAGCCAATTTCTTATTGCATGCTCATGAAATATCAATGATAAACATTAACTCTTTGATCTTACACAATGTGATTTTCAGTTTTACTGAGTAGAGCTTTTTGTTTGCTGGATGTTTTGTGATAATATGATTGTATTTCTAACAGGAGAAACATTTTCTTATCAACAAATTTCAGTCATATTATTTAATTCTGTGCATAATTATTCACTGATTTAATAAAGACAACAGCTTTCAGCTTATGTATACTAACTGGTTAAGGTCAAATTTATGCCATGTCACAAAGATGTACATGTAATTTAAGGTTTGTAGAGCTTATATAGTGACAAACACATAACAGTTTTGAAACCTCTGACCCGGGGCGGGGCCAATTTTGACCCAAGGGCCATAATTTGAACAAACTTTGTAGAGGTCCACTAGACGATGAATCATGCCAAATATCTAAGCTCTAGTCCAAGTAAGTTCAGAGGAGAAGATTTTTGATATAAACATATAGAGAAAACCCATGACCTCCCGGGGCGGGGCCAATTTTGACCCAAGGGCCATAATTTGAACAATCTTGGTAGAGGACCATTTGGTGATCCTACCTACCATATATCAACGGCCTAAGCCTTGTGGTTTGGGAGAAGAAGATTTTTAAAGTTTTTCCTTACCTCACAGCCACCAGAACGGCTGTTTCTGGTCTCTAAGCCTCTCTTGGGGATGACAGGGTTGCAACAGTTAAAGCTGCACTCTCACTGGTTTTTTTGGTCTTGAAATGAACCAATTTTTGTGTAAATATCAGCTAACCAGTTATATAAGACTGCTGGCCAAAGATCAGATTGCAGATTTTCATATTTCCGTTCGAAAACTAATGTTTTATTGCTTAAGCCTTTACTAACGGTTTAAGAAAAATGCATAAAACATCATTTTTGAACTTAAATATAAAAATTTGCGATCTATTTTTTTGTCAGCAGTCTTATATAATTGGTTTCCATGGGTTTTCACAAAAATCGGTTCGTTCCAAGACAAAAAATAAAAATGTTGTCAAAATGTTTAATCTGTGGAAGTGCAGCTTTAAGGTGAATCAAGATCAGGCTCTAATGTATTTTTCATCTTATGAACTGGTGCTTCTTATTCTCTGGTCAAGGTAAATTTCCCATTTAGGATTCTAAATTTCGGAATGACTCTGCACAAAGGATGCAGAAGTGTAAAGCCATATTTCAGGCAATGAACAACAACCTTATCAACTTTAAAACCACCCATCACCACTGTTTTAGGAAAAGTGTTACCATGGGTGAATTCAAAGTCACGTGACCCAGCCATATTGCTGAACTTAGCAGAGTCATCAGATCCGAGTACTCGGCGCCGAGGTCTCACCAGTCTTACTGCCGATAATGATTGGGATGGTAAGTAGATTCGCTTTCAATTTAATTTCAGAAAATGTTTGTGCATGTGCGTCAATATCAAACCTGAATAATTTTGCTAAGCCATCATGTGATGTTTAACATTTGGGAGCAGACACTAAATGACTTATACTTAATCCAGATGAACTTGTTTTTCTTTGTTTTGTAATTTCTGTGTTTGGGTGTTTATCAGATGATAATTGGGACATTGCTTGTTTGTAAGTTTAATTGAATGATGATGGTTTAATACCTTTTTTGATTGATAAGCACAGAATTGGTTTTCAATGGACTTGATATAATACTTTTAAAGACCACCAGTTCCGGAAGGTTTCACAGGCGTGTTCCCAACGTACACAGGTTAGTTTAGCCAGGATTCGTGAGGCCGACCAGCGACTGTTTAGGCCCATGCCTTGGAGTCATGCAGTCAAGGTAAGGGTTTGCTTGAAAAGCAATTTTTAAAAACTAATTATGGAAGTATAAACATCATGTTTTGTAAGCTTGTCTAGTTTTCAAATTAAAATGTACATGTACTCATAACACTTGATTGTCTATTTACAATCACAGAACTGAAAAATGCAATTCAAAAAGTCCAGGGCCAGACCAAATTACTGCAGAAATGTTTAAAGAAACATAAACACGATCACCATTCCTGTTAGATTTATATAATAACTTATTGCACGAAGGAGAATATCATCAATCTTGGGCCATAGGCATTATTGTGCCTGTACCTATTTTTAAAGGGGGAAATCCAGATGAAACTAAAAACTTTCATGGCATCACGCTTATAAACATAATTGCAAAAATATACTCAAATCTGAAATATGGGAATATCACAATCGTAAAGACATCAAACTAATCGATAACAAAAACTTCAGAAAACTTTTATGTTTAAAAAAACAAAACATATATAGACATGCTTAAAATGGAGAACTAATGGTATAATTCCAATGCATATACAAAGGAAATTCATACTCATAAAGTACTGGTCTAAATTGATAAAAAGTAACCAGAACTCTTTATTATTCAAATCATATAGTATGCTTAAAACACATTGGACGATGGATCAATAAATAAAGCTAACTGGGCATTTCATATAAATAGCATTCTACAAGAATGCGGAATAAATGGATATACGGAAACAATTGCTCAAACCATACTATAAATATGGCAATATATATATAATTTTATATACCATGCAAATAACCTCAGAATTTAACACAAATGACATCATAATTCAATTTGAGCAGATGGACAGTATACACATGAGTTATATAGTACAAATTATTACATTACCATAAAGTGCTGCAACTAATTCCTACATATCCACGGTTGGAATGTCGTTCAAAAATTCTTTCCATTTACAGCAGTTTGATAATAGTAAATATCACATGGGTGTCAGGTCAGTGAGTTTATAAATTAACACGAATTCGTTCAGTCTATGTTCATAAATATATTCATGATTGGATGAATACTACTTCTCCTAACTTAAACAAAAATTCGGACTTTGATGAATCAATCTAAAAAAAAAAAATGTTTAGCAAAATGTTAACCACAACTTTTTTTTATATATTTTACAATCATTCATCTTGTGGTCACATTTTATATTTATGCATCTTGCTTATTTTACCATTCTGCTTGTTAACTGTTTGTATGCAATAGGCATGCAGCATAATTGCTTGAATGCATTCAAAGTTGTTGTTGATGTAAAAATATGCTCAATAATAAAATGAGACCTACATTTTGATTTGTTATAGGTAACATGAAGTCAATGTTTCCAAACAAACGTACATGTACCAAATATAACTGTAAATAAAATCTTAGGATAAAAAATGATTAGTACACAAATTATTCCAAGTCCATTAATCATTTAATACGATCTATAGAATGCTGGCAATGTTTTTTATCATATTCGGGGGAGAATAATTGCATAATTTCTATTATAAAAATTGGTATGTCGATGCTACAGGGCAGTATAGAGGATGAGTTACGTGGCCTGTTAGCCCAGCTCAAAGAGGAGACCACTGATCCTGTCCTACGACAGTTTACGGCACAACGCCTGCCTGACACAAAACAGAAAAATATTGTAGAGGTAAATTGAAGCATATATTTTTGAGTTTTAATTTATGTTTAAAAACAGTGACTCATTATTATTGATATGAATGCAAATGTAAATGATTGGTGTAACATACTTTCAGACATTTATTTTCTATTCTAAACATTACTATTAAGATAAATATTACTCTCATACTTTCAGAGTAAACTGCTTAAGAAAGTTTAAAATTGGTTAAAACTGCAGTTAAAAATTACATCCCTTGATATAATACTGGGTATAATTTAAATTAAAAAAATACACCTCTAAATTGACATTCCTTTTGCTTCGAACACATGACAATGTAAACTTCAGCATTGTGCAAGGACTTTAATCCTTGAAACCATGCTTTACATTCATGTGGATGATCATCTCCCCTGGATGAATATTCACATATGGTTAGTATATTGTATATTTCTTGTACATTACAGTCCAATGTTTTGGTGATAAGGCCCTCTGGGGTCGTATTCAATAAGCAACATAGATTGATCTTATATTTAAGATAAGAAACAAAGTCTTTTGATTGGCCTGTATATTTAGCTAACCAATAGGCTGAATGGAAACACTGATGCCCGCATGTCTAATAATAAGAATAAGATCAGTATTGAATACTGGCCATGGTCATGCAATGACTGATGGGAGACAGGGTGCGATGGCATCTATTGATGGGATTTTTTTAGCTTCAACCTGTACCGGGATACTTTACAGCCCATAGTGTTTTAGGGTAATCTGGTCATTGAGTGACGAGAGTGAGGGACAGGTGGCATCTGCAAATGTTTTATCATGATATATACCTGTGTATTTCAGTCTGGTCCCTGGTATTTTGGGGGTACTGCCCTGGAGTACATTGGCTCAGTGAGTGACGAGAGTGAGGGACAGGTGGCATCTACATATGTTTTATCATGATATATACCTGTGTATTACAGTCTGGTCCCTGGTGTTTTGAGGGTACTGCCTTGGAGAACATCCGCTCAGTGAGTGACGAGAGTGAGGGACAGGTGGCATCTACAAATGTTTTATCATGATATATACCTGTGTATTACAGTCTGGTCCCTGGTGTTTTGGGGGTACTGCCTTGGAGAACATCCGCTCAGTGAGTGACGAGAGTGAGGGACAGGTGGCATCTACAAATGTTTTATCATGATATATACCTGTGTATTACAGTCTGGTCCCTGGTGTTTTGGGGGTACTGCCCTGGAGAACATTGGCTCAGTGAGTGACGAGAGTGAGGGACAGGTGGCATCTACAAATGTTTTATCATGATATATACCTGTGTATTACAGTCTGGTCCCTGGTGTTTTGGGGGTACTGCCCTGGAGAACATTGGCTCAGTGAGTGACGAGAGTGAGGGACAGGTGGCATCTACAAATGTTTTATCATGATATATACCTGTGTATTACAGTCTGGTCCCTGGTGTTTTGGGGGTACTGCGCTGGAGTTCATTCGCTCAGTGAGTGACGAGAGTGAGGGACAGGTGGCATCTACAAATGTTTTATCATGATATATACCTGTGTATTACAGTCTGGTCCCTGGTGTTTTGGGGGTACTGCCCTGGAGAACATTCGCTCAGTGAGTGACAAGAGTGAGGGACAGGTGGCATCTACAAATGTTTTATCATGATATATACCTGTGTATTACAGTCTGGTCCCTTGTGTTTTGGGGGTACTGCCCTGGAGTACATTCGCTCAGTGAGTGACGAGAGTGAGGGACAAGTGGCATCTACAAATGTTTTATCATGATATATACCTGTGTATTACAGTCTGGTCCCTTGTGTTTTGGGGGTACTGCCCTGGAGTACATTCGTTCAGTGAGTGACGAGAGTGAGGGACAGGTGGCATCTACAAATGTTTTATCATGATATATACCTGTGTATTACAGTCTGGTCCCTTGTGTTTTGGGGGTACTGCCCTGGAGTACATTCGCTCAGTGAGTGACGAGAGTGAGGGACAGGTGGCATCTACAAATGTTTTATCATGATATATACCTGTGTATTACAGTCTGGTCCCTGATGTTTTGGGGGTACTGCCCAGGAGAACATCTGCTCAGTGAGTGACGAGAGTGAGGGACAGGTGGCGTCTACAAATGTTTTATCATGATATATACCTGTGTATTACAGTCTGGTCCCTGGTGTTTTGGGGGTACTGCCCTGGAGAACATTCGCTCAGTGAGTGACAAGAGTGTGGGACAGGTGGCATCTACAAATGTTTTATCATGATATATACCTGTGTATTACAGTCTGGTCCCTTGTGTTTTGGGGGTACTGCCCTGGAGTACATTCGCTCAGTGAGTGACGGGAGTGTGGGACAGGTGGCATCTACAAATGTTTTATCATGATATATACCTGTGTATTACAGTCTGGTCCCTTGTGTTTTGGGGGTACTGCCCTGGAGAACATTGGCTCAGTGAGTGACGAGAGTGAGGGACAGGTGGCATCTACAAATGTTTTATCATGATATATACCTGTGTATTACAGTCTGGTCCCTTGTGTTTTGGGGGTACTGCCCTGGAGTACATTCGCTCAGTGAGTGACGAGAGTGAGGGACAGGTGGCATCTACAAATGTTTTATCATGATATATACCTGTGTATTACAGTCTGGTCCCTTGTGTTTTGGGGGTACTGCCCTGGAGTACATCCGCTCAGTGAGTGACGAGAGTGAGGGAAAAGTGGCATCTACAAATGTTTTATCATGATATATACCTGTGTATTACAGTCTGGTCCCTTGTGTTTTGGGGGTACTGCCCTGGAGTTCATTCGCTCAGTGAGTGACGAGAGTGAGGGACAGGTGGCATCTACAAATGTTTTATCATGATATATACCTGTGTATTACAGTCTGGTCCCTGGTGTTTTGGGGGTACTGCCCTGGAGAACATTGGCTCAGTGAGTGACGAGAGTGAGGTACAGGTGGCATCTACAAATGTTTTATCATGATATATACCTGTGTATTACAGTCTGGTCCCTGGTGTTTTGGGGGTACTGCCCTGGAGTACATTCGCTCAGTGGGTGACGAGAGTGAGGGACAGGTGGCATCTACAAATGTTTTATCATGATATATACCTGTGTACTACAGTCTTGTCCCTTGTGTTTTGGGGGTACTGCCCTGGAAAACATTGGCTCAGTGAGTGACGAGAGTGAGGGACATGTGGCATCTGCAAATGTTTTATCATGATACAATACATGTGTATTGCAGTCTGGTCCCTTGTGTTTTGGGGGTACTGCCCTGGAGTACATTCGCTCAGTGAGTGACGAGAGTGAGGGACAAGTGGCATCTACAAATGTTTTATCATGATATATACCTGTGTATTACAGTCTGGTCCCTGGTGTTTTGGGGGTACTGCCCTGGAGAACATCCGCTCAGTGAGTGACGAGAGTGTGGGACAGGTGGAACTGGTTTTTCTAGAGGCTCTTGCAAGGTTTAGTCAGGTAATGTCTCAGAATGTTTGTTCTATACCTTATTTTTGTTAAATTTATCTTGCACCATTGAGTGGCACAAGGAACATAGAACCACCCTTCATTGTCCATCCTTCCATATCTAACACTTTTGTGTCTGCATCACTCAAATGGTGTACAAGTAATATATGATGAATGTTCTGAAGCAACATGCAAAACTAATGTTTGAACCTAGCCATGTCCGCAAAGTGTTTTAATGAAACTATAGTAACATATTCTTTTCATCAAGGTGATGGCAAAAAAGACATCATCAAGTCAAGGTTACAATTGACTAGATCAAGTTATTAACCTTACCTTGTGTTGTCTCCATGTCTTTAACACCTGTTAAAATATATTGATATATCTTATGTCACATGTTGGCTCAAGTCAATGTGCAAACCGAATTTTGCAGGTCAAGGTCACAATACTAGGTCTAGTGTTTAATTCGTGTCTGCCCCATATCTCCACACCTTAAAGTATATTGATGAAACTGTAGTCAAATAGTATACTCACAAATTTGATGTTGAAATCTATGTTGGAACAGCAAGCTTTCTAGGTCAAGTTAAAGATATTAGTTCATGAGTTTGAGCGTGATTTCTTTGCCTACGATTTTGATAAAACTTTGATTACATGTTATACTTGTCAATTTGTAGTGAAGAGCCAATGTTCAAGCCATGCCTTTTTCTTTGATTTTTCTGTGACAGACTACTATATTAATACAACAACGCTTTAAACCAGTTTTAATATTGAACACCATATATTGTTATTCAAATTCAATCCTTTTTAAAAAGCTTTTACAAACTTTTTCAATTAAGTCCTTTAGAAGGTCTGTTACGATAAGACACTACCGTATTTCCTCGACTATAAGACTGGGAAATTTGGTCCCGATTTTTAACCTTAAAGAAGGGGGCCCGCTTTATAGGCGAGTCTATAAGAAATTCATAAAGAATAGAGTCAGAATTAGGGATATTCAACATTGTCTGTTGATGACACCCCAATAAAAGTGACAAGATCACACCCATCGGATTAAGACGACCATCTGCTTTGTTTTCGCTACGATGAACACTCGATATAACGCATGTTATCGGTCCAAACACGTTGTTTATCACAGGAGACATATTTTGCTACCTTTAAAATAAAAATATTTTGAACAAAAAATATTTTAAAAAATGAATTGTTATTTTTTCTATGTCGTAAATAAAACTTACTTTTTGTGTCGCCTGAAAAGACGACATATATAGGGTAACTTTTGTCGGCGGCGGCGTCAGTGGCGGCGGCGGCGTCCGCGTCCCATTTTCGCTTGTCTGGGGTATATCTCCTAAACTATTAGTGGTATCAACTTGAAATTTCATACGTAGATAGATCTATTTGAGGGCAAGTGCAGTGCACAAGAACTGTTATTCTTGCTTCCATATTTTTAAAGTTATTGCCCTTTGTTAATTTTCATGCTTAAAGTTTTGTCCGGGGCATATCTTGAAGAATATAAGAGGTATCAACTTGAAACTTCATAGCTAGATAGATCTCATTGAGAGCAAGTGCAGTGCACAAGAACCGTAACTCTTGCTGCCATATTTTTAGAGTTATTGCCCTTTGTTAATTTTCATGCTTAGGTTTTGTCCGTGGCATATCTCGTAAACTAGGAGGTATCAAACTTATTCCGTAGGTATATCTGATTGAGGGAAAGTGCATAGCTCAAAAACCGTAACTCTTGCATCTATATGTTTAGAGTTATTGCCTTTTGTTAATTTTCAAGCTTAAATTTTGTCAGGGGCATATATTGTAAACTATGAGAGGTATCAACCTGAATCTTAATCGGTAGATAGATCTCATTTAGGGCAAGTGCAGTGTACAAGAACCGTTACACTTGCATCCATATTTTTAGAGTTATTGCCTTTTGTTAATTTTCGTTGTTAATTTTTGTCCGACTTATCGTTTTTACCTTCAGTTCAAATGCCACCTACACTTGAAATTTAAATGGCAACATCATTGTCTATAAATGAATAAAATGCCAATCCAACAGCCATAATGTCGACAGTAAATAATTCGTCAGGCGCCACATCCGACTCGCGGAGTTCTAGTTCCTTACTATAAGGCTTTGCGTATATCATGCACATACATGCAACTGACAGATTTCAATACACATTTCATTAATCGTTATATTAATTAATCGGCAATCATCAATGGTTATTTATTTCTCAAAATTTAAGTCCCATTACCTGCAATCCAAACAAACACCTACGATAATTTAACTAATTAACACATGTAATGGAATGTGTCCTGTTTGTCGGCTTCAGATCAAACAGTACAATTTGTGACCAGCTGTGATCAAAGATGCACTGCAATGGTTTGTATTTAAATAGGTCAATCAAATACCGTATGAACCCATTTAACTCCCTAAATTGCGTCTAGGCTGATTCAAACAAACCATACGATCGGAAAATAAAAATCAGTAATCCTAAGCAAATTAACAATTTTAATTGATAACTGACTGTTTAGCTTGAACATTATCACAGACTTGGAGAATTTCAAGTGCTTGATTTGTTTTAAAAATTGACCCTGTCTTATAAACGAGTCGGGACAAAAACACCAGATTTCATGGGCAAAGTTAGGGGGTCGTCTTATAAGCAGATCGCCTTATAGTCGAGGAAATATGGTAACTATAACATTCACTTTTATAAATCTGGGACCTAATCAATTTTTTGAGCCCAGGAATGATTGATTTATACCCAAACTCACTGCCAATCCCAAGATTATTAAGTCTGTTTTCCCTGCCAGACACAGCAATGCTTAAAAACTCAGCTCTAAACCTAACGATGCAAAATTTTCCTGCCAACAATTGCAATTCTAAAACCTAACAGCAGATACTGCCTAACGCATGTTTGCCACCAAATATCAATGATGTAAACAATGAACATTAACATTGTTTTTAAACTATAAAAGAGTAACTTATGATCCCCAATTCTTACATAGCATACAACACATGTGCAGTTTAACCATATCTTGTTATTCTCAACAATCTTCAGGTAAGGGAACAGCATGTTCAGATGTTAGAGGCTGGAATTCTCCCTCTGCTACAGCGGGTGTTACTGGAGCTGAATGGGGTAGGGGAAGTCAGATCCCTGGTTGCCCGTATTCTTGCAAATCTTGCAATGAGCCCTGCGCTACGTTCACATATCATCACTGGAGGTGAACGGGATCCTTTTTTCTTATCATTTTTAGCTTGTTTGCCATTTGCTGGACTGTTTTTTGGTTGTGCATGCTTGTCTATTCTTCAAAAAAGTAAATACCGGTAATTGTCATATTCTTGGTGTCGTTGTCCTCATTGCTGTTGAAGGCGGTGTGGCATTGATGTGCAAAAACTTGACTTAAACTCACATTCCACATATTAACATGAATGTTTGTTCACATTTTACCAGTGACAATATGTAGAGTGTGTCATAACTATGACTTGAGTTATTATTGTGTGATGTCCCTTGAAAGTCTGAATGTCATGGATAACTCTTCCAAACTAAATGACACACATGGATAACCTATTTTTATGAAATCTAGAGCTATCACAGAAGTGATCACTACACTATGTGTCACCTTAATGTGTACAAAGTATCACTCATTTACCCTGAAATCACTCTGTAAACTCCTGCATAGCAATATAAGTATCATTCTAGTTTCAATGCACAACTTGGAAACAATTAGCGTGGGGCTCTCAAAATAAAATGTTAGCACTAGAACACTTCATAGTGATTTTTAATCATATGGACTGAGTTTAAAAATAATCCCTCTTACAATGTGGAAGTGGTTCCCTCCACATACAACCATACTACTATAAAGTAGAACTTAATTTCAATGGTATGTAATTCTAAAATCACTAAGCTGTAGCTCACAAAACAGAATCCGGCACTAGTAGACTTAATGGTGATAATGTTTACCAAGCATGGTACAGCAATCGCTTCTGAAGTGTGAAACACGTTAATTAAATGCTCAAAAACTTTCATATAGCCATAGTAAAATCTATATTCATGAGCACTAAACTCTTTGACAACTTGTCTGTGGCTCACAAACAATATGTCAAGCGCAAGGACACATGGTGATAATATGAAACAAATTTTAGTAAAATCCATCTTAAACTGTAGAAGTAACTATATATTTTCTACACAACTTGGTTGTGGCTTGTGATAAGTACATGTATGTAAGGCACAAGTTCACTTCATGGTGATCATGTGTACCGAGTTTCAGTACAATCTATCTAAAACTAAAGAAAAATATTGCTCCCCAAACATTTTGAAATCAACTGCTTGTCTGATCAATTGACAGATCACTGAACGACCATTCATCCAACAGTATAGTGAAGCAAGTATACACCTTCAAACTTTCTTTGCGAGGTGTTACTAATGTCACTGTTTTTCATGGTTCGTCTTTGTTCTTCTACTCTGCTTAGACATGACTGACCTTTACTGAGATATGGATACATACCAATGTATCCCTGTGTTATTTCAACTATAATTTCTTTGACTTCCAGGATGGGCAGGAGTTTTACACAAGTGGCTGTTTTCCCGTGAACCTTCCCTTTTCTTCTACTCTGCACAAGCCCTAGCCAACCTAGATGGAGATATAGATACAGATCTCAGAATTCCCGGTGTGTTTGAGGATGGGGTGTATCCAGGATACCCTATCTTTAGATCCAGGTAATCAGTGTACTGTCACTAGTACAGAATAACTTGTGTACAGTCATAAAGCATTTATTATGCCCCATGTCATGCACATGTCGGTCCGTCCATCCGTAGGTCGGTCCGTCGGTAAACCAAAGCTTGTCCAAGTGATGACTCAACAATTCCTTCACGTATGGTCATCAAACTTGACATGAAGGTTGAGTCTGACCAGTAGATGACCCTTATTGATTTTGGGGATCATCAGCTCAAAGGTCAAGGTCACAGTGACCTTTAATGGTAGAAGGTTTTCAAAGCTTGTCAGAGTGATAACTTGACAATGCCTGCACCCATGGCCATCAAACTTGACAAGGAGGCTGGGCCTTACAAGTATATGACCCCTATTGATTTTGGGAGTCATCAGCTCAAAGGTCAAAGTCACAGTGACCTTTAAAGGTAAAAGGTTGTCCGAGTGATAAATCACCAATGCCTGCACCCATTGCCAAATTTGACTTGGAGGTCGAGCCTGACCAGCAGATGACCCCTTTTTATTTCAGGGGTCATCAGGTCAAAGGTCAAGGTCACAGTGACCTTGAATGCAAAAAGCTTGTTTGTGTAATAGCTCGATAATGCCTGCATCCATGGCCCTCATTCTTGACAATTAGGTTTGGGGTGACCTGTTCATGACCCCTTTGGATTTTGAGGTCAGAGAGTCATAATCCTTATATCATACTAACCTATTCCACGCTGCTAAGCTGATACATTTTATCTGCAAATATCAGTCATCATCTTTCATTGCATTTAGGGTATTTAATAATAAGGGAGGGGGGCGGGGGGGGGGGGGGGGGGGGGGGATAAAGGTGTTCATAAGCAATTCCTGTGAGATTTATGATGAATTTTTATTATAAGTAAAAATGTTGACAGCTTTTGCTTTATTGAAGGCAAAGGAGCCCTAGGGTGGAGGTTGATATTGTCTTTATCCATGGGCTTCTGGGTGGTCCTTTCAAGACCTGGAGACAGGAGGATCGCCGAGACACAGAGCCCAACTTTGTCATGACTGAGGAGTTCAAACAAAGCCATACCTTCTTCTGGCCCAAGGTAGGCAGCCTTTACAGTTAGATATCAGTTGAACTTCTGCTTAAATTGTGTGCTTAATGCTTTCATAACTTTTCTTTTCACAAGTAGTTGTCCTTGTACATGTATCACTTAAAATTAGCTCATTTTTAGTTGGTGTGTTTTTCAAAGGAAAAAAACATTGAGAAACTGTGGTAGCCTTGGTGTGGCTTCCATGTTAAAACTTCAGCATTTCCCAATACTCAAACAATGTTTAATATATAAACATAAAAATTCGTACACATGTTCAATATGACAATACTCTCAAGTGTAGGAGGTCTCATATTTGAAATATGCTCGTCATAGAACAGATGTATTTAGGCCAGGAAGATGAGCACCTTGATCTATAACTTTAGAAGCATTTTTCCAATTATCGTCAAATTTGGTCAAAATGTGAATGGGCATAATATATCATGAACAAGTTGTTACCGTAACCAGCCATATTACTTTAGTCACTCAATAGTTATCACAGTTTAATTATAGAAACTACCTAAAATCAGTATTGTCGGATCAATAACTATAGACATGTTTGTTAACCATTTATATTGCAGGAGTCATTTGAGAGTTATCACCCTTTGATAAAAGAAATTACCTAGAGTCGGTCTTGTTCATTCAAAAACTGTAGAAGTTTTTTTTCCGAACATCGCCAACTTTAGACAATATGTTAATGGGCAGAATGACTTGGTCATGTTTGATCCATTCACATCATCCTAGTCACACCATAGTATTGACCCTTAAATGGTAAAAACTGCATTTACAGTGTCTACTCTCCAACTTTTGTTCACATTCAACTAATTATCCCCAAACTTCGTATTCTAAAAATGGCACGAGTGTATTTTGCAATAGTTGGTGCTTTTGAAGAGTTTGTCCCTTGATCCAGAGTGATGATGCTATATGTACCAAAGATTAGATTTATCATGATCGAACCTCGGATGAAAGAGAATGCCCTTGATTGGCTGAGAAATAATGTATGTAAGCATTTACTTGCAATGATCTTGGTTAATGTATGTCTTAAATAATTCAGGACAAACTAGATTAAAGTATTATTTCAGGACTGGTTAGGCCATGATCTAAAGGAAGCCCGCATTCTGAATGTGGGATATGACACAGAATTGACCACATGGAACCGTAAGCACCCTATAGAAGACAGCAAGTAGGCACTTCTTTGTTTTTAATTCATAGAATCAATTTTTCAATGTTTATTCTTATCAGGACTTTCTAATAGGCTGTTATTAGCTCTACTGGCCAAAGGCCAGAAGAGCTTATGCGATGGTAATGTGTACGTAGTATGTGCATCCGTGCGTCTGTGTGTCTATAAACAATTGCTTGTGAACACGATACAGGCTTCAGTTTTGATTGTATCTCGATGAAACTTGTACAGTATCTAGATATTCATTAAAGCTTGGTTCCTTTTGAAAACCAGCCAGATCCGCCCATGCATGCCTAGATTATGGCCCTTGATAGTATAAAAAAATGCTATTGTGTAAAAAATTGGTTGTGAACACGATACAGTCTTCATTTTTGATTGTATCTCGATGAAACTTGTACAGTATCTAGATATCCATTAGAGCTCGGTTCCTTTTGAAAACCAGTCTATTTTTAGCCAAGTCTACATGAGCGAAGTCTATTTTTAGCCAAGTTTACATGTAAAGTCACAATAGCCTCCAAAGGTTTGTTCAAATCATGCCCCTGGCAAATCCTTGCTATTTTGAACAAGGCTTTATTTAGTGGTCCACTACCATGGTTGTTCAAATTATGCCCCTTGGGTCAAAACTGGCACTGCCCTGGTTGTCACAATTTTCCTAGAGACTTATTTAAGAAATATTTTCAAAATCTTCTTGTTTCAAACCACAAGGACCATACCTTTGATATTTGTTGTGGAGCATCATATGATGCAATTGAAAACATTTGAAATAATGCCCCTTGGGCAAAAGCTGGCCCCACCCCTTTTGACTTACTTATTAATTTTTAAAGCTACAATAATGAAACTTTGACCATGTGAACAGTTTTTCAAACAAGCATTAATGTTGTCCTCGGATGTCCTTGACTTTGACCGACTTTTTATTTTAAAGCTACAGAAATGAAATTTTGATGATGAGTACAGTTTTGAAAGCAAATATTTTTTTTCCCTCAGATTACCTTTACTTGGCACATATTAAAATAGTTCATGCAACTAATCTGCTTACAATACTTCCTGTCCTCAGATGTTGAACGTGCAGAGTTTTCAGCTTACCCAAACACTAAAAGTGAACTATATATTTGTTGCTTATTACTCAAACGTACATGCTCTGGATTGAAAATGACCACAAGAGCCATGCCAGTAGAGCATAGGCCCTTTTGGGCGTCTTGTCTTCAGTAAGTGGTGTGAAATCATTTATAGAATCTGTATGAGCTTCAGATTGAAAGATCATTATGGACAAAAGTTATATGACAAAAATCACCAAATTTCACAATAGATTATAATTATACTAAGGTATGTACCAGGCAGGGAAAAAATATTTAAAAAAAATTCATACTATGAGAGAAAAAGGATAGTCAAAAACTTAATATGTTTAATGGTACAAAGGCAATAAATCATATTCTGTGCAGAATAACTGCACACTTTATAAAAATAGAGATGTTTTTTGACAAGGACAATCCTAGACTAGACTGGGATTTTGAAAAAAGAAGAGAATCTTATATTTCTTCTAAGTCATGGAAAAAGTCCTAATTATCATGTATGTATATATTGGCAGACGTACCCTGTCAAGCAGAAGTGCATCATTTTTGGAGAAGTTAAGGCTGGCTGATGTTGGTTCAAGGCCTGTTATCTGGGTTGGACACTCCATGGGAGGTATGTGATAAGTTGTAATGCCAACTGCTTGGTATATCAGATTCGGGATCAGAGGAACCTGGGTTTGATCCTCACACCGAGCTCTGCTGATAATTGATACTAGTTGACCCAGGAACCGCTTATGATTGTTAATGGTTATATGTATAAATGATAGATGATTTTGTCATGTATATGATACAAATTATTTGATGGTCTTGATGTTGCTGTGCAAAAACCTAAGGTAGGCTTAAAAACAATTCTATATATTAAACTTAAACTTAGTGCATATGTTGCCAGAGACTAGGTGTACACGTACAGCAAGAGTAGGTGGTGTGTAAGCTCTCAGGCCTTGCTTATGAATCTTGCAATGATTAACGGACAAGTATTGTTGTTTGTTTTGCGGCACTCATTTATACATGGCTATAACAATTCTGATGTCTTTAACACATTTGTAGCTGGACTGGTTACAGAAAAGCAAATACATCTTTAAATATTTAAGACCTGTTGCACTTTGATTGCAGATTGATAAACATGGCTTCACCTAACGTTAAGAGAGACAAGGATAGAACCCCAGTATCGCACCATACCAAAGACACATTCTTCTTAATGCCTATTCAGGGGTCATTTGTAGCTTTCCTGTGAGAATGAGAGTGGTCTAGTGGTATAGGTGTCATCCTCTCACCCAAGAGGTTGTGGGTTTTAATCCCAACCAGGGGAACTTTCTCTCGGCCTCTCAAAATGGACATCAGTACTGGTTTTTACCCAGGAAACAGACTCAAGAGTGATTCTATAAGCTTCAGCTTTCGTCACAATCGAGCTAAAAGAAATTTGTATAACCTAACTTTCCTGTGACAGCTCTTGTTTATTATTCAACTTACTTTTACAGGCTTATTGATCAAAGACATGTTGAGGAAGGCAGAGACAGATCCCCAGTATCACACCCTGCTGGACAACACAATCGGCATTCTCAACTACAGCGTTCCACACCAAGGGTCTAGCCTCCCACGATACACTAAACAATATGGCCTCAAGTACGCAATATCTCCATCAGTGGAGGTCCAGGAACTTGATGAAGGTAACAACTACTTGTTGGTTTTATACTCCCCCCTTAACGTTATGTTCTAGGATATTGTTATATTTGTTGTCGTTAAAAAGGAAACTTTCGTGTCAGACTGTTTGATAACTGAATAGAGGCGTAGTCAATTGACAGTTATTAATACTTGCCATACTGTAATGCTACTTATATGATGGAAATCGAAAAACAGCAAAGATATGTTTCAACAAATACACAAATAATTCCATCATGTGTTGTATTAACATTGACATTAAAACTAAAGACTTTAGTATCTGTTTATTAAGATTTTATTATTAAAATAAACATTTGGACATCCATTAATTGATAGTATTTTTTGTGTTCCAAAGTTACTGTCAATTTCTCAGAATTGTTACTATCAAGAGTTTTATATGTATTACATAGACAATCCAAGCTTAAAGAGCTTACAGAAGAGCTTCCAGGACCTGGTCAACTCACGTCATATTCCGGTGCTGAGTTTTGGGGAAACAGTGAAGACTCGAACGGTTCTCAATATGGTGTTGCACATAGTACCTCCTGAATCTGCTGGTGAGTAAAGATTATCTCAGTTAAATTGTTTTCTTTAATATCAATTAGCATTGTTTTGTAGAATTATATTTGCAGGGATGAAACTACTTTTTATGGCTTTTTGGTGATTGTTATGATTACATTAGTCTGAAAATAAAAGCACTGGCTTAATTAAGTATTTGATAGTTTCTCATCTTTCATAACATCTTATTTTCATGTCATATTTCTATGTGCAAAACTGCAAGAACATACCTCGTCCCTTATTTAAAATGTGACATGTTTTCATGCATCAATTGATGATATAGTACTACATGTATGTTTACCCAATTTCAAGACAATCTTTGTTCTTTTTGTCTCACTTTATCATTGAGTTTTCAGTGTTACTAGTAATATATATCATGCACTGTTTATGTTTTTATCATCAGCGAGATACGTTTATGTCTTTTTATGTAACTAACATCCACTACATTTTACAATTATTTATTCCCAGGTATTCCATTGGCTATGTTTTATAACAAAAAAATCATCTGTTATTTTGAACAATACTATTACTTAAACATGCATATACTTAGTACACTTTCTTCTCTAAACTGTTGAATAATTCATCATATTTGCACAACACAAGCACTTAATGTATATTTGATTTATATATATAAGTGGTTATGTACATATAGTTTCATCAATCCGTTGCAGTGCAGTTACGAGTACAATACAAAATATGTCACATAGAACCTTTTCGCATTCATCCCTCCACATGGACAAGCTTAGAAGCCCAACTTTTTAGTGATAAATGTTGCTGGATATATTCGCGACCACCTTGAAACATTTAGTGAAACAGGAGGATCACTAGGGTTGAAAATGGATTATGATAACTTAACATCACATTTTCCCAACCATGATATATCAATCCATTCCATAGCAAAACTAAACTACTGAAATAAAACAACCAATATCTTACCACATCTGCTTAATCAAAAGTGTTCCACGGTGTTTCAGTCTCATAAACATGGATGTGTCTATGAAATTACACAAGCTAACGCATATGTATTATACTCAAGATACAATATTTCAAATGCATAATAAACATTCCCCAGCTTCAGTTTTTACTGAGCAATCAACATTCTGTCACAATATGTTTATTCCAAGACTAACTGTTTCAGTTACATGAACGCCCCCCCCCCACCTTCAAAGTATCTACTCAAATAAAATAACCAATAAATTGTCACACCTGCTTAATCCAACATATAGTTTTTCAGTTACACTCACACAAACCGTTCTTGGTTGAAGTAAAGTGGCGCCTAAAACTTCTACTCCAAATTCCTCTCTGTGGTCGTGTTTAATGACGTTGTTGGAATCGTGTCCACAGATGTACAGTCTACCTTGCTTGTCTACACAGACTCCTTCTGGGCCTTTTAGATATTCCTCTTCTATTGTTTTAAGTATACGTCCGTCTTTGTCAAGACACACAACTTTGTTTTGCTTGTAGTTTGTGACGTAAATTTTACAGCCATCCGCTGTTACAGTTAGTCTGTCTACGGTGTGCCGACCTGTTTCATCTTCAAATAGTTTCTTCTGCATTTTACCAGTCGGATTGTAGACATAAAGGGCATTGCCTGTTGTCATATACAGTTGTTCACTGGCATAATGCAATGATGAACAGCTGTGGTCTACATTGAACGCCTTTGTGGGTATAATAGATGTGTCCGTACAATCAAAAAAGCATATCTCATGAAGTGTTTTGTATAAATTTTCGTTGTTTTGTGCAACAGCAATTTCGCTTTGTCCTACTTTGCAAATGTCCTTTAAATATGGTTGAAGTCGGTAGGTGCATACTATTTCTTTGTATGTGTTCAGTAGCTTCAAAGAACTGTTTCCACCATCAGCAATAATAATTCCTCCGGTTTCAAGCTCACAAATACCAGTTATATTGCATGTGTTCTTGTCATCGGGGCATTTTATATGTATCTGCCTGACTCTAGTGGCAGTGGTTTTAACATCTGCAAACGCTTTCTCCGCAGAGAGCCGTGTGTGGATATCCGAGTTCAGTGTCAGTGCCATTGAATATGATGGTGTTAGTGCATCCTCTTCTAAACTAATCTGAGCTTGTTTCATTTCATCAATGCACTGTCGAAATGCCAAACATGTCGCAGTATCGCTGTCGCCATACTTTTCTGATATTTTGTTCAGTAAAATTTCTAATCGCTCATCGTAATCATTCAACTCCTCTATGTCACACCGAAGTAATTCACACACATGTTTCTCAGCTGTGCTTACTTGTTGAAGTGTATCTGCTTCCATTTTGTCAAGGACATTGTCAATATCCTTTCGCAAAGTCCTGATCTTTGCAACAAATTCGTCCGATGTTTTGCGTAGGGCTTTTTGTGTCGTTTTCTTTTCTTCTTGAGTACTTCGCAATTTTAACTGTGTCCTATTTACTTCAAGAATGCCATCTGTAAATTCATCTTTAGTCCTGATTCCGCTGGCTAACGATGACAAATTTACGATTTTCCTGCAACACCTAAATAGAAGATAATTTTATTTAATCAAGACAACAAAGAGAGTTACCATTGAGTATATCGAAACCAAATGTATAACTTCGAGATATGTGTACGATAATTATATTGAATATGATATCCTGCATAGGTTTTATTTACATGTACATACATTTTTGGAGTAAAGTCTATCTTACCCATGATCAATAGAAACGCACTTCTGACAGCAAACGACATCATGCTCTTCACAGAAATAAGCAAGACTCTGCTTTGTATGTATCTTGCAACAGAAAATATCATCAAATTCGACCCACTTCGCCTTGTCTTGTGTCGTCAGAACTTGGTGTTCTTTAAGAATCTGTGTGTGAAATGTTATGCAGTTATTGCAGTACAGTTTTCTACATTCAGTGCAACAATAACTCGCTTCCGCGTTCAATCCCTTTGCTTTGCACACGGAACATTGATAATCATGAACACAATCCGATGCCTCGTGCTGCTGCGAATGTAAGACACAGTCCGACCCTTTATTGATTGAACTTTCCATATTGGCACTTCAACTTCCACTTCCAACTTTCCTGAAATGTATGTAAATACTTAAGTATGACGTAGAACATAATCGTACTTTCTTTCAGGTGTAGATGTATGTATTTGAAAACACGTACTAATATGGCAAATACGTTTTATAATATCAATTTGGTAACAATGTAAATATATAAAAACACTCACAGCATATTGAAGACAATTTGACACGGAAGTTAATCATGAATGAACACGAAACGAGCATAAATAGTACAAACTGTTTACGCTTTGTAAACTTCTGAATATAATACATAAAACCATCAAAGAGAGACAACCTATTTGAGTATATTTATACTATAAATGCTTAATATTAAGTACTTCGCTGATGAGTGGTGTGTTTTTTTCTTTACTTTAATTTAAAAAATCAAAATAAATTGTTTTGTACCACGGTGGACAATCTTTGTTAAAAAACAGTTATGTTTTGAGTAAAAAAAGGGGCCGTGTGCAGGGACGGTTCTAGGATTGGACGTTAACTGGGGCGTAACTTTAGGCCGTATGCTATTGACCTGCTTTTATTCCTCCGAACCGAAATTGATTTTGGTCTAAAATGTTGGCAGCGGGTTGTGCGTGCGCCCGTAAGAAAGTTCTAGCAGTTTCTTGTCCGAAATGGTGCGTTTTCAGTGTAATTTATTGCTTTTCCTATATTGAAATAATAAGTCAACTTTGATGAAATGCCCCCCCCCCCCCACACACACACCTCTTGCATCCGCTAGTGAAATAGAAGAGCGGTTAAATTTGGCCAGTAAACTGATAATGTGCTGAGATATGTATGGATAAAATTGTGTTTCCCGTAGGACTTAAAGCAAATCATCCGTTGTATTTAAGCAATATTAAGATAATTTAACAGCATCGATATTTTGAGCTTTTTAAGTTATTCCAAGCGGAATTTTTAGATTGTAATATAGACAGGACGTTGACTCTTAAGTGTCCAGGCCCTTCGGCGCGACGCCAGCTAAGGAGCAGAAATAAAGTAAAAAATTCCGTTTAGGATTTAAAAAAAATAGCAACCTGCTGTTATTATAACTTATAGCTAGTCTGTCTAATACCGCGTACCGCCTCTTTATTCGTCTTCATGTCTTTAAAGATTTATTTTCTTTTTAAATAATTCACTTTTAACCCTGAGATTTTTAAAATTAAGCAATACGAATTTGTATGTGCACAATTAAGGACTATCTTATTGGATATGAATAGTAACAAAAGTTTTAAAAAAATACGTTGTTCTTAATTTTGTAGATCCTGGTGTGGGAGAATTTGAGCTATTCCCGAGTGACCACATCAACATATGTAAGCCGCGGGACCGCAACAGCCCACTCTACATCCAGTCGTACCGATTCATCCTTGCCTGTATCCACCAGCATCGGGCTAGGGACAAGAAACGTCGCATACGTAGGGAAGTTACATCTTGATGTTAGGAAAATGTTATTTTGACGTTATAACGCAACGCATTCCGTTTTAATCAGTGTATCATTCACTGCATCTGGGCGAAACTACTACCAATGGTGCATCCAGTCTGCACCCATCATCGATAGAGAAACAGCTTTACATACGTCGGGAAATAACATCTTGATTTTAAAAGGATCGCTTTGTGTTTCGGAAAATAATGTCTTTTAGTGCATCGGGAACGAACGTCTTTTTAACGGATCACTTAGTGCATCGGGAAAAAACATATTTTTTTAGGAGGATCATTCATTGACTGCATGTAAAACAATTTCGTTAAGTTCATTTCACTCGACCATGCATCAATGGGCACAATGTCGGGAGGTGGCATCTTAATTGTTTTATGTTTAGGGGATATTGTTTTATCCTTTATCTTTTCCGTTGCCTTCATTTCAGACTTTTAAATTCATAAAGAAGAAAATGTCTGAATTGTATTGACCATTCCACAACGAGATGGTAGTTTCATTTCATAGATACAAAACGTAGAAAAATAACGTCTTGATATAGGAGACTATTTTCTAGACTAGATAAAGATACAATTGTACTTGACACGATTTCGACCATTGACAACAAGGTTGGACGCCTTGTATGCGCACGTGTCCTAAACCTGGAGATGCTCCAAGGGTATTGTCATATTGTATCCAGGGACATAAAAAATCGCATTGTCTAGAAATGAATTACTCTGGAGACTCTTTTACGTATTAGACGTGTACATTTTCAAATGATTTTGGGTGTTCTTAAAAGGGGAGGAGGTGTCGAAGTAATTGTGACTGATTTTTTGGTGTTTTTATAAGCATATCATTTTCATTTTTATCAGTTTATTATTTTAATAAATCCCAGGGGACCTTGTTATTTGCGTCAAGATAAATATTTGTCGGGATAATTGTTTGATGTTGAGTTGTATATTTCTATCATTATGTTAATGATGCAGTTTATGTTAACGCATGTCAGTGTGTTTAAATAAATGTTTGAAAAGCATATACTTGTGTACGTTTATTCAATAGTGTTCTTTTCAAAACACGTGGCTATACATGGTGGAACAACTAAAACAAGTGGGCAAAATCCGACAAGCTTCGAGATTGTCAATTATATTGGATAATGGCCGAGGTGTTTCGATTGATGGTGTAATTGTTGATACTTCAATATCCGACTGTTTGCTCTGATGAGTACCATTTTACTATAAGCCATTCAATGACACTCCAATAAATATTAATGATATTATGTCGCCTTCGACTTTTCAACCTTACAAGATACGACGGTCAGTTAGAAAAATAAGCTTACAAATAAACCGGAAATTGCCTTTGAGGTCTTCGAACGGCTCTAAATTATGTTTTTAGATGGACTATCCGAATAATAATGAGAGTTGTTTTACTCATCCTTATGTCGGTGCTGGCGTCACACATTGGACTTGTTGTGTATGGATCAAACCCATCTAGAAACGTTGTTGAAACCTTTCAATTTAGTGAGGACATTTTTTTTTCAAAGTAAAACAACCCAATTTTATTGAAAAAAAATACAATGTCGTTAGAACATTTGAACAGATTAATTCCCGATAAAGCAGTGTAAGCGTCCAAACAAGGTGAACATATTGCAGACTTTTACAGAAACAGTGACTTTTTCGACTTGCTACAATTCGAGGGGTGAAAGCGAAAATGTTCTACCGTCTTCTTTATTTAATGTCACTTAAAACCTTTTCGCATTCACCCCTCGAATTAGTCTCAACGCCTTGGAAAAGAAAATCGCCAACCGTTTGATTTGGTGACAACGTTTCAAATACTTCTCCGCCCAAACGAGAGCATAGACATGTAACATTAGTAGTTAAATTGCCCGATAGCAAAACGTCCCAAGCGTTCTAGATATTTGGAGCCCTGGGCTTCGCCAATATGAAGTAATTGGTCGGGCGTTGTACTAAACCATATTCCCAAATGTCTCGATCATTTTCAAATGCATTAAAACAATATATGTTTGTAAATAATAATGCGCAATCCTTACCTTGTCTTAACTTTGTATATGATAAGCTAAATCAAGGTTTTTTTATGAAGAGATTCAATTAAAAGTTATCTATACCTGCAAACAGTAAGTTTCATCTACATGAACTAGTAATTTCCAACTGAAATAGTCATCATTCAATCGTTCTACTTTTTAATCAAGACTAGCAATGATCGTTTCCTTCAAAAATCTGGTTCATTAATGGTTATAAACCATCTACAATTGTATGTTTATGGTCATCAATCAGACCGTTTTTGAAATATTGTGCGCTCATGTTTATAACAATTTTACTCTTGACCTCGAGTCACACTCTCCCAAAACGAAAGGGTTCACATGCTGGTGAAGTGCAACATACCATCTAGGTTTCGTGGTCCTATGTCAAACTTGAAACAGTTGTCGAGAGTTTGCACCTTAAAGTTCGGTCTACTGAATTATATGGGTCATCTACAATTACAGCCTACCGTTAAAGTTGCATAGTCGTAGATTCAACCAGTATTCGACTTATTTTATAGTAATGATCAAATGTAAAGACATGGTTGGCATCGATTGACAAGAATAATAGTTCGAACTGTTTAGTTATTGTGTTAAATGACAAGTTTACTCATTCTAGGTCAAACTGTTCTTTAACTTTTGTGCTTTTCCCAAGACATTGTTGCTCAAAATATCTGATCCAAATTACTAAAGGGGCCATCAACTATTCATGATCAACATAACAAAGAAACCCGCGGCCAAATCGTACTTAAGTGTTACGGATAAACCTTGGTCCATTGACTGATCGACCGACCGACCGACCGACCGACTTACACACAAAAAAACACGTTTGCAAACCTATATGCCACTTCTTACAAAGGGGCATAGCTTTACTAGCTATCTTATTTCACCAGTCAATTGTAACCACGCCCCTGGTCCGGGGGGTGGGGAAACGGGGTAGTCGGGGAAATGGGCCGTATTTTTACCTTTCAGGTGGCCGCGTATTGCCGGGTGAATGCGGTGGCTTTGTCTTTGCGCTAAAAATGGCCGGGAATTGGCCTAACTGAGTCCCTGGGGTGTGGGGGCATTTGGCGGGGTTTTACCAGCAGTTTTTTCCCGCAGGAAGGGGATCTTACCCGGGCTTGGCTGGACCCCGCTATTCCCCGGACCTGGGGGGCCATGGTTACAATTGACTGGTGCATATTACGTGCATAATTAAATGACCCATCACACTAAATTATCACCATGCTCCCAACCTTTTCCCATTAAATTTAATAATAATACAAACAAAACACATCGAACATTTAAAAATAACACTGTACATGGTTGATGCTGAACGCAAATTATAGACAATCAAAGCCAAGGAAATCATTTCATGTCGGAAAATCAATAAAAACATGCTTACATCAATAATTTGTAATAAGTTTACATTTCACTTTTTTTACATCTGTTAGTATGATACCGCTTTTCCACGAGGTTGTAAGGCGGCATTAGTCTTTAAACAAGCAATGTGTTTACACTAGCTTTGCAGCATAACGCAACGGACACAGCCACCTTATTAGACACCATCTTTGTAGTATGACGTAACGGACACAGCCACCTTATTAGACACCATATTTCTAGTATGACGTAACGGACACAGTCACCTTATTAGGCACCATCTTTGTAGTATGACGTAACGGACACAGCCACCTTATTAGACACCATCTTTGTAGTATGACGTAACGGACACAGCCACCTTATTAGACACCATCTTTGTAGTATGACGTAACGAACACAGCCACCTTATTAGGCACCATCTTTGTAGTATGACGTAACGGACACAGCCACCTTATTAGACACCATCTTTGTAGTATGACGTAACGGACACAGCCACCTTATTAGACACCATCTTTGTAGTATGACGTAACGGACACAGCCACCTTATTAGACACCATCTTTGTAGTATGAAGTAACCGGACACAGCCACCTTATTATGCACCAGCTTTGTAGTATGACGTAACGGACAAAACCACCTTATTAGACACCATCTTTGTAGTATGACGTAACGAACACAGCCACCTTATTAGACACCATCTTTGTAGTATGACGTAACGAACACAGCCACCTTATTAGACACCAGCTTTGAAGTATGATGTAACGGACACAGCCACCTTATTAGACACCATCTTTGTAGTATGACGTAACGGACACAGCCACCTTATTATGCACCATCTTTGTAGTATGACGTAACGGACACAGCCACCTTATTAGACACCATCTTTGTAGTATGACGTAACGGACACAACCACCTTATTAGACACCATCTTTGTAGTATGACGTAACGGACACAGCCACCTTATTAGACACCATCTTTGTAGTATGACGTAACGGACACAGCCACCTTATTAGACACCATCTTTGTAGTATGACGTAACGGACACAGCCACCTTATTAGGCACCATCTTTGTAGTATGACGTAACGGACACAGCCACCTTATTAGACACCATCTTTGTAGTATGACGTAACGGACACAGCCACCTTATTAGGCACCATCTTTGTAGTATGACGTAACGGACACAGCCACCTTATTAGACACCATCTTTGTAGTATGACGTAACGGACACAGCCACCTTTTTATGCGCCAGCTTTGTAGTATGACGTAACGGACACAACCACCTTATTAGACACCATCTTTGTAGTATGACGTAACGGACACAGCCACCTTATTATGCACCAGCTTTGTAGTATGACGTAAAGACGTAACGGACACAACCACCTTATTAGGCACCATCTTTGTAGTATGACGTAACGGACACAACCACCTTATTCGGCACCAGCTTTGTAGTATGACGTAACGGACACAGCCGTCTTATTAGGCACCAGCTTTGTAGTATGACGTAACGGACACAACCACCTTATTAGGCACCATCTTTGTAGTATGACGTAACCGGACACAACCACCTTATTAGGCACCAGCTTTGTAGTATGACGTAACGAACACAGCCACCTTATTAGGCACCAGCTTTGTAGTATGACGTAACGGACACAGCCACCTTATTAGACATCAGCTTTGTAGTATGACGTAACGGACACAACCACCTTATTAGGCACCATCTTTGTAGTATGACGTAACGGACACAACCACCTTATTAGACACCATCTTTGTAATATGACGTAACGGACACAGTCACCTTATTAGGCACCAGCTTTGTAGTATGACGTAACGGACACAGTCACCTTATTAGGCACCAGCTTTGTTGTATGACGTAACAGACACAGCCACCTTATTATGCACCAGCTTTGTAGTATGACGTAACGGACACAACCGCCTTATTAGGCACCATCTTTGTAGTATGACGTAACGGACACAGCCCCCTTATTAGGCACCAGCTTTGTAGTATGACGTAACCGGACACAACCACCTTATTAGGCACCAGCTTTGTAGTATGACGTAACGGACACAACCACCTTATTAGGCACCAGCTTTGTAGTATGACGTAACGGACACAACCGCCTTATTTGACACCATCTTTGTAGTATGACGTAACGGACACAACCACCTTATTAGACACCATCTTTGTAGTATGACGTAACGAACACAGCCACCTTATTAGGCACCAGCTTTGTAGTATGACGTAACGAACACAGCCACCTTATTAGACACCATCTTTGTAGTATGACGTAACGAACACAGCCACCTTATTAGACACCATCTTTGTAGTATGACGTAACGAACACAGCCACCTTATTAGGCACCAGCTTTGTAGTATGACGTAACGGACACAGCCACCTTATTAGGCACCAACTTTTTAGTATGACGTAACAGACACAGCCACCTTATTAGACACCATCTTTGTAGTATGACGTAACCGGACACAGCCACCTTATTAGGCACCAGCTTTGTAGTATGACGTAACAGACACAGCCACCTTATTAGACACCATCTTTGTAGTATGACGTAACCGGGCACAGCCACCTTATTAGGCATCAGCTTTGTAGTATGACGTAACGGACACAGCCACCTTATTATGCACCAGCTTTGTAGTATGACGTAACCGGACACAGCCACCTTATTAGGCACCAGCTTTGTAGTATGACGTAACCGGACGGATACCTTATTAGGCACCAGCTTTGTAGTATGACGTAACCGGACGGATACCTTATTAGGCACCAGCTTTGTAGTATGACGTAACCGAACGGATAACTTATTAGGCACCAGATTTGTAGTATGACGTAACCGGATGGATACCTTATTAGACACCAGTTATGTAGCATGGTGTTACGGACACAACCATCTTATTAGACACCAGCTATGTAGCATGGCGTAACAGGACAGACACGCTATAACACACCAGTTATGTAGCATGGTGTAACGGACACCGCCACCTTATGAGGCACCAGCTATGCTGCATGGCGTAACCGACGGATACGTTATTAGACACCAGCTATGAAGTATGGCGTAACCGACGGATACGTTATTTGACACCAGCTATGAAGTATGGCGTAACCGACGGATACGTTTTTAGACAACAGCTATGTAGTATGGCGTAACCGACGGATACGTTATTTGACACCAGCTATGAAGTATGGCGTAACCGACGGATACGTTTTTAGACAACAGCTATGTAGCATGGCGTAACCGACGGATACGTTTTTAGACACCAGCTAGGTAGTATAGCGTTACGGACACGTAATTAGACACCAGCTATGTAGCATTGCGTAACCGAGGGATACGTTATTAGACACCAGCTATGTAGCATGGCGTTACCGACGGATACGTTTTTAGACACCAGCTATGCAGTATGGCGTAACGGACACGTAATTAGACACGTGCTATGTAGCATGGCGTAACCGACAGATACGTTATTAGACAACAGCTATGAAGTAAGGCGCAACGGACACAGACACCTTATTAGACACCAGCTATGTAGCATGGCATAACCGACGGATACGTTTTTAGACACCAGCTATGTAGTAAGGCGTAACGGACACGTTATTAGACATCAGCTATGTAGCATGTCGTAACGGACACAGCCACCTTTATGAGGCACCAGCTATGTAGCATGGCGTAACCGACGGATACGTTATTAGACACCAGCTATGTAGCATGGCGTAACCGACGGATACGTTATAAGACACCAGCTATGTAGCATGGCGTAACAGGACGGACACGTTATAAGACACCAGCTATGTAGCATGGCGCAACGGACACAGCCACCTTATTTGACATCAGCTATGTAGCATGGCGTTACAGAACGGATACGTTATAAGAAACCAACAATGAAGCATGGCGTAACAGGACGGACTCGCTATTAGACACCAGCTATGCAGCATGGAGTAACAGGACGCATTTGACACGAACACATGCCATGAATTCCTCTCATTTAACTACCATTGTAAGTTTTGCTTATTTTAAAAAATCATCACCATCATCATCATCATCATCATCATCACCGCCATAATCACAAAATTAGCATATAAAATGAACTATGAACACTGATGGTAAATATTTATGAGACTAACAATTCCTTAGACTATGGAATACATTTTTTTCCGACGTAATAGTAAAAGTAGTAGTTAGTAGTAGTAGTAGTAGTAGTAGTAGTGGTGGTGGTGGTGGTGGTGGTGGTGGTGGTGGTGGTGGTAGTCGTAGTAGTCGTAGTATTAGTAGTATTAGTAGTAGTAGTAGTAGTAGTAGTAGCAGCAGTAACAGCTGCAGTAGATGTAGTATAGTATTATTTATCCACATTTGCCATTTTGGTAATTTAATTAAAGTGAAAAATGCTGATAAACCTTGACACGCAATGTAAATGTCGTTTTGAAAACGTATTAGATATAATACAAACTTTCAACAGTAATAAAGAAATTTCCATTTCAAACTTTCAATCCCAGAAAGTAAAGGCAATACGATGTCTCAATGTTTTATTAATTTATTGTTTTACCATTCATTATTGCATGCAAAAATTTACTCTTAGATTATAAAAAAATCAACTATAAATATAAATGCATATTCGTCATAATAAAGTATTTGCGCAATTTCCCCATTAGCTTATTATGCACCAGTCAATTGTAACCACGCCCCCCCCCCCCCGGTCCGGGGAATAGCGGGGACTTTGACTTTCGGTCCAGCCAAGTCCGGGCAAAGTCCCCGAACTGCTCGTGAAACCCCCGCCAAATGCCCTCGCACCCAAGGGACTCTAGGTAAGGCTCATTCCCCGTTTTATTTGGCGGGAAGACAAAACCACCGCATACACCCGGTACTACGGGGCCACGTGGAAGGTAAAAACACGGCCCATTTCCCCGGCTATCCCCGGTATACCCTGGACCTGGGGGGCTGTGGTTACAATTGACTGGTGCATTATTTATCTAAACAATTCCCTTCTCAGTATCACGGACCTATAAACCATATAGGTCCGTATCAGTATATATCATTTGAATGAATAAATGATTAATTTCACATTCATTACGAGAACATCTTTTGCTAGTCTGGCCTGCTTGGTCTTCTTCGAAAGATAGGAAATAACAAGGAAATCTCCAACTCAAAAGAAGCATTATGTTCAAAGGCACAGAATTTTAGTAATAAAAGGTTATGGCTATGTACAGTAGCATACATGATCCTAAAACTGTCCATTTACCAGTTCTAAATAAAACACCTCAGAAGGCCCAAAATACACCAGATTGCACAATAGTTTTCCTTTTTTCCGAGGGGGCATGCATATGAATCCACATGCATAGAGGGCTTGCTACGCCCCTGACTTCATCTAAATTTCTATAAAAAAAGACATGCAAACCCTAATCCTGTGCACTACGCTTCACAAACATACAAAAAAACGGATTCCTAATAAAAAGGACACTTGACCAGAACAATAATACATTTTTCCCGCAATCAATTTAAACTTAGTAATACAAAGAACACGTTCAAACATAAATATCAATAATCTCGTTTTTAGTTTTTACTTCTATTAATGTACTGGCATACACCCAAACTGTTTTCGGTGGAAAATGGCCGAGTAGTTCCGATTACACACATTGTTTTCCAATATCGATACCGGATACCGGGATTTAGCAAAACCCAAATTATACTCCATGCGAATTAGGTTGAGTACGAATGAACGAGTTTTGACAGTTGATGGTTTCTACGCAAGAAAGGAGTTTGTTTTAAGGTAATGTCGAAAATGTCCATGTACTGGTAAAGGTCGAGCTTAAATTAATACAATTATCTACGCTGTATTAATGCGTATAATTTTTAGACAGTATACAGTACAGAACGGACTAATAAGAAATACTCCCAGTTCAGACTTAGTGAAAACAACAACACTTCCTTGTTCAATTTAATTTCAGGAATTGACTGACTTGGACCGGATAAATAAATAAGGGGTTGAATGTCATTGTGTTTTTCCAAAATTTCCACTTCGATAAGTTCAGATGTTGTACGTATTACCCTGTAGGTCAGTCATTCTAAAATGCAGTCCAGGACAGCATTTAAATGCAGCAGTCAATTATAACCTAGTCCAAATAATTGTATGTTTACGGATTTTTTAATGATTTTTGATATGGCAAATCCTTCGTTAGGGATTGGGAGAATCCCGTATAACATGTCTATTATTTTAGACTAATTATAACCATGACCCCCCCCAACCGATCCAGGGGTATACTGGGGATAGCGGGGAAAATGGGCCTAGTTTTTACCTTGCAGCTGGCCCTGCAGTGCCGAGTGAATGAGGTGGTTTTGTTATCGCTTCGAAAATAGCAGGGAATGGGCCTTACCTAGGTACCCTGGAGTGCAGGGGCATTTGGTGGAGATTCTACCAGCAGATTGTCTCAGCAGGGTGGGGATTTTACTTGAGATTGGCTGGACTGTAAGTCAAAATCCCCACTATGGGCTGTGGTTACAATTGACTGGTGCATAATATGACTACGAGTAGCTATACTCTAAATTTAAGGGGGAAGGAAAAGTGTGCCCAGTATGTGGCATTGCTTGTCCACCTAAAAGGCCATCAATGAGTCTTTTGACGAATTTAGGACTATGGCATATTCGTTACAGTGATACATGTATACAAAATGTCAAAATCATAAAAAGGTATCTATGAACGCTCATTATTGAAGCTAGATGCTTCGCCCAAGGCAATGGTTCCTTACACTCTACAATCCTCTTCCTATTATACTATAAGGCCAACCAAGGCACCCTTGCCTTGACTACTTCCAATATAAGCTACAATAATGAGAATTCAGGGATACTTTTTTTAACATTTTGACATTTCTTGTGTATCATTTTGACATTTCTTGTGTATCCCTGAAAGTCCTGAGTCTGCCAGGGTCATAAAATCGTCAAAAAACTTGTTGACGGCCATTTACCTCATTATAAGGTACCTCACTCATGTCTGTCTACCAAGGTAAAAAACAAAACTGTATTTAACAAATTAAATTATGTATTTGATAAGCACCCAGGTAATTTATTGTTTGCTATAAGGACTTTTCCTTTAAAGTGTTCTTAAACACTCGCTGCCGTTGTTTCCCCATGATCGTAAATTTTCTTTTTACCGGTACATTAAAATATTTGATAAGTGAAAAAATATTTTTATGTCATACGATTATAAAAATGTATTACCAATTATCATAAATTTATATGCAATATAATGTAAATTGACATATATATATGTCTATTAATTAAAGAGTGTGGAATTTTTTTTATTTAGGGAAGCAAGTTTTATTATCATTTATATCTGCTTATAAAATTTAATTTGAAAAATCCATCATTTGCACAGGTCTGTGGTATTGTTTGCAATGAGTTCTGTATGACACTGCCACAGATTGAATCCCTGACTACAACTAGGCTATCTTGGTTGTCAAACCTTAAAGATAAGATGCCATGCAATGCATTTGTGTTGTATTTGCATTGATCCAGCAATAATTTAGGAATGTTTGTGTGTCATACCGGAAATACATGTTCATTGTACGTTTTGTTTTATTACACTTTATATTGACTATTAGTTACTTATTTTATTGACATATAAGTAAAAAGTAATAATAGAAACCATTAGATACATGTAAATCAAAATGTCATCAACTGCCAACAATTTTGTTTTTCGTCGTTTTTCAATGATATCAGTTTTCCTCTTTAAGTGTTAGAGTTATTAATCTTGTTAAATGATCTGTACAATAGAATTGTAGAGTTACGTATATTTAATACAATTGGCATTAGCATATAACCTTTTTTCTAAGCTTGCATGAATTAATATCTTGTTGTTTTTTTACATATTTTGGAATGGATTTCTAAATCATTTACAAACAGCTACTCCTAATTCTAAGAATGGTTTGTCTAGGTCACATTTTGAGGTCAAACCTCAGAAATGTTGCTCATCATGGACATATCTTGTGTCCAAACAGTATACATGTAACCTGATTAATGTACAATGCCGAGGGAAAACTCCAAATGTTAAACCATGCTGTATGCAACAATTTGTTTTAATGAAGATGTACTAATGTTTCACACAGCAAAAATGGTTTCTGTGTTCTGCATGGCAGCAGTTTCAAATAGCATACACCTCATTTTTTCAGTCTTAATGGGTTTTAGGGGATGTTAAATATTCTGAGCAGATCTTTTATATTGCAACTTATTTTTTATGTAAAATTATGGTGTTTTACCTTGCAAATCATTGCATTTTTTTAGCAAATTATAGTTGTATAATTGTGTTGACAATCTTTTCTTTCAAAAATTAAGACAAACTTCTAAAATGAACAAATGTTAAAGATTTAACAACTTTTAATTTAAAAGATTTTTAGCTCGACTTTTCTAAGATTTATGAGGGCTTTAATCTTCTCACTTCTCATATGGTGTACATGCATCTGTATTAGCTTCTGGCTTAAGTAGAACTTTGGGAGTTTAGTCATATTTCAATTTCTTTTCATTTAATTCACTGGATAGTTCACACAGTTGGTCAGTTGTTCAGGCTAACAGACAATCAACTTAGGTAACTCCAATACAAATTATGGCAACTGATTGACTTAAATACTTGTTTGGGACATTTGGGTTTTTGATAATATACTAGACATCTGGAAAAAAAATGTTTTTATACTCACTTACGCAACAGGTGATTTTGGGTGATATCACAAAATATTTCATGTAATTAACATGATACATTACCTTAGTCTTCAAAGCCATCAGACAATTATGTAACATAACCCTGTATGATCCAGTAAAGGTTTTGGCCTTTTCTTGACTCTGAAAGTCTGGATAAAGATATTTGGCAAGTTGGGAATTTTAGTCTTATCTAAAAATATGTTCATTCAGTTGACTTGATACCCCACGCTATAGTTCAAGGCCATCAGAAAATGAAGTAAGACAACTCTTTATGATCCTCAATACATATTATGTCTCCTGTCATTGACTATTAAGTCAAAAGTTTACAAAATGCTGGAACTTTTTGCCTGATTTTGGTTATTACTCAAAAGTCACTTACCGTAAATGCCATGGACATTATACTTCCTAATTGTTCCAGGCCCTTAGTAAAATCACGTTAGTTAATTCCATATTATCCTCAATACAAGTAATGGCAACTCCGTATGGCCCTCAATACAAGTAATGGCAACTCCGTATGGCCCTCAATACAAGTAATGGCAACTGCATAGGGCCCTCAATACAAGTTAAGGCAACTGCATATGACCCTCAATACAAGTTACGGCAACTGCATAGGGCCCTCAATACAAGTTATGGGAACTCCGCATGGCCCTCAATACAAGTGATATGACAACTGCATAGGGCCCTCAATACAAGTGATATGACAACTGCATATGACCCTCAATACAAGTTAAGGCAACTGCATATGACCCTCAATACAAGTTATGGCAACTCCATCTGGCCCTCAATACAAGTTATGGGAACTCCGCATGGCCCTCAATACAAGTTATGGCAACTCCATCTGGCCCTCAATACAAGTTAAGGCAACTGCATATGACCCTCAATACAAGTTATGACAACTGCATAGGGCCCTCAATACAAGTAATGGCAACTGCATATGACCCTCAATACAAGTTATGACAACTGCATAGGGCCCTCAATACAAGTTATGGCAACTGCATAGGGCCCTCAATACAAGTTATGGCAACTGCATAGGGCCCTCAATACAAGTTACGGCAACTGCATATGACCCTCAATACAAGTTATGACAACTGCATAGGGCCCTCAATACAAGTTATGGCAACTGCATATGACCCTCAATACAAGTTATGGCAACTGCATATGGCCCTCAATACAAGTTACGGCAACTGCATAGGGCCCTCAATACAAGTTATGGCAACTGCATAGGGCCCTCAATACAAGTGATATGACAACTGCATATGGCCCTCAATACAAGTTATGGCAACTGCATATGGCCCTCAATACAAGTAATATGACAACTGCATATGGCCCTCAATACAAGTTATATGACAACTGCATATGGCCCTCAATACAAGTTAAGGCAACAGCATATGGCCCTCAATACAAGTTACGGCAACTGCATAGGGCCCTCAATACAAGTTATATGACAACTGCATATGGCCCTCAATACAAGTTATGGCAACTGCATATGGCCCTCAATACAAGTTATATGACAACTGCATATGGCCCTCAATACAAGTTATGGCAACTGCATCTGGCCCTCAATACAAGTTATATGACAACTGCATATGGCCCTCAATACAAGTTATGGCAACTGCATATGGCCCTCAATACAAGTTATATGACAACTGCATATGGCCCTCAATACAAGTTATGGCAACTGCATCTGGCCCTCAATACAAGTTATATGACAACTGCATATGGCCCTCAATACAAGTTATATGACAACTGCATAGGGCCCTCAATACAAGTTATATGACAACTGCATATGGCCCTCAATACAAGTTATGGCAACTGCATATGGCCCTCAATACAAGTTATATGACAACTGCATATGGCCCTCAATACAAGTTATGGCAACTGCATATGGCCCTCAATACAAGTTATATGGCAACTGCATATGGCCCTCAATACAAGTTATGGCAACTGCATAGGGCCCTCAATACAAGTTATGGCAACTGCATAGGGCCCTCAATACAAGTAATATGGCAATTGCATATGGCCCTCAATACAAGTTATATGACAACTGCATATGGCCCTCAATACAAGTTATGGCAATTGCATATGGCCCTCAATACAAGTAATATGGCAACTGCATATGGCCCTCAATACAAGTTATGGCAACTGCATAGGGCCCTCAATACAAGTTATGGCAACTGCATAGGGCCCTCAATACAAGTTATGGCAACTGCATAGGGCCCTCAATACAAGTTATATGACAACTGCATATGGCCCTCAATACAAGTTATATGACAACTGCATATGGCCCTCAATACAAGTTATATGACAACTGCATATGGCCCTCAATACAAGTAATATGACAACTGCATATGGCCCTCAATACAAGTTATATGACAACTGCATAGGGCCCTCAATACAAGTTATGGCAACTGCATATGGCCCTCAATACAAGTTATATGACAACTGCATATGGCCCTCAATACAAGTTATGGCAATTGCATATGGCCCTCAATACAAGTAATATGACAACTGCATATGGCCCTCAATACAAGTTATGGCAACTGCATAGGGCCCTCAATACAAGTTATATGGCAATTGCATATGGCCCTCAATACAAGTTATATGGCAACTGCATATGGCCCTCAATACAAGTTATGGCAACTGCATAGGGCCCTCAATACAAGTAATATGGCAATTGCATATGGCCCTCAATACAAGTAATATGGCAACTGCATATGGCCCTCAATACAAGTTATGGCAACTGCATAGGGCCCTCAATACAAGTTATATGGCAACTGCATATGGCCCTCAATACAAGTTAAGGCAACTGCATATGGCCCTCAATACAAGTTAAGGCAATTGCATATGGCCCTCAATACAAGTTATGGCAACTGCATAGGGCCCTCAATACAAGTAATATGGCAATTGCATATGGCCCTCAATACAAGTTATGGCAACTGCATATGGCCCTCAATACAAGTTATGGCAACTGCATAGGGCCCTCAATACAAGTTATGGCAACTGCATATGGCCCTCAATACAAGTTATATGGCAACTGCATATGGCCCTCAATACAAGTTCAGGCAACTGCATATGGCCCTCAATACAAGTTAAGGCAATTGCATATGGCCCTCAATACAAGTTATGGCAACTGCATAGGGCCCTCAATACAAGTAATATGGCAATTGCATATGGCCCTCAATACAAGTTATGGCAACTGCATATGGCCCTCAATACAAGTTATGGCAACTGCATAGGGCCCTCAATACAAGTTATGGCAACTGCATATGGCCCTCAATACAAGTTATATGACAACTGCATATGGCCCTCAATACAAGTTATGGCAACTGCATAGGGCCCTCAATACAAGTATTATGGCAATTGCATATGGCCCTCAATACAAGTTATGGCAACTGCATATGGCCCTCAATACAAGTTATGGCAACTGCATAGGGCCCTCAATACAAGTTATGGCAACTGCATATGGCCCTCAATACAAGTTATATGACAACTGCATATGGCCCTCAATACAAGTTAAGGCAACTGCATAGGGCCCTCAATACAAGTAATATGACAACTGCATATGGCCCTCAATACAAGTTATGGCAACTGCATATGGCCCTCAATACAAGTTAAGGCAACTGCATAGGGCCCTCAATACAAGTTATATGACAACTGCATATGGCCCTCAATACAAGTTATGGCAACTGCATAGGGCCCTCAATACAAGTAATATGGCAATTGCATAGGGCCCTCAATACAAGTTATGGCAATTGCATATGGCCCTCAATACAAGTTATGGCAACTGCATAGGGCCCTCAATACAAGTTATGGCAACTGCATATGACCCTCAATACAAGTTATGGCAACTGCATATGGCCCTCAATACAAGTTAAGGCAACTGCATAGGGCCCTCAATACAAGTTATGGCAACTGCATATGGCCCTCAATACAAGTAATATGACAACTGCATATGGCCCTCAATACAAGTTATATGACAACTGCATATGGCCCTCAATACAAGTTATATGACAACTGCATATGGCCCTCAATACAAGTTATATGACAACTGCATATGGCCCTCAATACAAGTTAAGGCAACTGCATAGGGCCCTCAATACAAGTTATGGCAACTGCATATGGCCCTCAATACAAGTAATATGACAACTGCATATGGCCCTCAATACAAGTTAAGGCAACTGCGTATGGCCCTCAATACAAGTTATATGACAACTGCATATGGCCCTCAATACAAGTTATGGCAACTGCATATGGCCCTCAATACAAGTTATGGCAACTGCATATGGCCCTCAATACAAGTTATGTGACAACTGCATATGGCCCTCAATACAAGTTATGGCAACTGCATAGGGCCCTCAATACAAGTTAAGGCAACTGCATAGGGCCCTCAATACAAGTTATGGCAACTGCATATGGCCCTCAATACAAGTTATATGACAACTGCATATGGCCCTCAATACAAGTTATGGCAACTGCATAGGGCCCTCAATACAAGTTATGGCAAATGCATATGGCCCTCAATACAAGTTATGGCAACTGCATAGGGCCCTCAATACAAGTTATGGCAACTGCATATGGCCCTCAATACAAGTTATATGACAACTGCATATGGCCCTCAATACAAGTTATGGCAACTGCATAGGGCCCTCAATACAAGTTAAGGCAACTGCATAGGGCCCTCAATACAAGTTATGGCAACTGCATATGGCCCTCAATACAAGTAATATGACAACTGCATATGGCCCTCAATACAAGTTAAGGCAACTGCATATGGCCCTCAATACAAGTTATGGCAACTGCATAGGGCCCTCAATACAAGTTATATGAAAACTGCATATGGCCCTCAATACAAGTTATGGCAATTGCATATGGCCCTCAATACAAGTTATATGACAACTGCATATGGCCCTCAATACAAGTTATATGACAACTGCATCTGGCCCTCAATACAAGTTATGGGAACTCCGCATGGCCCTCAATACAAGTTATATGACAACTGCATAGGGCCCTCAATACAAGTTATATGACAACTGCATAGGGCCCTCAATACAAGTTATATGACAACTGCATCTGGCCCTCAATACAAGTTATGGGAACTCCGCATGGCCCTCAATACAAGTTATATGACAACTGCATAGGGCCCTCAATACAAGTTATATGACAACTGCATATGGCCCTCAATACAAGTTATGGCAATTGCATATGGCCCTCAATACAAGTTACGGCAACTGCATAGGGCCCTCAATACAAGTTATGGCAACTGCATATGGCCCTCAATACAAGTAATATGACAACTGCATATGGCCCTCAATACAAGTTAAGGCAACTGCATATGGCCCTCAATACAAGTTATGGCAACTGCATAGGGCCCTCAATACAAGTTAAGGCAACTGCATATGGCCCTCAATACAAGTTATGGCAACTGCATATGGCCCTCAATACAAGTAATATGACAACTGCATATGGCCCTCAATACAAGTTAAGGCAACTGCATAGGGCCCTCAATACAAGTTAAGGCAACTGCATAGGGCCCTCAATACAAGTTATGGCAACTGCATAGGGCCCTCAATACAAGTTAAGGCAACTGCATAGGGCCCTCAATACAAGTTATGGCAACTGCATATGGCCCTCAATACAAGTAATATGACAACTGCATATGGCCCTCAATACAAGTTAAGGCAACTGCATATGGCCCTCAATACAAGTAATATGACAACTGCATATGGCCCTCAATACAAGTTATATGACAACTGCATATGGCCCTCAATACAAGTTATGGCAACTGCATATGGCCCTCAATACAAGTTATGGCAACTGCATATGGCCCTCAATACAAGTTACGGCAACTGCATATGGCCCTCAATACAAGTTATGGCAACTGCATATGGCCCTCAATACAAGTTACGGCAACTGCATATGGCCCTCAATACAAGTTATGACAACTGCATATGGCCCTCAATACAAGTTATGGCAACTGCATATGGCCCTCAATACAAGTTACGGCAACTGCATATGGCCCTCAATACAAGTTATGGCAACTGTATAGGGCCCTCAATACAAGTAATATGGCAATTGCATATGGCCCTCAATACAAGTTACGGCAACTGCATATGGCCCTCAATACAAGTTATGGCAACTGCATAGGGCCCTCAATACAAGTTATGGCAACTGCATATGGCCCTCAATACAAGTTATATGACAACTGCATATGGCCCTCAATACAAGTTAAGGCAACTGCATATGGCCCTCAATACAAGTAATATGACAACTGCATAGGGCCCTCAATACAAGTAATATGGCAATTGCATAGGGCCCTCAATACAAGTTATGGCAATTGCATATGGCCCTCAATACAAGTTATGGCAACTGCATAGGGCCCTCAATACAAGTTATGGCAACTGCATATGGCCCTCAATACAAGTAATATGACAACTGCATATGGCCCTCAATACAAGTTAAGGCAACTGCATATGGCCCTCAATACAAGTTATGGCAACTGCATAGGGCCCTCAATACAAGTTAAGGCAACTGCATAGGGCCCTCAATACAAGTTATGGCAACTGCATATGGCCCTCAATACAAGTAATATGACAACTGCATATGGCCCTCAATACAAGTTAAGGCAACTGCATATGGCCCTCAATACAAGTTATGGCAACTGCATAGGGCCCTCAATACAAGTTATATGAAAACTGCATATGGCCCTCAATACAAGTTATGGCAATTGCATATGGCCCTCAATACAAGTTATATGACAACTGCATATGGCCCTCAATACAAGTTATATGACAACTGCATCTGGCCCTCAATACAAGTTATGGGAACTCCGCATGGCCCTCAATACAAGTTATATGACAACTGCATAGGGCCCTCAATACAAGTTATATGACAACTGCATAGGGCCCTCAATACAAGTTATATGACAACTGCATCTGGCCCTCAATACAAGTTATGGGAACTCCGCATGGCCCTCAATACAAGTTATATGACAACTGCATAGGGCCCTCAATACAAGTGATATGACAACTGCATAGGGCCCTCAATACAAGTTATGGCAACTGCATATGGCCCTCAATACAAGTTATATGAAAACTGCATATGGCCCTCAATACAAGTTATGGCAATTGCATATGGCCCTCAATACAAGTTATATGACAACTGCATAGGGCCCTCAATACAAGTTATGGCAACTGCATAGGGCCCTCAATACAAGTGATGGCAACTGCATATGACCCTCAATACAAGTTATATGACAACTGCATATGGCCCTCAATACAAGTTATGGCAACTGCATATGACCCTCAATACAAGTTATGGCAACTGCATATGGCCCTCAATACAAGTTACGGCAACTGCATAGGGCCCTCAATACAAGTGATGGCAACTGCATATGACCCTCAATACAAGTTATATGACAACTGCATATGGCCCTCAATACAAGTTATGGCAACTGCATATGACCCTCAATACAAGTTATGGCAACTGCATATGGCCCTCAATACAAGTTACGGCAACTGCATATGGCCCTCAATACAAGTTATGGCAACTGCATATGGCCCTCAATACAAGTTACGGCAACTGCATATGGCCCTCAATACAAGTTATGACAACTGCATATGGCCCTCAATACAAGTTATGGCAACTGCATATGGCCCTCAATACAAGTTACGGCAACTGCATATGGCCCTCAATACAAGTTATGGCAACTGTATAGGGCCCTCAATACAAGTAATATGGCAATTGCATATGGCCCTCAATACAAGTTACGGCAACTGCATATGGCCCTCAATACAAGTTATGGCAACTGCATAGGGCCCTCAATACAAGTTATGGCAACTGCATATGGCCCTCAATACAAGTTATATGACAACTGCATATGGCCCTCAATACAAGTTAAGGCAACTGCATATGGCCCTCAATACAAGTAATATGACAACTGCATAGGGCCCTCAATACAAGTAATATGGCAATTGCATAGGGCCCTCAATACAAGTTATGGCAACTGCATAGGGCCCTCAATACAAGTTATGGCAACTGCATATGGCCCTCAATACAAGTAATATGACAACTGCATATGGCCCTCAATACAAGTTAAGGCAACTGCATATGGCCCTCAATACAAGTTATGGCAACTGCATAGGGCCCTCAATACAAGTTAAGGCAACTGCATAGGGCCCTCAATACAAGTTATGGCAACTGCATATGGCCCTCAATACAAGTAATATGACAACTGCATATGGCCCTCAATACAAGTTAAGGCAACTGCATATGGCCCTCAATACAAGTTATGGCAACTGCATAGGGCCCTCAATACAAGTTATATGAAAACTGCATATGGCCCTCAATACAAGTTATGGCAATTGCATATGGCCCTCAATACAAGTTATATGACAACTGCATATGGCCCTCAATACAAGTTATATGACAACTGCATCTGGCCCTCAATACAAGTTATGGGAACTCCGCATGGCCCTCAATACAAGTTATATGACAACTGCATAGGGCCCTCAATACAAGTTATATGACAACTGCATAGGGCCCTCAATACAAGTTATATGACAACTGCATCTGGCCCTCAATACAAGTTATGGGAACTCCGCATGGCCCTCAATACAAGTTATATGACAACTGCATAGGGCCCTCAATACAAGTGATATGACAACTGCATAGGGCCCTCAATACAAGTTATGGCAACTGCATATGGCCCTCAATACAAGTTATATGAAAACTGCATATGGCCCTCAATACAAGTTATGGCAATTGCATATGGCCCTCAATACAAGTTATATGACAACTGCATAGGGCCCTCAATACAAGTTATGGCAACTGCATAGGGCCCTCAATACAAGTGATGGCAACTGCATATGACCCTCAATACAAGTTATATGACAACTGCATATGGCCCTCAATACAAGTTATGGCAACTGCATATGACCCTCAATACAAGTTATGGCAACTGCATATGGCCCTCAATACAAGTTACGGCAACTGCATAGGGCCCTCAATACAAGTGATGGCAACTGCATATGACCCTCAATACAAGTTATATGACAACTGCATATGGCCCTCAATACAAGTTATGGCAACTGCATATGACCCTCAATACAAGTTATGGCAACTGCATATGGCCCTCAATACAAGTTACGGCAACTGCATAGGGCCCTCAATACAAGTGATGGCAACTGCATATGACCCTCAATACAAGTTATGGCAACTGCATCTGGCCCTCAATACAAGTTATGGCAACTGCATATGGCCTTCAATACAAGTTATGGCAACTGCATATGGCCCTCAATACAAGTTATATGACAACTGCATCTGGCCCTCAATACAAGTTATGGCAACTGCATATGGCCCTCAATACAAGTTATGGCAACTGCATATGGCCCTCAATACAAGTTATATGACAACTGCATAGGGCCCTCAATACAAGTTACGGCAACTGCATAGGGCCCTCAATACAAGTTATATGACAACTGCATATGACCCTCAATACAAGTTATGGCAACTGCACATGGCCCTCAATACAAGTTACGGCAACTGCATAGGGCCCTCAATACAAGTTATGGCAACTGCATAGGGCCCTCAATACAAGTTATGGCAACTGCATATGGCCCTCAATACAAGTTATATGACAACTGCATATGGCCCTCAATACAAGTTATGGCAACTGCATATGACCCTCAATACAAGTTATGGCAACTGCATAGGGCCCTCAATACAAGTGATGGCAACTGCATATGACCCTCAATACAAGTTATGGCAACTGCATATGGCCCTCAATACAAGTTACGGCAACTGCATAGGGCCCTCAATACAAGTTATGACAACTGCATCTGGCCCTCAATACAAGTTAAGGCAACTGCATAGGGCCCTCAATACAAGTTATGGCAACTGCATATGGCCCTCAATACAAGTTACGGCAACTGCATAGGGCCCTCAATACAAGTTAAGGCAACTGCATAGGGCCCTCAATACAAGTGATGGCAACTGCATATGGCCCTCAATACAAGTTACGGCAACTGCATAGGGCCCTCAATACAAGTTAAGGCAACTGCATAGGGCCCTCAATACAAGTTACGGCAACTGCATAGGGCCCTCAATACAAGTTAAGGCAACTGCATAGGGCCCTCAATACAAGTTACGGCAACTGCATAGGGCCCTCAATACAAGTTACGGCAACTGCATAGGGCCCTCAATACAAGTTAAGGCAACTGCATAGGGCCCTCAATACAAGTTAAGGCAACTGCATAGGGCCCTCAATACAAGTTACGGCAACTGCATATGGCCCTCAATACAAGTTACGGCAACTGCATAGGGCCCTCAATACAAGTTAAGGCAACTGCATAGGGCCCTCAATACAAGTTAAGGCAACTGCATAGGGCCCTCAATACAAGTTAAGGCAACTGCATAGGGCCCTCAATGCAAGTTATGGCAACTGCATATGGCCCTCAATACAAGTTAAGGCAACTGCATAGGGCCCTCAATACAAGTGATGGCAACTGCATATGACCCTCAATACAAGTTATGGCAACTGCATATGGCCCTCAATACAAGTTACGGCAACTGCATAGGGCCCTCAATACAAGTTATGACAACTGCATCTGGCCCTCAATACAAGTTACGGCAACTGCATAGGGCCCTCAATACAAGTTACGGCAACTGCATAGGGCCCTCAATACAAGTTAAGGCAACTGCATAGGGCCCTCAATGCAAGTTATGGCAACTGCATATGGCCCTCAATACAAGTTAAGGCAACTGCATAGGGCCCTCAATACAAGTTACGGCAACTGCATAGGGCCCTCAATACAAGTTAAGGCAACTGCATAGGGCCCTCAATGCAAGTTATGGCAACTGCATCTGGCCCTCAATACAAGTTATGGCAACTGCATAGGGCCCTCAATACAAGTTATGACAACTGCATCTGGCCCTCAATTCAAGTTATGACAACTGCATAGGGCCCTCAATACAAGTGATGGCAACTGCATATGACCCTCAATACAAGTTATGGCAACTGCATATGGCCCTCAATACAAGTTACGGCAACTGCATAGGGCCCTCAATACAAGTTATGACAACTGCATCTGGCCCTCAATACAAGTTATGGCAACTGCATATGGCCCTCAATACAAGTTATGGCAACTGCATATGGCCCTCAATACAAGTTATGGCAACTCCATATGACCCTGAATACAAGTTATGGCAACTGCATATGGCCCTCAATACAAGTTATGGCAACTGCATATGGCCCTCAATACAAAAAGTTATGGCAACTCTGTATGGCCCTCAATACAAGTTATGGCAACTCCATCTGGCCCTCAATACAAGTTATGGCAACTTCATCTGGCCCTCAATACAAGCTATGGCAACTCCATATGACCCTCAATACAAGCTATGTCAACTCCATCTGGCCCTCAATACAAGCTATGGCAACTCAGTATGGCCCTCAATACAAGTTATGGCAACTCCGAATGGCCCTCAATACAAGCTATGGCAACTCTGCATGGCCCTCAATACAAGCTATGGCAACTCTGCATAGCCCTCAATACAAGTTATGGCAACTCTGCATGGCCCTCAATACAAGTTAAGGCAACTCCATCTGGCCCTCAATACAAGTTATGGCAACTCCATATGGCCCTCAATACAAGTTATGGCAACTCCATATGGCCCTCAATACAAGTTAAGGCAACTCCATTTGACCCTCAATACAAGCTATGGCAACTCCGTATGGCCCTCAATACAAGTTATGGCAACTCGATATGGCCCTCAATGCAAGTTAAGGCAACTCCATATGGCCCTCAATACAAGTTAAGGCAACTGCATATGACCCTCAATGCAAGTTATGGCAACTCCATCTGGCCCTCAATACAAGTTAAGGCAACTCCATATGGCCCTCAATACAAGCTATGGCAACTCCGTATGGCCCTCAATACAAATGATGGCAACTACATCTGGCCTTCAATACAAGCTATGGCAACTCCGCATGACCCTCAATACAAGTTAAGGCAACTCCATAAGGCCCTCAATACAAGCTTTGGCAACTCCATCTGGCCCTCAATACAAGTTATGGCAACTACATCTGGCCCTCAATACAAGCTATGGCAACTCCGTATGGCCCTCAATACAAGTTAAGGCAACTCCATATGGCCCTCAATACATGCTATGGCAACTCCGCATGACCCTCAATACAAGTTATGGCAACTTCATATGGCCCTCAATACAAGTTAAGGCAACTCCATATGGCCCTCAATACATGCTATGGCAACTCCGCATGACCCTCAATACAAGTTAAGGCAACTCCATTTGGCCCTCAGTATAAGTTATTGCAACTCCATATCATCCGAAATACAAGTAGTGGCAACTCCATATGGAGATACTTCATCAATCTGGCATGTCACTGCCTGATGTCAGCATTTGTTATGGAAAAGGTTATATAAGGACGCTTTTGCAAATGCAGAAATCAATATGTCATATTTCTGTCATACTATAAGTTTTGACTCAAGTGATTGATCTGAAGCATTTATTTGCACAATTAACACATGCACAAGTATTTCTGTAAGATTTTATAATTACATCATAGCTGGCTAGACATTATTCCAGGGTTTCGAAATGACCTTGTAACAAGACTTAAGTGTCGGCCCACCACGCTACATATTTGCAGCCACTTTGAAAACATGAAGGGGATTTCACAAAACTCTACCATATTTCACCTATTATCCTGCATTACATACATGAAATACCCTGATAATCACGTTTAGTTATTTATAAAAAAACATGTAAACAACAATTTTTTTATTTTTTTTTATTTCCTCTGCAATAAACTATAAGAATAATAGAATATATTTATGAAAACAAAATTGCTACATGTACCGGCAGAGATGTACCTGAAATGTTTTGAACTGCACACCAGTCCTGCACTCACAGTAATGATCTTAACTCTTTCATTATTAACATTAGACTCAATTCCTATATGGTGTGGGAGAGGAAGGGGTATCCCCTGCCATAGGAATGTTGTAAAGAATACAGTAATTACTTCAGTGTTTCCAAAATTATCATGAGTGAAATGCCATGAGTGATTCAGTGAAATTTCAACAGCTATTATTCAGTAGAAAGCTACAGTTTTATTATTATACACCCCTTTAGCTCTGGTTTCAAGATTTAAGCACATGGCAAAACTAAAAGTGATTTGTGCGCCCAGGTGTATTGGAGTAAACATATAGGTGTGTCTCTGACCAGTATAATAAAACACATAAATCTAGTATAATAGGAGCATCATATTAGCTAATGGATTAAATAAACATAAGCAAAACAATTTTAACAACTATAGATATCAATATCAAGGGAGGTAAATGAAAATCTAAAATAAAATATGTTGACTGAGTTTGCTCCCTTTGTCCTTAAATTTTGTTTTGGAAAGTTTGTTCAGTTTGCTGATTGGATTGTTCAAACTAATTTACAATATATCTATATAAATATTATATACTCATATGTTTCTTCTATGAAATGTAGACATTGCAAAGCGGCCATTTAATTTCCTTTGACAATTCTTATAATTCATCATCTCATGTCATTATGTCCAGTGCTATAAGTCAGTGGAAAAAAAACTTGAGTTGCATTAAAAAATGTCTGCCTTTTATATAAAAAAGTGACATTTTTATCACAGTTTCTTGTGCATGTTTTAAAAAAGTTTCTACCACATATTTATCACAACAGGTCTTTAGTCCACTCAGCAGCAAGGAAATCCAGAACTTTTAGAAGCGTTTAAGTTTGATACCAAAGGAACTGGTCGAGGGGTTGAGGTGGCCAGGGCCCCATTTTGTGTTCTCTGTTTCTCATGACTATCCCTTGTAAAGATGGGAAAGCGCTTGGGTCGAATAAAGACGGGGACCATGGTTGTGGCCGAGGCCTGGTGAGTGGGGCTTGCAGAGGGTCCAATGGCAACTGGGCATTCAAGAAATAGCTGGCCGGAGCAGGATTTGAATACGACGGTCAGCATCACAGTGTAGGAGACTTTCAGAAGTCCACAGCCTGGGAGATACGAAGGAATGAATTGGGAGTGTGTTGGGACGATGAATTCAAAAAGTATGTAGCTTTTGTTGCCTTGGTTATAGGGGAATCCTTCCGGCTGACTTTCATGTATTTGGATCACAGTAAAGTTCTGACGTGTTTTGATGCTGGAAAAGACATTTTGGTGCAATTCACAGGTGAGGGACCTAATTCTCTTCGCTGTCTTAGCGTTTGTTGACAGTTTTATGCGTATTTCATCTCCAGCAAGAAATACTGATCGATCTAGTGAAAGTGTCAAAGAGGTCGAATCAATGAGGATTGGTAGACAGCCAAGGTTAACAAACTCTGAGTGGGTCACAGGTTGAAGGCTGTTTGGTATAGAGTGAATGTCAAATGGTCGCTTGACGAAGAATGGGAATCGCCTAGTCAGCAAGACCTTGACATAGTTGTTTGTGGAATGTGTGCTTCTGGCTGAAGCCGATCCCATCTCATCACAGATTCTGACCTTTACAAGATACGCCACTTCAAACGTAAAGCCATGTTCCTTGTCTTCATATTTGATAGAAGCTGGCAAGTTGTCCGGGAGACGGAATTTAAATTTTGATACATACTTTCCTGCTGTTATTACAGAGTTCCATCGCCCATCTGGAGTTCCCATCACATAAGACCTCTTGTTTAGCACAACTTCCTGGGAGTTCTTAGCAAGATTAGGATCATTTTTTGCGAAATGAACACTTGCCAATCCAACAATGAGTAGCTCCACGAATCGTATTTCAACGTCTGAAGAAGATTCAAGAATAATTCGACCTGACAGAAAGTCTCCAGGCATGTAGACATCTAAATCAGCCTGATCTAGCTCTATGGCAAACCTTGTAATGAAGTACTCTTTTCTCTCGGAGAGCACAGTTGTCCGTTTGAATGTCCCGTCAGGTTGGTCCCAGGATTTCATCACTTGTTTTAGTTGCCGAACAGCATGGCCTGTGTTATGTCCCCTAACTGTCACATTGTTCCCCATATGATAACCTTTCACAGATCGCACAACTGTTTCTTTGGGTATGGCCTTAACAGTGGCCAACTTGCCATGTCTATTATGGTGTCGTCGATGATGAACCCGCAACGTGGCATAATGTCCTTGCGTTTGAGGGAGTGCGTATCCTGCTCCTGCACGAATAGTACCCCCAGGAATTTTCATTGGCCTTCCATCTGATACAGCCTGAATACTTTCAATATTTCCATAGCCCCTAACACTAGCAGTCCTAGGGTATCTGAGACGCTCTGGTTGATCTTTTGGTTCAGGCACTGTTATAAATTTAGCACCAGTAAGTTCTCGGATTGAGTTTTTCTTCACCATATATTTCTGTGCTTTCTCATGTAAACTTTGTTCCATTGATGTTGATGTCCCTGGCTTTGGTTCATCGTTTGCAGGCTTTGCTTCCTCTTTCTGTTTGCCTGTCTCTTCTTGTTCGAAGTTCTGTGGCCATTGTGGCACAGAATCAGCTGTTATTTCACCGTCTCCGTAGTTTTCAACATCGATGTTGGGTGAAAAAGTTCCAGCATCTGACTTGTAAGCACTGTCGTCAGATGTTCGAGGAGAAATACGTCGAGACACTTTGTCTCGCTGTTTTACGTACTTCTTTGGTTTGCTGTACATTTTTGGTGCATTTCAAATCTGATAATGTCTTACAAATCCTGACTCATTATCTGTGTCTGTCACCGTCGTTGAGAATCATCCAATTTTCTGAAATGCACAAAAAATATTCTTGATGAATCATTTTGTTGCAAACATAATTAATAATGATGAGCATTAAGATTTATTACTTACAGTGCGTCACAGACTGTCAGTTGGATCGTATGAGCGAAACATTGTCATGCATTTCAGTTTAGCTGTAAGATGTTAATGCACATTACTTTTCATATAACCTGAAATATTCTCACCACATAATTTAATTTAAAAAAAGCAATTTTCAAATACTTAAAAAAACAATGTTATATTTTAAAGCCGTAAATGTTAATGCCTGATTTAACTATTCAGTTAAATATGATGAAACAAGGAAAATGAAAGAATATATATTACAGGTTAAGTAATCCGGCTTAACCACTTTTTGCGAGATCTATATTTAGCGTTTTGAACCATCCTTTAATTCTGACATATTGAATTAAGTCATTCATTATTATGAATGCATTTGAAGTGAAATTTGTCACAAATAAAGCCACTGAATATATTATCCAAACAACTTATTTTGAAGATGCGTTTGAATTTATTGAAGGCACACAGGGTTGCTTTTAAGTTGTAGATTTCTTTATATGTAAGTCATTCAGTCTTTTCTTAAGGTGAAAAATTAATATTGAATGTTAAGAACTCAAAACTAAGGTGTCTAATTTTAGATAAGTAAAAAAATTCTTTTGAGTAATAATTTATTTTTCTCTTACATTACAATACTCCGACAGCAGGAATCCAATAATACCGTCCTGGGATGATTACATCCAAGATTGATTTTGTTTTCACAAATTTGTATTAATAGAATCTGTAAAGCAGAGTAGCCAGTACAGTAAATGTTGATTTCACAAAGTGAGCGAATTGAATAAACATTTATACGTAGGTTGGGAGAAAATGAAAGCTATGAAAATCAGTGTAGCGTGTTTGTGACATCTTCAATCTACCAGTCTGCCACAATTGTGTAACCTTGTAGCAAGCTTTCTCGCCTATTACGGTTTCCTCCGTGTGGTGTAGGTGATGATATTAGCAAGTCTGAATGGTAGCCATACCCGAGGTAGAGATGGTTACCGTATATACATGTATGGGAATCAATGTGAAAACTGTGTGATATCATAGTACATGACAGAAATTTAAAGCAAATGTGAAGGAAAAATGCTGCAAATAAAATTTCATCCATATATATCGAAATTATGTATATGTTTAACAGTTATATACAGTCGAAAGATATTGTAAGAACTACTATGTGTAAAACCAGGGTGTCTCTTGAAAGGTTTTTGTGCCAACAGCCGCCTTGCACAACAAACTTGAACAAATTTCAAAAGATCTTTCGAGTGTCTACGTAATTTTTTCAAATATTTAAATTACATTTCAAGAACATAGAGATGGATGTTTGAACAAAATTAAAACTCATTATTGTAATTTGAAGGAATGCAATGGCAAAAAATCTAATAATCATATAAGACTGTAAAGTTTCAGTTGTTTTACTTTATATTGTAGAGACTGATGATGCATGTATTGTATCTTGCCTCTATTATATCTTGTCATTTTAGTAACACACATTTATTTCTGTTTCAGGTTCAATAATTGGTCACCCAGCAGCATCAGACACATGTTTTCGGTTTAAACAAGTGAAAGAAGTCAAATGGGATTTCAGGTATTGATATCCAAACTGATCAATCAAACATTTGGATTATAAATAAAAGGAATTCCTTGCTAACGTACATGCTACATGCGTTTGTATTGGAAAATCTGTAGAGCCATTGATTTCTGTAAAATTGATTACATATATTGAAGACATGTACAGTAGGGAATGAATAGTTCCATTATTTGAGATTTTTATTGTCAATATTTGAAAAAAGAATAAGGAAGCTTTCGATGAGGGCGTACGTGTTTGTTCATGTCTGAATATCACATAAGTATGCTTAACTCAGTTGTTTCTATAATTATTAAATTTTTTGATGATAAATAATGTATTAAATTTTACTTTGCAAATTACTGAATGAAAAGTAAATTAAAGCCCGCTTTTATGTAACAACCTAATGATTGTCAGTTTTATTTATTTTATATGGTTATGTTTTATTTATGCAAAATATGCATGCAGATTGTTAATTTTGCTCATTTACATTTTAATTGTCCTTGCAATGGATGGATTTAAAACCAATAAATTCTGTTAATGAATCACCTTGGAGTAGAGGACTGGTGCTTCTTTCTATTTAGCAAACGAAAGATGCCTTATATTCCCTTTCTTGGCCCTAACTATTAGTCAAGAAAAATCAGTCCATTTCAACTCCTTAAATCGAAAAAAACCCCAGAAGAACAAGCAGAAGTGTTAATAAAAATCAAAGTCCAATTTCTGTGATGTTTTTCTCAACCATCTTTTCAGAGGTAATTCCAAATTATGGTAGTCAGTAAAATAATGTTCCTGTAACAGCTAGTGCAATAGGTAATACCTTGGGATGTTAAAGAAAAAATATAGTTCCAGTAATGGTAAGACTAAAATCAGAAGTACACTGCTGGTTTGGAGACAAGCCCTTTTATCGGATCCTCTAACAGCCGAAATGTTTAATTTAATATGCATGATTCAGTCATTGACATTTGTGTAGGGCAATGCTTTCAGTTACAGATGTTCCAAGTTAAGGGCCTGTAGTGAAAGATGCTTAATAGGTGTATCCTTTCAATATGATAAAGCCAGAAAATACCAGACTGTTGAACTTTGTTGATTTGTTCAATCTGAATCATACAAATGAATTCTGTAGATATGACAGAGATCCTCTTTAATGAGGCATTTAAAATACCCAGGACAATTTAAGTTGCAATGGCTGGGTTGAAATTGCCAGGGGGAAGATATTGCACTGCGGTCACTGTGGGAGGATCAGTGTAACAAAACAATTGTAGACAGAAACGAGACAGCAAGTTAATGAAATGTAAACATTTGCTTCATTTTGCTTCATTATGGTCCAGTTAAACACAAATATGTTTTCCTTCCATCATTTCAAGGTTATTTAATTGTGGTTTAAACACAACTGTTTGAATAATATTTACGTGGGTTTACTAGATGACTGAACTGTAATTTTGAGTCATAGTCTAGCAAACAGAAACTGGTTCTCTTCTTCCCCATTTTCTGTTGTTTATACCACTGGGTCAGTATTCATAAAACATTTCTTGATTTCAGTCAATTTCCTTAAATATTCATAGTAAAATTTAAATACAAATACAGATGTTTTTTATCTATGAGACTTAGATAGAATATTTCACCTGTTTGTGATAAAGCATTTTAGATATTAATATAAATTTATCACTTCGTATGATCTGTCAGTGAGATCGATACATAACTTAGGAAATTGACTTGAGATGTATATAAATTCTGGCCCAGCAATGTGAAATAAGATGTTTAATGAAATAATATATGTTTAATGTAAGAAGTTACTCAATATTTTATGAAAGAAGGAATTAAATGCATTTCATTAAGTAATGGCTTTTTTTGTAACAAAGGGAGGTCACTCCATGATGAAAAAAGCATTGTGTAAGAAAAAAAATATTTTGTAAAGGTTATAAATATGTTATTGATGAATGATAAAATACATTACAATTAAGTCATCCAATGAACATTGTTGTATGGACTTGCTTATTCCACAATAAAATGACTGTATTTGGGTGGAAATAAAGGAGATCATGGTTTATTCCTCTCTCTTTAGATTTAGAAGTCTAATAAGGAATTAATTAGGAAACACAACCTATCTGTCGAAATAAATAGCTCACTTGAGACTTAAGTGAGAAATCTTTACAGCCAGTATGGAGCCTTGTAAAATATTCATTAGAGTGCATTTGTACCCAGTTTCTATTAGCCTCAGAGCTGTAACTAATTATAAGCCTTTTGTCACTCACATTCTTCCAATAAAGCAGTGGGAACTACCCACAAATGTTTTGGTGTTTGCATGTTTGTGTGGGGAAATGATGATCAAGGATTTTTCAAATTTTCTGTTTATTAGTTTAACATCGATAGATTCTGACAAATGCACCAAAAAAAAGTTGTATAGAGTATTCTTCAGTCAGTCTTGGGTTTACTTGTTGACCTAGTGTTGTTATAAAGGTAGCAAATATACTTGGTAGTTCATGACTTAAACTCTCTAGTATTTAATTTTACTTAACATTTTGAATTTTTCAACTTTTATATCATAAATGGTACAAGTCAGCACTTCATGCAGGATTTAAAATGTCATAAATCTGTATAGTATATAACAATAGGTATAAAAGAGACGTTTAAACTATCCACACACCATACCACATGGTTAGTAACTTATTGACCTGCCACTCCTATGGAATTTTAACAAAAAATTGGGGAAAAAAAGGATTATTATATTAACTTTTCTTTGAATATAGATTTAAATTAAATTTTATGCAATTAAATTAAATACATATATATAATAGTATATTAGAATTATTGATCGAACCGGTACCTTGTAGAAATCCTACATCCTTAAAGCACATCAGCCTGTAAATAGTTCTGTTTGACTTTTATGGTATTAAAATTATTTATTTTTAAAAATTGTTTATTTTTAAATCCATTGCAAATGGTTTTAAATAACTCAAGTAAAGTGTCTACTTACTCTGTATAAAGTGAATGATAATGATTACTTTAATAATAAATTCTACCATAAATTTAGCTCCTTTAATATGCAAGTATACAAGATATTAAAATGAAAACAAATACTCACAAGTTGGTTAGAATGGATATTATTGTTATCCTTAATAATAGAAATTTATTTTATTAATTCACAAGTTTTCTAGATGAATTATAAGTTCTTCAATATCAAAGAAATTTTGTCGTTAAACAGCCATGAATATCCTCTGTGTAGTTGTGCATGACTGCTATTTGTTCAGCAATTTAAACCAATGTCTTTCGGTATTATCTATAAACTTGAAATAAAACGGCCATGGTTGACTTATTCTTTAAAAATATGTAGTATTTTAAATACAAACCGGCTATGTTATACTGCCATAAGATCAATAGAAATAGTTCATTTATTTCAATTTTCAATGATTGATCGATGATGGATTGGAAAGAATAAATATTTATATTTCAACATCTGAAAATTGCCCGCTTCCTGCATGAATGCATCTAAATACATGTTATGAAAGCTAAATAAATAATGAAGCTTGAATAGTGATTAGGTTTGAATTTATGGTGACGACTCTTCGATTTTGATATTTTCAAAATGCATGTTAAAAGATATGCAACAATGAATTAATGCAATGATCATCAGTATAAAAATATTGATGTATTTAATCAATATGTTCCTCACAGACTTTCAGCAAAAGATTATAATACAAACAATTTACATTATGAATTTGTATGCACATGTTATTTTGATAATCAAACATTTCAGTTATCAATGTTATAGTTACTAAATGCTGAAAAGATGTAACACTTAAAAATTGAGAAAAACAAAATAAGTAAATGAAGATATAAGATGTTTAAAACATGCATGTATGTTAGTATGTGACTATTAAATCAATCCATAGAAATTGTATTAAAACAGGAGTGTATTAATAAAAGTTTCAATGGAATGCATTTAAGATGTATTTAGAATGCTATGAATATAATATAAGGCCATTTTAATACAGTAAATGTAGTATCTTTCTGTATAAAGTGTAATAATAACATTTTTTTCCATTTAAGTATAAACACGTTAGGCTGATCATATAACTAGTTGTGACTTTTAACTTAAGGATTGATCACCTATTTGGCAAAAAACAATGATGCAATAGTTGATAAAAATCTCTTAAAGATCAAAAAGATTAGGATAAACAAGACTTTGTAGATAAGGCTACTTAAATGTAACCACCTCAATCATTTTAAGTCAACAAATTAAGAATGCTTTTATATATACATCTTGAAGTACACTAGTGGATCCGAAAATTGTACTTCAAAGGGAAAAATGACGAAATAATAAGTTATTCCAATAGTGATACTAAGATAGAATTTACTTGAATTCACCAAATAAAATCCATTTCTTCATCATAATGGTGTCTTTTAGTGCTTTTTGGTCATTTGCTTGCTTGTCCTTTACTGCGTTTATACAGCATAAATGCAAGAAAAATATTGATCAATAATTATATTTACATTATTAATAATTGTACATTATGATTAAAAATAAGGAGTTAAATCTTCTGCAATTGAGTGTTTACTCTTGGAAGAAATTTAAATGACAACATATGCTTGTTATTTTTGTAACGTCATATATTGTTGGTTAAATACGTAATGTCACCCTAATCCAATCAGAGCACAAATATTGAAATAAGGACATCATATAAACTCCTTGCATGTTATACAATATTTACGTCAAATTTTATCTATACATGCGAATGACTTATTAAAGCGAATGTAAATATAAAATTATATTGTTACATTACTGAAGGCAATTATAATTGTCAAAAATTATTAATAGGCTCAATGTTTAAGAATGCAATAATAAAATGCAATTATTCATGTAAATAGAAAAAAAAACCAATGGAGAGATTTACTTATAATATATAGTCATGTGATTTCTCTGGACAAACATCTGCACATGCATTTGGAATCAATGAAATCATTTCTAAATATGTTAATATGGACGGCTGCAGAGTCTTAATCAGATATAGCTTCATGTCAATTAATTACTGGTAATGATCCGTTTTCTGAACATAATGCCCATGTCTGTCTTTTTTGCATTTTTAAGTAAATCTCCACACTTCGTAAGTTAAATGTACATTTTTTTGAAAACTTTAAAAAATAAAATTTACCTTTGAAAAACTTTCACTCAATCCAGCCAGATTTTCCAGCATGTCGTGGCCTGATCAGCTCAAAAACTGTAATAGTGTAATTTATAATTCAGAATACAATTAGTAGTTGTCTGCAGAAATACCAGGCCCAGTCGGTTGGCCTGTTTGTAGATATCTGTGATCTACAATTTCGCTCTTATTCCTTTCTTTAATAATGCAAACAATACAGCCGGTTGGTATTATGTGACTGACAATGGACAAAACTGAGTCGTGTGTATTGAAATCTTTGTTTTTGTCATACCTTTTAAAAATCTATATAAAACAAATCCATTCAACAATATAAGCTTTGTAAGAGTAATAGTTTACGGCAGTAAAAACATACACTCTGCAAAAATTCTGCGTAAGTTCTTCAATTTTTAAAAAAATATGTGTGTTTTATATATATATATTTTTAAGCATTTAAAAATTTTAAATATACTGAGTCTCTTATTTTTGAATGGATGTATATTACTAAACCCTTTTCAAGGCATAATGGATAAAAAAATCTATCTTGAGTCATCTAATTTAGTAAATAATTATGTAAATTATAATTTAATGATAAGTTAACAAAATAACTATTACGATTATGCTGCCATTTTAACGATTGATGGGGAACATTTATAAATCTATGTTTTGTTTCAGTAATTGATGAGGATGACATAGACCATCTTTCTTAAAGTCCACTCCAGTACTATGGCCTCCAAAACAGAAGAAATATCTAATCGGTAACGTTTTGATGGCTTGGAATGAGCTGATTCAGACTGCATTAAGTATTTGGATGGGTTTGAGCTATCAACCAATCAAGTTAATAGTTATGAGTGTAGAAAACTTATAATGCAATATTAAGTGAAATAATGATCTATACTTTAGAAACAGGGATTACTGTTGCCTAGCCTACCAGAGTCCATAAGTTCCATTATGTGGAAGTATTACAGTTCAGATCAAGGATATCAATGATCACTATGTTGTCCAACATCAAATAATAGGTTTTAATACACAGCATTGAGAAATGATATATAATCCTTAATTTGCTTATAATTTTATTATTGATTAAATATAGTTTTGTTACCCCTGCAGGGAGCAAGAAGGTGGCCAAGTGTATGTATGGCAGGGCTATACCGGGAATGTGGAACTTGTTTCCTACACGACCTTCCTCACCCGCCCGGTGTGGCGTGTCGCTCTCGGGGAGGAGCACTCCCTGGTCCTCACTCGTGATCATGCCCTCTATGCGCTAGGGAGTAACACCCATGGGCAACTGGGGCTTCCCGCTCTGAGTGCAGAGTATTCATTTGACCCCTGTCTTGTTGAAAAGCTTTCAGGTATTGCTGTTACTAATAAATTTGTGAGATTCTGTGTGTTTTTTTTACCTTCATAGATAGCTAAAAACTGTAAACTTTGGTTAATTAATCCATTTGGCCTTGATTAATACTGTAGAAGGTCTGTAATGAAGATCCCAATAAGATGGAACTAACAAATCATGCCTCTTTGAGAGTAATCCTTTTTGACAGACTTTCAAATTAAATGTTAAGATTAAATTGATGGACTTTAAAATTTAAGTTTTTTTGGGGGGTTTTAAAGTCAAAATTTGACCTTTATAAATTGTATTTTTCAGGAGTAAATGTCACGGAAATAGCCTGCGGTAACCACCATTCTGCCTGTGTAACTGAGGATGGATGTTTGTACCTATGGGGAGAGAACCGGACAGCTCAATGTGGACATGACCCAAATTTGCACTCCAAAGTTGTCTCTCCTGAATTGGTAGAGCTCGTTTCCCCAGGTTCTACTTGTCAACATGGAGTTGTCTTTCCTGGCAAGACAGAAAAATCTAAAAATGTTGTCTGTGGTTTTCTGCACACTCTTGTTCTTTCACAGAACGGAAACCTTTGGACTTGTGGGTCTGGTCCCCAGCTTGGCTTTGGTGAGGATGCTTCAAGCTGGAAACCAAAGAGACTTGAAGAATTTTGTGACAAAACTGTGATCAGTATTCAAGCGGGTGATGGTCATAATATAGTGCTTGTGCAAGAAGTTTCAGAAACTAAAGAACATGATATGGATATCAATTTGAAAGAAGAAGTCGAAACTGATAATGTTGAGATTGTCTGTTCCAAATGTGCTGGAGAAGTTGATAATGATGCACATGAAAGAAACGAGGGTGCAATAAAAAAGAAAGAACAATCTGTTACAACTGCAGGTGATGCTGTTGAAGCAAAAGCAGACAGTCAAGATGAACATCAAGCACAAGGAAAAGAGTTGGTGAAAAGTGAAGATGGAAATACTAAAACAGTCGATGACAGAGCTGTGACTACAACAGATGAAGATGAAGTTAAAACTACTACAACAGACATAGATGGAGTTGAAAGTAAACCAGAGAATGAGGATGTTTGTGATGCGAATGATGTGATCAGGAAAAGTGAAATTAAGGAAGAAATTGAGGGTCCAAAAGTTGCTGAAGCAGCTGCAAATGCAGATGACGACATATGGAAAAAGCGTGATGACATAAGCGAGGATGTGGTTCAGAAGCGAAGAAGGGTCGATGTAGACCTTATGACATTGAGTGTTAGCAGTGACATTTCTGTTAACAGTTCTGGTAGTAGACTTTCACATTCCAAGAGTATCTTAGATGAAGCTGGGGCCCGACAATTCTTAGCCAGGCAGTTTCAGGATGATGATGAATTAGAGCCAGCAGTGCGACCCACGATACAAATTGCACGGAAAGAAATGGAGGCTGCAAAAGCTGTTACGACAACAATGGCTCCAGCTTCACCAGGATCATTTATGGTGACGAATATGATGAGCTCATTAACCAGCCAGGTATCAACGATGACCAGCAAAGCTTTTAGTAGCTTTTCAAAGATTGGATTTCAGTATGGTACAGAGAGTGTAGAAACCACTCCAGATTCTGTAGGTGAACCATCAATTAAGAATGTTGCGGATGACACTGTGTCAGAAAAATCTGAAAGTGAACCATCCGAAAAAGTGAAACCAGAAATGTCAGAGACTAATAGACTGAAGAAGGTAAACAATTCTACAGCTGGGGAAAGGGACCTTGGAAGTACAGAATATATAAATCTTGATAATTCTGGTTCGGAACTAGGAAACCTTGCAATGAGTGATGAGTCCATAAACATGAGTCAGTTGTCACTGCCAGAGTCAGAGATAAGTTATGAAAGTAGTAGTTCACAAGATTTGGCAAAAAGAATAGCTTTACAACAGAGTACAGGCTCCCTTGATGATTTAGAGGGACAGAAAGGCAGTTCTGGGGATAGGAGTCTTGAGCCAAAAAGTCCTGTTAAGAAAGTAGAGGAGAATGCTAGAAGGTCTGTGAGTAAGGAACCGCAGTCGATACGAACTATTGAAGCAAAACAGGAGAACTTGAAAAAGAGATCATTGAGTCTAAATGCTGCCAAAGGTAGGCCTAAATTTCATAAACTGATATAAATCATGCCCGAATCTGTTTCCCTTGGAAATTGAAAGAACAATGATCCAAGAGCTTTTCCCATGGTGTGCCTAAGACCTTTGATATGGTTGAGAGCCAAGAGCTTTTCAAATGTTGTGCCTGAGACATGTAATATGGTTAAGAGGCGGACACCTATACTATAAGACCCTTTTCATCTAATCAAGTAACATTATTTGCTTTTGATTTGTTTATACTTTAATTAAATTTCATGACTTCATACTTTTTTCCTTTTTGAAATTATCAGAGGAAGAAGAGTCTGGTAAAAAGCAACCAATTTTCTCCAACAAGACAGAGGTTTGGGGATGGGGACGGAACTCCCGGGGTCAAGTAGGGGTCGGAGATATGTTGGACAGGTAAGGCTGACAAAGAAGTTGGGTTAATGTGGCATTATTTTTTTGAATATTACATTTGAAAAATAAGGTATTGTTATCAATTTATTAGCTTATATTATTTTCAAGTGAATAAGCTGTGGTATTGATAAAGCCTTCGTGTGGTTGTTTTATATCTGCAGCATAATATACAAACTTTAACCTAACACCATAATAATAATCTTTTTATGATATATATATGAAATTTTGTACTTACACATTCATAATGACTATACACATATAGCCTCTTACTTCTTGTTAAGACTATGAAAAATGGACAAGGGATGGCATCCCCTTGTGCTACTCATGTTTGTCTGTTTGAAAATATGATATATTCTGTTTATTTAGGGACCGCCCCTCGTGTATCCAGATTCTGACAGGACGGAGAATTGTGAAGGTGGCATGTGGGGCTCAGCACACAGTGGCCATCTCATCTACAGGGGAGGTAATACAGGCATTGGCAGTGTATTGTGGAGGGCAGAGTTGTCTTTCTTGATTGAATACATTAGTATGGTTCAATTGTGTTAGGATATGCTATTAATTTTATTAAACAAACATGAACTTATTGACTTGAACTTATGTTTTATGTCACATTGATCAACAAATAACATGAACCGTTGGTTTTAAAATCTGGTGTATTGTGCGGTTGAGAAGCATTTAACATTCCTGGGTAATTAATAACCATAATAAAACGAAGCCTCAAGAGACTCCTGATTCAGAGTTGGATACGCTTACCACTTTGCCATTGCTACAGATATGTGCAATAGTGTTGTGCTATATTACAGGTGTACAGCTGGGGTCACAATGAGAGTGGACAGCTTGGCCACACAGAGCCACTACCAACCTCTCCTGCTAGAGTTCAGGTAAACCAGTTACAATTTTTTTTTAGCTATATCAAACTCCAAGTCATAAGCCTCATGCTCTTTTGTCTGAAGATATTATCTCTGAGAAGTATCAGTTACTGTGACTGAATCTTACTGAGACTTATCAGTGACCAATTATCACTGAGAATTATTTGTGACTGATAAAAACTGAGAGGTATTAGTGACTGACTATCACTGAGGAGTATCAGTGACCAATTGTCACTGAGAAGTATAAGTGACTGACTTTCACTGAGAAGTACAAGTAACTGATTATCACTGAGAAGTATAAGTGACTGACTATCACTGAGAAGTATTAGTGACTGACTATCACTGAGGAGTATAAGTAACTGATTATCACTGAGAGGTATTAGTGACTGACTATAACTGAGAAGTATAAGTAACTGATTATCACTGAGAAGTATAAGTGACTGACTATCACTGAGAAGAATTAGTGACTGACTATCACTGAAGAGTATAAGTGACTGACTATCACTGAGAAGTATTAGTGACTGACTATCACTGAGGAGTATAAGTGACTGACTTTCACTGAGAAGTATAAGTGACTGACTATCACTGAGAAGTACAAGTGACTGACTATCACTGAGAAGTATAAGTGACTGACTATCACTGAGAAGAATTAGTGACTGACTATCACTGAGAAGTATAAGTGACTGACTATCACTGAGAAGAATTAGTGACTGATTATCACTGAGAAGTATTAGTGACTGATTATCACTGAGAAGTATAAGTGACTGACTATCACTGAGAAGTATAAGTGACTGACTATCACTGAGAAGTATAAGTGACTGATTATCACTGAGAAGTATAAGTGACTGACTATCACTGAGAAGAATTAGTGACTGACTATCACTGAAGAGTATAAGTGACTGACTATCACTGAGAAGTATTGGTGACTGACTATCACTGAGGAGTATAAGTAACTGATTATCACTGAGAAGTATAAGTGACTGACTTTCACTGAGAAGTACAAGTGACTGACTATCACTGAGAAGTATAAGTGACTGACTATCACTGAGAAGAATTAGTGACTGACTATCACTGAGAAGTATAAGTGACTGACTATCACTGAGAAGAATTAGTGACTGATTATCACTGAGAAGTATTAGTGACTGATTATCACTGAGAAGTATAAGTGACTGACTATCACTGAGAAGTATAAGTGACTGATTATCACTGAGAAGTATAAGTGACTGATTATCACTGAGAAGAATTAGTGACTGATTATCACTGAGAAGTATCAGTGACTGATTATCACTGAGAAGTATTAGTGACTGATTATCACTGAGAAGTATAAGTGATTAATTATCACTGAGAAGTGACTGATTATCATTAACAAAACAAAAATGTGTATAGAAATGTTCACCCCTTCCCCCAAGCCTCACACATGGACATTCCTAAAGTTTTATTGCAATGTTTCAGCTGTCAGGTGAAAGTGTGGTCTGGGATATAGGGGCAGGGTTTAATAACTCTCTATTACTGCTTGGTATCCCCTCTCAGAAAACCGGGCAGGTTTTCTACCCAGGAAAACACTGTAGATATGGGGATATTTAAACATATAGTTGTATATTCCAGCTGTCTGATGAAAGTGTGGTCTGGGATATTGGTGCGGGGTCAAATCACTCCTTACTGTTGGTTGATATGTCCCCCACCCAGGAGACAAAAGCTGAAGTCTTCTACTCAGGCAAACACCCATGGTAAGCTATTTTTTCATACCTCACATTGTGGTTGTAAAGCTTTTAGGGTGGCTGTCCGGTAGGTACTGTGGTTAGCACACTCTGTTCTCACTAAGGATTCAACTCCCAGTTTGGGTTTGATTCCCGGCCGGGCCATATGTGAGTTTGGTTTAATGTGGGCACCAAGTCTGTTAGTGTTGTCTTTTTCTCTGGGTTTTCCCCACATAACAAAACCAAACCCCCATGCAACAACATGCCAATGAAAGTGGCTTAAGTCAATATATCTTTCATTAAAATATATATTGATTAAACTAAAGCTTGTATAGAAGTCATCAATGACTGACTATACCTCAGATGCCGGGAATGTTAACAATGTGAAAGGAAATGATATTTAGATTTTTAATATTATGGGACAACATTTCTTACCATATAGAAATCAATTTTGGGTATTCCTTGTGCAAATGCTTATTTATTTAATAAGAAATTTGGCTTATTTATATGTTTTAAAAATTGTAGCATTCATATACGAGGGTCAGTCATAAAGTTCCTGGACTCTGCTTATAATATCGAAACTGTTTACTTTAAAACCAAAATAATACAACAGTACTGTAGACACATGTATTTGAAAGTGGTGTAGCAAATTTAACAGGAAACAAACAGCATGGATGCTATTTCGTCAAGCAACTTTCATCTGTCGTCGGAAATTTCACGTGTTACAGCACGAACATTTTTGTCGCTGAATGTTGGCCGACCAACTCTTGGTTGTCTTTTAGTTCATCTCTGCCGTCCGTGAAGCGCCGATGCCATTCAAAGACAGGTGTTCGGCTGACCTTATTAGGGTCGTTTTCATTAAAATTAAATGTTTCTGTTGGAGTCATTCCTGCAATTGCGCATACCTTAATCAATGCACGTTGCTCCTTACAAATGACATCGGTGTTTTTTTGCAACTGTTGTGGGGTAGCGATACTCAACTTGCGATTTCCCAATTGTTATGACGGATATAATGTCAAAACTTTCCAGAAGTACTTGCTGGATATGTTTCTGACATCGTGTCTAAACTTATGACGTTAACGCGACAAATTTCAAGAGAAAATACATTTATGTTTTGTTTTTAAGTATGTAAGATTTCAAACTGCTCCGTAACACCTAAACAACATCAATGCAATTAAATAAAATATATATATATATCCATCAAAAATATGTAAGCTTTTGTTTTCTTGACTGGCTATAACATGTCGTATTTTAATATCACTGAGTATTTAAACGTTTGAATAAAAAGTGCAAATTTTATGAGGACAGTCCAGGAACTTTATGACTGACCCATCTGTTTTTCTCACATTTTACATAGCTAGCTCAACAAGACCAAAGTAATCTTATTGTGTTCTTTAATATTTTAATACACAGTTTCAAGAATGTTATGCATTATGTTTAAATATCTGTATTGCATGTAAAATGTTTATTCTTTCAGCAAAGACCTTTATGTGCCAATCTTCAAAACATCAAAGTTCACACACCTGAGCATTCTGTCAAGAAAGGTAAACTCATGATTATTTTTCTATTGATCTCAAGGTAAAAATTCAAGGTACTGTGTACATATGTTTCATAGACTTTTTGTCATTGGCGTTTTCAAACTTAAACCATATTGACAAAGACTTACACATTACACATGACAGTCTGCAGATATGAGGTAAGGCTCATAACTCTGGCTTAAATAATGTTTGAGTTACACCTCTTTATCAGCTGAGAAAAATGGATAAATATTTGCATTGGCTTGTTCTCCTTTTGTCTTGTAGATAAATTACAAAACAAAATAAAAAAGATAACTTTGCCTGTATTTCTCTGCCTGATTATACTGATTTCCTATGTCTTCAAGGTCACCTAAATAGGTAATGCAGACACTAGGGGAGATAATTGTGCCTGTTTCTCTGCCTCATGCCTGTAAATGCCTATGACTATGTTGCATAGGGGTAGATAACTTTGCCTGTATTTCTCTGCCTGATGACCCTCAACTCCTATGTCTAATATAAGGTAGGCTGAATTAGCCATGTGGCCTCAGGTGGAGATAACTTTTCATGTATTTCTCTGCCAGATTACACTGAGCTGCTATGTCTTATAGGTAGGCTGGATTAGCCATGTGGCCACAGGTGGAGATAACTGTGCATGTATATCTCTGGCTGATATCCCTTCAACAAGTGCCAACTACACACTTACCCGGCACCTCAGAGCTATGCACAGGTAAGGGTTTCAGGTGAATTTATATTTATAGCTTTAATTTCATCAGTGACAGAAAGCTGAGAAAGATCCGAGTATTGTTAATAGTTTAAGCACATGCCTAAAGTGATTAAACAACTTTTTTAACATATTTGATCATTTTTAGCTTTTCTGACCTCTTAAACTCAAGCTTTTTCTATTGTGATAGCATTTGTGTTGTGGTCAGCGATGTTGTGCAAAACTTAAACCTTGACCTTTGCTAAAAAACACATTTAAGGTAATTTTATAATTAAACTCAGAGGCTTGGTACAGGTGTTGCCAGGGAAAATACTGACATGTATTGGGAGATGCATGACTTTATTTATTAATCAATTAATTATGGCCCTTGTTCAACAACAATTACTAGAACAGTTCCTTTTTGTCCAAATTAATAAAAAATTACATAATTATAGAATTATAGAATATCAAATTAAGGTGTAAGTATGACGTGTTAACAAAGTATTTTTTCTCTCAGGCGACTTCATGCTATCGGCCAGAACTGTGTCAAGAGAATACAGATATCAGGGTTCTTAACAAGTCTTACTGTTCACCCATACAAGAAGATGTTGACCAGGTTTATGAGGCTGTTTATGGAGCTCTCTGATCATGTAAGCATAGAGATTTAAACCTGTTTATGTTGCTCTCTGATACCGTATTGTAAGCATGGCACTTTATTCCTTTTTATGGAGCTTTTTTGATAATGTAAAGCAAGGAGATTTATACCTGTTTTTTTAGCTCTCTAATACTGAGTCATGGATATTTATACCTGTTAGTTGAGCTCTCTTATCATATAAGCATGGCAATTTATTCCTTTTTACAGAGCTCTTGGATAGTATATAAGCAATAAGATTTATACCTGTTCATTGAGCTCTCCGATAATGTTAGAATGGCTTTTTTGACTTTAAGAGCTCTTGGATAATGTAAGCTTGGGCTTTTAAACTTGTTTATGGAGCTCTCTTATAGCCTAAGCATGCACATTTATATCTGTTTTTGAACTCTCAGATAATGTAAGCATGGACTTTTATACCTGTTTATGGAGCTCTCTGATAATGTAATCATGGATATTTATACCTGTTTATGGAGCTCTCTTATAATGTAATCATGGACATTTATGCCTGTTAATATACCTCATTTATAATATAATTATGGAAATTTATACCTGTTAATTGAGCTCTCTGATCTTTACAGGTGGGAAGTCTGTCTGTGGAGCTAACAGAGCTGCTATGCCATGGGGAGCCTCTAACATCAGCCAGCTTCTTTACCCACTATGAAGTTTACCTGGAGAAACTCAAGGCATACTCCATTGTCTTTGAAGACATGATTGCGGCCTCTGGCTACGAGTATGCAACCAAAAATTCTGGGTAAGATGTTGTTGGTTGTAGTTGTAGTGTACTTTGTGATGTTGTTGTTTTTTCATGTCAATGAAGTATCATTTATGAGCCTTTTTGAAGAAGAAAACATGGTTAATTGAAAGTTGGAGTCTTCTTATACTTCTTGGTGTCATTTGTTGTGTCATCAGTGTGTAAGACTTAATGACACATAAACAAGGCCCGTAACTTAGGCTTGACATTGTTTGATTCAGCCTCTTGATTGGTTTAACAGACAGGTGATGTGGTGATCTTTGTAAGATTCAAGTGAAACTTTTTTACAATAAATGATTGCCAAATCTAAACAAGAGATGTGGTTGAAAGAATTTTGAAAGTAAATTTATTAAAAAAAACACTGTTTATGTCATGTTAACAAGCAATTTTTAGTGTTTTTTCACTAAGTGATACCTGGTTATTAAAATGACATATGTTGTTGTAAGGGAGGTGGGGCAGGCAGCTTGGCTGGTGGCGGGGAGGGCTGGCGGGCAGTGTCAATCTTACCTATGAAACTGAATAACTTATGTTAGGATTAACAAATTATCTTGACCAAACTTTGTGGATAGGAAGAGATTAAGGATTTTTCATGGGTAGTGTTTGGGGCCCCTGGGGTCAAGGTCAAGGTTACTGTTACTTAAAATTGAAAAACAGTTTAAACTGAATCTCACTTCTAGGAAGGCTGAAGTTCTTCTGTCAATCATTGATAACCTTGTTCTACTTAAAATGTTTTCTTAATTGACCTCTAGGTCACTTATTGATGGAATCCAGGATATTACCAAGTGAGGCTTTATAAGATGGGTCCTACTATTTAGTGAGGCCCTGAAAGATGGGTCCTACCATTCAGTGAGGCCCTGAAAGATGGGTCCTACCATTCAGTGAGGCCCTGATAGATGGGTTCTACCATTCAATGAGGCCCTGAAAGATGGGTCCTACCATTAAGTAAAGCCATGAAAGATGAGTCCAACCATTCAGTGAGGCCCTGGAAGATGGGTCCTTCCATTCAGTGAGGCCCTGGAAGATGGGTCCTACCATTCAAAGAGGCCCCGGAAGATGGGTCCTACCATTCAGTGAGGCCCTGGAAGATGGGTCCTACCATTCAGTGAGGCCCTGGAAGATGGGTCCTACCATTCAGTGAGGCCTTGGAAGATGGGTCCTACCATTCAGAGAGGCCCTGGAAGATGGGTCCTACCATTCAGTGAGGCCCTGGAAGATGGGTCCTACCATTCAGTGAGGCCCTGGAAAATGGGTCCTACTGTTTAGTGAGGCGCTGGAAGATGGGTCCTACCATTCAGTGAGGCCCTGGAAGATGGGTCCTACCATTCAATGAGGCCCTGGAAGATGGGTCCTACCATTCAGTGAGGCCCTGGAAGATGGGTCCTATTCATCAGTGAGGCCTTGAAAGATGGGTCCTACCATTCAGTGAGGCCCTGGAAGATGGGTCCTACCATTCAGTGAGGCCCTGATAAAATTTTATCTAAAACTGTTTCAATATATCCTGCAGGTCACTGTTTGAGGGAATCCAGGAGTTTTATGGGGAGATGTTACCTGCTGTCACCCTAGAGGCAAAACCTGACCATACGGCGAGGTTCCGGGAACTTATGCATACACCCATAAGTCTTGTACGCGGCCTCTCAGATAGTGTCAACAAGTTTGCAGACATATTTGATAAGGTATTTATAAGTCATTGGTTTGCTTTCCTCTTTGATGTTTGAAGGTGTTTTCATTACTTTTGTGTTGTGAATGGCGGCTTGAACAGTTCTAGCCCACTGCTCTCAAAATGTTCAAGGCATTTGAATTGAACTTAGTATGTTACCAATGACAAAATGCTGATGTCTAGCAAGGCAGATAACATTTACTGTAAATGATTGAGGAGTTGCATCTCTTAACCAACTGAGAAAAACAAGGGGAAGCACCAAATTTGGGTGACAGGCAGACCCTTAGACCACCTCTCCCTCTAGATTGTTAACATTTCACATTATCTTGTTATAATCTAATAATAAAGTTGTATGGAATGTTGTTTTCTATTCAGAATGCCAAAGAACACAACTTGGTGAAGAGAGTACACCTTCACCTTGAGCATTTTCTTCGCCTCTCGACATCACATGTGGCTGATGCGGACAAGACTAAGTTGTTCTGGGAATCTGCTCCAGCCAAACTCACAGTATGTTAAGCACTTAGTTCGCTTAATGGGATCATAGTCCTACTTCGATTATTTGTAATAGTGTATGTCTTGTGAAAAATCCCTTTTTATGCCCCCGAAGGTGGGCATATTAAAATCGCACTGTCCATCCGTCCGTCCGTGTGTCCGGCTCAATAACTTGTGTCCGGGCTGCAACTTTCCCTTGTATGGACAGATTTTAAAATAACTTGCCACATGTGTTCCACATATGAAGACCACGTGTCGCGTGCAAGGCCCATGTCCCTACCTCTAAGGTCACAGTCACTCTTAGTGTTTATTCACAATGGAGTGCTGCATATAAGGACATAGAGTATAGGTTGTCGTGTCTGGGCTGTAACTTTCCCTTGTATGGACACATTTTAAAATAACTTGCTACATGTGTTCCAAATACCAAGACGATGTGTCGCGTGTAAGACCCATGTCCCTACCTCTAAGGTGAAAGATACACTTAGGTGTTTAATCACAATGGAATGCTGAATATAAGGACATAACAGTGTAGGTTGTCAAGTATGGGTGGTATTTTTTATGTTCAGAGGCAATTTAAAATAACTTGCCATATGTATTTGACACGTAAAGGCAAGATCAACTTTTTATGTACTGACCTTGTTCATAGGTCAATGTCACATTCGGGGGCATTCGTTACATACTGTGACAGCTCTTGTTTCTTTTAGATAATTTTAACATGTTACAGTTTACTTTAGCATGTTCAATGGCAAAAACAGTGTACTTGATCTGATTGGATTTTTTAAGGTATATGAAATAAGATCAAATGAAAGTGAACAGATGCCAGTTTTCAATCAATCTAACTGTTGACTTATTATAGAAGAGTATGTTTGCATTTGTCTTAGTCCAATTTATTACCTGAAAATCATGGTGAAATTGTTTTGATGATCCCTATCCTTGTATTGGTGACTTGTTATTGTATCACCAAGGAAGCCATGTAGGGATTTCTTTGTATGGCAAGGTCATCCACGTCATCGTGAGCATCACCGTCATCACAGTTTTGTTTCTGATGTATTACTTTTGAACGACTTGGTGTTAAGTCAGCAAAGTTGTAATGCAAATTTGTCATAGTCAGTAGATGACCGTTATTGATTTTTTTGTCAATAGGTAAAAGGTCAAGGACATGGTGATCTACACTAGAAACATTAATGGCACTTTCATTTATGATCAATAACTTTTGAAGACTTGGTGTAGAGTTTTAAAACCTCGTTTGCACATTGGTCATGGTCAGGGTCATTGTGATTTTTACTAGAAATATTGTGAGCACTTCTAACAGGGGTCATGTCAGATTCCCAGATTCTACCTTGTGTGTTCACATTAGCAGTATAGTCAAACCCGATTTAACGGTCACCACCTGCCTTATCAGGTCACTCCAAATTCCCCATGTTCATATTTACTGTATAAGGTAGGTGCATTTAGAGGCAAAATGTCTAACGCAGCCTTGTCACTCAAATTGACCCCGTGAAGCCATATAAACATTAATTTGCGGCCACTCATCCCTTGTAACTGACACCTCCTCTAATAAAATTTTCCATTACACATTGAAGATCACAGAAAAGTATGACAGCCTCAGATATTTCTGTCATCCAATGAAAATGCATATAACATCACACAATTGCCATGCATGTTTACTCATGAAAAAATCATGCTTATGATGTACGTTGGCGAATCTTTTTTTATTTCAATTGACACAATTAATGAAGATACTTGAATAAACATTATTAATTAGGAAATTAATTATCAAATACTGACAAAAACAATTGGTTATTATGTTTGCATTGTCACTTGAAGGTATACAACGAGTTATGATTTGTACTCATTTCAATATTTATTTTCAAAGTGCACTAATTCATTTATTTTTTTACGAAATATTGACATTGCATTGTGCATGAAATTCTTTTTAATTATGATTATAGCTGACTGTAAGACAAATCGTAAGTGTTTGACTCTAAAACAATGTGTTGAGTGAATTGATTTATAAGAAAACGGTGTTAGTGCAGGAAGTGTTGCCAAGGAATTTAACTGTGGATGGTCGAAAGTATAAAACATTTGCTCTGCAATGCTCACAGAGTGACATGCTTGACATGAAAATGTTGGCACAGGATTTGTTCTTGCACTTTAGATTACAGCCTGGGTTAGAGCAAACGAAAATTACAGATTACTTTATAAAGTGAACTTGTTAATGTAGTTGAGTGGACTGGTTTTTGGGGTGTTATTGTAAATGCTTTGTATAAAAAATTATCTACTGCATTCTATTTATAATTTTGCAATAAAGTTATTTTATCTTCATTTATTTTAAACTTCTTTAATGATAATGGTACTTATGATACTGATGATGGTGTGAGGTGATGGTTAAAAAATGAAATCAACTTCTGTTTAAACAAAGCCTAAGTGGGGGAAATTTCCAACCTGGATCAAGTGGCCACCTATCTTAAGCAACCACTTTGACCTTTTCCAAAAGCTGGCCACTTAATACAGGTTTGACTGTACCAGCGTAATGATATACATTAACTTTCTATCCAGGAGAGTGTATGTAAGCCAGCACGTCGCCTGATCAAGGAAAGCAAATCCAGCCCCCTCACCCTGACCAGTGCTGGCAGATTTTCTACCAACAACTTCTACCTGTTTAATGACATCTTCATACACTCCCAGGTAAGTGTCTGTTTGAACGTCTTAATTAAGCTTTGCTTGAATGTCCAATATACATTTCATTTAGCATTTCTTTTACTTTAGGAGTAATTTGCTGTGATGTGCTCCTACTTACATTCTAGAAACAAACAATTATTGCACATAAACATTCCTTGGGATCTTCCTAACAGAAAAATCTACATATTCAGCAGCTTGTCTCTTTTTCGGAGAAAAAATGTGAAGTTATTGTGATAGCCTTTGCTTCATTATTATCGTCAGCATGCAAAATCTTCAAACTTGGCCATAGCTTAAAGTTGTTCAAGATGTTGGCATGCAACTTTGTACACATGTTACCGGTAACAATATAATCACGTGGTGTAGTTTTTGTTTAGCTGCACTGCTTCATTCCTGCTTAAATAAACCCTGTTCCATTTAAATCATTGCAGTACTCCAGTCATCAAACCTACCCACTGGAGACAGTGTGGATAGACGCACCCACTTCTGATTCAGCCAATCAGCAGTGAGTATCAGTAATTAAAAACAAATACCCTAATAATTATGTTCTCAATTTTGTGTATTGTTAAAGTGACATATTTTACACTTTAACCCTTTAGCACATAGGCAAGTGGCCATATTACACCTCCCAGTCAATAGCCAACTTATAAGCAGTCCTTATCTGTATAACTTAATATTACTCCATATAATTGTGGCCAAATCTTTTTTATGTGAATATATTTTTTGTAGATAATTAAATAATCTAATAAATGGTGTCAATGATGAAATATAAAATTATTTTATTTCATCTGTGAATGCATTTCCAAGATGGAATTGTAACATTTCTTTAAAATGTCATAACTTCATTAAATCAAAGGGTAAAAAAATGCTGGGATCAATCTAAATTTTATTACCCCTATCATAAAAAAGACCCATCTGGATTAAAAAGCTGACAATTGATGTTCTTGTGTATAATACAAAATGCAAAAAGACAGAGGAAAATGACCAGAAATGAGGAACTGAATGACCTAAAATGTGTATGTACATGTAGTAGTGTAAATGTGCAGACTGATATGTGGTGTGTTTTGTTTATGCTATGCATCAACATTTATTTAATGTACAGACTACCTTAAAAAGTGAACTCAAAAACGTGTATGCCATATAGTTGTGTATTATGTGTAGACTGATATGTGGTGTGTTTTGTTTATGCCTTGTATCAACATTTATCTAATGTATTTTATTTATAAATTTGAAATAAAGTTATTTTATCTATACAAATGTATTTGTATTCAACCTTCCTCAATAATATTGATACTGATGTTACTGATTGTGGTGTGAGGTGGTGGTTAAGATACATACTCCATCTCTGAATAAAGCTTAAGTGACGGAAATGTCAAACCTGGATTAAGTGGCCACCTGTCTTAAGCAGCCACTTTGATCATTTCCCAAGGGTGGCCACTTAATACAGGTTTGACTGTACACAGAAATATGGCAGGAATATCCAGTGTCATCCAGCTGAGAGATCCAGTCCAGAGTGTCTGTCTAACTTTATTACCCCCTCATAAAATTGTTTACAAAAAGAAAGCCGATAAATGTTTTCCCCGGTATGAATAAAAAGATCTAGATCATCCAAACGCTTGCACAAATGTGTTACCTGACCTATTTTATGGCCGCAACCATGCTGGCCATCAATTAGCTCAACAGAAAATTTACTTATCATTTTCTCAGCTACTTTTTATTTCTATTGTTTGTAACACAAAATATTATCTACAAATAATTATAATCTTTATTGATTTTAATGGTAAATAAAACTGACGTAATATATTCAATGATTTACGCATGAATGCATTTGGGGATTTTCCAATCAGTACTCTGCCTCGAGGTTTTATTACGTCACAGTGGGATCTCACACCTGCGAGAGCTAGTATAATAATTACCTTCAAATTTTAGCAGACGATATTTTCAAGGGAAAATCACTACACAAAAGGTTAAGCTTCAGTTTTATAAACATCCGGGATATTGTTAACGAAAAGAAAGATGCAAAATTGAAATATTGAAATGACCCTATTGAAATATGCGGGCGATGCATTTACATCCAGTAGTGGATAGGGTCGGCCAGATGCGTATACATCTGCTAATGAGCTATGTCGGCCGATCTCCTATAGATGCGCTAAAGGGTTAAATAGTAGCAATTAAAAAAATGCCTAATGCAAATTTAAGGGAAGCTGATTTAAAAGTAAAATGACCTTACGTTAAGTTACATGATATCAACCACATGTTTTTTCCTTTAATGAAACATGATATCAGCGTCACATTTATTACATCACATGAAACATGATACCAGCTGCACATTTATCACCACACACGAAACATGATATAAGCTGCACATTATTACATCACATGAAACATGATACCAGCTGCACATTTATCACCACACACGAAACATGATATAAGCTGCACATTATTACATCACATGAAACATGATATCAGCTGCACATTATTACATCACATGAAACATGATATAAGCTGCACATTTATTACATCACACGAAGCATGATATAAGCTGCACATTATTACATCACATGAAACATGATATCAGCTGCACATTATTACATCACATGAAACATGATATAAGCTGCACATTTATTACATTATGTTAAACATGCTGCACATTAAGCTTAAGTTTTTCTTTTACCACAAGTTATTTATTTATGTTTTTTCATACATCAGTAAAGTCAGTATGTAAGGGTAATAATGGGAAACTACTGTATATTTCAGGTATGTTTTAACCATAACAACACCAGAAGATGTCCTGACTGTGTACGCTCCCTCAGCTCAGGGCAAGGTAAGAGGTTTTTATTGAAAAGTTGTGTAGAAGCTTTTACCTTCCTAAAATATTGTGAATAATTCAAGTTCTGCAGGTTAAGTACATACTTTTTTAAGGCAAAAAGTTCATGTCACTACTGGTTATATAGGCAAAATATTTTAACAATGTAGTTTATGAATATGTGATATTTAAAATATTAAAGGGGCTTACTTCGTATGATGAAATAGCAAAAAAAAAGAAGAAAATTGTCTAAAACTGATATAAACTTGTTATCGATGTGTACAATGCATTGAAACTTACTAACTGAAGTACCACATAGTTCACAGTTAATTTATTTTTAGCAGTTATTTCGTATTTTCCATTAAAAAAGATTACTAGGTAAGTCTACCTAGTAGAATTCATTCCTCATGCGTGATTGGCTATTATAACGTGATATTACCAAGTTAGCTATATAGCTTAAATATTGCACTGGACGTTTATGGTAAGCCTTCGTAGCACAGTGGATACAACACTGGACTGCAATTTTGGCGACACGGGTTCGAACCCGGTCTCCTACTCAATTTTTTTTTTTACATTTTGGTATTTTTTTACATTTATGATGTAAAAAGAGTAAAACATTTTATTAAATAATTGTCCTGAGATTTGTTACAGAAAAACTTTTTTTGGTGCCAATCTCACGAAAATACTAAAGTCAAATCTTACACTCAATTCATTTTATAACATAACATCAATAGTTATTAAAAATCATACATTTTTACACTATTTTAAATGCACATTCTCTTTTAGAATATATGTTTTAAAAACAAATTGGTCAAAATTCCAAAGAAACTAAGTTCTACAGCATAAAATGTTATTTAGTACAACTCGTTACTTTATACAATTACTTGAATAAGCGTTGATGTTTATTCGAAAAAATTCACAAACATTTTTTATCGACACATAATTTTATTATGTTTTAAAAAGGATTAAACCCATACAAGCTTTTGAATCATTTTATGAATTTAGGTGGTAAAATGAGTTAAGACTGAGATTAAGATTGGAGTTGAGTGGTTTTGTGATATTCGGGGGCCTGATTGTATCTATGTTATATATAAGGATGTAAAGATAATATTTAAGTTGAACAGACTGAATGGCTGACAGCCTTCAACACAGATATCAATACGGTGCTAGGTATAGAGCCAGAAAGTAGTTATCCATCAACACAGTGAGAGGGTATTTTCATGCATGTGATACTTGTTACTTTACAGACAGAGTGGCTGATAGCTTTCAACACAGCAATTAACAAGGTCTTGGCTAGTCAAAAAGCTGTGAAACGTCAGGACAGCGGCGAGCGTGTTCACACGCCTGTGGTACGCCTTGCCAGCTACACTTTCACAAAACACTTACTCTACAAGGATGCTGCGTATAGGGGATACTGGCTAAATGGGAAAATACATGGATAGTAAGCTACTTAATACTATACTATATATATTTTGTGCTCGGCGGTTTAAAAGAAATAAAGTTGAGGTATTGTCATAGCTTTGGTGTCATTGACGGCAGAATCATCAGCATCATGTTCAAAAACTGTAGCCTCGGCTACAGTATAACTCTGACCCATTCAATTATATTCACATGTAACCTTGTAAACATGTTGCAAGAGACAATGCATGCATGTATATCAAGGGCCATAACTCATGCTTTAATAAATGTCAAATTATTCCCCTTGTAAGAAAACCAACCAGATGAGAGTTGCATTTTCTTGGCAGTACTCTTATTGACTTTTCAATTTTCTAAGTTGTTGTTGGATTGTTTTCGTCATCATTTTAATGTAAATGGCAGCATAACTTTCAACCCTTTCAAGATAGTGAATATAGAAGATGTAGACAATCATGTTCATAATGTTAATTCCAACATATGTTGCAAGTTCCAGCTCTCTGTTTTGCCTTCCAGTGAATGAGTCATAAAGATTATGTTTTGCTGTGCTTTTATTAAAAAAACACATTTATAATACATTTTTTCAAATGTTTGTTATAAAATTGCCTTGAAGTCTGTTTTAAAATGCTGTAAGAAATTGACTATGTTACAGTGGTGGGATGGTCTGGAAAGATGGCAGGAAGTACAAGGGCAAGTTCAAGCATGGATCGATCACGGGGTAAGTCACATGACAAGGCAGACGTACAAGGACCACTTTGATTTAAGCTATATAGACGGTGTACATTAAACATTTAGTAGAGGTATTTATTATATTCAAGCATATCAGAGAAATCCTCAAAAAAAATAATTTCTGTGCAAAATTTTATTTATGTTTGTTGATTTTTTTTATGTACCTGTATTTTAAAATAGGTGAGGTCGGGCAAGATGGTGTAATCAAATGATGTCTAATGAAATTTTCTATACAAACACATACATAGACATAGATAGGTTTGAATGGTGATATTACAACGGGTTGTTCTGGCTTTTCATGTGTTATGCTTGTGTTTCATTTCAGGTCTGGTAAGATGACCATCTTGAAAGACAACAAAACTGAAGAGATACAGGAAGGCATGTGGAAGGAAGCCAAACTTCACGGCCATGCAAAGATACTGTAAGCTTTTCTTATGTACTATAGCCTGTTCCTTTGTAATATTGCTTGTGCTTAAACATTTGACAGTTATTACCTTGTTTAATAATACTGAGGACTCTTCACTGATAAGAAACTTTTTTTAGGTTTTCTGTGATAGCCTTGTTGTCGACAATACTGACGGTCTCCACTGCATACAAAAACTTCAACCTTTGCCATATTAAATTAAAAAGCTGTTGATACATTTAAAATGAACTTGGTATACAATTAACGACAGCCAATACCTCATTAGATGTCAAAGACCATAATTCTGGCTTTTAAAATTGTCATAGTAATGCCCTTTATTATTTTTGGGGTGCCTGTAATGCAGGGCGGACACAAAGGGACAAATTTTTCGTCGGTGTTGTCTGCCACAGTGTTTTTTGTCAGCACAACACTTGCATTTGGATCAATAACTGTTTAATGACTTATTGTAAAGTATTCAATCTTAGTGTGCACAGTGATTAACCATATTGATTTGGTCAAAAAGTCTATAGTCAGAATTATGGTGAACTCATTAGAATTACTTATAGGCACAGCAGAAGTGAGTCACATTTTGTAATTGATATAAACCTGTACCCTAGTGTTGAACTAGTACATGTTAGTTACACACCACGAATATTGTTAAAAACAAACTTATCAAACTTTTAACATGCTTGTGGCTTAAATGGCATGTAAATTGTGCAATTATTAGGATATATATACAGTTGTTCATCTTTTATTATATTTACAGGTATAGCAGTGGGGATGTGTATGAAGGTCACTTCAAGGAGGGATTACGTCAAGGTCATGGGGCGTACAGAAAGGGCAAGGGGCCCAGTACATTCGCTTACATCTATGTTGGTATGTATCAGGCTCAGATCTATGAACATCATAGAGTAGAACTAGGAATCAGAAATGAGTTACTACAGTTTGTAAATGGACTTAGCATTTTGAGGTTTTGAAGCATTGAATAGCGGTTGATGTTTACTTGCAAGGAATTCATGATTGCCCGTTATATGAAGGAAGTTTTGGAAACATAAAAAATACAGCCAGTAATGGTTGTTAAACGTATCACATGACCAAGCCGCCGATTTGTACTGCCAGACTGCAGTATTTTTTGCCACTAATATGACTAATATTAACTGCCAACAACAGACAGAACTGCAAATGCAAACATGTCACAGCGACTTCAGAAGCAATGTTAAACCTGTTTGAAATGTTGGGAATGACTCTTCTAGTTGTTAGCAGAATAATGTCACCTTGTCATCAGTGCTTAGTCGGAAACTGAACGTGCTTAGTGTAAACATTTGACGAGCAAGTTCATTTGTATATTTTCTGAAATCATGTCAGAATACTAGTTTTATAACTTGCACTTGAACTATATTTCTTTGTAACAATGATTTTTGTATTGAAACTGAATTTTTATTTTTTTTAAATGAATGAATGAACCCTCACGCTATTTAATGATGCATACAAACAAATTGTTGTTTTACACTTTATAAAGTCTCCAAGCTCAAAATGGTTGCTTTATGGCTTAACCCAATTTAATATCAGTTTATTGTTATTATGTTGTTGACCCTGTTTGTCCTTTTCTTGTTTAGCATTAGAAACAAACATACAATTTACTTCATACCCACAGGAGAGTGGTTGTTTGATCATCGCCATGGTTATGGTGTGCTCGATGACGTGCTGCATGGAGAGAAGTATCTGGGCATGTGGCAAGAAGATCAACGCCATGGTGATGGCCTAGTTGTAACACTGGATGGAATGTATTTTGAGGGCAACTTCCAGCAGGGAAAACTTGTGGTGGGTGATTTAGTACTGATCCTCTTGCTCAGTCATAAATGTATCAAATCTTATATTTTTGCACTCTCACTTTTATCTAGTTTCCTTTCTGAGCTGAATGAACAGCAAGGGTAATACCAAATGGATTGATAATAAGTTTGACCTTATTAAAAAAATTTTTTTTTATATTCTGACATTTGATGCTGTTATAGGGGATTTAAGATTTGTTTGAGAAATAGAGGAATTGATCACGTTTGCAACCTAAGTATTCAGATAAAACACCGTTTTAGGTTAATATAGTTGTATGATTATATACCTGCAAAGAAAGTTTGAAGCAGTGTATTGTATATCCCATCAAATAAAATTTGAAGGGGTGAATATTGAAAAACATCTGCAAGCAAAGTTCAAAAAGTTTGTATAATTATAGTAAAACCTACATAAACAAAGTTTGAAGCGGGGTATATTGTTTTATCCCTGCAGAGAAGGTTTAAAGGGGGGTAAATTAGAGTCAACAGTTGGTTGGTTGGTTGGTCAGTTGAGTTGTCTGTTGCAAAAAATGCTTCATGCCTCAGTTATTGGCATATTTTTCTCAAACTTTGTACACATAATCACCATCAAAAATTGCCTAAGACATTTTCTGTCTGTTGCTACAATGTTTTATCAAGAGTTATGGCCCTTTTTTAATGTTCATGTTATTTTCTTATCTTGCATGTGTTTGAATAGGTAGATATACATGTACATACCTTTTGGAAATGGTGTATCTGTAAGTTTTGTATTTAAGGGTCGAGGTTTGATGTTGACTGATGATGGTAGCTGCTATGAAGGGGAGTTTAATGGAATCACCCAGCTGCATGGAAAGGTAAGTAGTAAACGTACATGTAATGGAATTCTTAGGATAGGCAAATTTGATTGGGGGTTCTGTACAATGTGTCTTTATATAAGATGCTCTCTAAAACTCTCATTTTCAATTTACTTTGTGAAAAGCTTGTTTGTAACATGTTTTAGGTATAATTTTTACACTTTCATATTCTACTCATAAAATTATTTCATAAATATTGAAACCAAAAGAATGGGGGGGGGGGGGTGACCAGGCATCCTGAGTTAACCTTAGTGTAAATCAGATACCTAAACCCATTCCAGGGCATTCTGAGGTTTCCAGGTGGTGACCGGATAGAGGGGACATTCTTAGGCACATGGAATCAAGGCCTGAAGGTGTCTGGGATGTTCCACAAGGCGGCCCCACCTCCAGTAAGGCATTCATGGACTAGCACAACACAGAAGGTCCCCTCTAGGTATAGAATGTCTAATGTAGAATAGAATTGTCACCAAAAAAAAAGACATTATACGAATGAGAGAGTAACTTACAAATTGTAAATTAAAAATATTTGTTATTCAGAATATAACAAGGTGCATAAGTTGAATTTGATTCATTGTATATAACCCAAGTCCTTTAACAAACTCTCCCCCTGTGTTTCAGTGACTATGGTCATCTGTGTGTGAAGCCGGACCGAAAGTGGGAGGAGCTGTTTTACCAGTGCTTTGGGTCTCTGGGGTACAGTGGAGAAGGGGAACCTAATACTGCCCGTGCCTGGGACCTTGTGGTGGCTTGTATAGTGGCTGGAAAACAGGCCATCACCCCGAAAGGGAAAAGGTAGGGATCTTGTGAAGTTGTTTTACCAGTTTTGAGTAATTGGGTTTCAGTGGCGACGGGTCATCTAATACTGACTATGCTTGGAATCTTGCTTCTATAGTGGCAAGAAAACATGATATCTGGAGGCACCTTATGTAGATTTTTATCCAGTGTTCTGAGTTTCTTTTCGACTGTGGGATGTGATAGCACCCAGCCCTGGCCAGGCCTGTGGTCTTGTGGTAGCTTCTATAGGGGCCGGGAAGCATACCATCACTCCGAATAGCAAAAGGTAGGGGTCTTGTTATAGTCTGAAGTGTGGCTATCTTTTCAGTGTTTTGAGTCTCTTTGCTTTAGTGGGATGTAAAAGTGCCAGACCTTGCCCAGGCCTGGGACCTTGTTGTATTTCTATATATTGTGGTTGGGAAGCAAGAAGTTTCTCCCAAGGCAAAAAGTAGGGGCTTTGTTTAACTCTTAGAAGTTACATTTTTACAAGTGTTTTTGGTCACTGAATTACAGTGGTGCCCAACACAGCCTGTGCCTTGGACCTTGTGGTAACTTTTACAGTTGTCTGAAAACTTTTGTGTAGCTAATGCATGAATAACTAAAGCTCAATTAACCTTTCTGTTATTCACATCACAGTTCCATCACAAAATCTAGAGCAGAATTATTTATTTTCAGTAGTTTGACCAGTGGACAGCGGATAGAGTTGAGTACCCTTGAGCGACTAGAACAGGTGCCTACCCACAGCCTTGATGTTCTAACAGCAGAGCAGTTCACTATTGTACAGAAATATCTGAACCTGGTAGGTAAAGCTTACAACCTGACAATAACCTTGATATTCTTGTATGGTGTCTGAGCCTTCTCCCTGTGGGTAACATGTTAAAATGTCCTATATCTTTTGCACATTTGCAAAAGAAGAAAAGAAGTGATGAGCTACATGTATTATTTACCCCTGTCTAGATGGCTGTGTTGCTGTATACTTATATAGTGTCATTCTGTTAGCAACTGAATTAGCCTTGTCCCAGTTGTTTCCATTGTGTTGTTAAAGAGACGCAACATAGGTTTACACTTGCAGTGTGTGTATACCACGTGATAAATTACGTCATATATGCTTCGTCGGAAGGCAACATTTTGCTTAAAATGAAGACTTAAATCAAAGATAACTTTTCTTTAGCTACATCATTTTAAATAAAACAAAGGGCAGGTTATGCCACTTAAAGAGCCCCGTCTTCGTTTTATTACCGAAGTTTGATTAGGTGATTAGTTTCCTCAAACACTTCAACAAACCTGTTTCCATAATAATGTTTTGACAGTGCTCAGTCAGACGGCCGTATAGTGAAAAGGTTTTTCGAAGTGTTTGAAGAAACTAAACTCTCAATCAAACTCTGGTAAAAGACCGAAGGCTAGGCTCCGTAAGAGGCGTAGACTGCGCTGTGTTTCATCTAATATGGTGAAGAAATAGTGAAGTTATCTTTGTTTTAAGTTTTCATTCGAAGCAAAATATGGCCTTCCGACGTAGCATTTATGATGCAATTTATCACAAGGTCTACACACACTGACTTAGATGGACATAAGAAACGTATAATTATATATTATTTTGTGTTGTTTTTTTAACTGGGGATTTTATGGCCACGTAGCTATAAATACAAAACTCCGTTAATAAAGGCTTTTATTATGCCCCCGAAGGTGGGCATATTAAAATCGCACCGTCCGTCCGTCCGTCCGTCCGTGTGTCCGGCTCAATAACTCGTGTCCGGGCTGTAACTTTCCCTTGTAAGGGCAGATTTTAAAATAACTTGCCACATGTGTTCCACATACAAAGACGACGTGTCGCGTGCAAGACCCGTGTCCCTACCTCTAAGGTCAAGGTCACACTTAGTGTTTATTCACAATGGAGTGCTGCATATAAGGACATAGAGTATAGGTTGTCGTGTCCGGGCTTTAACTTTCCCTTGTAAGGACAGGTTTTAAAATAACTTGCCACATGTGTTCCACATACCAAGACGACGTGTCGCGTGCAAGACCCGTGTCCCTACTTCTAAGGTCAAGGTCACACTTAGGTGTTTATTCACAATGGAATGCTGCATATAAGGACATAGAGTATAGGTTGTCGTGTCCGGGCTGTAACTTTCCCTTGTATCAACAGATATTAAAATAACTTGCCACATGTGTTCCACATACCAAGACGATGTGTCGCGTGTAAGACCCTTCTCCCTACCTCTAAGGTCAAGGTCACACTTAGTGTTTATTCACAATGGAATGCTGCATATAAGGACATAGCGTAGAGGTTATCCTGTCCGGGCTGTAACTTTCCCTTGTATGGACACATTTTAAAATAACTTGCCACATGTGTTCCAAATACCAAGACCACGTGTTGCGTGCAGGACCCGTTTCCCTACCTCTAAGGTCAAGGTCACACTTAGTGTTTATTCACAATGGAATGCTGCATATAAGGACATAGCGTATAGGTTGTCGTGTCCGGGCTGTAACTTTTTCTTGTTTTTTTTATCTGTACACAAATCATATGCTTGTTTTGATCTTTAAAATCAAATGAGTTAAATATAATGATGCATTTAAATTAATTTGTTTCTTTTGTGCATCTACCAAGTGTAATACTATATTGTGCCTCATAAAGAGGAAACAGACGTTCAGTGTCGTCTGCACACAGTGTTGTTGTTCATGATACTGTACTATAGAGTAGGATGTCTGATGAAGGATAATATATGTCTATACATCAGGCATTTGGCACCACCCACCACCCGCTTGGCCAGTTGTTGTTCAGCCTGGTGGAGATGTTCAGGGCAGCGTACGTGGGTATTGGGGCTCATCCTCGCCTCCTCATGCACGCCATACAGGAGATACGGTCATACACTAACCGGATATACAGGGTCTGCAGGTATGTATTGATATTAATTATTACACTAGTTGTCTATAAAGGCTCTACAGTTATGTATTGATACCAATTATTACACTAACCTGATATACAGGCTCTGCAGGTATGTATTGATATCCATTATTACACTTACCTGATATACAGACTCTGCAGGTATGTATTGATATCCATTATGACACTAGCCAGATATACAGGGTCTGTAGGTATGTTTTAATATCGATTATTACACTAACCTGATATAGAGGCTCTGCAGGTATGTATTGGTATCGATTATTACACTAACCTGATATACAGCCTCATCAGGTATGTATTGATATCCATTATTACACTTACCTGATATACAGGCTTTGCAGGTGTGTATTGATATCCATTATAACACTAGCCAGATAGACAGAGTCTGCAGGTATGTGTTGATACCCATTATAACACTAACCTGATATACAGGCTCTGCAGGTATGTATTGATACCAATTATTACACTGACCTGATATACAGCCTCTACAGGTATGTATTGATATCCATTATTACACTTACCTGATATACAGGTTCTGCATGTATATATTGGTATCCATTATGACACTAGCCAGATATACAGAGTCTGTAGGTATGTTTTAATATCGATTATTACACTAACCTGATATAGAGGCTGTGCAGGTATGTATTGGTATCCATTATTACACTTACCTGATATACAGGCTCTGTAGATATGTTTTAATATTGATTATTGCACTAGCCTGATATACAGGGTCTGCAGGTATGTATTGGTATCCATTATTACACTTACCTGATATACAGGGTCGGTAGGTATGTATTTATATTCATTATTACACTAACCTGATATAGAAGCTCTTCAGGAATGTATTGGTACCCATTATTACACTAACCTGATATACAGGCTCTGCAGGTTTGTGTTGTTACCCACTATTACACTAACCTGATATACAAGGTCTGCAGGTATGTGTTGATATTCATTATTACACTTACCTGATATACAGGTTGTGCAGGTATGTATTGATAGCCATTATTACACTTATCCAGATATACAGGGTCTGCAGGTATGTGTTGATACCCATTATTACACTTACCTGATAAACAGGGTCTGCAGGTATGTGTTGATATCCATTATTACACTAACCTGATAAACAGGGTCTGCAGGTATGTGTTGATATCCATTATTACACTAACCTGATAAACAGGGTCTGCAGGTATGTGTTGATACCCATTATTACACTAACCTGATAAACAGGGTCTGCAGGTATGTGTTGATATCCATTATTACACTTACCTGATAAACAGGGTCTGCAGGTATGTGTTGATATCCATTATTACACTAACCTGATAAGCAGGGTCTGCAGGTATGTGTTGATACCCATTATTACACTTACCTGATAAACAGGGTCTGCAGGTATGTGTTGATATCCTATATTACACTAACCTGATAAACAGGGTCTGCAGGTATGTGTTGATATCCATTATTACACTAACCTGATATACAGGGTCTGCAGGTATGTGTTGATACCCATTATTACACTAACCTGATATACAGGGTCTGCAGGTATGTGTTGATATCCATTATTACACTAACCTGATATACAGGGTCTGCAGGTATGTGTTGATACCAATTATTACACTAACCTGATATACAGGGTCTGCAGGTATGTGTTGATATCCACTATTACGCTAACCTGATATACAGGGTCTGCAGGTATGTGTTGATATCCACTATTACGCTAACCTGATATACAGGGTCTGCAGGTATGTGTTGATACCCAGTAGTACACTAACCTGATATACAGGGTCTGCAGGATTGTGTTGATACTAGGGATGCAAACGAATAGTGCAAAATTGATATTCGAATATTCGGTAATTCTTTCGATCAAATATTCGAATATTCGATAACCAAAATACATCTTTTAGAAGTTGTAGTAAACTATTATCATCATTCGCTTAAGTAATAGCCAAGGCATTTTTATCCTACTTTGTCTTAGCAAGTACGCGCGGCGGACCCGGAGTTTCCCAAAATGAGCCTCTGAAATTCACCATTTTTACATAGAAAAAGGTAATACATTACCGGTATGAACAATCAAAAATCAAAATTGAATAATTCCGCTGCCTTCATATTGTAAAACAATGTGAAATCAGATGGATTCCTTACCAAATGGCGTAATGAGCCAATGGAGGGTCTTTTCGTAGGATGAGCAGCCTCGTTCTGGGATAGACCTCTACTTTATATACCAAACCAACTCAGGAACTAGTGAAACAATAAACGAAAACATATATGAATTTGATTCTTCTATTGTACATCAAGAGAGGAAATATATCCTAAAATGCTATACTATACAGTTACATTTCAAAGCAAGAACAGTGCATTGAAACATGGAAAACAGTTAACAGCACATACATTTAACTACATGTAACTACATTATTGTAGCACATGCCATACATAGTATCACGGCGATTTGAGCAATGTTGCACAGCTTAATTTGCAATCAAGACAGCACATTAGTGTGAAGACTTATTCCTTAAATCCTTAATTGGCAAAGGCATTTAAATTTACCGAAATATTTTGGGTGTCACTTGTCCAATAGCTAGTTGTAAAATTAAGGGGACTTTTTATAGTACCCGACGATATGTCCCTAAATGACATATGACGAGTGTTAAGTGTATTGTCATCACATTCACACCTCTGGCATTAGGGGCCAATCATTGTAAAAACATGACAAACAAACTATATACACAATAGCAGCGTTGTAGGTCAAATGTGTTTTTTTCTATTTATTCAACTTTTTTTTTCGAATATTCGAATACCGATTTTGACATTTGAATACCAAACATTTGATCGAATATTCGTTGATACCCATTATTACACTAACTTGATATAAAGGGTCTGCAAGTATGTGTTGATTTGAATTACTTTACTTGCCAGATATACAGGGTCTGCAAGTATGTGTTGATTTGAATTACTTCACTAGCCAGATATACAGGGTCTGCAAATATGTGTTGATTTGAATTATTTCACTAGCCAGATATACAGGGTCTGCAGGTATGTATTGATACCCATTACTACACTAACCTGATATACAGGGTCTGCAAGTATGTGTTGATTTGAATTACTTCACTAGCCAGATATACAGGGTCTGCAGGTATGTATTGATACCCATTACTACACTAACCTGATATACAGGGTCTGCAAGTATGTGTTGATTTGAATTACTTCACTAGCCAGATATACAGGGTCTGCAAATATGTGTTGATTTGAATTACTTCACTAGCCAGATATACAGGGTCTGCAGGTATGTATTGATACTAGGGATGCAAACGAATGGCAAAACTGATATTCGAATATTCGGTAATTCTTTCGATCGAATATTCGAATATTCGATTACCAACATTAATATTTTAGAAGTGCAGTAAACTATTATTAGTATTCACTGTAGTAATAGCCGGTGCATTTTAACCCTTCCTTGTCGTAGCCGGTTCACGCGACGGACCCTTATTTTTCACAAACTCAGCCACTGAAATTCCCAATTTTCAGAAGCAAAACAATCAAATAAAAAGCAATAGGTTTTGAACATACAGAAAACAACTTCAATAATAATTTCCATTCCACTGCATTAATATTTGTAAACAAGGGGAAGATCGTAAATTTTCGGTTGAATGCCGCGAACCGGATCTCAGGGTTGTTATGTAGGACGGGCAGCTTCGTTCGGGAATTGACTTCTACTAAATATAACCTTTGGAAAATCAACCCAACTCGGGAAATGGTAAAATAATAAAACGAAAAAAAAAGAATTCTGACTAATCTATTGTATAACAATACAGAAAATATATCATAAAACGCTTTCATATACAGTTACATTTTAAAGCACGGATGTTATATCGAAGCATGGAAAACAGTTTGTTAGCACATAACTAGAAAATGTCATTCATATCATCAAGGCAATTTGAGCTATAGCCCATAACTAGAAAATGTCATTCATATCATCAAGGCAATTTGAGCTATATTGCAGCCAAGCCAACACATTGCTGTGGGGGCCGATGCCGTAAATCCTTTATTTGCATGGTCATTTGGATATACTGAAAACTATTGAAACTTCTTTGATGTCACTTGTCTACTTGCCAGTTTTCGTAAAATTACGGGGACTGTTTATAATCACCGACGATGTATCCCTAATTGACATATGACGCGGATATAGTGTATTTGTCATCACATTCACGCCTCTGGCATAAGGGGTCACTCCTTATAAAAACAAAACAGCACATTTCGAGGCAATAGTTATATTATTTTATTTTTTATACAAAAAACATCGAATATTCGAATATCGATTTTAACATTCGAATACCAAACGTTTGATCGAATATTCGAATATTCGTTTTCATCCCTAATTGATACCCATTACTACACTAACCTGATATACAGGGTCTGCAAGTATGTGTTGATTTGAATTACTTCACTAGCCAGATATACAGGGTCTGCAAGTATGTGTTGATTTGAATTACTTCACTAGCCAGATATACAGGGTCTGCAGCTATGTATTGATACCCATTACTACACTAACCTGATATACAGGGTCTGCAAGTATGTGTTGATTTGAATTACTTCACTAGCCAGATATACAGGGTCTGCAGCTATGTATTGATTTGAATTACTTCACTAGCCAGATATACAGGGTCTGCAGGTATGTATTGATACCCATTATTACACTAACCTGATATACAGGGTCTGCAGGTTTGTGTTGATACCCATTATTACACTAACTTGATATACAGGGTCTGCAAGTATGTGTTGATTTGAATTACTTCACTAGCCAGATATACAGGGTCTGCAGGTATGTATTGATACCCATTATTACACTAACCTGATATACAGGATCTGCAAGTATGTGTTGATTTGAATTACTTCACTAGCCAGATATACAGGGTCTGCAGGTATGTATTGATACCCATTATTACACTAACTTGATATACAGGATCTGCAAGTATGTGTTGATTTGAATTACTTCACTAGCCAGATATACAGGATCTGCAAGTATGTGTTGATTTGAATTACTTCACTAGCCAGATATACAGGGTCTGCAGGTATGTGTTGATTTGAATTACTTCACTAGCCAGATATACAGGGTCTGCAAGTATGTATTGATTTGAATTACTTCACTAGCCAGATATACAGGGTCTGCAGCTATGTATTGATACCCATTACTACACTAACCTGATATACAGGGTCTGCAAGTATGTGTTGATTTGAATTACTTCACTAGCCAGATATACAGGGTCTGCAGCTATGTATTGATTTGAATTACTTCACTAGCCAGATATACAGGGTCTGCAGGTATGTATTGATACCCATTATTACACTAACCTGATATACAGGGTCTGCAGGTTTGTGTTGATACCCATTATTACACTAACTTGATATACAGGGTCTGCAAGTATGTGTTGATTTGAATTACTTCACTAGCCAGATATACAGGGTCTGCAGGTATGTATTGATACCCATTATTACACTAACCTGATATACAGGATCTGCAAGTATGTGTTGATTTGAATTACTTCACTAGCCAGATATACAGGGTCTGCAGGTATGTATTGATACCCATTATTACACTAACTTGATATACAGGATCTGCAAGTATGTGTTGATTTGAATTACTTCACTAGCCAGATATACAGGATCTGCAAGTATGTGTTGATTTGAATTACTTCACTAGCCAGATATACAGGGTCTGCAGGTATGTGTTGATTTGAATTACTTCACTAGCCAGATATACAGGGTCTGCAAGTATGTATTGATTTGAATTACTTCACTAGCCAGATATACAGGGTCTGCAAGTTTGTGTTGATTTGAATTACTTCACTAGCCAGATATACAGGGTCTGCAAATATGTGTTGATTTGAATTACTTCACTAGCCAGATATACAGGGTCTGCTAGTATGTGTTGATTTGAATTACTTCACTAGCCAGATATACAGGGTATGCAGGTATGTATTGATACCCATTATTACACTAACCTGATATACAGGGTCTGCAAGTATGTGTTGATTTGAATTACTTCACTAGCCAGATATACAGGGTCTGCTAGTATGTGTTGATTTGAATTACTTCACTAGCCAGATATACAGGGTCTGCAGGTATGTATTGATACCCATTATTACACTAACTTGATATACAGGGTCTGCAAGTTTGTGTTGATTTGAATTACTTCACTAGCCAGATATACAGGGTCTGCAGGTATGTATTGATACCCATTATTACACTAACTTGATATACAGGGTCTGCAAGTTTGTGATTTGAATTACTTCACTAGCCAGATATACAGGGTCTGCAAGTATGTGTTGATTTGAATTACTTCACTAGCCAGATATACAGGGTCTGCTAGTATGTGTTGATTTGAATTACTTCACTAGCCAGATATACAGGGTCTGCAGGTATGTATTGATACCCATTATTACACTAACTTGATATACAGGGTCTGCAAGTTTGTGTTGATTTGAATTGCTTCACTAGCCAGATATACAGGGTATGCAGGTATGTATTGATACCCATTATTACACTAACCTGATATACAGGATCTGCAGGTATGTATTGATACCCATTATTACACTAACCTGATATACAGGATCTGCAGGTTTGTGTTGATACCCATTATTACACTAACCAGATATACAGGGTCTGCAGGTATGTGTTGATATCCATTATTACACTAACCTGATATACAGGGTCTGCAGGTATGTATTGATACCCATTATTACACTAACCTGATATACAGGCTCTTCAGGTATGTATTGATACCCATTATTACACTAACCTGATATACAGGATCTGCAGGTATGTATTGATACCCATTATTACACTAACCTGATATACAGGGTCTGCAGGTATGTATTGATACCCATTATTACACTAACTTGATATACAGGATCTGCAAGTATGTGTTGATTTGAATTACTTCACTAGCCAGATATACAGGATCTGCAAGTATGTGTTGATTTGAATTACTTCACTAGCCAGATATACAGGGTCTGCAGGTATGTGTTGATTTGAATTACTTCACTAGCCAGATATACAGGATCTGCAAGTATGTGTTGATTTGAATTACTTCACTAGCCAGATATACAGGGTCTGCAAGTTTGTGTTGATTTGAATTACTTCACTAGCCAGATATACAGGGTCTGCAAGTATGTGTTGATTTGAATTACTTCACTAGCCAGATATACAGGGTCTGCAGGTATGTGTTGATTTGAATTACTTCACTAGCCAGATATACAGGGTCTGCTAGTATGTGTTGATTTGAATTACTTCACTAGCCAGATATACAGGGTCTGCAGGTATGTATTGATACCCATTATTACACTAACTTGATATACAGGGTCTGCAAGTTTGTGTTGATTTGAATTACTTCACTAGCCAGATATACAGGGTCTGCAGGTATGTATTGATACCCATTATTACACTAACTTGATATACAGGGTCTGCAAGTTTGTGATTTGAATTACTTCACTAGCCAGATATACAGGGTCTGCAAGTATGTGTTGATTTGAATTACTTCACTAGCCAGATATACAGGGTCTGCTAGTATGTGTTGATTTGAATTACTTCACTAGCCAGATATACAGGGTCTGCAGGTATGTATTGATACCCATTATTACACTAACTTGATATACAGGGTCTGCAAGTTTGTGTTGATTTGAATTGCTTCACTAGCCAGATATACAGGGTATGCAGGTATGTATTGATACCCATTATTACACTAACCTGATATACAGGATCTGCAGGTATGTATTGATACCCATTATTACACTAACCTGATATACAGGATCTGCAGGTTTGTGTTGATACCCATTATTACACTAACCAGATATACAGGGTCTGCAGGTATGTGTTGATATCCATTATTACACTAACCTGATAAACAGGGTCTGCAGGTATGTATTGATACCCATTATTACACTAACCTGATATACAGGCTCTTCAGGTATGTATTGATACCCATTATTACACTAACCTGATATACAGGATCTGCAGGTATGTATTGATACCCATTATTACACTAACCTGATATACAGGGTCTGCAGGTATGTGTTGATATCCATTATTACACTAACCTGATATACAGGATCTGCAGGTATATGTTGATACCCATTATTACACTAACCTGATATACAGGGTCTGCAGGTATGTATTGATACCCATTATTACACTAACCAGATATACAGGGTCTGCAGGTATGTATTGATACCCATTATTTCACTAACCTGATTTACAGGGTCTGCAGGTATGTGTTGATACCCATTATTACACTAACCTGATATACAGGGTCTGCAGGTATGTGTTGATACCCATTATTACACTTACCTGATATACAGGGTCTGCAGGTATGTATTGATACCCATTATTACACTAACCTGATATACAGGGTCTGCAGGTATGTATTGATACCCATTATTACACTAACCTGATATACAGGATCTGCAGGTATGTATTGATACCCATTATTACACTAACCTGATATACAGGGTCTGCAGGTATGTGTTGATACCCATTATTACACTAACCTGATATACAGGGTCTGTAGGTATGTGTTGATACCCATTATTACACTAACCTGATATACAGGATCTGCAGGTATGTGTTGATACCCATTATTACACTAACCTGATATACAGGATCTGCAGGTATGTATTGATACCCATTATTACACTAACCTGATATACAGGGTCTGCAGGTATGTGTTGATACCCATTATTACACTAACCTGATATACAGGGTCTGTAGGTATGTGTTGATACCCATTATTACACTAACCTGATATACAGGATCTGCAGGTATGTGTTGATACCCATTATTACACTAACCTGATATACAGGATCTGCAGGTTTGTGTTCATATATATTACTACACAAGCTGGATAAACAGGGTCTGCAGGTATATAATGATATGTATTATTTATAGAATAATACATGGTTGACCATGGCTTTTGGTTTATAATTGCCCCAGTGAAAGGAATAATTGCCCGAGGGCAATTATTTTCACTGGGGCAATTATCAACCAAAAGCCATGGTCAACCATGTATTATCCTGTATAATAGATATGTTTTGTCATTTGTCAATGATTTCAAATGGATTGAAACACATGATTTTGTGAAATAATGAAGGATATCGATATGTCATATACTGTAATTAACATGTTGTCTGAAAGTATTAAAAAAGTGATATAATAAAATGGTTTTTGAAATGCATTAGCTGCGAAAAATGATGAGTGACAAGTGAAATCAAAATAGCAAACCTTTTCGTACGTGTTTTCAGAATAAGCTTGCAATTTTTCCATTCTTCAAATATTTCCTGTTTTACATCGGCTGATAGTGATGTTCATTTCAATAGTTGAGCACAGCTAGGGTCGATCAAGCCTAGGGGCCCTTTCATAAGAATCTTGGCTTGAATGAATCTAGCCATTTCGCTGGAATAATTAACATTTCTCGGGGAATAAAGTAAAACAAAACGTTTCATTTAACATTTCCTTGTCTCACTGCTTTATGACCTTTACCGAAATTAAACATCCGGTACGGTTTCGGGTAGTACTTGTTACTGAAACACAGAAGGTGTCATTATTGGTAAAACTAATTTCACTAGTATTGCACTGATAGTTCCATTTTAATCCCATTAGAGCTTTTAATGTTTAAATGTTTGCCTACCAAGTATACGGCGGCCATTTTTATTTTTCTGAAAATGACGTCAGTGTGCACGTTCTCATCTTCGTCAGGCAATTATGCCATAATCTTCCTGACTTGCCGTGATAATCTCACGGGCGGAGACGATAATCATTATTTTGGGAACGAATTTCTATAGTAAAATGTTACTATTTAAAGTAACATGTGTATTATGTTACTTTATTATCACATTGAAGTCATTTGTATTAAGATTAAATAAGATAGATTATTATAAAACATTTTTTTAATCTTGTCCAACTTAGACTTTTCCTTTGTACAAAGGGTGGTATAAGAATTTGTTTATTTTTTCTGCATTTAACATACAGCTAGCTTTTACAAAATTTGTGCTGTTATCAACTGTTTAAAACTATTGTTCATCTTTTGTCTTAAGGATCCTGTTTCCAGAGTTACCAACTGATGGGAAGGCAACATACCTGTACCCGGAGAAATCCAACCGTGCGGGAACCCCATTCAGTGACTGTGGGGGCTTCATTCAGAGACAAGTATCAGAGACAGAGGAAGAGGACTACCCTGTGTAAGTGTACATCTTTAAATAAGAGGACAAAAAACTTTTTAACCAGATTTTTATTTCCAAGATTATTACTTTGGGGTATGTCCACTGGCATATGGATGGGCAGGAATTTTTTCTTTACTACTGATCTACCCACTGATGTTTATTCTGTATGCCCTTTGCAGTGTCCACATTGATGCATGTTACATTTATTGTAGCCTATTTCTTGTGTCTCTTTTTCAGGTGTGTTATGTCAGCTGCTGGTATCCTTCACACTGCATTACTGCCCCGTATCTACCCAGCCTTGTTTGACTTGTATGCCTTGTACTGTGACCGAGACGATGAGCGTTACTGGGAACGTACACAGAAACTCAACCGCCAGGGTGACATGGCACTTATGGCGTACCTCGGCATTGAACAGTATGTTCATGTGGTTTATATCCGTCTTTGCCTCTAAAATGGATTTCTCTTGTGTCTCAGATGTGCCTCTTTCAAATGCAGTAGAAATTTTGAGGGATGCAAACAGAACCTCACTTCAGTAACTCAATTACATATGCTATGAGGATTACAATGTTATTACATGATGTGATTTAAATAAATAAGAAAATGGGCATTGTCCTGAAGATACCTTGATTGATTTTGTTCTGTTATGTGGGGTATTTGACATAACTAATCTATTATTTATGTTCAACCATTTAGTTAGATCTGAAATAAATGTAATACATTTATGCAAAATTGCATGCTAGAATATAAAGAGGTTTTATTTGGACTTCACAAAATACACATACTAAATTTTAATAACATGTTTTAGTTATGCAATAATACATGATAATGTGTAAAGAGGTTGTTTTGTGTTACAGGCAGTTCTGGTGTTTCAATGAAGACTTGTTCAAGAAAAAGGACACGGTACGTGAATGTCAACTACGTGTTTAGTCTATAGAACATGCTTTAACCGTGTCAAATAAATGTTTAGTATTTTGAACATGTGTCAATTGTTTGATATTTTATGCTGTAAGCATTTTAAATGAATTTCAACTACATGTTTAATCTATAGAACATAGTATGCCAATGTCAAAGACAGCACAAGATTAATAATCAATAGAAAATGGTATGTCAATGTCAACTACATGTAAAATCAATAGAAAATGGTATGTCAATGTCAAATACATGTAAAATCTATAGAAAACAGTATGTCAATGTCAACTACATGTTTACTCAATAGAAAATGGTATGTCAATGTCAACTACATGTTAAAAATCTAGAACATGGTATGTCGATGTCAACTGCATGTTAAATATCTAAAACATTGTATGTCAATGTCAACTACATGTTTAATCAATAGAAAATGGTATGTCAATGTCAACTACATGTTCAATATCTTAAACATGGTATGTAAATGTCAACTACATGTTTAATCAATAGAAAATGGAATATCAATGTCAACTACATGTTAAATATCTTAAACATGGTATGTCAATGTCAACTACATGTTTAATAAATAGAAAATGGTATGTCAATGTCAACTACATGTTAATACATGGTATGTCAATGTCAACTACATGTAAAATAAATAGAAAATACTATCTCAATATCAACTACATGTAAAATCAATAGAAAATGGTATGTCAATGTCAACTACATGTAAAATCAATAGAAAATGATATGTCAATGTCAACTACATGTAAAATCAATAGAAAATGGTATGTCAATGTCATCTACATGTTAAATATCGAAAACATGGTATGTCAATGTCAACTACATGTTTAATCAATAGAAAATGGTATGCCAATGTCAACTATATGTAAAATCAATAGAAAATGGTATGTCAATGTCAACTACATGTAAAATCAATAGAAAACGGTATGTCAATGTCAACTTCATGTAAAATCAATAGAAAATGGTATGTCAATGTCAACTACATGTTAAAAATCTAGAACATGGTATGTTGATGTCAACTACATGTTTAATCGATTGAAAATGGTATGTCAATGTTAACTACATGTTAAATATCTTAAACATGGTATGTAAATGTCAACTACATGTTTAATCAATAGAAAATGGTATGTCAATGTCAACTACATGTTAAATATCTTAAACATTGTATGTCAATGTCAACTACATGTTAAATCAACAGAAAATGGTATGTCATAGTCAACTACATGTTAAATATCTTAAACATTGTTTGTCAATGTCAACTACATGTTAAATCAATAGAAAATGGTATGTCAATGTCAATTACATGTTAAATATCTTAAACATGGTATGTCAATGTCAACTACATGTTTAATCAATAGAAAATGGTATGTTAATGTCAACTACATGCCTATTCTTTAGAACATGGTATGTCAATGTCAACTACATGTATCTCTAAAACATGGTATGTCAATGTCAACTACATGTATCTCTAGAACATGGTATGTCAATGTCAACTACATGTATCTCTAGAACATAGTATGTCAATGTCAACTACATGTATCTCTAGAACAGGGTATGTCAATGTCAACTACATGTATCTCTAGAACATGGTATGTCAATGTCAACTACATGTATCTCTAGAACATAGTATGTCAATGTCAACCAAATATATAGTCTATAGAAGATAGAACGTCAATGTCAACTACATGTACATGTTTAATCTCCAGAGCTGAAAATCAAACAGATATACCCTCACTGTCATTATGACCTTCTGTTATTTTTTTCCAGAGGCTGTCCACTATTCGAGACCACAGTTATGCACAAGCCATAGAAATCCTACAGCAGATTAGGTAGGTCATACTGATTGATATTGTCTTATTATGTGACTTGTTTTGAGGGATGTCTCTAATAGCTTTGATATGAGAAAAAAGACTAGAAATCCTATCAGTTTGAAGTCATATTCTTACTTCATTGGAGTGACTGCAATGTTAATTTGACTGCCTTGTTTTTCTTCCAACTTTGTAAGATGGCCTGTTTTGTATAATTACAGCACAGCATTTTGCCCCCTTGAGAAGCTGGAAGTCATTGAACGAACATTCCTGGCCATTACACAGGTGAGATATTGTGCCAGAACCCATTATACAAACTGCACAAATATGCTCTGTGCATCATATTGCCATCATCCTGACAACACCTTTCACTGCAGGCAGATATTACTGTGTCACTTTAAAGCTGCACTCCCATAGATTAAACATTTGACAAAAAAAATAATGTTTGGTCTTAAAATGAGCCAATTTTTGCGACAATGCATGGAAACCAGTGATATAAGACTGCTGCCAAAAAATTCTGACGCGCTTTAAACCTTAAACATTACCTTTATTAATGTAAATATGAAAAACTGTAATCTGATCGTTTGTCAGCAGTCTTATATCACTGGTTTTCAGATATTTACGCAAAAATTGGCTCATTCCAAGACAAGAAATAAAAAAGGTGTCCAAACGGTAAATCTGTGAGAGTGAAGAAAAATATGTTGTCCATAAATTGTGCCAGAGTGCCTTAATCCTAAATTTATATTTTAAGAAAGGTTGGGGCTTTTTTGCTTCATGAATTAAATAAGAATTCACAAAATTGACAAGTATTGTACTAGTTTAAGTATATTTTAACCTGATTAGGTGGGAATTAGGGCCTGCATCAGTTGACATTAGGTCGAGATCATCTTTATTAGTATTGTTATGGTAATTTAATATAAATAAATGTGTTATAATCAGGCAGTGGAAGCGGAGATGGGAGGGAGCCACACCTGGTGTCTGGACGACCTGTTCCCAATATTCCAATATGTCGTGATACGGGCCCGTATCCACCACCTCGGGGCTGAAGTCGCCTTCATTGATGACCTGATGGAGTCACATCTAGAGTTTGGGGAGCTTGGGATCATGTTTACAACTCTTAAGGTAACCAACATACACTTAAGTGAATTATGGATTCTTGACGCCATATTATTTTGATATCATTTTAAACGGGTTTTATGAGAAGGAACAAAATATGTTTAAATTGTGTAGAAAACAATCCTTTGAAACAAGTTGTTTTGGTACTGGAAGATTGCAAAATAGTCATAATTGAATTTAATCTCATTCAATTTCAATTGAGATAAAGAACAATGTTCAAACTGCTATACATTTAATAAAAACATGTTTTAGGATACTTATTATAAATTTTTGTTATCAGTGTTTTAATGTTTGGTGTTTATGGAAGATACAATATGTCAACTAAATTTTCTATTCCATTTATTCATCTACATATGTACACCTGGAATGCAGCAAGACAACTGTGTGTTTAGCAGTATAACAGTATAATTAAACTCTAGAGGCGGGAGTATCATATTACTTAAGCTAAACATTAAATATCAGAACAATCAGTATGCAATACTCAATACCAAATGGTTCCAAAGGTTAATGATGTCACCAGGCATCAGAATTTAACATTGGCGCCAGTGGTGTGACAAGCTTATTTGTCAATCGGATGCCTTAAGGATGGATTTTATTGCAAGCCATTTCTTAAATGATGTGCAAGCACATTAAAATTGAACAGTGTGTAGGAGCCCCATGTTACTCTGGCTGAAATGTTTCTCAAATTATGACATTTCAATTGCCCTTGAATGATGATGAAAAATGGACTGGCATTGACATTCACTTGTGAACTGGTTTATGAATTCAAATTACATGTATATATAGCCTCCTTGTTTAAATCACTGATAATTGTTTATACTTATCTGACAGGTGTTTGTGTGTATTTCAGGCCTGTTACTTCCAGATTCAGAACGAGAAAGTTCCTATTCATTGAAGACTCGACATCCTGCATACCTGACCATGTACTAAGATACATGCATGCTGTATATAATCACTTTTACTTACATGAAATATTTGCGTAAACATTAATAATGTATGTGACTATATGTTTTACTGTCATCCTGTCAGAACCAGGTACATGGATGTTAATTTCCCAACTTTGTTATTGTTTTGCATAATATAAAGCTTTGCTTGTTCTAGTTTAAATATACCGGGTAAAGGGATGTCAATTTCTCAGCTTTGTAGATATTTTACATAATATGAAACAGAGGTTCAATTTGTTTGAAATATTTTGATGTGTTCATTGTATGCTGTACATTGGAATATTCATATATCCAAATACCAGTTGAAAACTTGTCATAATTATTTTGCAATTACATATACCTTTATTTGATAATTCATAATTTGATACACACGTGTCTCCATTCTTGTGCCATATTTACAGATTTTAATATCAACTCGTAAGCCATGACAGTTCAAGGATAAAAGGATCCCTGGTGAACACTTTCAAAAGTGTACTCTGTGTTTCTGTGTTAATAATTGATCCTTGAAATTATTCATTGGCGAACAATTTTAAATAATTGTAAAATTATTATTAAGCCTAGTATATGCTTTGTCATTGTTTAAAACAAAAAACTTATCCATGACCTCCTTAGTTTTTTTATGTAATGGATAGGAAAGGTAGCTAAGGTTAGAATTTTAAGTCACAATTTTGCCTGGTTTTCTATTCAGAAAATGAGATGTTCTAATACATGTAGTGGTATCTTTGTCGCCATTCGCAGTGTTAAGGGCCTGCAAAAAATTAAACCTTCGTAATAACTTAAAAAGTGTTCCACATATTCAAGTGAAACTTGGTACACATGTTGCAAGGTTCAAAATCTTATGCACAAATAAAGTAATGGATATTACTCTGAATTTAATAATTTATGGGTAATTCCCCTTTCCAAATTTCGAACAAGCAAGCCACCATTGGCATTGGCTTCACAGCGTGCAATTAGATAGTACATTGCCTCTCAGTGTAATGTCGAGTGCTCACAATCAGTATCTCAAGCTTGTACACATTCATGGACGTCATTCATAGAATTTTTTTAAGAATTTTATACTTAGAAGGCTCGAGGCGTTAGATGGAAACACAACACTTGTCAGATGATCAGTATCCTTGAACGCTCATTATTGTGGCTACATCACAAGTAACACCACATTTTCTCAGCGTTAAACGTGTCAGCCATTTTGACTGTGACAGATCAGGGTGGATATCGTATATTTCTCAGATCCAGCAGAATTGTCCATGACTTAATCATTTTTGTCGTTGTTTTTTGCATTCATTTACTTATTGGTTATGTAGCTTTTTTTATTATTTGCTAAACATTTACTTAATTTCATATATGTATGGTATATTTTTATTTAGGGACTAATGTGGTAGTATATTGTCCTACATGTAGTTGTAATGTCCATAGTCCAAAACAAAAATAATGAATTTCTGTCCATTTGCTTGTTTTATCACGGACCTATGAACCAGTATAGAACCGTGGTTGTATATCATATTTATTTGAAAGAATTGTGGTCAAGTTAACTGGTTAAAAACGGACATATTTTTATTTATTTTCGAACTATTTCCCTAGTCTGTTTTTCGAAGGAAAGGGTCTGTGTAACTTGTAAGCCGTGGTGTGTGGTGTCGTTGTCCTAGTCTGTTATGTCAAAGTGGAACTACTTTAACCTTGGCAATTACTCAAAACGTGTTCAAGTTATAATTTATATTTAATGAAACTTGGCGTTCATGTTGCCACAAACGAAATGCATATGTACAGGAATTCCCATAACTCTGGCGTAAATAATCATTGAGTTACGTCTCTTGTATAACAACGAACACATCCACTGCCACGCTGTTGTAAGAACTACCCCAGCTACATGTACATGCTGTTATTATGCTTGTATTGTTCATGTTATTGTCTATATACTCAGATTAGAACCATATGCTTATTAACACACTGTGATATATTGTAAATAAAAATAAAGGGTGATAATGATAGGATATGGCGCGGATATATCGTACATTGACGTTCTTTAAGAATGATTTTGTATTAGTGCTTAAATTAAATGTGCTCATAATATTTGCTCGTTTGTTTTGCGAAAAATAAAACAGGTCTTGTCATCAAACGGAGGTATTTTCTTGTTCCAATCTATGTCGAACTTAAGGATCCGATGTACGACTAATCTTGACACTTTATCACACCCCAGTGACAATAATGTCACTTGTTGATGCATGTTGACCACTATATAACTCTCGTGTTATTGAAATGTGTTAATGTTACTGAAGCTCTTGCAAGCGTTGTGGTGCACCGTGGTCTAGTGTCACACTTGTCAATGCAGGGGTCGCAGGCTCGATTCCCTGCCGCACCACCAAAAAACATCGTCAGCGGGACGTTAAATAGAGGATCCTGTGTGACAGTGCTATACATTGGTTCACGTTGAAGAACCAGGGTAGCTCTAACCAGGGTTTTGTTTTCTGTCTGTGCACTATGCTCCAAAAAGCTATAATGATTAACAATCTTGCCGAATAAGCCTTGCATACACTCTATTGCAAACTGAATACAGTTACATGTACATGTAATTATGAGGACTTAATGACTGAAAATACACAATATAGTTTAACACCTTACGTAATTGTAGCTTGTGTTTTTATTCTATGGCATTTGAAATGACGTTATTTACAATCTTTCAATGCCATCAAGCTTGTTTGTCATTTAGTCTGTACACTATTACATACTCTTTTTCTGCATATCAAATCCTTTCAAATAATAACCAAACTAATATGGGGGTCACCAGGCATCAATTTATACAGCTGAATACCTTAAATAGGGGAAACGACAATGCGTTTTACCTATACGTTAGTCGTTACTATTTGCTCGCATTGAAGATGTTTTGTAGATATATACGGAACTCCTCGGTGATTTTTATCGAACACAACATCGGATGTATATGGACGGTTTACATACTTTTAAAAAATGGTATGTTTTAAGTCCGCTGCAAGTATATGGCGTAGTAATTTAATTTAGCAGTGAAACTTGATGACTTAAAACTCAGGGAATTTTAAATATGTCTGCAACAATACACGCCACTGGCAATCAATTTAAACTTAGATCAATAAATACAAGCTTAAACACTAAATTTAATTATTGATATAATTAAAAAAATACGAACTACTTCTACTGATGTACCGGTCCGGCATACACCCGAGGTTATTTTCGATAAAAATGGCCGAGCAGCTTCTCGTTAAATGATATGGCAGCGCAAATATTTGAGAGGTTGAGACACACCAAGTCTACGTGTACAAAGCAACACGTAAGCATGTACGTGTAAAAGATGAAGTTCACTAATAAGGTTATATAGCAAATTCTCTTTTTTTAAATTTGTACTTGATCGCTCACCGATACTCGCATGTATCTCTTTCCATGAGCGTTTACACCAATGCTTTGACGGGTAGGTTTTTTACACGCTTACTCAATCGCCAGTTACCCACGGGTACCCGATCGCCAATTACCCACGGGTACCCGATCATCAATTACCCACGGATACCCGATTGTCAATAATCCACGGGAAACCGATCGTCTATTACCCACGGGTACCCGATCGTCAATTACCCACGGGTACCTGATCGCCAATTAGCCACTTGTACCCGATCGCCAATTAACCATGGGTACCTGATCGTCAATTATCCACGGGACCCGATTGTCAATTACCCACGGGTACCCGATCGTCAATTACCCACGTATACCCGATCGTCAATTATCCACGGGTACCTGATCGTCAAAAGCCCACGGAAACCCGATTGTCAAATACCCACGGATGCCTGATTGTCAATTACCTACTGGTACCCGATCGTCAATGACCCACGGTTATCCCGATCGTCGATTACTCAGGGGAACCCGATCATCAATTAACCACTGGTACCCAATCGCCATTTACCCACGGGAACCCGATCGTCATTACTCGACGGTACCCGATCGTCAATTACCTAAGGGAACCTGATTGTCATTTTTCCACGGGAACCCGATCGCCAATTTCCCACGAGAACTCGATCGTCAATTACCCAGAGGAATCCGATTGTCAATTACCAACGGGAACCCGATCGTCAATTACCCACGTAAACCCGATCGTCAATTATCAACGGGAACCCGATCGTCAGTAAGCCATTTGAACCCGATTTTCAGTTACCCTCGGAAATCCGATCGTCAGTTACCGACGGGAACCCGATCGTCAGTACCCTAGGGGTCCCCGATCTTCATTACCTGCGGATATCTGATCGCCAATTACCCATGGGAACTCGATCGTCAATTACTCACGGGAACCCCATCGTCAATTATCCACGGGAGACCGATCGTCAATTACCCATGGATACCCGATCGTCAATACCGACGGGAACCCTATCGTCAATAACCCACGGATACCTGATCGTCATTTGCCTACGGGAACCCGATCGACAGTGACTCTGGGGTACCTAGTCGTCAATTTCCCACGGGAACCTGATCGTCAATTACCATCGGGTACCCAATCGTCAACTGCGTTCAAATCCCCGATGATGACATCAATTTCGCAATTCATTCCTTAAATGAAGTGCATTATGAAACTGTTATATCATTTATTCATAACGATATCTTGCGTTTTAATGCAACTTGTGCAAATTTGCACCTGGGGTATTTTTTTGGACGCGTTTATATGGTGATTGATAACACTGACTTTGTATTCAAGAAAATAGTTTGTGTTGAAAAGAACTTTAAACTTAATAATGAAGCTAATATTATTCACGTAAGATATCAATATCTGTATTTAATACAACTTTTTTTCACTAAGCGGTATTATGTTGCAGTAATTAAGAAAAAGAAAAATATGTCATCCTGTCAGAAAACATTTAAACTGCACGTTTTCACGGGGTTTTTATACTTTAAAAAAATACGAATTAAGAACGTGTTTAAAGTTGATAACTTCCAAAGTATGAGCTGAGATAGGAGTGTGATAGCTTTTTAGCCGGAATTTTCATCGAAAAATTACGGGTTATAGAATGGTTAAAACCGGTTGGGCGTGCGGGCGGTCGGGCGGGCGTTAACAATTTTGCGTTTAAGTTTTCATTTTATGTAATAAAATCAAGAGTTTTTATCCAATGGTAATCAAACTTCATACAATGGTAGAGCATAATGAGAGGAAGTGCAGTGTACAATAACCATAACTCTATTCTTGCTTATTACTGAGTTATTGCCCCTTGTTACTTTTTTTGTCCGGAGTTTAACTTGAAAAAGTACTGGATGGAATTCATTGGAACTTCACACAATGGTAAAGCACAGTGAGAGGACGTGCAGTGTACAATAACCATAACTCTATTCTTGCTTATTTCTGAGTTTTTGCCCCTTGTTACTTTTTTTTGTCCGGAGTATAACTTGAAAAGTACTCGGTGGAATTCATTGGAACTTCATACAATGGTAAAGCACAGTGAGAGGAATTGCAGTGTTCAAGAACCATAACTCTACCTAAACTCATTACTGAGTTATTGCCCTTTAATTGTTTTTTGCTCTCATTTTTTTCCAGACATTTACTTGCAAACTACTAGATGGAATTTATTAAAACTTCATACAATGGTAAAGCACAATGAGAGGAAGTGAAGTGCACAAGAACCATAACCCTATTTCAGCTTATTAAATAGTTTCTACCCTTTGTTACTCTTTCCTTGTCCGGAGCATAACTTAAAAACTATTGGATGAGACTATTTCAGGTTATTACATAGTTTCTCCCCTTTGTTACTTTTTTCTTGTCCGGAGCATAACTTGAAAACTATTGGATGGAATTAAATAAAACTTCATACAGTGATAGATCATAATGAGAGGGGGTGCAGTGTACAGGAACCGCAATTATATTTCAGCTAATTACAGAGTTACTGCCCTTTGTTTCTTTTTTTCTTGTCCGGAGCACAACTTGAAAATTATTGGATGGAATTTAATAAAACTTCATACAGTGATAGATCATAATGAGATGAAGTGTAATGTACAGGAACCGCAATTCTTTTTCAGCCAATTACAGAGTTACTGCCCTTTGTTACATTTTTCCTGTCCGGAGCATTACTTGAAAACTATTGGATGGAATTTAATAAAACTTCATACAGTGATAGATCATAATGAGAGGAAGTGTATTATAAGAACCGCAATTCTTTTTTCAGCCAATTACAGAGTTACTGCCCTTTGTTACCTTTTTCTTGGCCGGAGCATAATTTGAAAACTATTGGATGGAATTTAATAAAACTTCATACAGTGATAGATTATAATGAGAGGGAGTACAGTGTACAGGAATTGCAATTCTATTTCAGCCAATTACAGAGTTACTGCCTTAGGAGAAAGAATTCCACGGCCATAAAAATTCATTATTTTTTGTCAAATCTTTATGAAACTTGCTGAGAATATTTGTCTATTTGTTGTCTTAAACATTTGTGAATATGGGTCACCTCAGATCAAAATCTAGGTCACTAGGTCAAATCTTAGGAAATATTTTCCTGATGTCATTATTTTTTTTAAAAATCATGAAACTTTTACTTTTTTTTTTCTCCAGGATATCTTAGTCACATTTAAGTATAATAGATTTTCAAGAAACTTTTACATTTTTTTTCTCCAGGATATCATAGTCACATTAAAGTATAATATAATTTAAGCATAAATTACAGTTTTTTCCTGCATGATATGGATTTTTTTCCAATTTTCATGACATTTGGTTACTTTACATACATACACAGTATAAATATGGGTCTTTTTGGTTAAAAATACTAGGTCACTAGCTCAAATCCTCGGTTTGCAAAATTGCATCGTCAAATAAAAATCCGGCTTGCCGCATTGGCGTCTTGTATGATTTAATGTATTTGAAATTTTAGCATACCATTTTGGTAGCATATGAGTATAAAAGAAAGTCCAAATAGATCAATAAACTTAAAAAGAAGAAAAGGATTTGAAAAAGGGGTGGTTTTCATACCCTGACATTGAAATGACCATGTCATGTATCTTCAAGTGGTCAATGTTGAAGGTTAGTTTTAAGTACAGTTTTACAGAAGTGATATCGTATGGATATTCATCTTTATCTTAGTAAATAAAAATGCCATATTTAAACATAACACATTTTTAAATTGAAATTCTATCGTGGCCTATTTGACGCCATCTCACACCAAGCGTTGGGAATTTAGGCCATCACTTCCGTTTACAGACTTTGCCGATCATTTGATATGTAATAAAACAAAAATGTACAAAACATAATGATCTTCAAGAAGTAAACAGGTTTTGGAAACCATAACTAGATAAGCAGTTACTGCTAGAAGCCAAAAGAGCATTTATAGATGAGTGGTAACACGAATCTTATCTAGTTCACCAGTTATTATGTTACTTATTAAGTGGACTTCGCAAACTATAACTAGATACGGGCATACATCGATGCATGACTTTCTCCAAGACATACAGCTCAAATGATCATTATTCTCGCAAATTAAGATAAATGTTATAAGTCAAAACCATTATGCAAAACATACTCGACAGAGCCACCACTACTCGACAGCGCCATCACTAGAGCAACAGCGCCACCATTATTACGTGCATTCATGTACAGCATGTATTTCCTTTTAAAAAAAATCCTTATTCGTGTTTTTTTGTGTGTTCCGGTGTAACTACTTAACATTATAGTAATATTTGCATACGCCAGAATGTTCTTACAGTGTGTGAAAGCAACGAAGTGTAATTGAAATGCTAGCAGATCTCAAATTATGCACAGATTCGACTCTGGAGAAAAGCTCGATAGCTTATTTTCTTTGCTTCATCGTTAAGTTGTGGAGCTGGCGTTTAGTGGTCGTGTATGGTAAATGCTGCATTCTATGAAAATAAGTAACGCATGTTTAAATGTTATAATAAATCGAATTATATTATCTGGCAATAGGCAATATCTTCAGGTTGCGTTCAAATGCATTGAACTGTGTATGAATTCGCCACGTCAGCTGGTTTAAACAAACTTGATTAAGCAAAAGTACACAACATGTCAAATATAGTTACAAATTTATGATTTGAACTGTAGAAATACACTGATACAATTCGTCCCCTTGTACCTACATCACAATTTACATTAAACGCAGGCAGAATTTTGAAAGAAAATTGTATGCAGACTCCCTATAAAAGCATATAACAGACTGAGGGTGATGATTGGGAGGCAGCAATATGCAATCACACATTTTGAAAAAATATATTGACGTCAGTTGAAAAAAATAAATTTGATTCACCGTCTCGAGCCTATCTCAGGCTGACACTTTGTTTGTAATGTTTCCTAATTTATAGAAGCACAATTTTATTTTCTTTCATTCCAAGCGTTGTCACAAAACTAATCTGTTTTGTTTCACCAGCTCGACTTGTTCTTCCGTAACCGTATCGGTCTGTGTAAAATGCCACTGGGAATTCACATGAACATATTTTTTGTTTTATTCATAGAAAGATGATTTTGTGCTTCTTATTCATAAAGACTTTCTTAATGTGACTCTATAACTGATTTGTTTGCGTCTTAAAGGGAAAAAAGTTTGTTTCCTCAAACCTGACCGACCCTATATTTTCCTACACGTACTAGCCGTAGTGGATCTTTTTCGTAATTTCCTCAAAATTTGCAATAGTTTTGTGTGCACATGTAAAGATTTGACCATATAATATTTAAAACTTGTGATATAGTCATATACCTTGACATAGGTCGGGTTTGTACAGAGTACCGGTTCTCAAACAAAATAATAATAAATCAGCACTCAACAACGGTACCTACGATTAAAAATGTCGGTGCAAAAGGAGACAAAATAGTTCATTTGTTTTATTTCATATCAAACCGAAATCACAATTTACAACTCTTTTTTAATGATGATAATCTTGAGAAGTTGATCTTTTGATTTTCTTATGAATCTAGAATACAATAAGCACGTGTATTATACGATATAAAAGTTGACATTATAGAGAGATTCAAATGTCTGTGGCGCCATTGTCCGACATGAAGCTGTCCGTGGAACCGTGAAGCTGAACGTTCCGTGGCACCCCACCACATTAAGGTCCTTTATATATAAACCATGGAACGCACGGGGTTCCGCGGCCTCATTCAAGGTCGCCTCCTTCCAATATCCGGTTAAGCAGCGTGATAAGTTGCACGCCGCCTTCGTCTGACGCCCGCCGACATCGCTCATTCATAGAGCAAGCCTCTGAAATAACAGGATAGAAATGGTATGTACAACTTCACCAAATCTAACAGAGCATGCCGCAACGCAAATAAACGCTTACTATGAATACATTCTTACATCGTGTACTCATTTTATTACCTTTAATGTACACTTTTACAATGTATAAATACTTCATGATAATATAGTGGAACCAACCGAAATTATAACTCTCCCTGGCAGACGATTGCTCGAACGCCATAATGAGGTATTTCGTCTCTCGTACATGTACTAGGAATGACGACTAGTGTACATATTCCAGTTTTGTAACATTTTGTAGTATAAATCTACTTTTAACAATAGATATTCGCATCCTCAATGGGTACCTGAAATATTCAATATTAACACATACTTGAGTCACAGCAGATGCCATTGGCCACACACGACCCCTGACCCCGGGCCCCGCACGGCTCCCCGCGGACCTCACACGCCATCCCTCGCTCATCCTCCTTGGCGCATATCTCTGCTTCCGCTGTGCTAATGTAGCAGCCGAACGGGCCGCAGCAAATTTGGGGTCCCACACACTGACCAAGGCCGCCTGGCCCGCACTGTAGGCACTGAAATAAAGATACGTGCTGGTCAGTTCTAGGTCAGTCCATTGAAACAGGATTAGCCTAAGCTCACTATATTGTTTTATCTAATGGTTGACATTCTTTAGAGAGTTTTACTTCATGATGTCTATGACAAACTAATTTTGATTAAGTAAAGTCAAAATTAATTAAGGAATTTGGCTTTTTGAAATAAGCAACTTAAGCTTGTTATGCTTAAGAACTTTCGAGAGATTGGTGCCGGACGCTTATTGTACTTTTGAGCCATTGTGAAAGATACTGCTAGTTGAGATATTTACGCCTATTTTCAGCTAACAATTTTGGGACAAGATTTAATTTGAAAATGTTCTTTTGCAGCTTAAAACTACATCATGGTCTATTTAGAGGAAGACACTGTTTGAAGTCATTTAACGCTAAACTATATTTTGTTACATTGTTGCTGTGGTGTTTCAGCAATCAAACGAAAAGAGGACATTAAAACCAAATGGAATTCTTTAGAGCATAAAAGCTTGAAGCACGGGTTCATGATAAGAAACTAATGAAGTCAAAACGTCAATTTGAAATCCGTTTTTGCATATATTTTTTCACACAATATCTTATTTCCAGCAAGAATAGTTTAGAATATGCTATAATCAGTGTTCATATGGTCCAGGAGGTATTATCTCTTACCAACAAATGCCATTCATAAGCATTTATTTGTTTAGACAGTCCCTAGTTGTGACGTATCAATGAACTGACCACTACAGACGTCCATGGACTTCACGACGTTACATGCAGTGTAGTTAGAGTTAGATGCCAAATGGAAACATTTCAAAATAGGAATGACTCGATGCTTGTATTTTTGTCACATTTATGTGGTGTGAGTGTCGCTTAAACAATATATTTTTGGAAAATAAGAACAACAACATTTGGAGTGTGTCTACAATTGGATTTGTCAGTTTGACCATTGTTTTAAAAGCAAAATAAAACAACGATGTATCTCTATGTATTATACGTAGTGTATATGAATTATTAAGATACATCGTATTTTATTTTATGTTCTTAAAGCTAACCGGATATTTCACGTCTTTGGAGTCTATCCCCATGACACGAGTATCTTGGGAACTAATCTATCCAAACCTTTGTAATTCCTGTAGCCATAATAATGCGTGTTTTAAGGGAACTTTTCATTTTGATATTCATTACGTTCCCTTCAACATACGTAGACTCGCCCAAGCAAAGACCGTCAAAGACTCTAAGGCGGCTGTTCATATGGACTATAGTCTTCTGAGTCTTACGTTCATACTGCTTTCATGAACATCTAAATTGGCACACCTCTTCGAAAAAATATATGTTTTGATAATTTCTGTTCTGTTTTATTTTGACTGGATTTGAGTCGAAGCTGTTATATTCATGAATTTGTACTTTTGTACTTTATCAACGTATTAAGGGATTTGAAAATAAAATAAGTAAAACTCCGCGAAAATTGCCAATGCCTAGACCTGCCTGCAGCCATGCAGGATAATGCAAATCACATTGATCGTGGTGCCATTTAATGAGTTCTGATTTAACGCGATCGAGAGGACAAGCGAGTTCAACATTACAATGTATCCAAAAGTCCTCAATGCGTTCCATGCGCCCATGGGCATAGTGGATTTTTAGACTTAGCTAGATGAAATGAAAATATGAACTCTTCCTTAATATTTTCTAATATCGGTTCGATATTCCTGTCTTTTAAAGTCCGCTTTGTCTGACAAGGACTGTCACACACAAAGACGATTTTGTTCCATTTTGCTCGAGGTGAGGACAGGATATAAGAACTAATCCAGAAAATCTGGGTCTTTGTTTAAGAAAGTTAGATTGAACACGCTGTCTTCTGTAGTTATTGCCAAAAATAGAGGAGGTTATAATAACTAATGCACGAACTTGGCATTCGTGTTTTTGCTAAGCACACGTATCTTCAACATTTAAAAAATGAAATAAAAAGTACATATCACAAACACTAAAATGTTTAATTAAGGAAAAATATGTATCGATTGTATCTACGCAATGTAAAATGACATCATTTAACAGTTTAAACAAATGGGACAACAAACATTATTAAGTGAGTAACTTAAAGTATAGCGCATGCGCACTGACTAGTATAGAGGTATTCGCGAGGCATTTCTTTCTAAACACTAAGAAAGTTAGCATTTATTTATGGTTTTGTAAACGATGATTCGGCGCCGTACTGATTTTTGACTTTCATAGTTCAACAAAAATATTTTTGTGGTAGCTCCAGCGGTCTCATGATAATTTCCGAACAGTCCCGATCGCCTTTCGTGATTTAGCGGAAACGGTCACGTGGTATAACTGACGATGTCAGTTAAGCAAGCGTACTATTTTGAAGGTTGATGGTTGTAATTGTATGATGACATGCCTTGATCCACTTTTAGCGTTGACATGAAGGTGATTATTGACAAATGGATGTTAGTATTAGAGGAAGAACACAATTTATGAAAATGATTCAATCCGAGCTCTTTAAAAATAATGTCAACGTAACAAAGGTATAAGTACCTGCGTGCGACTCATCATGCTACTTGAGTTAGTCATTGATGGTTTGTTTGGTTAGTGTTATAGTGCATATTTGAACGTTTCTCTTGTTACAGACATCGCAGACCTCCAGGAAGGTTGTGTTGACTTTGTTGTTGAGATTGTTTAATTTACAGACCTCTCAGATTGCCATTAGCGGTTGGGTGTGTAATCTTACCGGGTCTCGGGAAATATTGGATAAGCTTAAACGCTCTTACCAATGCAACTATGATTATTTTCTCAAAAAAGTTAATTTGATTCAATAAACGTAGGAATAAAGTACAAAACTAAATTGATTATTAGAGCTAAATATTCCCTTTAAGTTATATTAGACTGTACTTAAAGCTGTATGGATGCTTTGTTATAGAATAGTATATATACATTGATAATTACGGGGCTTCCACAATGCATAGTCGGCCACATAACAAAGCGTTTGAAAGTTTGTTCTTTTTCATTTATTTTCTAAGCTAAATCTTTCGCAAGGGTAAACTTATCATTTGCTTCAATAGTTCGGTAAAGTAAGTAGTTGAGTCAATGTTAGTATCAGTGATTTGCTGAAATTAGTATTGCATTTAACGCACAAGTATTTTGACAATATGAATATGTTTTCGTGCCATAGTGTTTCAGACTATTCGATTAACAATGTATGGAGTTTTCTTGATAATATACTTTTATATAAGACATATATTTAAACTAACATGGACTTAAATTCACTCCCTGTTTACGAAAATGCTATTCTTTCTTATATAAAAAAGCAATCACCATAAACCCACAATACATTGTTTAGTGCATAGTGTCAAGCATTTTGGCCTCTGAAACCATTCTCCATATTGTAGCACGTTTGATGTTGATTGTTAACGTGTTTTTTAAAACTTTATTCTATTGAACTCTTCTTTGTAAAATGTGCTTAGCTCTCAACGGTTTGAAGCGACACATTACGATTGCAGTATATTGAACCGAAAAAAAGACAAATGTTTGGTCCTTGAATTGTGGCGATTCTTAACGCCGATGACACACATACACGGTCACGTCTGATAACATTTCAATATTATACGTTTTCTTATGCTGCAAATAAAGGCAAACACGCAATAAAAGTGCTTTAAATATCGTTTAACAGAAACTCGCTCTGACCTTTTACCTAACAGTAGACTTGTCAGATATGTATCAGATACATAGGTTGAGAATTCCGCATTACACAGCAATGCCATCATTCGCCTTTTACCAAAAGAGCCTACAACTAGTGCGCATTACACAGCAATGCCATCATTCGCCTTTTACCAAAAGAGCCTACAACCTGTGCGCATGACACAGCAATGCCATCATTCGCCTTTTACCAAAACGGCCTACAACTTGTGCGCATGACACATCAATGCCATCATTCGCCTTTTACCAAAAGAGCCTACAACGAGTGCGCATTACACAGCAATGCCATCATTCGCCTTTTACCAAAAGAGCCTACAACTAGTGCGCATTGCACAGCAATGCCATCATTCGCCTTTTACCAAAAGGGCCTACAACTAGTGCGCATGACACAGCAATGCCATCATTCGCCTTTTACCAAAAGGGCCTACAACTAGTGCGCATGACACATCAATGCCATCATTCGCCTTTTACCAAAAGGGCCTACAACTAGTGCGCATTACACAGCAATGCCATCATTCGCCTTTTACCAAAAGGGCCTACAACTAGTGCGCATGACACAGCAATGCCATCATTCGCCTTTTACCAAAAGGGCCTACAACTAGTGCGCATGACACAGCAATGCCATCATTCGCCTTTTACCAAAAGGGCCTACAACTAGTGCGCATGACACATCAATGCCATCATTCGCCTTTTACCAAAAGGGCCTACAACTAGTGCGCATTACACAGCAATGCCATCATTCGCCTTTTACCAAAAGGGCCTACAACTAGTGCGCATTACACAGCAATGCCATCACTCGCCTTTTACCAAAAGAGCCTACAACGAGTGCGCATTACACAGCAATGCCATCATTCGCCTTTTACCAAAAGAGCCTACAACTAGTGCGCATTACACAGCAATGCCATCATTCGCCTATTACCAAAACGGCCTACAACTAGTGCGCATTACACAGCAATGCCATCATTCGCCTTTTACCAAAAGGGCCTACAACTAGTGCGCATTACACAGCAATGCTATCATTCACATTTGACCAGAAGGACGAACAACTAGTGCGCTTTATAAAGCAACGCTATAATTCGCCTTTAACCAGAAGGGCGTACACTTAAATTGCTCAGCAATGCCATCATTCGCCCTTAACCAGAAAGGCGCACAACTAGTGCGCATAACACAGAATTGCTATTATTCTCTTTTAATCAGAAATCGTGGGTGTGTCCTGAGGATGGGCACTGAAAACCATACACAGATCTTGGATTACGACACCCAAATTACATAATCATAATATGTAGCGATACGTGAGGGACATACTATAAGTAATCAAACAGACATCTGCTCTTTCCAATGGGTCTGCACTTTCGACATTAAGTTCATCTATAATACCTGACATTTAATATGTCATGAAACTGTAATAAAAGGTCACATGAATCGAAATTATGTGTTATTGTACTCAGATTACACTCAACTCTTATCCATCGTGTTCTTCGTTCCCATACAGTATTGTTTCAGCGTCCTTCAGTGCACTTAAAGTATGTCTGATTACCAGCTGCAATGTGTGCTTAACAATGGGGCTATTTACAGAGATCTCTACGAATGTGTGTTTGTCCTTTGAGTCTTCGAAATACTGTCTGAGTAACCGATGCCGTACGCATGCGCATCATCATCAGTAGCGCATGTAAAGTCTTCTTTTCAAAATTTAGTTTAAGGTAGTTGGTTTATCATGACGAATTTCAATCACACAAAAACCTGCCTTTAAAGAATTCACCAATGGCGTACGCATGCGCGATGCATATCTGTTGTCGATTTTTTGGTGAGAGGGTATTGTTTTTATTATGACAATTTTTCAATGTTCACAGAACCTGCCTTCATCATCTGGATCCCTCTTTTTATCTCCAAGTTGCCTGTGGTTATTTAGAGAATGTATTAAATTACTCAGAATGAAAGGATTTTTTTACTAATTTATTTCTTGATAAAGGATAACGAATATGGAATGCCATGTATCTTTAATACGTTTACAATTTCCAAATTATCTTTTTCATTTATTTATAACGATTTCACACATGCCACTTTTTCAATTCATGCGACATTTCCAATAATGCAACTATTTAAAACTTTATGATTTTAGTTCAAGGGCACCAGCTCTTTTTGTTGATATGTTATGTGTGTTTGTTATTCATGTCGGAAAATAGCTCATTGAGCTAATGTTTCTAGTTAGCATATACCCGACCTTAAATAAGGCGACAATAAATTAATTGGATTGTATTTTGTATTTGCGTAAATATTCAAAAAAGGTGAATCGTTACGGTGGTGTTCGAGGTTTGTCGAGAAACACATGTTACAGTATATGACCTTGTATTCATAAAGAAAGATCATGAACACATAGTTAACGGTAAGACAGTCATCTAAGAAAAAAAGATCCCGTACCCATATGAAAAAATGGATGAAAATCAAGAAATTAATTTATATAAGCCTTACGATGCCTATGTCTTGTATCTTATATCTTGTAATACCTGAATGTATAATTGAAAAACAAACGCCTTCACGTGAGGGTTATTGACAACAACTCTACCAATTTAAATTATATTTGTCCATTTTCTTAGGTGCGTTAAGTTAGCGGGATAGCCGGACAGCGGGCAGATTTTCCCAGAAAATGTAATCTTCGACCGGAGATAATATTTATAAAGGAATTCTTAAAGATGCACTCTTACTCCCAAATAAGATTTAACACATTTAAAACAATTGTTTTCATATACCAAAAAGAATGAGCAAATGTCGAAAACAATGGTGCTTGTGAAGGATACCGAGTTTTGATTTGAAAAAAAAATGTGCAGAAAACACAATATTTTTACCTTATGAGACGATAGAAGATCGCAGTAAATCTTTTAGCATTCACCAATCATTTAATATTTTTGTGTTTTCAGCTGTTTAATATACGGTTGTAATATTGTTATTAGTAATTAATATTTTCCATAAATGCATTATTGGGTAAGTAGTTGAAGGTATATCACTCAAAAAAAATGTTTGTTATACATGTGTATGTATTGATTTTGAATAAGCGTGCCACTTTAACTAGTTAAACCACTAGAAAATATGGCCAAATTTCCAAAAAGATCGACACAAAAACCCTTTTCGGACTTAGTCTGGTACTCACCAGAGTGAAGAAGGCGGAGCAGCACCTAGAAGGTGTTGTAGGGGACACGTACACCTACCACCACATATAGGTCACCATACTAAGAAAACTCGTTAACTCGTCTAAACCACTAAACGAGTTTTCCCAGTATGGTCACCTATATTGGATGGTAGGTGCATGTGTCTTCTACATATGTGGAAAAAGGTTTAATAAAGTATTCCGATATTAATATATTCAACGGCCGGAGATAACATTTTCCGGCCTGAAAACTGGTCCGGCCGTAGAATTTCTCCAGCTGTCCGGCTATCCCGCTACCACACACCGTACTTTCTTTGCATATTACGCCAGTCAGTTATATGCAACCGCTGCATTTTTTGTCAATTAAAATTCAATTTCTTTACCAGATGAAAACTATATAGCTGCTTTCATGAAGAGTAACTGGACATTAATGGACTGGATTTATTACACGTAGTTGAATATCAGCATTTCATTATTATAAACTCTGCGAAGAATCATGCATTAATATCCATTTTTCTAACATGTACACCCAGCGTGTGTGATTATAAATCCAATAAAAAGGAAATGTATCGTTTCCGAGTAAAGATGAAACAAGAAGAATACTGTCATAATTTTAACAACTTTCTCAATTCAATACAGCAGATAAAAGCATTGTCATTAAGGCAATCTGCAGGGATGAGTCTGAACCGCATATGTCAGAAAATGCACATCATATGACTTTAATTAAATAAATGAGTTTCTTCTAAATGCTACTTATCAAATCAAAACAATAAAATTTTGTTTTTGTTTTTATGCATTTCTTTATTCGTTAAATTTTAATGACAACTCCTTTTGGCTAACAATATTAAAACAGCAACTGGTCATACATATTTGATTTTAAGAAACGTTCATGTTTTGGAAATGCGGGGAATGAATATGTTTAGCATATGCTCAATGGTCATTTACTGACATGTTTTAGCTAACGTAATTGATAGTGTCTTAACCAATGTATATCAAATGTAAAAGTTAATACACAATTTTAACAATATACATAATGTTATCCAATGGTCTTAGAAATACCCTTAGTGCCAGCGCTCATGTCTCTGCTGATGGAATAGCTGGATGGATTTTAACTGTATCATTTAGAAAGCCTCTGATGAAAAAATCAGCCCATTTTTTTCAGATATAAATTTGTTTAAATTTAGTCGGTGATGAATTAGTTTGGCATGCGCGCTGACTAGCATAGAAACATTCGCGTGACCACTAATATAAATTAACAAATATTAAAACCTATATTACCTCATTGTCAATTGTAAAGATTATGTATTGTAATATTTCCAACCGCCAGCATGTAAAGTATAGACGGAACGACGTATAATGTGTACCTTCGGTCTTATTTAGAGTTGATTGAGGCCATTCTGAACTCCTTGGCCATTTTTCTCGACAACAACCTCGGATGTATATGGACGGTTTGCATTCTAAGAAATTGGTATATTTAAGTTCGCTGCAAGTAGATCGCGTAGTAATTTAATTTAGCAGTTGAACTTAATGACATAACTCGCGGGAATCTTAATTATGTTTGCAATACTACAATTCACTGGCAATTAATATAAACTTAGATCAATGAATACAAGCTAAAACACTACATTTAATTAATGATATAATTAAAAAAAATACGAACTACTTCTACTGATGTACCGGCATACATCCGCGGTAGTTTTCGATAAAAATGGCCGAGGAGCTCCGAATGGATTGAGGCAGAAAATTGCTATGACCTAGTTCTCCGAGAACTTGCAGACAAGACCTTAATACCAACCTGATTATGCCGTAATAGACGCAAACAATCTAACAAAGAATATCGTCAAGATTGCATTAAATTCTTCTTACAGGTTCACATTAAGGAGATATCATTGTTGCAACTTGATAAGATTGTCTCAAGAGCTTTAATGATTTAAGTGGAAGCATTATATCGTACATAAAGTGCACAAGACTAAACGCGCCGTAGGTTCAACTGCACATGTTTTACTTTAACGATAGATAAATGTGTGATTAAAATGGATACTTGCATTTTGTCACTCTAAATAATAATTAGGGGAAAACAAATGCGTAGTTATTTTTTTAAATGCGCTTTAATTTCACGGATAGTATGCTATATCAAACAAAGATATTTCTGTTGTCAAGCGGTTGTTCCGCCGAGATAACGTAAACTTAGGATAAGTTGCATATTAATCTTAGTAACACACTTAATGCTGCACTCTCATAGATTGACCGATTTGACAATTGTTCCATTGTTGTCGTCTCAGAATCAGCTGATTTTGGCATCAGTGCTTTCAAGTCGGTCATATAAGTTAACTCACAAAAGAACACATCTCAATTGTTTGGAAATCTTCATTTTTCTGAACGCGCTGATAACGCGTATAGTCATGAAACATCAATTTTCAAACGTAAATAATAATCAAAAACTGCGAATTGATATTTTATCACCAGGTTTTCAGACATTCGGGCAAAGTTTGGTTTATTCATAGCAAAAGACAAAATGTTGTCAAAACGGTCAGACTGTGAGCGTGCTGCTTTAAAACACACATATTTTAGACCAAGTGTTATGAAATCCATAGAATTATTGCAAACACCGAACACTAATGTTCTTGTACGGTAATGTTAATATATACATGAAGCTTTTTATTATGCGTTCGAAAACTGGTAATAATGTATTGTAATCTTGAACGATAGCAATCATGTATTTGTTAATTTAACTAAGTACAGGCCCAACCTTACATTACTTGTGTTAATGCTTTACTTACAAAAAAAAATTGCGTCTTTAAGTATGATAAGGTTAATCTATTACCTTTGTTTTCATTATCGCTTATGTACTTAATACTTTTCAAATACATAATATGTATATACAATTGATTTTCTAGTCATAAAACAAGAAATATATGTTAACGTAACTAAGGGCATCTTTGTTGGTGATGAACTAGTCTTGGTTTTATATCGGTTTCATGCAATGTGTATTTGTTGTGACAGTTTCAAATAAACTGAAAAACCAGTTTTATCGACAAAAACCAAAACTTGTTTTTGAAACTATCGAGCCACCCCTACCCCGGAGGTGGTTTCGTCGGTTCGTTCCATCCGAAAACTACCTCAAACATGGCAGTTAGTGATATTAGACATCTGTTGAAACACCATTTAGTTGAATTCAATTCAATTCAATGTTCTTTCCTTCAACCAATAATAGATGATTATTAAACATGAATACAAATATGCAAAAAAATGACAGAACAATCACACATAAAACCAAGACTGAAACAGGTTTAGTATCAACAAAAACGCCCTTAATAGATACGTTTGAATCTTTGAAATAAAGCATTTTAAATACATTCTTACCGGTACGGACGCTCTGCTGACCAGATCCATGCTTCTTTTGCCACCAGGGGGACAGTTCCGGATGAAGCAACCGTGCGCTGACGGTATGAGCACTACCAACATTGTAGCCATAGTTAGTACATGGGCTAATGTTCCGTAGAAAGTGTTCGTTTGCATCGTGTTAAGCTGGTGTGTCAGTTTGTATATCTGCGTATTAATATGTTTATATCGTGTTTCTTGTGTTTATTACTCGAAACTGTTCTTACTGTATTAAATAAATAAAAGTTTCCTTTTTTAACGCAAGTTTTTTTAAATTTTATTTCCTCGTTTGTCGTTTACACAGCGATATTGTTATTAGCAAATGTCTTATTGTAGACATGAGGTAGAATAAAGATTTTTCAATTGTGTCGATAAGTTGTATTATTGTTTGCAACTATATTTAAAAAACAAAAAAACACGTTTATCGCAAAAAGTCACAGTATATATTCTATTTCGGGTTGTTTTATATGTAACAAAAATAGAGTTCAGTTTAAATCGTTCCGCTATCTGCAATAATAATAAATGAATAAATGATAATTTTCACCATGCGCAGGTGACTTTATACAGATTAACGTAACTGTTATCTTTTAAATTTAGAAATGATTAAGAATCATCCTCGGTGTAAATGAATGCCCTTATAACTGTCCTTATCACGTTCCAGTAGTTAATATATAGTTATACAGCGGTCTGAGTAGCACGACGCGTTCTCTGCTAATCAACAAGTGATTAGTTGTAAAAATTGACAGTTTTAATATCAGAATGGATGATGCGCGAGCGTCTCACCAATTCTCCCAGGTTTTGTCAATCAATGGACCGCAGTTGTTCCATCAAGGCGCCCCCTGCCGTCCTTTGGGAACTCTTGTCCATGGTTTTCCGTTCCGGTTATTGGTCGCAATCGCGACTGCATCAACGAAGGTTCCGGACCATGCACGCCTACAGACAATAACAATCCCACCGTCTACCACGTGAGAGGGACGCATTGGCATGACATTGGTTGTGGTAAACTAACACAATGAACTTTAAATTGCACTGGGTGTGAGCAATAAAATTACTTGGATGTTTGCAATAAATAAACTCATATTTGTAATGTCCCGATTTTTTGTTTAGAACTGATAAAACATGGCAATATATCATATCGCATATATGACCATGGGTATTTTCCACATCTGTAATACACATGTGCCACAAGATGATGTAATCATGCGTGGTAGTATGATGTTATAAAGTAGATTAACATTCCATTGAAAAAAACAAACATGATTCACATGTTTTTCAGCGCATGATAGGTTGGCGTGTGATAAATGTTGAACTAATGCACTCACCACTCTGTTATCTTTGTCGTGTTTAGTTAGTCCTTAAGAGTTGCATCAACTTTTAACAAACATTGGCGCTTGATTAGGGCTTAACGAAAAAGCACTTGAAGCGCTGACACTGCATTCAGTACATAGTCCTGGGATAATATATTGCACATTGTGATCCCAGGGGCGGATCCAGGACTCCCAAGAAAGTTTCAACACTTTCTAGTCCGTAAATGTAATGGTGCGCCGGGTGTGCCCCCCCCCCCTCCTTGGACTCGCTAATGTGATCATGTATTCATTATGAAAAAGAATGTCATCATTTATTGCACATTCTGGAATAAAAATGGAATGTACATCGATATCGTTGCAAAGCAACTAACCGTCGATTTTTTCTTTCTTATTGAACCTAATTATCTTGTACACATGTGTGCATACTCACAATTTGAAAAATGAGAGAATCCTTTTGATATTTTGTCTCCTAATTAAAACGAAATGCCAAACGGTTCAAAAGTTCATGTCATGTAGCTATTTAAAATCACACCACACGGCGGAATCACAAATTAATTACAGCTGGGATTATTATTTTCAGACTTCAGTGATTTCCCAAGTGTGTTTACCCCTTAAAGTGACTCGCTCATGTTTTTGGACCAACATTAATTTTCACGGTAAGGCATCAGACACACTTATTGCATCTTTATTTTACGCTTTGATAGCGAAATCGCAGAAAAAATATAGAATAAAAAAAGTGTTGTGGTGTGCAAACCCACACCAGTAGAGTCGATAAAAATAGAAAACAGATGACTTAACCACTAGGCCAAAGGGTATCATGAACAATACATTGATAACATCATGTGATAATGTCAATCAACTTATCAAGTAACAACGAATCATAGCCATTACTAACGTTAATGGAAATCGCGGTCTTCAAAGTCGATATTTGAGCAAATATCAACATTTGCAAAATATTTCCAGCTTTTGGTATCTTATTTTTACCACTCCTTATAATTTGTCATACTAAATTTCGCCATACAAAAAGTCGTTTTACAAAGAAAAACATGCGCGATTCTCTTAAATACGTTCACCATTCAACATAATACTGGTGTGCTGACGATATTGTTTCTCAGTAAATATGTTGTCTAAAATAGCTTAAGAATCTAGATAATGGAAAGAAACAAAAAGACAATTATGTTTTGTTCATAATTAAATTGAAGGGATTAGAAAAAAAATCATCACAAAGAAACAATTAAGTGGACTGCTATGCTCCGATTCCTGGTTATCCGGTCATTTCACCCGTGGGCGAAGAAATAGTGACTTAAGTCATTCGAAAATCCTCGGTCATTTTAATCGAAAACAACCTCGGATGTATGCCGGTACATCAGTAGAAGTAGTTCGTAAAATTTTGATATATATCTGTCAATCATTAATTAAATCTAGTAGTTTAGCTTATATTTGTTGATCTTATATTAAATTGATCGCCAGTGAAGTGTATTGTTGCAATCATAATTAAGATTACCAAGAGTTAAGTCATTAAGTTTATATGCAAAATTAAATAACTGCGCAACGAAATAGTAACTTGAAGTTATTTGTACAATATCTGACAGTGTTTTTGTCTGCACATTATTTCCAATATCGGAACGGTAACAAGTAGATTTGGCGTTCTATATCTACCGTGCAGGTATATGGCAACGCTCTCCACTTATACCGCACCTCATTTATTGAACGCTGTCCGTGGTAATATGGTACAAAACAGTTACTTACCCATAATTTTCGTAATTGTGCACGAACATATGCTTAGGTGCCCGTGTTCATGCATAATTACGAACTAAATTTTCTCGGTTTGTAGGTTCAGTAACTTGTATTGTAGCAAATCGTCCTCGTAAACCAGGTAGTAATAAAAGCAAGATCCATTCCCTGTTTGAAACAAAGTGAGAGTCAATTTATACCCCCCCCCCCCCAACTCCTCAACAAAGCATTTCGAACAGTAAGTTTTTGGTTTTAAGGGGCTTAAATTAAGGTAAGTATTTATTGACCGCTTGATGCAAACTGTGAATGTGGATTAACCAGCCTACCCCGAAGTGGTATGTTCCACGTAAATACGTAAAATAATTCGCTGATTCGTTGACGGTGGCGTTTGGCTGTCTTTAATCTGTGAATTCGATTGACAGGTTATGTTCCACTTGATTCGGAATTCACTAGGTGTATTTCGGCGGAGGAAAGACACGGCCATTGTATGCTCCAAAACCTTAAGATGCTAATTTCATTTCAATACAGTAGTATACCAGTACCTTTTTGCCACGCAAACGATCGAAGAGTGTTCCTAATCCTGACGATGGTAGCAAGGATATGTTTATGCTGTTCAATGCAATTTCCTTCCAAACAAATTCTCAAAATTTCATTATTTCAACATGTATAAGAGGGCTACCATATAACGCAAACAAACAATTTGACAATGATTACTCTATTATAGAAACAAACTAATTGACAATGTCATCTGCTATACAAGTTTTTAATTCTGTACAAGGCCTTATTTTTGCTCATATTGTGTTTTACATTTTACACAATAGAATTCCCAGGAAACACTGTGGGAAACTAATGGAAATTCTGCAATTACATCAATGTTATTAAACTTAAGCTGATAACGCAAATAAGGGGCGGCTCAGCCTTTATATTAATACTGAATAACAAGAACGCCATCAAGTTACGGCATGATAGCATCCGCTCTGATGCGAAATATTTGTTAGCTAAACAAATGGTTCATGAGTTAATCATATTAGCCGACACAATGAATCACATACATCATATTTTATTGACCAATTTCCTTTCCATTACAGACATGAAATCAACGCCAACAAAGTTGCATTTGCAAAACATTGAACACATATATTAATCGGTGATGTATTAAGCCGTCGTGTTTCAAAAATGTATTTTAAAACATATTTATGTATTCAACAACATTTGTTTTACTTTTGTTTTAAAATATAACAGCATAATTGAAACACGGCATTATGTGATCGTCCTTCAAGTTATGCTTTTTTGTGGGAGAGAAACCTTTTTTTCTCATTTATTTTTTACACAGAATACAAAACAATTCACATACATTAAAGCATTAATAGCATTATAACTATTCTATGTTTTTTATTTATTTATAAACCCTAATCCCCCCTCCTACACACACGCACGCCTGCACACAAGCGCACACAAACACACACGCATCCATTCACACGTACACATTCTTTCAGTCTCTCAAGCTTTTTCCCCTAATGGATTTTACAAGCTACGTATTGTAGTTAGTTATACATATTTAAAGGTGGAAAGGTAATAATAATCAATTATTGTTATAATTTGCTGAATCACATACTGGTTATAATGAGTAATTTATGACCGTATTTTATGTTATGTTAGAGTGCTGAATTTACTTTTATCTAAGGATCGAGGTTTAAAACTTTCCATTTCTTTTAACAGTGCGATTTGCGATTCAATTCAGTCGGTATAGTGTTTTTATATTTCATAGAAAAGATATAAAATTTCAATAACACAATTAAGAAATTACATATGACTGTGTATCTTCCATTTCCCTGAATGCCTACACATGCTTCTTGTTTTGTTATCATAATATGTATGGATTGCGAAGCTATATAGATGTTAAGTTCTTCCCATAAAGGTTGTATCTTCTGGCAGTCCCAGAATACGTGTTCTATTGTTTCTGTTTCTATGCTACAAAAGTCACATAGAGGTGTTGATTTTATTTTACATTTATAAAGATATTTATTTGTCGGTATTATTCTTAATAAAAATTTATACTGAAAACTACGCAGACACGTGTCTATTGTAGTAATATATGTTTGCCTGTAAATTGACTTCCATTTTTTGTCGTCATCTAAACTTGGAAATAATGTTCGCCATTTACTTTCTGACGACGGTTTTAAAATATCTCTTTGCTGTAATGAATAAAGGAATTTATTAGTCTGTTTCGATTTCAGTAATGTATCAGTTAATTTATCTTGTGGTATTTGGTTAATCGTTTCTGACATAAGTTTCGTTTTTAATGATACTGAATTAACAAGTGTTAGATATTTTAGAAAATCTTGTTCATTAAGGTCATACAGAAATCTAAGTTCATTAAACTTGTAGTAGGTCTTTGCTCTATAATCGTAAATGTGTTCAAATAGCTTAATACCCTTCTGATACCATTCTTTATAAAAATAGGTGCGACCATTTTGTTTCAGTAATTTGTTATTCCATATCACCATTTTGCTTATAGTGATTTTATTATTTTCATCGTGATTACTTTTAATATTTACCCACGACTTCAATACGTCGTTCAAAAAGGTTTTTTCTTGAGAAATATGTTTAATTTCGTTTTGGTCTAGATTGGATTCAAAAATAAGATCGTTTCCATATTTCTTCAGTTTTTCGTGCATAAATATTTTCCAATCCCCATTATTATTTGGGTCTAGATATCGTTTAATCCATAGAGATTCTATATCTGTTAATTTTAGACCTCCATATTCATAATTTTGACATATTATATTTCTTTTAATCTTATCGGGTTTATTGTCCCACAAAAACTCAAAAACTGCTTTTTAATGTCGTCAATTGTTTGTTTACTTGGATTAGGAAGAACTGCAAAAGGGTATATAAGTTTCGGAAGTGCAAAGGTCTTAACGACCGTAACTTTTCCCATGAGTGTGAGCTTTCTGTGCTGCCACTGTTTTAAGCAGATTCTGAATTCTTTCACTTTGTTTTCTATGTTCTTTTGTATATTTAGTTGTCTATTGTTTGTAAAAGTCATGCCTAGTGTATTTGCAGTGTCAGAAGTCCATATAAAGTTTTGAGTGTTGCAGAAGTGTGTATTTGTATTTTTCAATGATCCCACTCTAAGGACTATAGATTTATTGGTGTTGAGGTTTAGGCCTGAACAATCAGAGAACATTTCTAGTGTCTTAACAAGAGTTTCAAAAGATTGTCTACTACCATTATTAAAGAAGGTTGAGTCGTCTGCAAAAAAAGTTTGTTTAATAGTTTTATCATTAATTTCAATCCCTTCAATTTGAGAATTGTTTGCAATATAGTTAGAAAGAGGTTGTAAACAAATTATAAACAATGTCGCAGACAAGGGGCAACCCTGTCGAAAGCCTTTCTTTAGTCCAAAAGATTGTGAAAGAGTTCCATTATTAATTATCAAACTTTGAATGTCATTGTAAAATAGCTTCGTCCAATTCAAAATGTTAGGTCCAAAATTGAATGATTTTAGACATTCGTAGATGTATTTGTGGCTTAAGCTGTCAAAGGCCTTCGCAAAGTCAGCAAAGAACAAGAGCCCAGGTTTATTTTTATCTTCTAGATATTCAATGACATCAAAAATCAATCTAACGTTTTCTCCAATATAGCGACCCTTGACAAACCCAAATTGAACATGGTTTATTATTAAGGGTAACACTTTTTTATTTGATTATTTATTGCTTTCGTTGCAATTTTATAGTCTACGTTTAATAATGTAATTGGTCTCCAATTTGATAATTCTTCTAAGTTTTTATTTGGTTTTGGTATGAGTGTTATTATACCTTGTTTTTGAAGCGCTGTTAAATGTCCATTAGTAAAAGAATAATTTAGCGAGTTTGTTAAGTATTTTTTTATTCTATTCCAGAATATCTTATAGAAGTCTGCTGTTATTCCGTCAGATCCAGGGCTTTTGTTGCATTGCATATCTTTAAGAGCAGTTTCGCATTCATGATATTTGGATTTTCTAAAAAGGTCTTCATATGTTCTATATTAATATTTCCATTCTCTGCGTAAAGTCTTTGGAAGAAGTTCACTTCTTCGCGAAGTATATTTTTTGTTCCTGTTATGATTTCATTTTTAACTGTAAGTTTATATATAGATTTTCCTTCTGCGCGTTTCTTTTCAAGATTTGCAAAATATTTTGTATTTTTTTCATTGTTTTCTACATGAATGGCTTTCGACCTAACTATATTTCCGTTGATTTGGGCAAGTAAATATTCGTCTAATATTTGTTTTTTAGCTATAATTTGTTCTGTTATTGTGTCAAGTTCATCTGTGTTGTTTGTATTTAATTGTGTTTCTAGATATTCTATATCGTTTTGAAGCTTTACTTTTTCAAGATTCTTTGGGTTTTCTTTACTATATTTGATTGTTTCATTTCTAATTGAGCCTTTGATTAATTCCCATAGTACATTTGGATTGCATTCTTTATTAAAATTAACAGTTTCTTCAATACATCTATTTATATTTTCTTTATATATATATATATTCGTCTTTTAAGATTGAATTATTTAGTTTAAAATATCCAGGTCTTTTTTTTACCTTTATTGTATTCAAACCTATAAGAACAAGTGAGTGATCGGTTCTGTAGCTTGGTTTTATGTCAGCTTTTGTTAGTAAGTTGACCAAGTTTTCGGAAATTAAAAAGTAGTCAAGTCTGCAATGTCTATGCGGTTTACTGTTTGAGTGCCAGGTATATTGTAATTTGTTTGGATGCTTTAGGCGCCAGGCGTCAATTAAATTTGTTGAGCTCATAAAGTTAGTAATGATTTCTCTATTTCTCTTATGTTTACCTGTATTTCCATTTTTTTATCAATATTTTTATTTAGGACTGTATTGAAATCGCCACCAATAATGTACGATTTATCATCATTATTTAATATATAGTTCTCTAATTTTTTGAAGAACTGTGGGTCATCCTTATTGGGACCGTATACGTTGACTAATGTTAACTCAGAATCGTTCAAGATGATGTCAACAATTAGGATTCTTCCTTCTATTAATTCAGTTACGTTTAATATTTCCAGTTTATGTTTTCCATTGAACAATATTGCGACGCCTTCACTATTACTTTTATTTCCGCTAAATATACAGTCACCTCCTCATTCTTGTTTCCATTTTTGATTAAAAAACTTTTTGCAGTGTACTTCTTGAAGCATATATATATTATTGTTATTCATTTTTAACCATTCAAATATATGTTTCCTTTTCGATGTATTGCCTAAACCTCGAACATTAGGTGATGCTATATGTGTTGCCATAGCAAATTAGTTTTCGAATGGTCATAGTACGGATTAACCATAATGTGATTTGGTTTTTATATGTATTGAAAAGAGTCATAATTGTATATTGTAGTAACCATTAGATCTTACAAATAATTAAACATGTTTACCATAATCGTTTTATATGATGACATAAGGGTTTATCCAGGTATGGTTTTGGTGTATAAACATCTCCTGTACTTATTTTACTCCTTTATAATTAAGTATTTACCATTAAATGTATTAATATTTCACCGTGTTTAATATCCTTTTTTATCTTCATACCCTGTAACTGTTTGTTTTTGTAGTTATATTTGATTATTTAGACTTTTAAGCGAACGAAAATAATTCTTTCAATAATCAGTCATTCACACTAATGTTAAAGTTATTGTATCTACATATCATGTAATGTACTATGTGAAGGGTAAGTACTGAGAGCGAGTGATAACAAACAAAAGATACAACAATAAAAAGCGCGTAAAACAAAAAACATGTATACATGTTAGTATCATACGAAAACATACAGAAGGAAAAAAAGAAAAAGATTCTAACATCTCAGAATGTGTCTTATCAATGACTTTTGTTTGCGTATAAAATATATTGGTTTATTTTATTTTTAAAACTCTAGATAACTCATTTAATAAAGTATATCAAATGGTTAATGTATGCTTTCAAGAATATCTTTTCATATAGTATAATGATATTTATTATATATATCTTAGTTCTACAACTAATTTGGATAGAAAATCTAAATATTCGTGAATAAAAAAAAACGATCAGCAAAAACAAAAACAAAGAGCATTCTGAAATTCAATACATGTGCGAATACATTGCGCGATAAACTAATACTTCATAAAATGAATTATATTTCAATTCACTAGTTTTTGTTAATGCCTAATCCTCTATCACGGTCATAAGCCGCTAGTTTGGGTCCACGTGGTGAAGAGCTATACCTGTCACAGGTGTGTAACGATATACTGTTCTCCCAAAAGAAAGCGTTACGCTGTCATGATGTTACGACAATACTGTGGTCCTATCCAATGTTTGTAGTCCCGCTGTGGTATTTGTCGAATTTTTTGGTCAACTCACTTGTGAAAGATTTTTCCTTCCCATACCCATACTCTTTCCGGCTCTTGTATGTCTTGTCGAGTAATGCCGAATACAAGCTTGTTTATTTTTGTAAGGTCCTCATTTATGTATATGCGGGTACCTTTGAGCTCCTTTCGCTTTTTCAGCAGCTCGTTTCTTTTCATTCGTGAAATATACTTCACAATGATTGCCCTTGGTTTTTCGCCAGGCTTCCCTAGCCGGTGGCATATATCAATATCAGTTTCTGACAGACTAAGTCCTTTTATTTTATCGTTTAGAGTGTTTACAATAAGTTTTAATGTTTCAGTTGGTGTTTCAGGCTTCTGCATTGGTGTTTCACTTATGCCTGTTATTACAACATTGTTTCTTCTTGAGTATTGCTCAATATCATTCAATTTACCTCCCTGCATCATAACAGTGTCTTCTAGGTTGATGACAACTTGTTTAGAATTATCTGAGGCATTTTCAATGCTTTTCTGTTGCTCGGCAATTGTTTTTTTTAAAAATGTCATTCTCTTTTTCTGTTTCAAAGATCCTGGACTCTAGTCTGCCAATTGTTTCTTGGAATGTTTTGCTCAGTTCATATTTCACTTGGTCTACAATCTCTTTTATAATTTCTTTCATAGACTGGTCATTTTTAAGCACAACTTTGTTGAGCTTTTCGTTTAAGTCTTTCAGCTCCTTTTGTATGCCGATGATGGCGATGAGTCTCTACTTTTTCCTCTGTTTCGCCCATTTCATGTATCTTGTCTGTTGTTTTGTCTGTCTTATTTGCATCTTTCTTTCCTTTCTTTTTCTTTTGCTTTCCTGTTTGCTGCTCGTTTACACTGCTTGTGCTGTTGTCAAATTCACTAGTGCTGCTGTCACTTTCTCTGTTTCTTTGTTTATTCATTTCGTTGCATGCTTTTTTTCCGCAGTATAGTTTTGAATTTCTTTAACGTGGGTATTCGATGCTTAGGTAATCGCCATACTACATTATCTACACCAATAATTTATCAGTGGTAGTTGTTTTTAACATTGTCGCTGTAACGACTCGATCTAATGGTTTCTACAAACGTCTAAAAAAGCATTTTTTTTCACTTTTCGGAGCTGATATGAAGAACAAAATTACCTCGTACATTAAATATCCATTTTATAGCTTCAAAACACATTTAACGTCAAATTATTACTTAAAAACCCTCAAAATAATTTGACAACGTAAACAAGCATGTATCTATTAGGGGAGGTCACTCTTTTGAACGAGAGAAACTTTGTAATTTTGAAACTATTACTATTAATACAAGTAAAAACTATTACCGTCTGCCTCAAAACACCCAATTCAAACTCAGGTCGCTGTAGTCCAAATGAAAGGTATTTAAGATGAAACGTACTATGCACTAGCGGGTACGACACCATGTGAGGAGACTATAAGTATCTTCCATGGCCGAGAGTTTAAGATAGGTTCATCCCGACCCGAGCGTAGGGTGTTTTGCGGAAACGAGGTTTTTTTTTTCGCAAGACTCACTGCGCGAGGGTTGGAATCTTGCACGAGCGGCTATGGTAGATGCCTTTTCTCTCACCTCAGTTTAACAAAATGAAGTAAAAAAAATAATTTGCTGGAATTCTTTTGTGTGTAGTGAAAATAATTGCGTTGGATATGTGATAATTCGTGGATGTCATGGATATGCGCGCAGTGATTCAGATTATGTTAATGATCAAATCGGTCTTTAAATAGTTCTGAGGAGAGTGAGGCATTATTTCTTGAAAGGTGCGTGAAAACATTTTATGGTTACATTTGAAGTGAGAAATATTTTAATAAGCATTCTAAATATTGCCACAAGACAAGGTTTCTATGATGCTACAGACGACAGTCCTCAACAAGGAAGGTAATTACAATGTGATGACCATTAAACAGGATTTCCTTACGGGTACTTGTTTTATCTTTGCCCGTAGGCAAGACAAGTATTTCTAGCATGGTTAAATTTTTGGCTCTACATAATCTGAGGTGGGAGAAAGTGGTTTCAAATATCCTTATAATGTATTATAAAACATCATCATGAATAGAACATGGATTTTTTTTAAGTTTTGCACAATATAAACATATTGAATTTAAGGCATTCTTATGTTTAACTCATTTTACTTCATTGATAAAAAACAAACAAAAATAGCATATGATTTATGTACAGATAAAAACAATTAAAAAACAATATTATAATATATATATATAGACAAAACTATTCGCGAACGTTATCAGGTTATCTTACGACAGTAATATGCCACCATAATATCATTATCAAACATGGAAAACAAGATCTATGGCAATATTTCTCTCTCTCAAAGAACTAAATCCCAGTTGTAGAAATCAGACCAAATGTTTAACACATACTTTAACTTCATAATAGATTGATAGTAGCTAAACGGGTGTCTATAGGTATAAGCTCGATTCGCTCACACAGTCCTTGTTAATAAAGTTTTAATAAGTACACAAAAGTCATGTATATTCAAAATCAAAGACTTGATTATTATTCTTAACTATTTGAAGAATGCGAAAGGAAAGATTTTTTACATTCCAGTGACTTAGGTTAACATACCACATACCCACATTGTCAGGCCTGTCACATGGACGGTGATTCGATACCCTGTTTGTCAAAGAACATGGGAAATACATAACCGTCTTCTGACTTTCACTAACGAACGCATTTCATTGGCTGAAGACGCCTTTTCTGTTAAAACAATTGTACGGCATTTAAGCGAGGGAAACCGAGTTGGGAACAAGCCAAAAAGTATCTTAAAACTGTATGACTAGATGTCGCAAATTCAAATTTTCCTATATGAGTGAGCGCAAAACGACATTGCCACTTTCGATGGTCGTTGTTTCCCCCAGGTTTTTTAAATGGCCGCTTCTATTTTTAAGCATGAAAATTGTAAAATGACAGAAACACTGAAACAGTTATATTAAAGATGTGCGGTATTTACTTAAAATTACCTTAGGACGGGAAATCAAACTAATTGCATTTTTAATTCTAAATCAATTGAAAAAAATAAGTTTCGCCTCCGCTCGCACCTGAATCGTTTTTATTAAATATAAATTGGTGTTGCCGTAAATATTTTCGCACTTCACCAGAGTCTTAACCAGTGGTATCCCGTGTGATGACGTTGGGGTCATTTAAAGTGAACACAAATTACCACAGACTAAACCAGTGGTACCCCGCGTAATGAGATCGGCCTTTAAAGTAAACAGAAAGACTCAAATACTAATGATTTGCTTTACTATGAGCAAGCTGTAGCGTATGTGCTACATATTCGTATGTCTTGTGAATTTGTTTGTGTATTTTGAGTGATTGGCAATGTTGCACTGCTATATACTTAGAAGGCTATGAAAATTAAGTGATAGTTAAAATATAACGTGTAAAATCTTAATGATTATCATTATAAACGCTCGGAGCTAGCGAAGTGAGCTATCGCAGCCCCTCGGCCAACTTTCTCGAAAAAAACCTCAGAAGTTTTTGGACGGTTTACATAGTCAGAAATTGGTATGTTCCGCTGAAAGTAGATCGCGTTGTAATTGAATTTAGCAGTTAAATAGAAAAACGATAGATGTATTTATTTCATGTTTATGGTACACGCACAAAACAAATTTACGCTCCAGTACACACTACTGGAGTCATGAGTGGGTCAGCGCCATTTAGCACGTGCTACTAATTCATCTTTAACGTTCAGTTTTTGATCACTCAAATATCACATGTATACCCGGACACTAATTTACGGCACGATTTTGGACAAGAGTTGTGCTTCGTTTATCAAATATACGATACATAGTCTAAGTAATGAAAATCATTTTAGGGATTTGGTCATGTTATAGTGTTGACGTACACAGGAGGCCGTAGCTAGACGTTTTAACGTGTCTCGTTCGACAATTTCACGCTTAGTACAACGGATAAATGAAACAGGGAGTGTGTCAGGCAGGTCAAAGCTAGGTGCGCCTCGCGTGACGTCAGCAAGTCATGACAACATCATACGTGCACGTCATCCCCGCGATCGTTTTTATAGCGTGTTCAACGTCAAACCTTATTGAAGGCTGTACTGTAGAGGACGGATTATCAACCGCCATTCAGTGAGAAATTGGCTTCTAGAGTGGGGTATACGCTGCATAGGACCGTATCATCGCACGATTCTCACGGAGCGTCATCGTTAAGTTTGACGTCAGTTGGCGGTATACAATCGTGCTCAACCATAGCGTTTTGTGATATTTAGTAATGAGTCACAATTTAATATCCCCAATTCTGATAAGGGACTGCGTGTATATAGGCGGCGTAATGAACGCAATGCACGTAACTAAATATTGCAATATAACCATTTCAGTGGCGGCCATCAATTAAAATTGAAATTCACCTAAAAGCATTATGATTGATTAGAGACCTTCTGATTAATTTGATTACCATAGGATTGTTGTCTCATTTATTATTGATATAAGTAAATTTTGTTGTCCTGGTGATTAAATACAGCCTTAATAACATCATTGTAGCGTTTTTATTTACATCAGTTTAGTAAAACAAAGTTTGATTTAAAGTTGTATTCCAAACGTAGAATATTTTACTGCTCACTGAAAGAACCCACTTCCACTGTCTAATTCGTGTTTTAGCGAGAAAAAAAAACGAATGAGATTTTAAACATATTTTCATTCGTAACCAATATAATTTGTCTATCTTATTTTATTTTAAACATTTAATGATTGAATTTAAATAAATGTCACCCAAACACAATTTTATATTAAATCATGCGCAAGAAAAAAGGTCAGTCCATAATTACCGCATGCCATTGCATACCCTTCCAAAAATATATAACCTACTGGAAATAGTTTTCAGTTTTTACAATTCTGGTATTTGGGGGTGAAAATCGTCGAAGAAAACATACATTTGGGTAGTTAAGGGTAACTCCGCGTTGACGCTTCCAGGTTAGAGGCCACTTCATAAAGTTACTATATATTTTGTAGTGCATTGACCAATTTGCACGCGAAATAATTGAAATGTAGTGTATCACGACCCCAACATCATATATGGTGATCCTACGATGCAAATAATTATGTTGTAGGGCATGCTGCAGAAAATAAAAAAAACGATTTTGTAAGGTCATCAAAAAACGAAAATGCAGTTGATCATAGCTCCGTAGTACGTGTGAAAGTAAACAGGCTTTTCTCATTAATGATGCAAAAAGAGGCACGTTTAATCATTCCTGGGCGTTGAAGGAAACCAAAGAATGTTAACGTCTTTTATCTGCCCCCTCTTAGAGCATAAGCGATATACGACGAACAAGGCTATCGGTATTCTTAAGTCAAACATTATGTTTAATGCATTTAAATATTCTTTTAATTTATGAAGTGGCCACTAACCTTGCTGTGTACCGTTGGTGATTTGGCTACGGCAATTTATTCACGAATAATATATGAGTCAATTTCATTGGTTCCGCAAGGAAACCTATCTGGAAATCTTACTCTCGCATATGCACATACACTCATACTTATGTTTTCACATAGAAAAGGTATTCTGACAAAACACCGAATTGAACTCGGCACGCTAAAGGTTTAAAGCCAGCCTCTTTAATCACTCGCTAGCGGAGACAACTGGCAGTACAGAGATATTGAAGAGTAATTTGTGGTAACAATCATGCAATTTCATAGGAAAAACAGTTTTCTCCCCTACCTCATGCATATTCATTTAAACGATATTTTGTCAGTCAATTTGCCCGCGGTATGTATGAAGTGTCACGGAGGAAGGTACCGTGGTTGCCAACGGTGATTAGTTAATGCTTGTCCCATGTTTCAGTGCCCTAAACAACACCTATTTCTAACACCTGCTGCAACATTCTCGTCCACATATTGAGTTGTATCCATGTGCACATTACAGCCATATGTACACGTGTGACGGTAAGTACCAGTCGAAAATGCTATGATTCTTCAAACGTAGAAAAAACATGGCTTTTTTATTAGGCTTTATATAAAAATGTTATTTTCATCATAAGAGAAAGGTGTTAAAGAGTCTTCAGTATAAAGCGTTCAATGTCCTAAACTACATATTAAAACACACTTAATTTATATATATATTAGTAGGGTCGCGTAACCCGCACCAAATGTAGGTTTTTTAGGCCTAATGAATCGAAACCCGTAATTAAGGAAGCTGTTCATTTACTGGTTCTTCCGGGGACAAAGGAGTTTGTATCTGAAAGTCACCTAGAGCGTAACTATGGGATATCGCTGTCCAATTAAGATCTGATACGACATAGGTTGTCATGTCATAAAATAAGCTGCAACAATTGGCCAATAAAATAAAATGTCATTGGTGCAAAGCTTTTTAAATAATAAAACAGTGACTAAGCTATACGTCGTATCTATCTATATGGTGAAATGTTTTGATTATATTCATAGAAATGCTTTGTGGTTGAATTTGTATACTGCAGTAGATTCGGTATTCAGTGTAAATTCTTTAGAATAATAAGAGATATCTATCAAAAAGTTAAATCTTGTGTTCAATCAAGTTCGGGGTAATTCGACTATACAGTCGACCTCCTTTAAAGGAAAGATATTAGCATAATGGTATTTGTACTCGTTGTTGGAGATTAAGAGTTATGATTACAACACGATCTACGGTTTTGCTTTACAATTGATAGGCAATCATTTTTGTTCGTACTCAAATCCAGTATAGTTAATTGTTATAAGCAAGAGTGGTTTTCATCTCTTGACGGCCCATTCTTGGTTTGTTAAATGTACGTATATGAACGATATGTCAAACCGAAACGAAATGACACAGGGCATAACCATCACATGCATCAAACACCAACATCAAGGAAATTATTTAAAAGGATGTTTAGAGGAGCAACAAGACAATAAACACACACTTTTGTATCTATAATCCGAGAAAAGTATCTATGGTTCATATGTATTTATCTATTCATATGCATATAGAACGACATTATTTGATTATTTTATAAAATGTACCAAAAACGTACACACCAATGTGAACCAGTAGGCTGGTTGAACCAGAATTTATTTTGATAACATAGTTCAAAAACACACATAATAGCAAGAAGACAGATAATTTCAAAGTGATTATCATAGTCAATATTTGTAAGTATGAGCTATCAAGAATAAGTCCTACAAGCAATTAAAGTACTCATCTACAGAATTGAGAAGTAAGCATAAATGCTTTTTTCTTAGTATCATAGCATTACAAAAAATGCATGTGATGTAAAATACCAGAGCTGACATATTTTCATATCAGATGCACAATTTACAATAGTACACTGAACAATAAATAAACATTGATACTTCTTACCGTGCATGGCGTTTTCGAGAAGCAAAAAATTGATATACATGTATTTCAATAAAAATAACGAAATGTTCGGCATTGTGTATTGCGGAACATAGACGAGGAGAGAAGGAATAGAACGGAATAAGAAATTGAATGGAAGGAGGAATAACTTAGCCGTATAAGTATGTTCGATATTGAAATAAGTTTGGTGATGGCGATAAAAGTTTGTTCTTGGTGGTAGATATGCTTGTTGATACTTGAGGTGTAAGATATGTCTCCAAACTAAATAAGCTGTGTGGTAATGGTGTTAAGGTTACAGAGATCGTCAAACAAGACCATTCTTTGGTTATTCATCATAAATCATAAATTGTTAATTGAAACTGGTAGGCATAATAATATCCCAAGAGAAGAATGTGTTTGTCCGTTTTGTCTGGATAATATTAACAGTTTGTCTTAGTCTGTGAATGCCATGCTTTCATTATATGTTGTAAATATAATGATATACACACGCAATATTTATTTAATTGGTATTCTAATGGTACGGACTTAGAAGATGTTTAAAGTTTATTAAACACAAATCAATGTGAAGATTTACGAAAACTAGCTTATTATGTATACAATCTCCTTTTGAATATTAATAGTTAAGTTTAAAGGGAAACAATCATGATTTGCTATATACCCTTTGCTTGTATCGATTAATTACCCTGACACAACTCGAGCCTTTCTTGTATGTTATGTATTTTGGGCCTGTGACCTTTAATTACCCAATAAACTGTTGACTTGACTTGACTTGGCATTCTCAGAAAAGAGATGTTCATTAAGATTGCTGGAATGCATTCGAATGCGAGCATGGTTGATGTTGCTGACCATGGAGCCTTAATAATTGTGAGCAGGAACCTCATGAGCATTTTTATTTAACGCAGAGCGAAATGATTGCAGTTGATTTTCTTGTGGATGACGGAAGCGTATTCCACAAAGAAATTGTTATTGATTGCGAGAAGTGTTGCAACTTCAGTGTGAGTTCCGTAGCTGTGAAGAGTTTCTGAGACTATATGACGCAGTTTTGAAGCTGATGAAGGCATTCAAGTAGAACAATAAGTTGGAGTCATAAAATTATGCATGTTGCAGAAGAGACACAGTTTGTGTTTTTACGTCTCATTTTGAGTTGCTCGAAGCATGATTCAGCATATAAATTTTCAAATGATGCGAGCCTAGTGGCTCCAGTTATAATAAGAGCTGCTTCTAATTTGATAGAGTGACGCCTAAATGTTTGTGGTTTTCAACTCCAATTATGATTGCGTTATTTATATGAAATTGTGGATGATTGGTGTGTTGAGTTTACGTTAGATAATCAGAGATTCTGTCTTTGAATGGTTAAAGGTTGGCTTAAGAGGTTGATTTTCTACAAGATCAGAATTCAATGCATTAGCAGCCCCAATAGGATTATCAGCTACAATTAATAGTGTCGTCTCACCAGGAAAATGTTTTATCTTTGATTGTATTTCGTCGACGATATCGTTTATATATATGAGGAATAGCAATGGACCTAAAATGCAACATTTGGGAACTCCCGCCAAGATGGAAATTGTATCGACAAATGTGTCTGAAAGGACAACATATTGTTTTCGCTCTGACAAATAGTTCTCAAACCATGAGAAAAGACGCCCTGTTATACCACTTCTTTGTTACTTAAATAAAAGACCTCAATGCCAGACTCTACCGACAGCTTTCGGATATATCACAGAAACCTGCCCTGATTTTATTCCCTTCTTTTCCTTCATCGGAGGCTTGACAGAAATAATGACTACACTAGTTGGTTGACAGTCGAATCTGTCAGGACAACCAAGATTGAAGAGTCGTTATAACATTCTTTTGAATGAAGAACATAATTATGGATAATGCGTTCAAGGATCTTACTAAGAACGCTCAGCGGGGATATGGGTCTGTTGTTGCTGACGTCTTGAGGGTCGGTCTTACTTTGTAAAAAATGCACAAACATGAGCTAGTTTCCATTGGCGATACACCTTCCCTGCACGCAACGAGTATTTTAATAGATTTGCAAGCGGGTCGACAGTTCTTTTGACACTTTCCTTTAAGACAACACTATTAGTTTGTTCAGGCTCAGAAGCTTTAACCCTTTAAGAATACAAGGACAATCGTCAACTTAAAGTGGAGTCACTTCAATCGAAGAAAGGGTACGTCGGTTGGGGACTATTGTGATGGAATCAATGTGGTGACTTGTACGATCGAGACTGCTTTGTGATTGGAAGAAAGTCCTTAGAATGTTTTCTTTGTCCAGGTTGTCTTCATATAGCTGAATGTTGTGAGTGACAGAATAATGCGTGCTTTGTTCTGTGTAGTGGGACTTTTATATGAGTTTTCAGAAGTCCGTGGATTCGTTTGATGGATTACGCAGTGCTTCTGAAAGTTTGTACAAATGATCTTCGCTGAGCGTATAGGTGTGTTTGTTTGGTTTCGAATGCGTTTGTAGACGGACATGTCTGAAGGGATGTTTTTATATTTTGCTAGTTGCTAAGCTCCCTACTTTCTGAGAATCGATTTACGAATTTCATTGTGGAACCAAGCAGGATCTGATGGTTACAGTTTTGTAAGGTATTCATTGTTGAAACAACGACATAAGTTAGCTTGTAAAGTTAGACCTTTACACATCTATACTAGAAACAGTAAAGAATTGCAGTTAAAATCTGCAATAAGAGCACGCAGGCGTTCATAATTACTTTCTGAGTACTTCCAAATTAACCACTTAAAAGCAGGATCTTTTTCGTATTCAAGAAAACAGTAAATGTGACAATGGTAGCGACACAACTGATCTAAGCAAAGGCTTGCCTACTCCAAAGAAGGGAAATATTTCAGGAGCTTATACCAAAATTACATTAATATGTAATTGAGAATGTTCTGTGAAGTGAGTGGCAACTTCAATTATTTGTGACAAACCAAATTGTGTACAAATATTTTCCATCTTGTATTTTGAGAGATGCTTGAAACAATCAAGATCACCAGTAACGACAAATAATAAAGAACAATCCTAGTTATTAATTGTTAAATAATAGTTCGTCCCCAAGGAGGCTAATATCTAAACAAGATAATACAGTTTTCGGTAAGACAGACAAGTAAGTACCTTATTTTTCAATTTTCGATCCCGTGATTCTGACAGGCTAAAAGTTATTAATAACACAGAGATTAATGAAAAATCCTTTCGGTCACACGACTATTATGAAAGTCGACTTGTGCCAGTTGAATATTTGATCTTCATAATTCCAAACACGAGGAGTTATTTATCCATTGTTTTTATTTTGACCAGATATGATAAATTTAAAAACTATTTTTGTTTTATTGCATTTTTAAAAAATACAATTATTTAAACTTAAAGAAAACCCAACGTCGCTGAACTAGCAATGTGACAACATGTAAATAATTATCCAATTAGATTTCAAGAGTTGTAAGGTTAATTTCCATATTTAGTCAAGTTACATGGTTCCTTTGTTTTACAGTGAAATCAGTGACAGTTCACTTCTGATTGACGCGGCGATATGAATGCAGTCATAATTGTAAAACAATGGAAATAATGAGATGTTTGCCTGCTAGAGAAGGACACTCATTTTTGAAACGCCTTCAGTTAACGTAAATTCCGTTCTTGCATACGAAAGTTTAAGGGTTCCTATGCTGAATAATTAAATTTGTATTTGTGATATGAAATAGGGATTTAGAGAATCGCAGAAAAACCTAAAATTGGTGAGTACTTTTTAGTGTTCCTGGCTATATAAAACAGTAAAATGAATACCTAACATATTAACTTTGAAAAGTCTTAATAGTAAAAGCAACGATATGGCCGCTTTCATCAGCTTTCTGATAGTCGCATTTATTTGTCTGCATTCGGGTATGTGTTTGTATTTTGTTCGTAGCACTTCGCATTAAGATCAGATATATACAAATGGTAAAACAACATAGTAACTTTTCAGCACCCACGGGCAAATGTCTAATTGGGAATTAAATAGACACCTTAATAATCGGCTGACTGTTTAGTGTTATCTGCAATTCATAAATAATAAATAAATAAGTATAGAAAAAAGAAAGATATAAAAGAAAGAAAACTCAATATAAACATGTATATAAAACTGACAGAAAAATAATTAAAATAACCAAAACCATTCATAATGAAAAAAGCTTTAAAAAGTAAACGAATGTTGATATTATAAGTATATCACATGGTTGCCATCATGAAAATATTCTTTATTAAAGAAATATCAATTAAAGTTTTGTGATAAAGACATTGACACGATACTTACTTACTGAACTTTCATTTATACTGCCAGGAACTAGGCAATATCATTTAGACATTTTGTCTCATACCTCAGTATAGTTCTTAATGTAAAGGAAATTATTTTTCCTTTATTGCTTTTCTTTCAAAATTAACTTAATGTTTAATTATTAATCAGACACAGTTATACAGTAATTTGCTGATATATGTCAGAGAATTCCCTATTTTGCATTAGTGCTTTATTTTTTCATAATGCATTTATGATTAACACAAACACTCAGTCAGGAAGCAGTCGTTGACCATTGTCAATACGCAATGTTGTATCAGTGACCCGGGCCATGCACCGTATCGTACACACTGTTCATATTATACTTTTTAATTGTTTAAAATATATTTTTATATACTAGGAATAGCTGTTGAACGCATTGTCTATATATCTGCCTTTTATCTGCAGTACGACCGTCGTGCACGATATTTGTGAAACATTTTGTCTTCATGAATACAAATTAAGACGGTATTTTGTGTCAATATATTGATTTCAGGTTTAAAACTTTATCGTATTTCCGATGCATTTTGGAGTTAAAAGTGGTTAGAATAAGTTTGTAATCCGTCGAAGCCACTGAGATTGTAATAGTTTAACAATTTCTTAATATTTATTATATTGGCGTTTAGAACGGTTGGATTTTTTTGCAATACGTCTCTGTCTAAAAGTCCAAATGGCTGTTGTACTGTTTTACAGTTTCTGATTTACGATATTATTTAAATATTTTCACTTCATCGAACATTCTACCTTATAGTGCTGACAGCTCCACTGACCGGAGGTGACGTCACGATACCGATTCGGTCCAGGAGGCACGTGGCACTACTTCCGCCAAACCACAATGTGTGCCCTTCACCATCAAGCGAACGCGTCAGAATTGGACAAGCGGTGTCCATGGAAACCATTTTTGACAAGACCATGGAATTCAAGCAGAAATTGGGAATCGAAATAAATCAGTTTGTGAGTGAACTCTTTGCCTTATTTGCCATACAATAATGTAGATATTATCATCGTGAATTTTAAGTTGACATGTTTGATTCATATTTATTGTAATATTTTATTAATCAACCGCATGCATTGATTTCATCTAACGGATTGTGACAGTAACTTGACACTAATTCCGTTCGATCATTTACATTATTATGCTGATCTTAACATTTCACCATGGCGACCACGTAAAAAAGAGAGTACTTATATTCCGTAACATTTCAGAAAAGAGAGCATATAAGTTGTGGAGCAACAATAACATATCTAGATTCGCTAACATTGGAACACTTTGTCAACATACAACAACCATCCTTGAATGCTGAGGTATGTGTCAAAATAGTATCTCAAATTTTATTACCATATATAAGTCGTATTAAACATTTATGGGCGGAAATATTACCTTACTCGAGCATTCCGAACCAAAGGTCATATTTCGAAATGTATGACTCGATATGTGATTGACGTTTGAATTTCTTTAAAGTAATTTGATATAAGTTAGCTTTTTTGCAGCGGATAAAATCTCATATAGAGAAAAAGAGCCGACAATAAAAACTTTTTTCTAGAAGTTGAATAACTGAAACACGTAATTGGTGTGTAGAATTTATGGTGGTTTATTTCTGCCCTCTGCTTATTGCATGCGGCTTGCATGAGAGCGGGAACAAAACTGAATGTAAGTGTCGTGTTGACGCCTGATATATGCCTCACATACACGCAAACCAGCAATTTGGCAGCAATCATTCACCATAGAAATAATGTATTGGTTTAATGTTTACAAAAGTACTTAAATGAAGTTTTATAATATTTCAGAACTTAATTTTTGGAGAGTACATGCGCCTGTCTGTAGTGGAATACCTCACAACAATCCTGACATCCACGCAAGCCCAGGAATGTTGCGTTGCTGTCCCTGACGTACATCACCATCTGAGGCACAGAGTCCTCAGCAAGTGGCGACAGCATGTGAGTGGGGAGGATATAGCGGTCTTGGAGAGGTCGTGTATGATTCGTGCGGACATTGTGGTCAATTTGGGGAGGGACTGTAGTGATATGAGGAATCTTGTGTACGTTTTGCTCCGTCACGTTGAGAGGGAAATCGATGGATCGATTCTTACTCTGGACTTTCTGAGGGGATAAGGTGTGGGCTCACAAAGCGTTCCGGACTTATTTGTTACTAAATAAAGCTATTCATTTACATTTGAAGAAATCGATTTTGATTAGATTGGTAATTCTTTTTTTAGTTTCAAAGATTACCTGACTTACCTGTGAGGTAGCTAAACAGTAAAATCAATTTTACTGTATTTTATCGAACTTTAAATTATGTATAACACATTATATATATACACGTAGGTGCTCCTCAAATGTATTAGTGTTGTGTTTCATTGTATGTTAGAACACAATGATCTGTCTACAATGTATGTATTAACATTAGGTTAAAAACACATTATGTAAGAATGAACATGATCAATATCAAAATTTCAGTTTAATATTATTTTTCTTGTCCTGGAATTGTTATTTTATTAACTGCTTTTCCCACATGTTTTTGTGATGGAATCATCAGGTTTTTAAGATGTTATTTATTTTTAGTGTTGTGAATTACTTTACATAAAGTGCAATTTATTATACATTTTACGCTTGTAACACTTTTGTAATTGTATCTATTACGTTTTAAGCTTGTTTTGTATTTTATTTCTTAAACGTTTTTTTTTCCAAATAAATTATTGATAATATTTCGAATGCTTGCAATTCTTCGTCCTGCTCTCCTCAGAAAGCGTCGTGATTTCTTTTACACCAGACAGGCATTATGGGTGAAAATGCCACTTATAATTTATTTCATTTAATCTACATAAGATAATACATAATTTATGAATTTGATCACAGGTCATGTATACCTGCTTAGTGTATGTGTTGCTTGTTACATTTCTTGAACAAACATTCTCCATCTATAATTATGAAAAATCTCAGTAGAGCACAGTTATATACATAATTTTTACAGAAATAAAATTACAAAATGAAACATGAGCAGCACCTTCCAAGATTTTGCAGCAAATATCAACCAACAACCAGTGAAATCACACCGCTAAATGATCCGATGGCATATAAAAGTTATTTCGTATGGACTTAGCATTAAATCCGTAGTATAGATCCAACACATAGTCAGCAAAATAGCGCCGTAGAGCGTTCGCTAACGATCGTTTGTTTGTTTTAGTAAGATTTATTGGCCTTGCTAAACATTTGTAAATTCTCACTCCTCATATTTATACAAAGTTTCATACGAATATGTCGAATGGTTATAATAAAGTAACAGCCAAGTTTACTTTTTTGTTTGACTTTTTCAAACTAACAAGTGGCATAACATTACCATAATTAAAATCAGAGTTATGTGACTTGCTACACATGTTCATATTGCCACTAGTAACATGTGTACAACGATGTCAAGTTCAAGATTATCAAGACGCATGAATTAAATTTATTTTCTCCTGTGACTTTTGTGAACTGTAGCATGTGTACATGATTCCATGATATTCTTGAATAATAGAGGAGTAATGTCAAAGTTCCAGATTTTGCATGACGTTTTTTTTTTAAACGACCAAGGGTAATAACTGGAAACTTATGAAGGACTGATGTATAATAGGCATTGCTATACATGTATGTATTCGTTATGACAACAAGTGTACTAAGTTGTATTCGAATATCTTAAATGGTTTTTCAGTCATTGTAAAGGTCAAGGTTTTTTCACAACGACTCCGCCGATCTTCAAGAACACAGGCGAGCTAAAACCACATCAGGTATGAATATTTCATCGACAGGCATTTCATAATATCATATCCTAGCAAAACGCCTCGTAAAATTCAATCCAACTGACAATAATCTGCGTTACGTGCGGTCATTAACATACCAGCGTGGCACAGAAAACGTCAAAGTAATCAGAAAGAGGCGTTTAAAATGTGTTCATACGACAAATTAACAGCTAGATATATTCCGACTTTTGCAGGATATGAAATGTGTATTTTCTATTTCTGAACACTTATTTCTGGCTTTGCTTTTTACAGTTTTCCCTAAAGATCCAATTAACTTAAATTTTGTTATAGAAATGAGCTTTGATGTACATTATTTTGGAAAAGAGTTCTATTAAGTAAGATAATAAATTAAGATGAAACACCTTTGGCCTTAGACTTCCTGGCTTATCCTTCAAACTTTGTAGACTTGAATTGAGATAAAGAATTAAAAAATATATAGAATAATATTGGAGACAATTTCTAACCTTGACCTACACCAGTATGACTACTAGACAAATTAGACAAAGTATTGTTCACCTTAACGCATGATTTTGACTTAGCTTACATCTTATGTATGATTCTAATACATTTCCCATCAATTTAATGTAAAAGAAGATTTTGCCATAAATTCATGCGATTTACAAAATCGATAGCCTTTTTTGTAGTCAACAATAGCGCAGTGTATTTTTTCCTGCACCTTGGCAAACGCATAAGTTATTTTGATGAGAATTTTTTTATCAACAGTACTATAAATTTTACAGCATTATCAAACAGTTTTTCAGAATATTTCTTATTGTTAAAACAGAATTAACTTCCGATTCTAAATTTAACAATGTATATTCATCACTGTTAAACAAAACTCTATCATTTTCAACATTACCCCAGATCGGATTTTTAACTTTATCCCCATTAATGACAACATAATGTCATCATCACAGTCGTGTCGATCAATAGTATCCTATCAATTATGATAACAAAAAAATAAAGAAATAAACGAAAGTGCATCCGAAAAGATCGAAGACATTTACAGCAAAGTTATCAACGTTTGTGAATTACAGTGTTACAATAACAGACCAAACTTGTATTTTTACATGCACATTGACCCAAGTACATTTAATTTCAACATCTTCTATTAGCATGAAAAGTCCAGTAGATTTTCACAAATTTGGTCGGCGATAACCATAGTTATTTACTTTTCTCTGATCTAATGAAAACTTTCCAAGGAAATACCCAGATCCAAAAGATTTTTGATCGACATATCTAATTGTATAACCATCTTATAAAATCTGCTACGTTCGGGTCAAACTCAATGTTATATAACAACTTGCCGCAGTGCGCTTTAATATCACAAAACTAGTAAAATATGCATTGTTTTATTGTGCAAGTAAATCAACAATATGACTTCCAATGTAATCAAAAATCTCTAAAAAGCTAAAGTGTGAACCCTCGGGGGGATATGGACAAAAATGTTATTAAATTCATACCATATAGTGTTTTCATTACTTACATTAAGCACAGATTTATGCATTAGCATTTCTTTTCCATCTCATATGTGGTGTTAGGGTTCATTGCATACTATAAATTTATTGTTATTTCGCGTGCACATCGTTCAATTCGCTAAAGGTTAAAATAGGTTATTTATTTAGTTGTCTATAACCATTGTTTATCAGATTTTAGTACTGTACATAATTTTTTTTACTTCATTTATCTGGTGGTTCTAAATGTAAGGAATATCAGGCGGAAGTACTAAGCGCGTTTGAATGTCAAGCAAGCATTCGCAGATTGTATCCTAAGCTAAACATATAGATTCAATGGCATCTTGAAGCACTATTTTTAAAAGCCCCCCGGCATTTAAAATGTTGACAGAGCTAGTAAGTATAAATTTGGTCGGCTTTTATCTCCCAACATTAAGGCGTTTGGAACACATCCGACCCTAAGGGTTTTAAATAACTTCTCTGTTCCAGGTTTTGGATTTACCAACTCATTTTGAAGCTTGTTGTGCCCGCCATCCTCTTAGTAAAACATCGCAGTATGGTGATTATTTCTGTCATAAAGGTGTGTGGCTCCCGTAGCGATGAAAAATCACTGCATTGTCGCATTTGTGCTGTATCGGGGTAACATGGCCAAACAATGGTACACTGAGTACTAAACATGAAAAGGTTTAGCGCTTGCTTTCGGAAAGTGCGAACATATGACTCATTTTTCGGGTTCACGACGCGAAGTGACAAAAGCACAATATCGCGTTAAATATTTATTTGCCGCCAAGCACTCACTCAACGAAAAGTTTACTGATTAATAGGTCTTGCATTTGCCCTTGTCATTGTGACTCATATCTGTCATTCTGTCGCTGTCCAACAAATCCCACTTATCTGATTTAAAATTACATTTTAAATGTCAATACATAGATCGACGGGCACACGGACACTCGGGTGTAGGCAGGCACTATGCAACTTTAAATGTTCCTAAAATACCGCCTGTACAAAAACACGACTTTAGGTGTTCAATGACATTTCGGTTGGGCGTTGTAATAGCGCGAATTATAAAACGAAAAGAAGATGAAACCAACGCGCTGTTAAGCTACATTCCATTTGCCTGGTGTATTATGACGTTTTACTTTCATAATGTTTCATTGCCTATGACGAAATGTAAGATGATACTGGCTAAAACCAGACACCATTTAGTGGACACAGAGGGCCGTCGTACCAATAGACTTTTACTGCGTCGTTAGAATATCTATCTCGCAACCAAAAGCACCGTCGATTAGTCTAGATAATGTTTATTTCATTTACATGAAAAACGTTCTTCAATTTGAGAAAAGATTTAATCCCCTGTTCACAAGTTCCATCTCAGTGGGTAGATGTCAACATGAAGAATGTTAACCCTGTTTTATATCCACTAGATGAGAACCACTTTGGTGTTTAAATATCATTTTTTCCAAGCTTCGTTTTATTAATTATTCATTAATTCCCTGTCTTGACATCTGAATTATAGATATATATATATATATATTGATTATGTTTGAATTTATTTGCCTTAAACACTATTTAGTACGGTGAGTTTAAAAAAGCGATGATATTTGTTTTTACACTGCCTATACGGCTCTTTACCATGTATTGTGAGTTTATTAACCTTTCATATAAATAGTTCTATCCGAAGTATATACATGCTGTTAGAGCAAATTTAACGTACACTCGTACGTTCTTGTGAAGGTTAATTTTGTTAACACATTTATTCGTGTAGATATGATAGACAAATACGAGCAGGTTAATTTAAATATCCAGAATGCAAAGGAACCATGTATTATTCTGGATGATTTAAATTCAAATGCACAGCCATGGAGAATAATTTCAACTTCAGAAGAAAAATACGAATGTCAAGCGAAACTCGTAATTAAGAAGAGAGATCGTGAAGATGATTGCTTTAAAGATCTTGATACAGGCTGGGCGTGGATGGTCCTGGTCGCAAGTTATTTGACGTTCTGTCTGGTAGGAGCGGCCATCTTCGCCGTTGGAATAACACACGCAGTTCTCCTAGAAAAATATGGCGCGAGCGTTGCCGTTACGTCATGGGCTGGCGCCGTACACAGTCCTATGAGCACGCTTGGAGGTGACAAAATTATTGGTTTAAACATATTTTGCTCTTGAAAGAAACATACAAAGTATCCAAGATCATGTATAAAATATTAAACTATATAATTTGACTGGAAGATGGAAAACAACTTAATTGATTATTGTTTATCTTTTAAATATTCACATGAAAGTATAATTGTTCGATGTGTTATTTTTAATATTTGTGATTCATATATGACGAGAAAGAGCAAACTTATAAAAGTTTATCATTTCTTTTTTTTGCTTTGAATATTAAATTGTATTAAAGTCAGTGAACAGATAATTATTGTAAATGATTTTTATCTGAATACATTGATTATATGTTTTAAGGAATCATATGTACCGTTAAGTGAATTTTGGATGCCAGATGAGCCCATATCACTTTGGTATCATTTGGTTTGCTTTCTAGAAAAAGTAATATGTAAAACATATACCGAAACAAATATTATAAACAAGTTTTTGATCAGGACTGATTGTAAATTGAATTTTAATGAGAGTATTATGAGTGCAAAATGGTTTTCATATTTTTCAAAATGCAGAACTGAGCGAAATGAAACCGAAATTAACTTTTTCATTTCGACCAAGTCGAAAATATATATTTATGCTCAATGTAAAATATAATTATAAAAACAATACATGTGATATTAACATGTGGAAAATAATAAATACCTTTCTTTGATAAATGCGTATACTGTGTATGTGTACCATGTTTGGACGTATTTCCTTTATTTTGGTATATACATTCATTCCGTCACGTAGGCGGAGCTAAATCGTTAAATAACTAGTAACTTCAACCACGTGATATATATATTCAGTAACTATGGGTATTTGAGCGGTATAATTAATTACACATGTTATTTGCTAAAGGTCAGTGGTGTCATACAAAACGATGTTTACAGAACTTAACAAGTTAGGAATACTATCTGAGCGCAATAACATTACGTTATAGAATAGATAACGTAACAGATATAGGAGATTGTATACATTTGCATGATTTTATTTGCATTACGACTCCATGTAAATAGAACAGGTATCTACACTTAAATGCACAGTTGTGAAAAACTACAAGTGTTCACATAAGTAACTGACTTAGGTTGTCACTTTGCCACGTGCAAGATTTGTTTATACTTATTTATTTTAGTTTCATTTTGACGAAAGCTGATATATGTCGGAGTCCCTTTCCTGGGTAGAAACCAGTACGGGTACCCTTTCGAGGGGCCACAAGAAAGTAACCCTGGTGGTAATCGAACCCACGACCTCGTCTTGGGTGAGAGGCTTACACCTATATCACAGGGTCACTCCCATCCTTCACGCCCACGTGCAATATTCAATTTGGGTTTAACAATACATTGACTACTACTGGGGCATACGTTATGTTTTAGTTCGCGTTATTGAAGCATGAACTATTTTGAGAACGAACTAAATGTTCACGGTACGTTACGAGGAAAACTGAATATTAATTGTTAATTGATTTTCTACCACTTCATAACAAGTTCAATTCTATGAACTATCGACTACAATTCATCTTTTATTAAATACTTTTTGTTTGCTGAAAGTGACATGTACAAATTAGGCCTTATACTTATTATGTGGAATCATTTATTTAATCCATAAACTTGCTCATGGGAAACTTATAAAAAACAACAAACAAATTGGCCTGTCAATAAACAGTCGCAATCAAACCGACAGTGCTAATTTCAGGTTGAAAAAGGGTTAAAAATGGCATCTAATAATCTTTAATCCAGATCGTTTTTCTTTTAATATGAGCAATTGTTCTCATCGGCGTCGTCATCGTGTTTGACCGTAACTAAACAATGATAATAAACACGTATCTCAAACGTAGTACTCATGAATACATTGTCAAAATGCGAACGAGTAGCAAGCTTGTATTTTTATTTCAGCACCGCTATCCAGCTTGCTGATTGATCGCTTCAGCTGTAGAGTGACCCTTGTTCTGTCCGGGGTCTGCTACACGGTCGGGTTTCTCGCCACTGCGTATGCGCCAAACATTTACATCGTGATATTCACATTCGGGATACTGGCAGGTATACCATCATCGTATGTCCTCAAACTAAATGATCTATCTCTTTCCTTCTTTTTTTGCTTTCGGCCAATGTTTCACACCGCCTCCAGTCCAGAATAACTGGAAAATGATCGTTGATTAGATTTTTAATCCAACGCCTTGTTTTACGGATGGTTACGTCATTGACGCGCGTTTAAGCTTCCACGCAAATAGTATGATCAATCCACACGTCCATGCCAGATTGAATCGAAATATTAAAAAAAATAAGGCTCTTAATTGATGTAATAATGAGAAATGAAACAGCATGAATCAAATAGTTGTGTACGGCTCTTTTCTTTCAACGCCCAAATATACAAGGCCAAATATTCAACAAAAAAACAGAGTGGAGCAATGTAAGAAAAAAAACTTTTTCCTCATCTTTTCGTCACAAACTTGACAGTTCACTGAAGCTGAAAACAACTGTATGTTTATCGAGGTCAACATCAATTTGAGAACAATTATCAGTGATTCCATACCTTCCAGACCTAAAAACAGTTAAAGCCAAATCGTGATTCGTTAAGCATGTATTTCATCTAAACATGTAATAACTATGGGCATGTCAAGGTCTACTTTACATTTATTTTCTTTACAATCAAATTAATGTATTCATTATAATATACCACATTGTGTTCCTAAATAATAAATCTTTCGTTTCATGTATTCACTCGCCGATCTATATGCATATACATAACGTAATTTATCTTGTCAATGATCCAGGTTCTTTTTAATCTATTTCATTGTATGTAATTATGTTGAATGTTTGTACTGAAATAAAATTATGTTCTGTTTTGCTCTATCAAGGTGAAACCGATTAAAGAAAACTCAATTCATATGCCTGTCATTCATTTCAATATTAATTTCTTAACATTACAAACTACTTTATGGGTCCTTTGATGCTTTGCATTAATGGTCATTCTTGTTACATATGTTATGAATACGCTGGGTTGCCGAGAATCATACATTGAAATGCCATTAAACTTCACCAAGAGGTCAGTTAGATACGAAACACAAGCAAGTTGCACCCAGTGGTCATCAAGGAACGGAATTAACAAGAAATTGAATAAGTACTCTGCATTTCTGACTTTTCAGGAACCGGGGGAGCTCTCGGATACACAGCAAGCATGGTTGTCGTTGGTTTCAACTTTCGTTCGAAACGCAACTTGACCATAGGAATATCAAACGCAGGGGTCGGATTTGGATTGTTCGCTCTGGCACCTGTAATGCAAATGGCAAGGGAAGAGTATGGGTCAACTGGATATTTCCTAATTATGGCAGGTTTAACAGCGAATATCGTGACCTTCGGAATGCTTTGTTATCCAAGTCAGCTTGAGTTACATACACATCGGACAAGAACTTGTAAAGCGAAAGATTCATCCGAAAGGTGTTCATGTTTAAAGTATTATTTTACGGTGCTATCTAACAAAGGCATACTAGTGTTGTGCTTTACTATGATTTTGTATTGTGTCGGTACATATCTAGCATATATGTACCTTCCAAGTTTTATTGTATCTACTGGAATTAGTGCAAGACATTCCGCATTACTTTTATCCTTATCCGGTATACTTTCCATAGCCGGGCGAGTTCTAACAGGAATCGTGTCTTCAAAGTTTCACGCTAATGTCATTTATATATATTGTGTATCAATATTTGTGATTGCAATATCACTTATAGTGTATCCATTTATTTCAAAGCATTTTGTTGGACACGTTATATTCGCAGTAATATACGGGCTGCTTGTGGGGTCGCCTTACGTAGTAGCTATGCCCGTTAGTCTCATGTTTATTGAAATACAACACATTGCCGTGAGCCTGGGACTTCAGTTTTCCTTCGGCGGAATCGGTGCCATCGTTGGTCCTGTGCTAGCTGGTAATTATAACCTCATTTAAGCTTTCTACAAATGATTTTGTTAAGCAAAGTAATATTACTGTTTTCAAAACGAACGAGTTAAGGAGTTTAACAAGTCACGATTTCCATGTCATGTTGCACCGAATAGACGGTCAATCTGCACAGCCCTAACAGTGGTGTCAGTTTCGTTTGTACTCGCACCGTTGTTTGGAGTGTAGCTTGAAACTACGATTACACTGGTCGGGTTAGGTTAAACAAATGCCATCTGTACACACATGGATATTATGCGGGGATAGAAAGTCCACTTCTTCAATAGTTAGTTCCACGTGATACGTTAAAGTTTAGGTTACTCCGCTGATGGCGGCAATCAGTTAACTTTGATGGGTGAAATATATCGATAGGCGATAGATGTTGCACTTGATATCAACTTTATTTTACTTGATGGATTGCGCGGATTTAAGTTTTTTATCATCCAATGTTTTACTCATTTGAAAGGATGAGTTCGTATATAAACAAAAGTAATAAAACCAATTCATTCGCATGCATATTTTAAGATTGAATTTTCAATGAAAACCTGAATTGTATATTACAATGTTGATCAAAAATATTTCTTAAAAAACCTTTGATTCGCTATAATTTGAAACTAAGTGCATTGTCATGCCGTCGGTATGATAATTCAGAGATTCTATCCATGTCCAATATAAAGATAAATGATTGTTGCTTATTTAAAAGCATTCTCAAAATCAAATTGTTCGAAAAAACACGCAGACAAAAGAATGAAACATCTGTCATGGTTTGATTGAGACAGTTAATTCACAGCAAATTTAGGTACAAGACTGTCAACGTATCCCAGCACCGGACCTTGCGCTATTCTTGTTGCAGCAATCACAATACACGTACCATCAGATCACATAGACAAGGAAATAAAAACCTACACTTTAGCTGGTACTTTAAACATGAATGTTTAACACATATGCAATGATGCTAGACAAAACAACGATTATATATTTAATCTTTATTTTAGGAATATTTGTGAACCACTTTGGCAACTACGAAATGTCTTTCATTGCGGGAGGTACGTGCAACCTTGTTTATTATAACTTAGTGTTCATTTGTCGTTTTTAAGTGATAGAAATCACAAAACCTTCGTCACTTAGAACATTTTATTATGTAACTCTTTTACAATAATATGCCATATCCCTGTATAGTACTCTTCACCCAAATAATAAACATATTACTCATATTATGCACCATATATATCACAAACAATAAGACTAGATTTACACAAGAGTCACCAACAAGAACGACAATTCAGTCCACTTGATTACTCAAGTGGACAATAAGACTAAAAGAGTTACTCCCCTTACTGTGACTACAGTTTAAGTGATAGAAATCACAAAACCTTCGTCACTTAGAACATTTTATTATGTAACTCTTTTACAATAATATGCCACCTAGAGAGATGTTAAAGTAAACAAACTGTCAATAAAGAGTCTCATTAAACTGATAATGCACTTACAATAACTGCTTGTTATCTATAATGTTAATGTAAAAAACAAAATAATATGCAAAACTATAAACAACAACTGTTGCATAATATAATACTGAGTGTCCAGGAATGCTTTAAAGTATCATACACACGAAAAATACAATCTATTCTAGGTATATCCATGAAAACGAAGTCTCTTGAATGTTCTATTTGAGTATATTGTCACTTATCGTATCCGAAGGCACTGAATGTACATAATGTTCATAAAACACACTTTCAGTCTTCCAGCGCCCTAACCGCATGACCTTTTTGGGATCTTCAAGGCTTTCAACCGCTTTAGTAGCCCCAGTTGGGCGGAAATCCTTTGGACGGAATCCTTCACCTTGTAAACCAACACGGTTTAAGGCACTTTTTAATATGTTGGATACAGTTTTTGAGTCAATCGCCCTGAATGGTTTAGTTAATGTTAAGAACACAGGTTTATCTACACAAAGTTCTCTTTGTTGAGTAGTTCTTTCAATGTAAGTCTGTAATGCACATACAGGATCTAGTAAACTATCAGTGGTAGGACGTACAGTAACAGAAAAACCAGATCTATCTGTGTCATTCTTAATGCCATGAAAATCTATAACTACACTACCGTCTTGTTGAAAATGAAGCTGACTTGTACTAAAAATCATTCTCTCAATACAATTAGAATCTTTATCAAAAATAACACCCCTAGGGGCAATGTCAGATGGCCTAAGCATAACTGTGAATGCAAGTAGAACAATGGTTTTCTCCCTAAGGTCCTTAAGCTTAAGTTGTGTATTACAGCCTAATTGTCTAAATAACATATTAAATGGTTCTGTAGGTATAACATTTGACTTTTTCCTGACCGCGACAGTTCCAGCTTTTACAAGTCCATCACAAAGGTACTTTATGTCCCTATCATGTGTAAAATTGGGTAAACAACGAATGTTGAAAAAATGGGACAGTGCAGCACAACATGACTTCAACAATGATGAAGGCCTATCAGAACCATCAGCAGTCTGACATAAAAACTCTGCTAAGTGATGTGGTTGAACCTTGCCGACCTCAATATTGTTATTGTGACAAAAATTTAAAAACCTTTTAAGCATTCTATTGTAAAGTTCCCATGTGCTTTGCGAGACAGAGTGTAGTTTGCAAAGCTGCTCTGTCTGACCATCCCTGAGTTAGTAATTTTTCTTGCCACTCACTCTCCATGCATATATTTTCCAGTTTGTGTTTCGAAGCGGCTCGGCTACTGTACCGTTTAAGAATGTCTGCCTTTTGTTTGGAAGTGGAATTGGTGGTACCACTGAAAGAGCTTTGAGTTTGTGAAACCACATGTGACCCCGCCATGCTGGTGCAATTACAGTTGCCTCTGCTTGTTGTTGCACAAGTACTTGCACCACCTGCTCTAATAACCGAAAAGGTGGATTTACAAAATTGTTCATGCGTCCCCAATCTTGTTGGGCTAGAGCATCCACTCCTGTTGTATAGGGATCCAGGAAACGGCTGTTGTAAACAGGAAGATGTGTATTTGCCATGGTTGCAAAGCGATCTATGTCGTGTGGGCCCCATAGTGTATCTAGGAGATAGAACAGGGCTGGATTTAGCTGCCATTCGTAAAGTGGGTTTAGGCGTGACAATTTGTCCGGCATGCAATTCAACTTGCCCTGGATGTGCTTTGCCGACAGTAAAACGTTGTGCTCTAGAGCAAGTTCCCAAATTCCCGACGCTATTTTGTTGAGTTCCATGCATGGCCCACCGAGGTGGTTTAAGTATGCTACTGTTGTTATATTGTCCGACACTATTTGAATATGTTTGTCTGCAACTCTGTCTATGAATGATTCCAGCACTAATCTGACTGTTAGTAGTTCCCTGATGTTGGACGACTTGTGGCTTATACTCGGGGGCCAAAATCCTTGGGCGTAACAATTGTCCATCACTCCACCCCATGCTATGTGGGATGCATCTGTAAATATCTGAGCTTGCACTGGTGAAGGAATTAAAACGGTCCCGTTCCATTGTTGAACTGAAGTTTTCCACCATAACAAATCAGATTTAACACTATTATTCAAATATAACACATCTGACCATGAAGTTTTTGTTTTTAACAATCTATAAACACTTCTAAGCATAAGTTTTCCAGGTAGCACAGCACTAGTCATAGAAACACATACACCAGCAATTTTTGCTAGAGTTCTAGCCTCTATTTTAGTTTTCTTAAGAAGCCGTGATAAATCATGACTTAGCTTTCTCAGTTTGTGTTTTGGCACTAAAATCTCTGGGTATCCTGAGCTGCCTTTTGAGGTCAAAATAAATCCAAGGAACAATTTCGTTGGTTCAGGCGTTAACGAACTTTTCTCCTTATTAACAACAAACCCCAAATTATCTAATGTACTCAAAAGTAGTGATTTTTGAAAGTTCATATCACAACATTGAGCAGCAAGGCAACCATCATCTACATATGATGCAAGACGTAACCCAAGATTGCGCAAGTATGTGATTACAACACGTGTTATTTTAGTAAAGAAATATGGACTTACATTTAAGCCAAATGGTAAAACAGTCCAAACATAGTAATTATTGCGCCATTTTATGCCTAAATATGATTGAAGTGAGGGATGAATATTGACATGATGAAAACCTGAGTTAAGGTCCCATGTAATAAACTGGTCCTTAGGTTTTACAATATTTTTCAGGTAAGAAATGCCTTCATATTGAAATTTCGGGGCTTCTATATATTGATTTATGGCCCTTAAATCAGTAATTAATCTCCATTTACCACCTTTTTTAGGCACACATCCTACTGGACTTACACATGTGGGTACATAATTTACATGCTTTAAAGCTCCTGATGTCAACAGCAATTGGATTTCTGTGTCAACAAATTTATTTTGACTAGAAGTAAGTGAATGATTGCACCGAAAAAATGATGGTGGTTCTCTTTTAAATGAAAATTTAACACCTTCAGATATACAGTTTAACACAAAATCACTGGCACCTATATTTTGCCATGCAGCTAAGTGATGCTTTAAGGAACCGGCATGAAATTGCATAATCTTAAACTAATGTTACATACCCAAATGCACAGTATATACTAAAATATGTAGTACACAATGTATCAAACACACAAAACATCAATTCGATTAAGAAATATCATATAGTGACTACTATACATTGTCTGAAATGTGAATAAATGTGTCTATGATTTAATTAGTTAATCATCTGTTAATTGTTAAGAACACTACACTGTATGAATGTCATTGTTATCTGAGTTTTGTGTTTATCACTGTATTGTATGTACATCATCAATAAACATGTAAATAGTTACATGGCAACAGTAATGGCATAATGATGTAACTGTCAAAGTTTCTAGTTATCGGTAGATTCCTCCTTCTTGTCATTACGCTTGAAAAATCTGGGCTGATAGTTCCTTGGTCCCTGAAAGGAGTCGAACACGTTATTGTAGTTTGATCCCCGACCACGGTATGGAAAACGACCGAATGACCTTGGTTGCAGGTTATTGGAACCTCTACCAGCAGGCGGTTCGTGTTGGACTTTTACCGATGCGAGCGAAGCAGCAGTTTTTATGTTTTCGATAGCGACATCACTAACAGTACCCTTGGAACCCTGTAGAGATCGAAATATCTTGGCAGTGTCATTTGAAAAGTTAGACTGAACAAACACATTGGCTTGTTCACCTTGCAGGTAATGAATTTGTGCACATAAAATAGTGTTTATGGTGGCTAAGGTGTCTTCCGTGGGTTTGTCAATGCTCCAAAGAACTTTAAGAGCTGTCTCCGAGTACCGAGCACATTTGTTGACGACAGCTGACAAGTGTTGACAATCACGTTTTGAGGATTTGCAATCTGGTACTAAAAATTCTTTAGGTAGACGTTTGGAAGCAACACCTGTTTTTATTTGCAAAAAGTCACTCTCAATGGCACTCACGTCCACTGTTGCTAACCCGGTGGTACCTTTTTGAAAACTAGCAGTTAACTGGTTGGTAGGACTGGGTGGGGTAAAACCCGATGCGTACTCGTACTGAGATTCTGGACGATTATGCGCTTCCTCGAACGCTTTCGTTAGTCTGTCCAATCGATTTGCTAACTCGTCGACCTTTTCTTCCATGCTACTCATGTCGAAGTCTGAGGTAAACAGCGATTTTCTGACGCTCCTCTAAACCTCGTGGCCATGGGTGAAGAGTCACCAACAAGAACGACAATTCAGTCCACTTGATTACTCAAGTGGACAATAAGACTAAAAGAGTTACTCCCCTTACTGTGACTACAGTTATTGTATTATTTGATCGAAACCTAAAACAAAGGTCACAGAAAATCGCTTACTTTTTCTGCCGAGGTATGAATTTGATAAAGTCAATGCCGTCAATCGGCGTTGAATCGCGACGTTTAAAGAGACTCTCATAATTTATACGGTCAGTAATAAACTTTATTCGTGAAGAAAATGTTAACTAAATGCTTATTCCAATCATAAAACATCATTACATGTTTCAATGAGAGCTTTAATTTCGTAAAAGAACGCCGTTTCAACGAAGTTTGTAAACGATCTTTACCGAAATCTGTACAGAACAATTAGTTTGCACATTTCATTCACTGCACTCATTATTTAAAATTCCTCTGCGTCAAAATGCTGCACAAATCTGCGCGCTCCTCATTGTTTGTGTTTCGAGATTTTCGCTCCATTTTGTCTTAAATTTTGTATTTTAACAGGCAGGACATATCGTTATAGGCTTTAACGCCCACTGCTTTACTTTCAACAAAATACATTATTTTGACCGATGTTCTTTATGTAAACATATAAGGGATATTTTATGTGTTATATAATAAAACAATACAGGGACAAGCCCAATTGTCTAATACTCGAAAATAAAAACTCGGGGCACAAGGTAAAGGCCGAAACGACAATGAAATACACAATGAAATACACAATAAAATAAAAACAAACATATAAACATCACATACACAAATACAAACACTAAATATATGTTATTGGTTTATGTTTTTTTTCTACAGGTGTGTCTGTCCTTGTCTCTGGAATCGTGAGCATTCTTAGTGTTCGTTGCAAAAGAGCGTTTAAACAGTCAATGGAGGTGAATGTGGACCACAAAACCTAAAGTATGCGATGGAACAGGGACAAGTAAATACGTAGTTTTTGATTGGCCTACACATGAGCCGGATTTGCGGCTACACCGAGGGGGTCTTTAGCACAGTCATAGAGAGCACGTTCAGATTGGAAAGAACAAAAGTCACAGATGTTGATGACTTTCGGTGCGAAAATTGTTGTCAAAACATTCCTTAACTTACTTTAGATAATATCTATTGAGTAGGCCTTACCAACGGCGATTTAAATTACTTTACACGATATTTATAAAATTTTGTTTCTACGCAAATGACATTAATATGTTTTAAGGTACTTGTTTCTTATTTCACTAAATATGGTAAAAAAAACTTGAAAGAGAACATTGATATTTTATCACGTTCATTTTAGTGTGTGTATGTTGTATCCGTTCGACGGACGATCAATTGCATTAAATCTGCATCAATCATGAGATCGTGTGGAAACAAACAAATCTTGTGAATACTACTTTAAGTCTTTTTTTATAATGTCAAGGTATTTTTCAGTCGAATTATATTTTTAAAATAATTTATACGATTCTGATCGAACTAATTTGCATAAAGATATAGATCAAACGTGTCATTTCGTATCTTAAACTTTGTGTACTAGGCTGTATTTGCATACAGTATACATTTGTAAATCGTTTGACCCGATTGTCACGCTTCGGGAGTTTTAGCGAAAACAGCAACTTTTGATTGTCGACCTTGAATACACCATCTATATTCAAATTGATTAAACAGTAATTGTGCCTCTGATGTATCTGATTTATAACCTTATAGTTTCGCTTTTATGCTTATGCATGTCTAATTGCTTATTGTAAATGCTATAGATTTACCACACATATTGTAAACAAGAATTGCAATATAAGCACAAATGTCGGGGTCGGTGTCAATGTAACGGTTTGTTCCCACTTTCCCAACCGCTAATTTTCACACTTACAAATTATCACCAATTATCTCTTCGCACCTCAATCTTACCTGTATTTTCTATACTGTTCAACAAAAAAATGAACTACACACAAAAAACTTGTTCTTGCAGTATACTTGCAGAATATTAGTTCACTGTGTTTTATTACGGATATATTGTTTCACTCTGTTTGAATGCATATTTGCTGTAGAATATAACAATAAAGTTGTCATTTGTTTGCAATGCATATCTATAAAAACAAACATTATTTCTTACTAGTGTATAGATAAAATACAAATTGTCAAAAATAATAATTAATAATTATTCTGGAAACAATACTGATAAGTCCTACTTAATGCAATTAAGAAATTCCTCGTAATCAACAGTTTGAAACTCGGAAGAACGCAACTGACTGTAAGTCATTGTTTAACATAGTATAAAAAGAGTGTCAGTTTCCTCAGCATTCATAATCCACCTAAAATGACAAACGCGCTAGTAAATATACTGAGAATAGCAGAAGAGGCCAGACTCTAGTTCTAAATGCCTACATGTACAGCCTGATAATCAGAAAACGTGGGAACCACTACGGCAATGAAGGTCCACGCACTACAAATCATGTTGAGGGATTGCACCATAAAATTAATAACCACTGCCACCCGAATGTATATACTCTGATAGATATTGTCCAGAAAGAGCAAGCTGGAGTAAAGGCTCATCAGGTTATAGGCTGCAGCTGCAATCTGACTATATGATATTACATATATTGACTGCTGCCCATTTAGTTAAACTGAAGTAAATGTGTGTGAATAGGTAGCATAAGAGTTTTGTATTATGAGTTAATATATGTTTTAAGTTCATAAATATGTCAATATGTGCTATTTATTTAAACTGTTAAAATGTGTTATTGAAGAATATAATTATATCTATAGTGTGCTGTGTAATTATATATTCACAATTTAATATATCAATTCTTATGAATTCCATATATTCTTGCATTTTAATTATATAAAATTTTATGAATTGCAAATAAAAGTCTGTACTATATTGTGTTATATGAACTATATGTTACAACACACAATACATCTCCATAACCCCAACGTCAATTTCTATAGGAAAAAATAGCGGTTGGGAAAGTGGGAACACACCAATGTAACATTATCCTTTTTAAGTTATTAATCAGTGATTACTCTTAAAACATATATTTGTTCCTTTATGTAATAGTGTTAGATTGTTAGTATGTACTTACACGAATAAATGGTTAATCATGTCTAAGAACAAACTGACAGTCTTCATAATATTTTGTGCGATACCCACTAACTATGCCGGCTACTTTTTATATATCCGACGTTTTGCCTGATTGAAATCAATAACAGCAGACTGCTTATTTTCTTAATAAGTGTATTTGAAAATTTGAAAAAATCTCTGCCTTTTCAAACAATTATTTTGACCTCTCATCATATTTTCACCCTATAAATTTGGGTTCCGAAGGTGGGTTCAAAAGTTGCGCTTCCAATTCCATCCCCTCTACGTGTTACGTTAAGTCCTTGGTCGAAAGCTGAATTGTCGATATTGTACTATTTTAGACCAAGTAAACTGCCCATGGTGACCAACTTGAATTTGTTATCGTCAGATCTACCTTTTGACATGACATATTAAAGGAATCAATTCGCCGGGACTGCAAAACGGGTGCTGGTCTGGTGCTATGCAGTTTAAAATAGTTAGAATTAAAAGACCGCTTAATTTATGAGTGTTCATAAGATCACAACGTTAATGTGAAATCGAAAGCAAGCTTAAGAAGCATAAATATATATTAGTGAAGAACTGAGGGAGATAGGTATTTATCGATGCTAATGTGGAAAATATTTTTGATATAAGACCATGCATTGCTTTATTTACTACAAATAGTCCAAACGTCATCAGCCAATATCGGGTTTCTATTCATTAACTTTACCGATTAAGTAAATATTTAGAAAAGTCGTTCAGTTTGTGATACAAGCATCAACATTTGCATAGGTACGCCTCTTAGGATACTTGTTTGAAAATAAAAACCCGTTGGCCATCTTTTTTTGAAAATGGCGGCCATTTTCAAGATAGCCACAAATCCCGATTGAATGAAATTATTATTACTACAATACTTAATAGAGTTGCCAAATATACAACATTATAACTTTTTTGAAGCTCTTTCTATCCTTTACGGGAGAAAGAGTGTGAGAGCAAAAGCTGTAGAACTCAGCATGTGGTTCAGTGTCAGCTAAATATGCTATCTAACAAGACCTATATACAATTACCTGTAGTCTTGTTTAATGCAGGATGAGTAAAATTATAACAATACAATGAAAACAATAGGGACAAGCCAAGCTTAATCGAAAATTAAAAAATAAAAACATTATAGAGGCACAAGGCAAGCGCCCAAACGACAACGAACTGTAGATACAAACATATTTACATCACATACACAAATACATACACTTCAAACAAACCATACACTCATCTAAATTGTTGACAGTCAAATGGGTGGATGACATCCTTGGAACGGTCAGCGAATCAAAAGTTCACTGGCACTCGAGTCCACTGGGGGCTTTAACGTGTTAGCATATCCATAACCTCACTGTTATCCCATCATTTATCAAAACTTATTAAATAAAAATATATAAGCCTCATCAGAGTATGCTTGGACTTAAAACAATGAAGAATAATGCAAAAAATAACATAGACTTTCAACTATTTAACGACCGGATACCAACATATCCTGTAAATGAAGGAATCAATCCGGAACAATAGTGCTATCTCTTAAGATTTCAATAAAGTGATTCAAAGACAGCTATCAGATATGGCTCGCCTTACCACGGTTTAAAACTATGTCTTTATACAGTCTAATATTGAAAGTATCATTGCACAAACAAAATGGGAAAAAAACACAATCCACGCTTTAGCAAAACGGATACAGTGGCATTTCCCTGAATAGTATGATGAAAACAAGTTTGTCATTATGTTTGGATGTCTGCATATTAAAATGGTGGCATTTCAGTCCATTGGAACCCTCATTCAAAATAGTGGATGGACAAAAGCCGTTTTTGAGGCAGGGACTGCTTTCTCAGGGACAGCAGAATTCTTTCTTTCTGCTTCAAGTGTCACTAGGACGCGGCAAATGCACCCGGTTAGAGTTAGCACTCGCTTCAAGCTACTAAAAAAAGCCTACAGACTGAACTGCTCAGATGCCAATGAACAAACACAGGATGTGCTAAGTATCGTTGCCTGGTGTAAAAGACCCAAAACTGCATATAGTAGATATCATTCTTTTTCTGCAAAAAGCTATCCACGATGGCTCCCTATTCATCTCAGAGATCGTCTTAAAACTTCAACGTCTTAGTTTACATACTCCATACTCATGCTGTCACCCCTTTCACGTAGACGTTAATTGTATACCGATTTTTTTTCAAAGAACATGAGAAATACAAACCCTCCTCTGAGTTTCACAAATTAACGTATTTCATTGATTGAAGTCGCCTCTTCGGATTTAACAAGTATATGGCATTTAAGAGAGGAAAACCGAGTTTGATGATATGTCATAAAGTATCGTTAAACAGTATTTGATATGACTAGATAACGCAAATTCATATTTTCCTATCTGATAAGGCCGCACCAAAGTGTTGCGTTGGTTCGATTTACCTCACGTTAAAATATATCTCTGATAACTACTAGTAGACTTAAAAATATATAACATAATACTTCGTGTGGTATTTGTTTAACATTTCACTAAGACGGGAAATAAATAACATTTTGAATGCAAAATTAGGAAGGACTGTCATCGGGAAAATTCTGAATTGCCAAAACATAAATTGAGGTTGCCTGATATATATGTTTTGTACTTCACCATAAGCTAAACCAGTGGTAACCCTCGTATTTTATTGGAGACCGAAAGGCGATCTCAGTGGCTGTAAATGTAGGTAATAAGTTAGAATAGTATAACATTGCATATACACATCTATGAGATTTCCATTGAAACCGAGTTATAAAGGGTTGTTGCCATGGTTCGGGAAAATAAAACAAATCATATCAAATATATATGTTTATATGCAACAAAGAAGATTCTAATGTACTAATACTATACATAATGTTTGACCTCAAAATAGCGATAGCCTTACCCGAGTGGATCAGAAAAGTAGGCATGGTAACAAGAGATCAACATTCATTGGTTTCCTTCAGCGCCTAGGAATGATCGAACGTGCCTCTTTTGGCATCACTAATAAGAAAGGCCTGTCTACTTTCAATCCAACCACGGAGACATGTCAAAATGCAACTGTGATAATTGAAAAAGCCAAGATAAAAAAAAACCCACACCAAATATCAGGTCAGGTGTATTTGTTGCGCTCAAAGCAGACAAAATCATGTTGGTGTTTAAACGCCTTGTCTGTGTTGTTATATTTTCTCTGTCTGCATCACCTATACAATATGAAATATTTATGCTTTGTGCAACACTTGGGCAATTTGTAATACATCCACTGCAAGAATTGGGCAATGCAATTATTATGTCATTGGTGCATAACTACATATGTACATCAATAACAAAACAATAACAAGCTTTATGTTCTAATCATCAAAATGATGAAAAAAGGAACCCATTGTGGTTGAAACTGTATACATTCCGTATTCAGGGTAAATGCTTTAGACTAATAAGTTGTATATCATAAACAGGTCATCTTGTGTTAAATCATGTTTTGAGTATTTTGACTATTCAGTCGGTTTAAATATAGTATATGTATATATATATATGACACACAGATTAATGAAAAATCCTTTCACTTACACGTCTTTTATGAAAGTCGACTTTCAACAGACTAAGGCAGTTGACGTTTTGAAATATTCTGGATTCCAAACACGAGGAGTTATTAAAGTTTCTATTATATTCTGACGGGCTAAACGTAATATATGAAATACAGATTAATGAAAAATCCTTTCAGTCGCATGACTATTTTAAAGGTCGACTGTCAATAGACTATAATAAAAGTTACTTTTATTGTTCTACTTTTCGGTTCCTTTGTTTTACAGTGAAATCACTTTTGATTAACGCACCGATATGAATGCGGTCATAATTGAAAAACAATGGAGGTAATGACATGTTTGCCTGCTAGAGAAGGACACTCATTTTTGAAACGCTTTCAGTTAATGTTAATTCCATACTGGCAAACGAAAGTTTAGGGTTCCTATGCTAAAACTTTTATACTTTATTTGTGATATAAAATTGTGATTAAAGGAATCGCAGAAAAACCTAAGATTGGTGAGTACTGTTAAGAGTTCATTGCTATATAAAAACAAATAAATGAACATCAAACATATTAACTTTGAAAAGTCTTAATAGTAAAAACAAACAATGACAGCTTTCATCAGCTTTCTAACGGTCGCATCTATGTGTCTGCATTCGGGTATGTGTTTGTATTTTGTTCATAGCACTTTGCTTTAAGCACTGATATATACAAATGGTAAAACAACATAATTACTATTCGGCAACCACGGGCACATGTCTAATTGTATAATAAATAGACACATATCGGCTGATTGTCTAGTATTATTTGAAATTCATCAATACGGGTCAATTAATAAAATTAATTAATTAATAAGTAATAGTGACATTAACAAATATTGAAAACAGACAAAATAACAGAAAGCAATTACACAAACACTTAATCAAGAAGCAGATATTCCCCTCTGTCAATACACAGTGTTGTGCCAGTGACCCGGGCCGTGCACCTTACCGTACACACTGTTCACATGCAACTTTTTAATTGTTTGAAATATCTTTTTTAATGTTTAACGCATTGTACATGTATTATCTGCCTTATATCTGCAGTACGACCGTCGTGCACGGTATTTGTGAAACATTTTGTCTTCATGAATACAAATTAAAAAGCTATTTGTGTTAATATTTGAATTTTCAGGTTTAAAACTTCATCGTATTTCCGATGCATTTTGGAGTTAAAAGTGGTTAGAATAAGTAAGTTTGCAATCTGTCGAAACCATTGAGATTATAATAGTTTAACGATTTCTTATTATTTATTTTATTGGCGATTAGAACGGTTGGAGATTTTTTGCAATACGTCTCTGTCTAAATGGCTGTTGTTCTGTTTTACAGTTTCTGATTTATTATTTAAATATTTTCACTTCATTGAACATTCTACCTTATAGTGCTGACAGCTCCACATACCGGAGGTGACGTCACGATACCGATTCGGTCCAGGAGGCACGTGGCACTACTTCCGCCATACCACAATGTGTGCCCTTCACCTTCAAGCGAACGCGTCAGAATTGGACAGGCGGTGTCCATGGAAACCATTTTTGACAAGACCATGGAATTCAAGCAGAAATTGGGAATCGAAATAAATCAGTTTGTGAGTGAACTCTTTGCCTTATTTGCCATACAATAATGTAGATATTATTATCGTTAATTTTAAGTTGACATGTTTGATTCATATTTATTGTAATATTTAATGGATCAACCGCATGCATTGATTTCAGCTAACGGGTTGTGCCACTAACCTGACACTAACCACGTTTGATCATTTACATTATTATATTGGTCGACTTAACATTTCACCATGGCGACCTCATAAATAGGAGAGTACTTTTATTCCGTAATATTTCAGAAAAGACAGCACATAAGTTGTGGAGCAACACTAACATATCTTGATTCGCTAACATTGGAACACTTTGTCCACATACAACAGCCATCCTTCGATGCTGAGGTATATGTCAAAATAGTATCTCAAGTTTTTATTACGATATATAAGTAGTTTTTAACTTTTATGAGCGGAAATATGACGTTACTCGAGCATTCCGAACCCAAGGTCATATTTCGAAATGTATGAATCGATATGTGATTGACGTTTGAATTTCTTCAGTAATTTGATATAATATTAGTTAGCTATTAAACAGCGGATCGAAAGCGCCCTTTTTATGTTTTCTGAAAACAGACAGTGTTCAAAATCGCTTATAGAGGAAAAAGCCGACAATAAAAACTTTTTTCTAGAAATTGAATAACTTAAACACGTAATTGGTGTGTAGAAATTTATGGTGGTTTATTTCTGCCCTCTCCTTGCATGCGGCTTGCATGAAAGCGGGAACACAACTGAATGTACGTGTCGTGTTGACGCCTGATATATGCCTCATATGCACGCAAACCAGCAATTTGGGAGCAATCATTCACCATAGAAAGAATGTATTGGTTTAATGTTTACAAAAGTACTTAAATGAAGTTTTATAATATTTCAGAACTTAATTTTTGAAGAGTACATGCGCTTGTCTGTAGTGGAATACCTCATAAAAATCTTGACATCCTCGCAAGCCCAGGAATGTTGCGTTGCAGTTCCTGACGTTCATCACCATCTGAGGCACAGAGTCCTCAGCAAGTGGCGACAGCATGTGAGTGTGGGGGATACAGCGGTCTTGGAGGGGTCGTGTTTGATTCGTGCGGATGTTGTGGTCAATTTGGGGAGGGACTGTAGTGATATGAGGAATCTTGTGTACGTTTTGCTCCGTCACGTTGAGAGGGAAATCGATGGATCGATTCTTACTCTGGACTTTCTGAGGGGATAAGGTGTGGGCTCACAAAACTTTCCGGACTTATTTGTCACTAAATAAACCTATGTATATACATTTGAAGAAACCGATTCTGATTAGATTGATAATTCATTTTTTATAGCTTCAAGGATTACCTGACTAACCTATGAGGTATCTAAACAGTAAAATCATTTTAGTTTTGTAAAAATTGAGTGAAAGTGAAAATGTAAATATTCGCTCATATATGTACATACTGTTATTATAACTGCTCTTCATACTTGATAAACCACGCATCGGACGGCCTTTGACACGTTCTGTTTTACTGTATTTTATCGAACTTTTAATTATGTATAACACATTACAAATATACACGTAGGTGCTCCTCAAATGTATTGGTGTTGTGTTTCTTTGTATGTTACGTCACAATGTATGTATTAACATTTTGTTGAAAAAATGAACATGACCAACATCAAAGTTTCAGTTTAATATTATTTGTCTCGTCCTGAACATACTTTTTTAGAAAAAAAGTTATCATATGAATTGCTTTTCTCACATGCTTTTGTGATGGAATAATCAGGTTTTTGTGATGTTATTTTTTAGGTATGTGAAATACTTTACATAAAGTGCAATTTATTATACTTTTTACACATGTAACGCTTTTAAAATTGTATCTATTACGTTTTGAGCTTGTTTTCTATTTTTGTTTAATTTCTTCAACGTTTTTTTAAATAAATTGTTTATAATATTTTGAATGGTTGCTGTTCTTTGCCCTGCTCTCTTCAGAACGTGTCAAGATTTCTTATACACCAGACTGGTATTATGGGTGCTGGAAGATGCAACTTTTAATTTATTTCATTTAATCTACATAAGATATTATATATTTCATGTATACACGCTTCACGCTTGTTACATTCCTTGACCAAACATTCTCTTTCTATATATATGAAAACTAAATTATGACATTTCAGAAGAGCATAGCTAAATACATAATCTTTGCAGAAATTAAATTACCAAACGAAAAAGGGAAAGCAACTTCCAGGATTTTACAGCAAATATAAACCAACAAACAGAGTCAGTGAAAACACACCACAAAATGATCCGTTGTCATTAATAGTTTGTTTGTTTTTTGACATTAAATCCTTAATACAGATCCAACACATAATCACCCAAAGAGCGCCGCACAGCGATTGCAATAGATCGTTTGTTCGTTTTAGTAATATTCATAGGTCTTGCTAAACATTGGAAATACCCACTTCTCATGCAAAGTTACATACGAAGATGTTGAATGGTTATTAAGTAACAGCCAAATTTACGTTTTGTTTGACTTTTTCAAACTAACAAGGGGTATAAGTTAACATTACCATAATTAGAGTCATGGTTATGTGACTTGCTACATAATTATGTTCATATTTCCATTAGTAACATGTGTACAACGCTCATGTGTATGTATTCAATTGTCATTTAGTTCAAGATTATCAAGACACATGAATTAAATTTATTTTCACATGTGACTTATGTGACTTGTTGCATGTGTACACGATTCCATGCTATTCTTGAATGACAAAGGAGTAATGTCAAAGTTTTTGCATGAGTTTTTTCAAACGACCAAGGGTAATCACTGGACACTATACATGTATGTATTCGTTATGGCAACAATTGCACTCGAATATCTTGTATGGTTTTTGAGTCATTGTCGAGGTGAGGGTTTTTCACAACGATGCCGCCGATCTTCAAGAACACAGGTGCGCTAAACCCGCATCAGGTATGAATTATTCCATCAAAAGGCATTGCACATTTTTATATTATCGTATCCTAGCAAAACGTCTCGTAAAAATGCAATCCAATTGACAATGAGCTACGTTACATGCGGTAAGAAAGACGTCAGCGCCGCACAGAAAACGTTAAAGTAATCACAAAGAGGCGTTTACAATGTGTTTATACGACAAATTAACAGCTAGATATTTTCCGACTTTTGCAGGATATAAAATGTGTATTTTCCATTTCCTGAACACTTATTTCTGGCTTTTCGTTATACTGTTTCCCCCTAAAAATCCAATTAACTTCAATTTTGTTATAGAAATGAGCTATGATGTAGATTCGTTTGAAGAAGAGTTCTATTATGTAAGATAATTAATTAGGATGAAACACCTTTGGCCTTAGACATACTGGCTTATCCTTCAAACATTGTAGACGTGGATTGAGATAAATCATTCAAAAATACATAGAATAATATCGGAGACAATTTTTAACCTTGACCTACTCCTGTATGACTACTAGAAAAAAATAGAAAAAATATTGCCCACCCAATTAACGCATGATTTTGCCTTAGCTTACATCTTATGTATGATAATAATACATTTCCCATCAATGAAATTGATGAAATTAATGTAAACGAAGCTTTTACCACAACTGTACCTAGGCAAACTCATTCATATAAGAAATGTTAATGAGAAAAAAGGATCAACAGTACTAAACTTTTTACGAAACCCAACTTATTCTTCACAAAGTAAATTATTATTTTCTAAAGAAAATACAACTTTTGTACATAACTTGGCGAAAAAACATAGTAATTCCTCTATAGATTGTTCGATCTTAAACAAAATGACATTAAAAAGTTGACAACCAATAGATAATATATCATCTCTGTTTGAATGTTTTAGGAACTCATAAATTCAGAGCATATACAATCAAAGAAGGCATGTGTTACTGTTTAACGACATTTTTAATTCTTCATTGCTACTATCAGCATTTAAAAACTCATTTTTATGTATTACAGAATCCCCATCCAAATCTTGAGAGTATACATCATTACCATCAACAACAGATCAAATAAAGTGTTGATAAAATACCTGACTTTACGATTTTCAGACAATAACCTTCCTATCGCAAGAGTACTTTTTTAACAAATAACGGAATGCTATAGGATCATCAGAATATAAATTAATAAGGTTTGTGTTTACATCATTATTAAACAATCTTAGTTTTATTAGCAATATCGAAATCAGCATCAAACGAATGTTTTTTCTTAGAAGATTGTGGTTTGTACACAGAGTTATTAGCGACACCCGGATAACAATTATTAACAGCATCAACAAACAGTTCAGAGATGTTATATAAGTTAAACTATAATTGCAATGTTTAGAATAATTTTTATTGTTAAAACAGAATCAACTTCCGATTCTAAATTTAACAATGTATATTCATCACTGTTAGACAAAACTCTATCTTTTTCAACATTATCCCAAATCGGATTTTAAACTTTATCCCCTTTAATGTCAACATCAATTTAATCATCATTGTCTTGTCTATCATCAGTATTATCTTATCAATTATGACAACAAAAATTAAAGAAACAAACGAAAGTGCATCCGGAAAGATAGAGTCAAAGTCATTTACAACAAAGTTATCAACGTTTGTGAATTATAGTGTTACAATAACAGACCAAACTTAACATGCACATTGGCCCAAGTACATTGAATTGGTTGTAAATGTAATTAATATCAGGCGGAAGAACTAAGCGCGTTTGAAAATCAAGTTAGCGTTCGCAGTTTGTATCCTATGCCAAACATGTAGATTCAATTGCGACTTATTTTTAAAAGCCCCCTCCCCCCCCCCCCCCGGCATTTGAATGTTGACAGACCTAGCTAGTAAAAACCCTAAGGATTTTAAATAACTTCTTTGCTCTAGGTTTTGGTTTGTACTTTTTGCTACTGAGCTTGTTTCTGTAGCTATTCGCATAAATATTGGATTTACCAACTCATGTTGAAGCTTGTTGTGCCCGCTATCCTCTTAGCAAAACATCGCAGTATGGTGATTATTTCTGTCATATAGGTGTGGGTTTTCCGTAGCGATGAAAATCACTGCTTTGTCGCATATGTGCTGTGTCGCGTTAGCATAGCACAACTACAATACACCGAGGACTATACATGGAAAGGTTTAGCGCTAGTTTTCGGAAAGTGCGAACATATGACTCATTTTTGCGTTGATGAGGCGAACTGAAAAAAGCACATCGTCGCAATAGATATTTATTTGCCGCCAAGCACTCACTCAACGAAATCATTTGTCATTGTGACTCTTTTCTGTCATTCTGTTCCTGTCCGACAAATCCCACTTATCTGATTAAAAATTAAATTTAAAATGTCAATACATAGATTGACGGGCATACGGATACTCGGATATAGGCACGGATATGCAACATTAAATGTACCTTAAATACCGCCTACACAAAAACACGACTTTAGGTGTTCAATGACATTTCGGTTAGGCGTTGTAGCAGCGCGAATTATAAAACGAAAAGAAGATGAAATCAACGCGCTGTTAACGCTACATTTCATTTGCCTGGCACATTATGACGTTTTACTTTTATTATGTTTCATTGCCTGTGACGAAATGTAAGATGATACTGGCTGACACCATTCAGTGGACACGGAAGGCCGTCGTACCAATATACGTTTTCTGTGTCGTTAGAATATCTATCTCGCAACCAATAGCACTGTCGATCAATCTAGGTAATGTTTATTTCATTTATATGAATTACATGGCAATTTTTCATTTGAGAGAAGATGTTATCCCCTTTTCAAAAGTTCAGTCTCAGTGTGTAGGTAGTAAATTGTTTTGGGTGACCTAATTGATTAATATTTATTACTTGAAAATGTATGAACAACAAAGTATGTATGATTTTAAATCAGTCCAATTATCAAGGGATGCAAAACGTTATGTCAACATTAAGAATGTTAACCCTGTTTAACATCCACTAGATGAGTACCACTTTGGTATTTAAATATCATTTTTTCCAACCTTCGATTTATTAAATATTCATTAATTCTCTGCCTTGACAGCTTATAGATATATATATTATGTTTGAGTTTATCCGACTTGAACACTATTTAGTATCGTGAGTTCAAAAAAGCGATGATATTTGTTTTTTTACTGCCTGTAAGGATCTATACCCGGTATTGTGAGTTTATTAACCTTTCATATAAATAGTTCTATCCGAAGTGTATACATGCTGTTAGAGCAAACTTAACATACATTCGTGCGTTCTTGTGAAGTATAATTTTGATAACACATTTATTCGGGTAGATATGTTAGACAAATGCGAGCATGTTAATTTAAATATCCAGAATGCAAAGGAACCATGTATTATTCTGGATGATTTAAATTCGAATGCACAGCCATGGAGAATAATTTCAACTTCAGAAGAAAAATACGAATGTCAAGCAAAACTCGTAATTAAGAAGAGAGATCGTGAAGATGATTGTTTTAAAGATCTTGATACAGGCTGGGCGTGGATGGTGCTGGTCGCAAGTTTTTTGACGTTCTGTCTTGTAGGAGCGGCCATCTTCGCCGTTGGAATAACACACGCTGTTCTCCTAGAAAAATATGGCGCGAGCGTTGCCGTTACGTCATGGGCTGGCGCCATACACAGTGCTATGAGCACGCTAGGAGGTGACAAAACTATTGGTTTAAACATATTTTATTCTTGAAAGAAGCATAGTATCCAAGGTCATGTATAAAATATTAAAATATTGGATTGGACTGGAAGATGGTAAACAACTAAATCTATTACTGTTTATTTTTCAACTATTCACATTTAAAGTATAATTGTTCGATGTGTTATTATTATAATTGGTGATTCATAAATGACGAGAAAGAACAAACTTATAAACGTTTATCATTTTCTTTTCTTCTTTGAATATTAAATTGTATTAAAGTCAGTGAACAGAAAATTATTGTAAATGATCTTTTTATCTGGATATATTGATGTTTTAAGGAATCCTATGTACCATTAAGTGAATTTTGGATGCCAGAATAGCCCATATCTGGTATTCAATATTGGTTTCAATTGAATCTATAAATCATGTAGCCAATATTACTTGTTATAAATAAATGATCAATGGAGTGAATGAATTCAATGATGTATGACCATACAATTGACTTCAGTTGCATATTGAATACCAACCCATATCACTTTGGTATATTTGAAGGGGTATGCTTTCAAGGAAAAGGAATATGTAAAGATATACAAAAAAAAAACCAAATTCTTTTTTTTTATAAGGACTGATTGTAAATTGTATTTAAATGAGAGTATTTTGAGTGCAAAATGGTTTTCATACTTTCAAAATGCAGGACAGAACGAAATAAAACCGATTAAAAATATTTCATTTTTACCAAGTCGAAAAAAGGTTTTTTACAATGCTCAATGTAAAATATAATTATAAAATCAATGTGACATTAATATATGGAAAATAATAAATACCTTATATTTGATAAACACGTATACTGTATATGTGTACCATGTTTGAACGTATTTCCGTTGTTTTGGTATATACATTCATTCTGACACGCAGGCGGTGCTAAATCGTTCAATAATTAGCTTGCGAAATAATAACAATGCTCTTCATTATACCAGACACTGTTTTTAACAGTTTTATATTGACAACAATTACTTAAACCACGTGATATAGTATATATATATTCAGTAACTATGGGTATTTGTGAGGTATATATTGATTACACATGCTTTTTGTTAGAGGTTAGTGGTGTGATATAAAACGATGTTTACAGAAGTTAAAGGCCTAGTTTAAGGAATGTTTGGCTTCATAATCCGCTGATGTGCATCTCCTGCTAATTGCACTGGTGTCACAGTAGGGACCAGTGTCCTGTGTTTATTGGCTCAGGGCCAATTAGGATCCAATTCTATAATAAAACTTCCTAAACTGCACAGCAGGATGCTCAGATCTGAGATCTGATAAGAGGGACCAAGGCAAGTAGAGTAAGATCACTAAACAGAGGCTGTGTACTGTTAACAGTTTTTTGTTGTTGTTTCTTTTTTCTTTTCATTTTTTTTTTTGGGGGGGGGAGGTCACTTATAGAAGACTTAAACCAGGCCTTTAAACGGTAAGGAATACTATCTTAGCGCAAAAATATTACGTTATAGAATCGATAACGTAACAGATGTAGGAGATTGTATACAAAAATTGCATAATTTAATTTATAATTAATAATCTATACTTAAATGCACAGGTATTCACTTAAGTAACTGAATTAAAGATGATTTGGGCTGTCACTTGGCCACGTTTAAGATTAGTTTATACTTATTTATTTTAGCTCCATTTTAAAGAAAGCTGATATCTTATCTCCGAGTCCCTTTCCTGGGTAGAAACCAGTACTGGTACTTTTGCACATTTGTGAAAAACTACAAGTGTTCACTTAAGTAACTGATTTAAAGTTGATTTGGGCTGTCACTTGGCCACGTGTAAGATTAGTTTATACTAATTTACTTTAGGTACATCTAAAAAAAAGCTGATACCTATCTCCAAGTCACTTTCCTGGGTAAAAACCAGTACTGGCGCCCTTTTGAGAGGCCATGAGAAAGTACCCCTAGTGGTAATCGAACCCACGACCTCGTCTTGGGTGAGAGGCGTACACCTATATCACTAGGTCACTCCCATCCTTCACGCCCCCGTGCAAGATTCAATTTGGGTATAATAATACAATGACTACTACTGGGGCATACGTTATGTTTTAGTTCGCGTTATTGAAGCATGAACTATGTTGAGAACGAACTTATTTGTTCACGGTACGTTACGAGGAAAACTGAATAATTAATTGTTAATTGATTCCCTACCATTTCTAAACCAGTTCCGTTCTAGAAACTGTCGACTACAATTCATCTTTTATTGAATATGTTTGTTTGCTGAAAGTGATATGTACATATTAGGCCTTATACTTATGTAGAATCGTTTATTTAATCGATAAACTTGTTCACGGGAAACTTAAAAAAATGGCCTCTCAATAAACAGTCGCAGTCAAATCGACAGTGCTAATTTCAGGTTAAAAAGTGTAAAAATGGCTTCTAAAAATCTTTCATCCAGATCGTGTTTTTTTATTAAACTGAGCAATTGTTCTCATCGGCGTCGTCATCGTGTTTGACCGTAACTAAACAATGATAATAAAAAAATATCGGAAACGTAGTACTCATGAACACAATGTCAAACCTCGCACGAGTAGCAAGCTTGCATTTTTATTTCAGCACCACTATCCAGCTTGCTGATTGATCGCTTCAGCTGTAGAGTGACCCTTGTGCTGTCCGGGGTCTGCTACACGGTCGGGTTTCTCGCCACTGCGTATGCGCCAAACATCTACATCGCGATATTCACATGCGGGATACTGGCAGGTATACCATCATCGTATGTCCTCAGACTAAATGATCTATCTATTTTTTTTCCTTCTTTTTTTCTGCTTTCGGCCAATGTTTCACACCGCCTCCAGTCCAGAATAACTGGAAAATGATCGTTGATTAGATTTTTAATCCTACGCCGTGTTTTACGGATAGTTACGTCATTGACGCGCGTTTAAGCTTCCGCGCAAACGGTATGATGAATTCGCACGTCCATTCCAGATCGAATCGAAATATTCATGGATGCAATAATGAGAAATTAATAGTTAGAATCAAATAGTTGTGTACAGCTCGTTTCTTTCAACGCCAAAATATATACGGCCAAATATACAAAAAAAACAGAGTGGAGCACTGTAAGGAAATAGCTTAAACCAAGACTTGATTCGTTAAGCATGTATATAGATGGTATTTCATCTAAAAACGTAATGGGCATGCCAAGGTCTACTTTACATTTATTTTCTTTAGAATCAAATCAATGTATTCATTATCATATACCACATTGTGTTCCTAAATAATAAATCTTTCGTTTCATGTATTCACTTGCCGATCGCTATGCATATACAAAATTTATTATATCTTGTCAATGATCCAGGTTCTTTTTAATCTATTTCATTGTATGTAATTATGTTGAATGTTTGTACTGAAATAAATTTATGTTCTGTTTTGTTCTATTAAGGTGAAACCGATAAAGAAAACTCAATTCATATGCCTTTTGTCATTCATTCCATATTAATTTCTTAACATTACAAACTACTTAATGGGTCCTTTGGTGCCTTGCATTAATGGTCTTTCTTGTTACATATGTTATGAGTACGCTGGGTTGCCGAGAATCATACATTGGAATGCCATTAAACTTCACTCAGAGGGCAGTTAGATACGAAACACAAGCAAGTTGGGCCTAATGAACATGAAGGAACGGAGTTAACGAGCAATTGAATAAGTACTCTGAATTTCTGACTTTTCAGGAACCGGGGGAGCTCTCGGATACACAGCAAGCATGGTTGTCGTTGGTTTCAACTTTCGTTCGAAACGCAACTTGACCATAGGAATATCAAACGCAGGGATCGGATTTGGATTGTTCGCTCTGGCACCAGTAATGCAAATCGCAAGGGAAGAGTATGGGTCAACTGGATATTTCTTATTTATGGCAGGTTTAACAGCAAATATCGTGACCTTCGGAATGCTTTGTTATCCAAGTCAGCTTGAGTTACATACACATCGGACAAGAACTCGTAAAGTGAAAGATTCATCCGAAAGGTGTTCATGTTTAAAGTCTTATTTTACGGTGCTATCTAACAAAGGCATACTAGTGTTGTGCTTTGCTATGATTTTGTATTGTGTCGGTACGTATCTAGCATATATGTACCTTCCAAGTTTTATTGTATCTACTGGAATTAGTGAAAGACATTCCGCATTACTTTTATCCTTATCCGGTATACTTTCCATAGCCGGGCGAATTCTAACAGGAATCGTGTCTTCAAAGTTTCACGCTAATGTCATTTATATATATTGTGGATCAATATTTGCGGTCGCAATATCACTTATAGTGTACCCATTTATTTCAAAGCAGTTTGTTGGACACGTTATATTCGTAGCAATATACGGGCTGCTTGTGGGCTCGCCTTACGTGGTAGCTATGCCCGTTAGTCTCATGTTTATTGAAATACAACACCTCGCCATGAGCCTGGGACTTCAGTTTTCCTTCGGCGGAGTCGGCGCCATCGTTGGTCCTGTGCTAGCTGGTAATCATAACATCAATACATCCTTTCTACATATGGTTTTGATTAGCAAAGTGATATTACTGTTTGCGAAACGAACGAGTAAATAGTATGACAAATAACGATTACCATTTCATGTTGCACCGAATAGACGGTTAATATGTACAGCCCAAACAGTGGTGTCAGTTTCGTTTGTAATCGCAGCGTTGTTTGGAGTGTAGCTGGAAGCTACGATTACACTGGTAGGATTAGGTTCAACCAATGCCATCTGTACACACATCGATGTTTTGCGGGGATAGAAAGCCCGCTTCTTCAGAAGTTAGTTCCACGTGATACGTTAAAGTTTAGGCTAATCCGCTGATGGCGGCAGTCGGTTTCTATGATGTGTGAATTATATCGACAGGCGATAAATGTTGCACTTGATATCAAATTTATTTTACTTGATGGATTGCGCGGATTTAAGGTTTCGGTCATCCAATGCTTAACTCATTTGAAACGATGACTTCCTACATAAACAATAGTAATTAAACCAATTTATCTGCTTACCTAATGAGAGATTGAATGTTCAATGAAAAGCTGAATTGTATTTTACAGTGTTGATTATATATATTTCTTTAAAAAAACTTTGTAAGTAAGTGCATTGTCATGCAGTCGGTATGATCATTCAGAGATTCTATCCATGTCCAATATAAAGACAAATGATTGAGGTAATTTAAATGCATTCTCAAATCGTTCGAAAAAACATGCAGGCAAAAGCATGAAACATCTGTCTCCTTTTGATTAAGACAGTTCATTGACAGCAAGTGTAGGTACATACGAGACTGTCAACGTATCCAAGCACCGGCCCTAGAGCTATTCTAGTTGAAACAATCACAAAGGCATACTTCTACCATCAGATCACATAGACAAGGAAAAAACCTACACTTTAGCTGGTGCTTTTGACATGAATGTTTAACACATATGCAATGATGCTACACAAACAAACGATTTTATATATATTTTTTTGATCTTAGGAATACTGGTGAACCACTTTGGCAACTACGAAATGTCTTCATTGCTGCAGGTACGTGCAACCTTGTTTATTATTACGTTTATTTATTTTTCGTTGTTTGTATTATGTAATCGGAACATAAAATAAAGGACACAAATAATCGCTTACTTCTTCTGCCAATGTATGATTTTGACAAAGTTAATGCCGTCAATCAGCGTTGAATCGCGACGTTTAAAGAGACTCTCATCTTAATTTATACGGTCAGTCATCGACATTTGTAAACAAAATGTTAACAAAATGCTTATTCCAATCATAAAACATCATTTCATATTTAAATGAGAGCTTAAATTACGTAAAATAACTTCGTTTCAACGAAGTTTGTAAACGATCTTTACCGATATAAACGCTGTGAACGAAATCTGTACTGAACAATTAGTTTGCACATTTCATTCACTGCACTCATTGTTTAAACTCTGCGTCACAATCTAATGCTGCACTCTCACACATGTACAAATCTGCGCGCAACAAAATACATTATTTTGATCGATGACGTGTATTTAAACATAAAAGGGACATTTTATGTCATGTATAATTAAACAATACAGGGACAAGCCCAGAAGTCTAAAACTCGAAAATAAACCCTGTTTATGGGCTCAAGGTAAGGACCGAAACGACAATGAAACAGACAATAAAATTGACAATAAAATATAAACATATAAACATCACATTCACAAATACAAACACTAAATATATTCTGATTCGTTTATGTGTTTTCTACAGGTGTGTCTGTCCTTGTCTCTGGAATCGGGGGCATTCTTAGTTATCGTTGCAAAAGAGCGTTTAAACAGTCAATGGAGGTGAATGTGGACCCCAAACCTTAAATAATGCGCTGGAACAGGGACAAGCAAATACGTAGTTCTGATTGGTCTACAAATGAGCCGGATTTGCAGATACACCGAGGAAGTCTTTAGCACAGTCATAGAGATTGCGTAGAAATTGGAAAGAACAAAGGTCACAGATGTTGGTGACTATCGGTGCAAAAATTGTTGTCTGGATTCCTGGCAATTTAAATTACTTGACATTATATTCATAAACTTTTGTTTTATACGCAAATGACAATAAATGGTTTCGATACTCATTTCTTATTTCACTAACACATGGTAAAAAAACTTGAAAGACTGGAATCACGTTCATTTTACAGTGTGTACATCTTACATCTGTTCGAAGGACGATCAATTGCATTCGCCCTTTATTAATCATGAAATCGTGTGATAACAAACAAACCGTGTGAATGTTACATTAAGTTCATCTAAATTCATAATGTCAAAGTATTTTTCAGTCTATATATCTTTTTAAAATGATTTATACGAATCTGATCTAACTAATATGCATAAAGATGTAGACCAAACTTGTCAATACGTATGTTAAACTTTGTGTACTAGGCTGTATTTGTACGTATACGCTGTGCATTTGTTAATCGTTTGACCTGATTGTCACGCTTGGGGTGTTTGAGCGAAAACAGCATCAAATACAAACAATTACATGTCTAACTTTAGATCGTCGATCTTAAGTCCACTCTCTATATTGAAATTGATAATACAGTGATAGTGTTTCTGATGTATCAGATTTATTACGTTATAGTTGCGCTTTTTCGCTTATTCATATCTGATTGCTTTATGTAAATGCTATAGATACGCCATATACGTGTAAATAAGAATTGCTGCGTAAGCACAAATATCCGGGTCGGTGTCAAGGTTTTTCCTGTGTACGAACATAATGACAGTCTTCATAATGTTCTGTATGATACTCACTAACAAGGCCGACTACTGTTCATAAATCAACCGCTCTCCCTGATTTAAATCAATTACGGTTTACTGCTGATTTACTGAAATAAATGTATTTGAAAATTTGACATTGCCTTTTCAAACAATATTTTGACCACTCATCATATTTTAACCGTATATATTTGGGTTCCGTAGGAGGGTTCAAAAGTTGCGCTTCCAATTGCACCCCATCTACGTTTAACGTCAAGTCCTTGATCCAGAGCTGAGTTGTTGATATTGTACTATATTAGACTAAGTAATATTCCCACAGATTAATAACCTGAGGTGTACAACTGTCCATAGTGACCAACAATCCTATGAAGTTTCTTGAGAGTATCTCGAAATCGTTAGATTAAAGGCGACACAAAATAGTTAATGTCATTATTTAGATTGAAGGCCGTAGACCTACATTCATTAGCGCCGAAAATCTAAATAAGGTATCGTCAGATACACTCAAGAAATTCATTCGCCGGGACAACAAAATGGGACGCCTAGTGCTATGCGGTTTAAATAGTAATAATTAAAAGACCGCTTTATTTATAAATGTTCATAAGGTTGCAACGTAAATGTAAAATCGAAAGCAAGACGAAGAAGCATAATAAATATTGGTGAAGAACCGAGAGGAATAGGTATTTATCGATAATAACGTAGAAAATGAAAATGTTTTTAATAAAAGACCATGCCTTATTTTATTTATTACAAAATAGTCAAAACGTCCTCAGCCAATATCGGTTTCTTTAATTAACTTTACACTAATAGCCGGACAGAATAAGTCAATATTTAGAAAAATCGCTCAGTTTGTGAAACAAGCATCAACATTTGCATAAGTACTCCTCTTAGGATAAAAGTTGAATCAAAATCAAAGGTTCACTGGCACTCGAGTTCAAAGGGAGCTTAAACTTGTTAGCACATAACCTCACTGTTGTCCTATCATTTCTCAATATTTACTAAATTAAAAAATATAGATCCATAGAGACCGCATCAACTTGAAAACAATGAAGAAAGACTCAAAAAGGAAAATATAATTTCAATTATTCAACGACCGGATACCATAATCGCCTATAAATGATGGAATCAAGCCGAAGCAACAGTACTAGCTCTTAAGGTGTACGATAGACATGATTTATAGACAACTATCAGACATAGCTCACCTTAACACGGTTAAAAATAATGTCTTCGTAAAGTCTAATTTTGAGAGTATCATTGTACAAGCAAGATGAAAAACACAATCTACGCATTAGCAAAATAGATACAGTGGCATTTCCCTGAATAGTATGATTAAGATAAGTTTGTCATTATGTTTGAAAGTCTGCATATTGAAAAGCCGATTTTGAGGCAGGGACTGCTTCCTTGGGGCAGCAGAGTCCCTTATTTCTGCTTCAAGTGTTACTAGGACACGGCAAATGCACCAGGTTAGAGTTAGCACTTTCTTCAAGCTTCTTAAAGCCTACAGGCTGTACTGATCAGATGCCAATAAAAAACACAGGATGTGCTTAGTATCATTGCCTGGTGTAAAAAAACGCAAAACTGAAAATCCACCATTTCAATTATGGAATCCAGCGCTGACAGTGGAATTAACAATCATGTCCCTGGTCCGATCATTTCGAGAAGCAGACTTTACTTGATACCGCCAATCGTTGTGCGAGAAGATACCATTCTTATTTGGCAAACAGCTTTCCTAGATGGCTCCCAATTCTTCGCAGAAATCATCTTAAAACTCCAACGTCTTAGTTAATATACCCCTGTCACATAGACGGTGATTTGATACCCTTTTTGTCAAAGAACATTAGAAACACAAAACCTTCCTCTGACTTTCACAAATTAACGTATTTCATTGGCTGAAGACGCCTTTTCTGATTTAACAAGTGTATGGCATTTCAGAAAGGGAAACCGAGTTTGTTGATATGTCATAAAGTATCGTTAAACTAAATATGATATGATGCAAATTCATATTTTGCTATATGAGTGACGTTATGATAAGGCCGCACCAACATGTTGCATTGGTTCGTTTTACCTCACGTTTTTAAACAAACACTTCTATTTTAACCAAAATAAACGAAAGACATGAACATTTTAAAACGCCATTTCGCTTCAAACAACTCAGAGAGGCGTTTAAATGTCTCTGATAACTGTTAGTAGGCATAAGAAAATATATAAAATAATACTTCGTGTGGTAAAAATTTGGCATGGAAACAAGAGATTAACATTCATTGGTTTTCTTCAGCGCCTAGGAATGATCAATTGAGTCTCTTTTGGCATCACTAATAAGAACAGCCTGTTTACTTTCACTCCAACCAAGGAGCCATGTCCAACTGCAACTGTAATAGTTTAATAAGCCAAGATAAAAAAACTCCCCAAATATCAGGTCAGGTGTATTTAGGCGTTCGAAGAAGCCGAAATCATGTTGGTGTTTAAACGCCTTGTCTGTTTTGTAATATTTCCACTGCCTGCATCATATATACAATATGTAATGTTTATGCTCTGTGCAACACTTGGGTAATTTCTAATATTACCACTGCCTGCAACACTTGGGTATTGAAATTATTATGTCATTCGTGCATGTCATTCGTGCATAACTTCTTCAACAACAATACAATATCAAGCTTTATGTTCTAATCATCGAAATGGTGAACTGTTTTGATTTTTTTCTATAGGAATACATTGTGTTTGAAACTCAGGGTAAATGCTTAAGGATACGAGATGCGTATCAATAATCTTCATCCTGTGTGAATTCATGTTCTGAGTATTTGACTATTCAGTCAACCTCCGTCAAAGGGAAGATAATTCCTCTGTGGTGTGTTTACTTTTTGCTAAAGATCTCTGGTTATAATTAAAATGATTGTCCACGTTTGTTACTTTATCGATTGGAGGTGATTTTTGTGTGAATTCAAAACTGTAATAAGTGATTGTTTTAAGCAAGAGAGGTATAGATCTCTTAAAAGCCTAGTCCATTTTTGAATATGAACACTTCTTAGAATAATTACCTAAAATCTTAAGCTATATCATTTTAAGACTCTGAATTCATTCTTCACAATTTAAAAGGGTATATTAACAAAACACGTACATAACTATGTAAACGAGTAGATTATATAGAAAACTAAAGCAGAATAAGCCGTTAATATTGGTATATTATAGTTCGTCCCGAACGTGTCTAATAATTATACAATACAATACATTTCACAATAAGACATACAAGTTAGTACGTTAATTTTTCTGGTTTTCGACATCTTGATTCTGACGGGTTTAAATATAAATATGACACACATATTAATAAAAAAATCCTTTCAGTCACACGTCTTATGAAAGTCGACTTTCAGTAGTTTTTCATATAAATATTTCAACAGACTAAGACATTTGACTTTTTATATCTTCTGGGTTCCGATACGAGGTGGTATCAAAGTTTCTATTCTATTCTGACGGGCTGTAGGTAATATATGAAACACAAATTAATGACAAATCCTTTCAATCACACGACTAGTTTGAAGGTCAACAGACTATGATAGAAGTTACTATTCTTATTATGTGGTTCTCATGCTCTACAATGAAATCAGTGACAGTTCACTTCTGATTGACGTACCGATATGAATGCGGTCATAATTTAAAAACAATGGAAGTAATGAGATATTTAGCTGTTAAAGAACACTCATTTTTAAAAAGCTTTCAGTAAACGTAAATTCCGTTCTTGCATACGAAAGTTTAAAGGTTCCGATGTTGAAAGTTTTACATTTTTTGTGATATGAAATTGGGATTAATAGAATCGCAGAAAAACCTAAGATTGGTGAGTACTTTTTAGTGTTCCTTGCTATATAAAAACAAATAAATGAACATCAAACATATTAACTTTGAAAAGTCTTAATAGTAAAAACAAACAATGGCATCTTTCATCAGCTTTCTAACGGTCGCATCTATGTGTCTCCATTCGGGTATGTGTTTGTATTTTGTTCATATCATTTTACTTTAAGCACTAATATATACAAATGGAAAAACAACATTGTAACTTTTCGGCACCCACGGGAATATGTTTTATTGTAAACTAAATAGACATTTCATAATCGCCAGATGTGTAGAAATAAGAATATTTGAATATAGGTGTTATGTTTGGAGTTTATTTATTTGACAGAAAACAAATACGTAAACTGAGCTGAAGTCGAAGTTGATAAAGAAACATAAGCAAACAAATGGTGCTATTACATATTGTTTAAAAAGCCAATATGAATATATTGCTTATAAATATAATCAGTAAAACATACAATACAATATGTGGCATAAACATTCCCACGATACTACCTTACTGAACTTTCATTAATACTGATAGCAATAAGCAATGAAATTTAGACATTTTGCCTCATACCTATAATACCTTATTGAAAGGAAAATAATTTCTTCGTGTTACGTTTCTTTCAAAATACGAGGTTAATTTATTAATAATTCAGCCGTGCTTGATCACAGATAAAATAATTAGCTGATAGATGTTTGCTGAAGAATTTTATATTTTTCGTATGTTTTATTTTTTTCAAAATTATAATTCTTGTTTGTATAACTTATTTCTCTTCCAAAAAGGGAATGCATAAATAACACAAACATTCAGTCAAGAAGCAGTTGTTGACCTTTGTCAATTCGCAATATTGTTATCATTGACCCGGGCCGTGCACCGTACCGTACACATTGTTCATAATATACTTAATAATTGTTTGAAATGTCCTTTTTTAAAGTTGAACACATTGTCTATGTATTATTTGCATTACATCTGTCATACACAGGTCGTGCATGTTATTTGTGAAGCAGTTTGTCATGTTATCATGTACTACTGGAAGCTCAGGTAGGTTTTAGGGCTAAGATGGGACCGACTGACAATATATTTGCCTTGCATGGACTAATAACACATGCATTTTGTTAACCAAAATAAGCAGTTATTCTGCACATTATTGATTTTACTAAAGCATTTGACTTTATTGTAAGGAAATACCTTTGGTTAAAGATATATAGACTAGGTATTCGTGGTAGACTTTTTAATGTTATAAAGTCAATGTATAACCATGTACAAGAGCTAAGCTTCAAAATGATGTAGGTGCAATATTCGAAAGTCATCTTGGGTTAAGGCAGGGTGAATGCCTTTCACCAATTTTGTTTTCTCTTTGTATTAATGATTTAGAAGATGCACTTTACCTTAAAGGAGACAAAGGAGTCGATAATGGGTTATTAATTGTTTTCCGACTTATATACGCAGATGATATTGTAATTCTTTTGCAAATTATGCAGAGAAACTTCAATATAATATTGATATATTATGCGAGTATTGCAAACAATGGAAGCTTAAGGTCAACACAAATAAACAAAAGTGATTTTTTTAAAAGGCGGAAGATTACCAAGAGCATTAGATTTTTTTATGATGGTGCAGCAATTGAAATTGTTTATAATTTTACCTACTCGGGAATAGTTTTTACAACAAGAGGATCTTTTATGCAGGCCACAAAAACACTAGCTGGTTGAGCGCAACTTCCACGTTAGGAAAATATCTAAATATATTTTCCAGTATTACTCCTGATTATAAAATTGAACTGTTTGACAAACTTAATAAGCCAACTTTGTTGTACAGGTCTGAAGTATGGGGCTCTATGAAAATAATTAATATAGAACGAATACATATGCAATTTATTAAAAATAGACTTTAAGTAAAACCTAGTACACAGAACGACTTTATCTTATCAGAGACAGGAAGACTATACATTATGATGTTAAGTACATTAAACATGATTAAGTACTGGTTTAAAGTAATCTGTTTGCCGTAACACAAATACATTAATTTTGTCTATAAACGTATGTTAGATGATATTGAAATCCGTCCTTTATAAATAAATGGGCAATACAAGTAAATTTTGTTCTTAGTTCATTGGGATTCTATCATGTTTGGTTATCACAAGGTTTTGGAGAATACCCTATTTTTTGCTACTATTTAAACAAAGACTTACAGATAACTTAGTCCAAAACGTTTTTGGTAGGCTAAACGATTCGTCTAGGGCCTTATTTTATAGAAATATAATTTTATTTCCAAATTTATTTAAAATGTATTAATATTTAAATGTATAGGAATGCCCTCCGGTTAGTATCGAAACTGTGACATGGAATAACACAGATATTGTTGATAGGACTTGTCCATCATATAACATTTTAGAAGTTTCACTTTCTTTTTGAATGTTATTTGTATTCCGAAATCAGGCTAAGATACCTGACCAGATAAAGCCATTGTATATAGACCGTTTGAAATAAGAAAACAGTATACTCTGTAGCATAAGCATGTTTATAGATGAAATATATTGTGTGAATGTCCTCTTTTATAATCATTGACATGTCAAGGTATAATGTACATTTATTTTCTTTAGAATATAATTAATGTATTCCTTACAATCTACCATATTGTGTTCTTTATTTATCTTAAATACTAAAATTTCTTTCGTTTCATGTATTCACTCGCCGATCGCCATGCATATATGAACACGTATTAATTCTTGCCAATGATCAAGGATTATTTTGATCTATTGTATGTTATTATGTTAATTGTTTGAACTGAAATAAACTGAAAAGTTCAAAAGTTTCTTATATTTATTGTATTGGAGTTTCGAACGGTTAGAAAAGTTTGCAATCCGTCGCTCTCATTTATTAGTTAAATATTCTCACTTCATCGAACGTTATACCTTATAGTGCTAACAACTCCATTGGCCGGAGGTGACGTCACGAGACCGATCCGGTCCAGGAGGCACGCGACACTTCTTCCGCCATCCTACAATATGTGCCCTTCACCTTCAAGTGAAGGCGTCATAATTGGGCAGACAGTATCCATGGAAACCATTTTTGAGAAGACCATAGAATTCAAGCAGAAATTGGGAATCGAAATAAATCAGTTTGTGAGTGAACTATTAACCTTATTTGCCATACAATAATATAGATATAACTATCGTTAATTGTAATTTGACATGTTTGATTCAAATTTATTGTAATATTTTATGGATCTACCGCATGCATTGATTTCAGCTAACGGGTTGTTCCTCTAACCTGGCACTAACCACGTTTGATCATTTACATTATTATACTGGTCGACTTAACATTTCACCATGGCGACCATGTATAAAAAGAGTGCCTTAATTCTGTAACATTTTAGAGAGGAAAGCATATAAAATGTGGAGCAACATCAGCATACCTGGATTCGCTTACATTGGAACATTTTGTCCACATGCAACAGCCATCCTTCGATACTGAATCCTTCGATACTGAGGTATGTGTCAAAAATAGTATCTCAGGTTTTGAGTTTTATGTTTAAGTAGTGTTTAATATTATTTATTTTTAATTGGCCGAAACATGTTCAGAAATCAAGGTCATATTTCGAAATAAAGTATTTTTAAAAAAGAAACATAATATGCAGTAATTCACATGACGGATCGAAAGCTTCAAAACTATCTAAGTTTAAAGGTATGTTTCATTTCTGAAAACAGGCAACGTTTGATACACGAGAATAGCATTTGCCGGTTAATATTTGTTATATACAGACAAACACGCCATTATGAGATGGCAGAAATCAGGCATCATGGAAATAAGATCTCGATTTAATGTTTAAAAAACTGCTATAATAAAGTTTTATTATATTTCAGAACTTAGTTTTGGGAGAATACATACGCCTGTCTGTAGTAGAATACCTAACAAATATCTTGACATCCTCGCACGCCCAGGAATGTTGCGTTGCAGTCCCTGACGTACATCACTATCTGAGGCACAGAGTCCTAAGCAAGTGGCGACAGCATGTGAGTGGGGAGGATACAGCGGTCTTGGAGGGGTCGTGTTTGATTCGTGCGGACGTTGTGGTCAATTTGGGGAGGGACTGTAGTGATATGAGGAATCTTGTGTACGTTTTGCTCCGTCACGTTGAGAGGGAAATCGATGGATCGATTCTTACTCTGGACTTTCTGAGGGGATAGGTTGTAGCCTTACACAAATGTTCCGGAATTATTAGTCACTGAATAATATTGTCTAATAATGTATTTATGTAGAATTGAATATTATCGATCCTGATAAGATTGATATTTTTTTCCTGTTTCAAAAGTAAATTGACCTACCTAAAAGTTAGCGTAACAGTAAAGTCATTTTTTAAATAACTTATAATGAATCTTGGGATCGGACGGCTTTTGACAAAGTGATTTTACTGTTTATTATCGAGCATGCATTATGGCCTATGTAACTATGTAAAATACCTTATAAATATACACGTAGGTATTCCTCAACTGCATTTAGGGCGTTTTTGTTGATACAATTAGTAGTTTTAGTTTTGGTTGGAAGGATTTCAGCGGTTTGGAAACCTGTTTCGACGATTTTGCTTGAAGCAACAAATGCATGGCTTTGTGTACAGCTTCACAATCATGATCGAACTTCAGCATGTAGCCATTATTTCTGAATTTCTTCAAAACAATGGTACCGTAGATCGTCGTTTTCCTGTTTTAATTAAGGTGATTTAACACACGTGTTGGTTCACTGTCCGCCATGTTTGCTTTTTATCAAAGAGATTAAGTTTTCGAATGGAACGAAACGACGAAATCGCCTCAATAGGGTGTTTCGATAGGGTCAAAACCAGTCTCTGTTTTCGTAAAACAAGCGATAAAACTCGTTTTAATTTTATTTCAAACTGTCACACCAAATTTACAGTTCGAGGAACCAATATCAAGCCCAAACTAGTTTATTACTAACTCAAAACACCCTGATTGTTGTTTAATGGTATATAAGGAAACAATGACTTGTCCACAATTTGAGCATTACCATTTCGTAAAGGAAAACACTCAATGTAAGAACGACCTTAATGAATATCAAAATTTCAGTTTAAGATTTATTTTTAGACTGAGCATAGCTGTTGCTTAAAATTGTTATGTTTTATATTAAATGCCTCTCCCAAGACGTGTTGGAATAATCAGATTTTTATGTTGTTGATATGTTATATTTTCTTGCGTTGTGGGTATATATTAAGTGCAATTTACTTTACATTTGACACTTGTTTGATTGTTGACTATTATGTTGTAAAATTGTTCTCATTACATTGTTTTATTTCTTCGACATTTTTGGAAATAATTTATTTACAATATGGCAAATGTTTTCTTTTGTGCTACCATCTCGAGAAAGAGTAGAAATTTCTTCCACACCGGACAGGCATTATTGATGCTGGAAAATTTCGTCTAGCAACCTCATGTCAGATGAATCATGTCCAACAGCGCGTATAACGTCTAGCACCCCGATGACAGATGAGTCATATCCAACAGCGCGCATACCGTCTAGCACCCCCCATGCCAGATGAGTCATGTCCAACAGCGCGTATAACGTCTAGCACCCCGATGCCAGATGAGTCATATCAAACAGCGCGCATACCGTCTAGCACCCCCTCATGCCAGATGAGTAATGTCCAACAGCGCGTATAACGTCTAGCACCCAGATGCCAGATGAGTCATATCCAACAGCGCGCATACCGTCTAGCACCCCCCATGCCAGATGAGTCATGTCCAACAGCGCGTATAACGTCTAGCACCTCGATGCCAGATGAGTCATATCCAACAGCGCGCATACCGTCTAGCCCCCGCCCCCACCATCCTAGATGAGTCATGTCCAACAGCGCGCATACCGTCTAGCACCCCCATGCCTGATGAGTCATGTCCAACAGCGCACATATACCGTCTAGCACCCCCATGTCAGATGAGTCATGTCCCACAGCGCGCATACCGACTAGCACCCCCATGCCAGATGAGTCATGTCAAACAGCGCGCATACCGTCTGGCCCCATGTCAGATGAGTCATGTCAAACATGCGCATACCGTCTAGCACCCCGATGCCTGATGAGTCATGTCCAACAGCGCGCATACCGTCTAGCACCACCATGTTAGATGAGTCATGTCAACAGCGCGCATACCGTCTAGCAACCCCATGTCTGATGAGACATGTCAAAAATAGCGCATACCGTCTAGCACCCCCATGTTAGAAGAGCCATGTCCAACAGCGCGCATACCGTCTAGCACCCCCATTTCAGATGAGACATGTCAAACAGCGCGCATACCGTCTAGCACCCCCATGTCTGAAGAGTCATGTCCAACAGCGCGCATACCGTCTAGCACCCCATGTCTGAAGAGTAATGTCCCACAGCGCGCATACCGTCTAGCACCCCCATGTCTGAAGAGTCATGTCCAACAGCGCGCATACCGTCTAGCACCCCCATGTCTGAAGAGTCATGTCACACAGCGCGCATACCGTCTAGCACCCCCATGTCTGAAGAGTTATGTCCAACAGCGCGCATACCGTCTAGCACCCCATGTCTGAAGAGTCATGTCCAACAGCGCGCATACCGTCTAGCACCCCCATGTCTGAAGAGTTATGTCCAACAGCGCGCATACCGTCTAGCACCCCCATGTCTGAAGAGTCACGTCCAACAGCGCGCATACCGTCTAGCACCCCCATGTCTGAAGAGTCACGTCCAACAGCGCGCATACCGTCTAGCACCCCCATGTCTGAATAGACACGTCCAACAGCGCGCATACCGCCTAGCACCCCATGCCAGATGAGATATGTCAGCGAGCCTCTTCTTTTCTTTCTTTTATTATAGCTACCTATTGAATTATATTTTATACTGATGAAAATTAAATTATGACATTTTAAGATAGTGTACATTTTTTGACCTCCCAAGACCTATAAAACAACATTACCATATAACCAGTGAAAACGGACCACAAAATAACTCGAAGTCATATCTTAATTATAAGTATTTTATTTTGGCCTAGCATTGAGTCCGTGAAATAGAGCCAACTAATTACCGGTAAGAAAATGTATTGTGTGAACCTCAACGGCAAAGACAACAAGAACGTCACGTCAGTATAGATCACAACAAACGCGGCGCGGAGATAACGCCAACGGTCGTCTGTTCAAGTATTTGCATGACTTCTTCCAAACTATCAAAGGGCATAAAGACAGAGTTATGGGCGTTGCCACACATTGTCATATTGCCGCTATCACCATATTTGCAAAGTAGTATTCGAATATCTTTAAGGTGTTTTAGTTATGGTCAGGGAAAGGGTTTTTCACAACGACAACCGCGTTGCCTCTGACGACATTGTCGACATCAAGGCTATAACAATAACACTATCTTTATCTTCATAAACACAGTCGAGCTAAAATCGCATAAGGTACGAATTATTCCGTCGAAAAGCATTTTTGCACAGTAATACAGTTTGTATAATCATTGCCTAGCCAAGCACCATATACTCTATAATCCATATGACAATAGTCTTTCACCTCTCCCGTTCGATGAAAGTAATCAAAACGTCAGAACATAAATCGTCAACGTATAGAGAATAAATAATGTGATCATACGCCAACTCCGCAAAATGACCCACATTTGCGGGTTATGGAATGTGCATTTTCCAGTGTTTGTGACCACTTGCAACGGGTTTTCAAAATCAATAAAAAAAAATCACATTTTTGGTATTACATTTTTAAGTTTGGAATTATAAGATTTTTTTTATTTTGATTTTTTTTATTGAGTTTGAAAATCCGTTGCCAATGTTTGTGACTAAGTTTTGTCTTGAGTGTTTTTACCTAAATATCCCTTAAACTTCAAATATGCGAAAGAAACGAGCTTTGATGTGGATTGTATCGAAGAAGATTTCCATTGCGCCTCATTGCCCGTCATCAATATGATGTCCCAGTAAATTGCTGTCAGGAAGGGACTACACGCCAAATGATACAGCGTCATGAAAAAAAAACGAAAATAAAAAAAAGAACTAACATAAAATTGTTATCGGTGTGTACAATGCATTAAATTTACAGGGTCTGTCTACCGTTACTTTAAATGTAATGCCGGCTTATGTATCTGTACTGTACATGTGACTTTCACAGTCATGCTAAATATACACACTACAAACTGGGAAACCAGTATGCGCTGTTTTTGAACGGGTAACTCAGCTGAGACAGCGACAAAATATTCCTTATATGTTAAGTGATGAATTATCGGCCTCATATTAGCTCGTATTGACAATTCTAGGCTTGTTTTGATAAAATACTGTATTTGCCGATTTTGGAATCATCCGGTGTCTCAGTCGCTGTAATGTAGTTTACCTGATTTAAGAGTGCAACGTTAAGCAAGCATTTCTAGTGAGCCTTGCTAAATCACGTATCTGTAGCATCAAGGTTCGTGATAACACCGTGTGTTCACACCCTGCTCTATGCTGAGGTTGACCTTCGGAGAATATATAGTCGCCGTTATAGTTTCTGAACTCGTCGAAGATGAGGACTACTCACACGTACATTACAGATGTGTTCATTGCTGTCAGTAAGCAGTCATAGTCACGTTGAGACTGCCGTTTTCATACTTGTGTAGTGTGTGCCTCTAAAGGATCTTATTTAAATAACATATTGAAAAGCAGTGCAAAGCGCCATGTCTCCCAACTTCCAGCCACACACGATAGATGGTAATGATAGATAATGAAATCTTTACTAGGACAAATAATACTGCTTCGAACATGACTATTCAAAGCTACATACGTTTTCTTTTCATTTGTACATATTCATGGCAGTCATTCAAAGCACGATTATACCATATCATGTCATTTGCTATGTTTCGTCCTATGTAGGTTTGAAGCTGAAGGGTTTGTGATTTTTTTTAAAAACATTCTGTCCGGTTCAAGTTTTAGGGCAAGTTGGGATTTTCACTTATAACTTCAATACCATCAATTCAATTTAATTCATACTTCAAACAGCTGTTCAAGACCATCACACAATAAGGTTGTATAACTCCATATCATCCTAGATACAAATTATAGCCCCTGATTGACTTAGGAACTTAGGTTAAAGTTTTAGGCTACATTGTGTGCGGTTAAATTTGTAGAGTTCGGTTTAGTGCAGGGGATGTATGTCAAAAGATTGCGCCACTAAGTTACCCCCCCTCTTACGTCAATTCCTTGAGTTGCCCCCTGAGTTCGTCGACTGTTTAATGTATTCTTTATTATCTTGGACGCATGGATGATATATTTATTGATTATATTTGAATAAGTTTGAAAATATCGGCTAGAAACAAAGTACAAAACAAGCATATTAATGGGTCTGTTAAGTATCGTGAGTTTGAAGTAAGTTTCACGTTTCATGTTATATTTATAATAAACCAGAAGGCCGTAGACCCATGAGGCATAAAGTGCGCAATGGTGACAAATAAAAATTATATGTAATTAAGCGGTAGCATATTAACTCATAACTTTTAAACAAAATTAGATTTAGAACAGGCATACATTTATAAATCACCAGTTCGAGTATTTTTACTTTTCCGAGTTCATAAAAGATCATCCCTTTCAACCAAAGTGCGAAAATGTAATTACCTATAGAGCGTATACAGGAAAGGTATTGGGGTAAATAATTTTGATATGCATGTTAATTGACGTTTTATATGACTCCTCGGCCATTTGTTTTATCGAAAACGACCTCGGATGTATGCTGGTACATCAGTTTAAGTACTTAGTAAAAATTCAACTGTATTATTAATCAAATGTAGTGTTTTAGCTTGTATTTGTATAGTATCTAAGTTTAAATTGATTTCCAATGAAGCGTATTCTTGCAAACATAATAAAGATTCCCAAGGGCAAAGTCATTAAGTTTAACTGATAAATAAATTACTACGCGATCTACTTGCAGCGTTGTTAAAGTGTATCGATTTCTGACATCGTAAACCGTCCATATCCGTTGTTGTTTTCGATAGAAAATGACCGAGGAGTTCCGAATGCTATTAAAGTTGCAAGTTAACCGCTATATATTATATGAAATTTCATAATCATGAGTTTGTGGACGAGACTATTATTCAAGTAAGAGTGTACAACAAAGAAGTCCGGATGATTTTAAATCAGGTGAAGCAACACATTATGTCAACATCAATAATGTTAACTCTGTTTTAAATACACTATAGATGAGAACCACTTTGATGTCCAACCTTTGTTTTATTTATTTATTTATTCTTTGCCTTGGCATCTAGATTGTAGTTATATTGATTATATTGAATTTATCCGCCATGGGCTCTGTCTTTTATCGTGAGTTTAAAATAAGCGTTGATATTTGTATTAACACTGCCTTTTAATAAGGCGGTATACTATATGAAACTTAATATCTCGAGTTTATGTAAAAGTCAACTATCGAAAGTATGTTTATATACATGCTATTAGAGTACACTTACAATCATAATCATTTAGTCGTTCGTCCTTGTGAAGGATAATTGTGATTACATATTTATTCGTTTCGATATGATAGGCAAATACGAGCAGGTTGATTCAAATATCCAGAATGAAAAGGATTCATGTTATAAACTGGCTGATTTAATTTCAACTTCAGAAGAAACATGCGAATGTCAAGCAGAACTCGTCGTTAAGAAGGGAGATCCTGAAGATGATTGTTTTGAAGATCTTGATACAGGCTGGGCATGGATGGTTCTGATCGCAAGTTTCTTGACGTTCTGTCTTGTAGGGGCGGCCATTTACGCCGTTGGAATAACGCACGCTGTTCTCCTTGACAAATATGGCGCGAGCGTTGCCGTGACGTCATGGGCTGGGGCCTTACACAGTGCACTGAACACGCTTGGAGGTGACAAAACGATTAAATGTTTATTTTATCAAATATTCACTTTAAAAATAATTTTAGATGAGTGTTTTTTATATTTGTGTGACATATATGACGAGAGAGCGTTATTTATATTCAGGGTTTATCGATCTTCTTCTCTTCTTTGAATAACAAGTTTCATTTAAGTCATTAGTGTACCGTGATTAAATTATTGTATATGAATTTAATCTGGTTAATTTGATGCTGTGTTTAAAGGAATCTTATGTGCAATTATGTACATTTGGGATGTCTGGTGACCCCATATTACTTTCGTATCATTTTAAAGGGTTTGAAGTAAAATTTTATTCAAACTACCATTTGCGTGTGAAAGCTTGTAAAACATGGCTTTCCTCGTCCGATTTCAGTCGAAACGAAGAAAAAAATTATAAACCGCAATAACTTTATCTATTGGTTACATATTAATTGCTAGATTCTCATCCCCGCCCGCCCCTTATATTTCCCGCCGCCCCTTATTTATTGACTAAAAAGTAAATGTTGAACTAGGGACTGTTTTTGCGTATCGGTTCGTAGTCTGGTTCCCTGCTTACTGATAACGATAGTGTTAGGGGAAGGAACTCCAGACTAGTGTCAGGGGAAGGAACTCCAGACTAATCGGTCCGGTACTGTCCGGGAACGGCGTTTATTCATACCCACGGTGTCGACGTATATCATTCACATGCAAAAAAGGGTAATTGTAACGATCGTGTTCGTGGGTCATCTAGAAACACATGTTTATGGTCCCTTATGCAGTAAGAAAGAGCATGAACACATATTCAAAGGTGAAACCTTCATCAAGAAAAAAGAAATGTCACTCCGCCCATTTAATTCAAACGGATGAAAATCAATTTTAAATTATCTTTTATTGGCCTTATGTTTTTTGTGCATTCATTTTACATATAAGTAATTCAGGTAATACTAAATTCATATGCGGTAAACAGGCATCAAAATTTATCACGATCGCCTTGGCACGATTAAACATGATCGCCGTTGCACGATTAAATATGATCGCCGAAGCACGATTTAACATGATCGCCATGGAACGATTTAACATGATCGCCATGGCACGATTAAACATGATCGCCGTGGCATGATTAAACATGATTGCCGTGGCACGATAAAACATGATCGCCATGGCACGATTAAACATGATCGCCGTGGCACGATTAAACATGATTGCCGTGGCACGATTAAACATGATCGCCATGGTACGATTAAACATGATCGCCGTGGCACGATTAAACATCATCGCCATGACACGATTTATCATGATCGCCATGGCACGTTTTAGCATGATCGCCATGGCACGATTTAACATGATCGCCATGGCACGATAAAACATGATCCCCATGGCACGATTAAACATGATCCCCATGGCACGATTAATCATGATCGCCGTGGCACGATTTAACATGATCGCCGTGGCACGATTTAACATGATTGCCGTGGCACGATTAAACATGATTGCCGTGGCACGATTGAACATGATTGCCGTTGCACGATTAAACATGGTCGCCATGGCGCGATTAAACATGATCGCCATGGCACGATTTAACATGATCGCCATGGCACGATTAAACATGATCGCCATGGCACGATTTAACATGATCGCCATGGCACGATAAATCATGATCGCCGTTGCACGATTAAACATGATCCTCATTGCACGATTAATCATGATCGCCGTGGCACGATTAAACATGATCGCCGTGGCAAGATTAAACATGATTGCCGTGGCACGATTAAACATGATCGCCATGGTACGATTAAACATGATCGCCGTGGCACGATTAAACATGATCGCCATGGTACGATTAAACATGATCGCCGTGGCACGATTGAACATGATTGCCGTTGCACGATTAAACATGGTCGCCATGGCGCAATTAAACATGATCGCCATGGCACGATTTAACATGATCGCCATGGCACGATTAAACATGATCGCCATGGCACGATTTAACATGATCGCCATGGCACGATAAATCATGATCGCCGTTGCACGATTAAACATGATCCCCATTGCACGATTAATCATGATTATTCTAGTTGTAGAAAGTATCGACTACATGTACCATCATTATAATGCATTATGTTTGCTGAAAGTGATATGTATTTTCTAGGCCTAATACCTGATGTGAAATCAATGTTTTATTCGATAAACGTGCATGGGAACCTTAAACACACAAACCAATTGCCCTGTAAATAAACACCGACTATGCGTTTGTCATAATATGGATGTATTTTGTGCTTCCTAGGATTCTCCATTCCAGATTGTTTTACATTTAACCTGAGCCATAGTCATAGCCTTGGTCTCCTCGTCGATGGTTGCGGCGTCGTCATATTCCCTGGCCATAGCTTAACATCAATAAAAACATAGTATAGCGAAATTTGGTATTCGTGGAAACTTTGTGAATAAGCGCATGAGTAGCAAGCTTGTATTTATATTTCAGCACCGCTATCCAGCTTGCTGATAGATCGCTTCAGCTGTAGAGTGACCCTTGTGCTGTCCGGGGTCTGCTACACGGTCGGGTTTCTCGCCACTGCGTATGCGCCAAACATCTACATCGCTATATTCACATGCGGGATACTGGCAGGTATACTTCAGAGCACATTTCATCATAGGATGTCTTCGGACTCAATGGTCTTTCTCATCTATTATTTGAAAAGTTTAACACCGCCTCTAGTCCAAAACGCCTGGGAAAAGATCGCTGAAAAGGTATTTAATCCAACGCCTTGTTCTCGGTTTAAAGATACTTAAGTCAATGAAGCGACTCTACTCGATCCGAAATGAAATAAGTCTCTTTAATTAGAGTAATGATGAAAAACTTAAATAAACTTGACAGATTGAATAACGAACATTTTTGTACGGTTTCGTAAATTTCATCGTCAAAAACAAACGACCAAATCTACCAGAACCACACTGGAGCACTCTCAGAGAACAAGAGAGTTCCTCATCTCTCGTCAGAAACTTGGACCGATCGTTGGAGCAAAATCAAGCTGTTAGCCAACATTAATATGAGAACAATTATCAGTAGTTTACTCAGAGGTGAGATGGAGGTGAAACCAGTGATGTTTCGATGTAATCAATAGGCCACACTCATCTGATAAAACTAGCTTTAAGCAATTCTTAAATTATGCATAGTTGTTTGTACTATTAACGATAACGATTGTAGAAGTAACTGAGCTATGATATTTGTAGACAACACTTTTAAACTGCTTTCGATCATTTCAATATTTAGTATTATAAAAACGAGTTTGCCATACAGTCCCTAGTTGCCGTTTTCCCAAAAAAACGTGTTTGCCATTCAGTCATTAGTGGCCGTTTTCCCAAAAAGGTGTTTGCCATTTAGTCATTAGTGGCCGTTTTCCCAAAAAACGTGTTTGCCATACAGTCATTAGTGGCCGTTTTCCCCCAAAAAACGTGTTTGCCATTCAGTCATTAGTGGCCGTTTTCCCAAAACACGTGTTTGCCATTTAGTCATTAGTGGCCGTTTTCCCAAAAAAACGTGTTTGCCATTCAGTCATTAGTGGCCGTTTTCCCAAAAAAAACGTATTGGCCATTCAGTCATTAGTGGCCGTTTTCCCAAAAAAACGTGTTTGCCATTCAGTCATTAGTGGCCGTTTTCCCCAAAAATGAGTTTGCCATTCAGTCATTAGTGGCCGTTTTCCCTAAAAACGAGTTTGCCATTCAGTCCCTAGTGGCTGTTTTCCCTAAAAACGAGTTTGCCATTCAGTCCCTAGTGGCCGTTTTCCCCCAAAACGAGTTTGCCATACAGTCCCCATTCAGTCCCTAGTGGCCGTTTTCCCAAAAAAGATCTAAGTTGATTTAAGTCTAAATTACCCGAGTGGTATACTTGCATATTATTTTGATTTGAACTTTAGTCAGCATTAAAAATGAACACCTAATGGAGGGAAACAAATCAAAGTGTTGTCATATGTGACGTTCATACAGATTTAAGATGATTGTGGTTCCGACTAAAACCCTTTATTGAAACAGCCTGCAGAACAGTTTTTGGTTGATTAAGAATAGAGCTCAGTCTACTTGTAGTTAACATGTCCGATTAGCAGAGAGGTCCTCCGGAAATGTACAAAAAAGCAAAACAATATTGTAGCAATCTCGATTTTACAGAGGCTATTTCTAAGCAATGTCAAGCGCGCACCACTAACGCTTTCCTTTTGTGGACAGAAAATAATTATGTACATTGAATTTCTGACTTTTTCAGGAACCGGGGGAGCTCTCGGATACACAGCAAGCATGGTTGTCGTTGGTTTCAACTTTCGTTCAAAACGCAACTTGGCACTAGGAATATCAAACGCAGGGATCGGATTTGGATTGTTCGCTCTGGCACCTGTAATGCAAAAGGCAAGAGAAGAGTATGGGTCAACTGGATATTTCCTAATTATGGCAGGTTTAACAGCGAATATCGTGACCTTCGGGATGCTTTGTTTCCCAAGTGAGCTTGAGTTACATACACATCGGACAAGAAATCGTAAAGAAAAAGACGCATCCGAGAGGTGTTCATTTTTAAAGTCTTATTTTATGGTGCTCTCTAACAAAGGCATACTAGTGTTGTGTATTTCTATGATGTTGTTCTGTGTTGGCACGTATCTAGCATATATGTACCTTCCAAGTTTTATTGTATCTACTGGAATAAGCGCAAGACATTCCGCATTACTTATATCTTTATCCGGTATATTTTCCATAGCCGGGCGAATTCTTACAGGAATTGTGTCATCAAAGTTTCACGCTAATGTTATTGTTATATATTGTGGATCAATATGTGCGGTTGCAATATCACTTATAGTGTACCCATTTATTTCAAAGCATTTTATTGGACACGTTATATTCGTAGTTATATACGGACTGCTTGTGGGCTCGCCTTACGTGGTAGCTATGCCCGTTAGTCTCATGTTTATTGAAATGCAACATCTCGCCGTGAGCCTGGGACTTCAGTTTTCCTTCGGCGGAATCGGCGCAATCGTTGGTCCTGTGATAGCTGGTAATTATAACCACATTACATGCTTTCTACAGATGGTTTTAACCATGTGCCACTACAGAGGGTTTTGATTAGCAAAGGAGTATTACTGTTTGCAAATAAAACTAAGCGAATGAACTAGTCAATTAGCAAATAAAACGCGATTGCAATGCTATTTGGCACCGAACTGACGGTCAATAGCAGCGCTTTCAGTTTGGTTTGTATTCGCACCGTTTTTTAAGAGCGACAATAACACTGGTCGGATTTAGTTAAACCAATGCCATCTGTACAAACATGGATGTTTTGCGCGGGCATAATCTTCATTAGTTAGTTCCATATGACTCTTAAAAGTAAAGACCAATACGCTGATAGCGGCGGGCGGTTTCTTTAATGTGTGAATTCTATCGACGGGTTATATATATTGATTTCCAATTCACTTAATGGATTGATGGATCAAAGGCAACGAACATCAAATCCTTTTAACATGTATTCAACATTAGAAACGCTAAGTTTATTTGCAAACAGTAGTAATTAAACCAATACACCCGCGGGCCGCTTACCTAATATAAATTGAATATTCAATGAAAAGCTTAATTGCAGTTAATGTTTAATTGGCATATAGGTCATGTCTATTCTTTTTCAAAAGACAACAACAACTATTTTTTATACCGTGGAAGAATTTTCATTGTCATGTATGCGTAATGTTAATTCAAAGATTCCTTTGTCTAATTTGAAGAAAATGGTTGTGGCCTACTTTAAAACATCATGAAAAGAACTCGCTCGGAAACACTTTATACATACAGTCCAAAGTATGAAAGAGCAGTACGATGGAGACTGTGTATTGACTGCAAGTGTGGGTACAACTCTGTCAGCCTCTAGCACCAGCCATAGCGCAACACAAGCACTGACAAGTCATACTCGTACCATAAGATCCTATAGACAAGGAGATAAATACCAATAATTTGATTGGTGTATTTTGACATGAACGTTTAAAACATTTGCCATAATGCTAAAACAACAACGATCATAATTTATTTTTAGGAATATTGGTAGACCACTTTGGCAACTACGAAATGTCTTTCATTGTGGCAGGTACGTGATAAAGTTACTATGTTATTATTACTTACTTTTTAATTTGTCTTCTTTTTATTCTGAGATATGATCATACATTCTTTTAAACATTATAGTGCTTCGGTTATCATTTGTCTTTAAAAATGTTACCCACTGCTAAATCGTCATATAGCATTATAACGAACAGCCAGACCGAATTTGAAGAGGTACATCCACGTCAGAATCTGAATGGATGGTCCTTATAATGCAACAAAAAGAAAGAAATGATGCAGGGCATCAAGGCGGCGCGATAGAAACTATTTAGATTTGCTTGTATTTTAATGATGCAATCTTTAGCCAAAATCTCAGCGTTGCATAGATCTACAAAATTCCGTCAAGTTGAAATTTTGGCCCAAGTTTGGATACTTAAACTACAAGCACACTTAAAATATTTCACAAGAGTATAAGCACAAAAACATAGTCTTGTATAGGCTATGAAATGTTTTCATATCTTTTCAATCAATTATGTTATCTTGAAATTAACGCCACTCACTTGTTTGTTTACATCGGTTCAGGCCCATGGTGACCTATGTGAGAACCCCTTTAGGTCACGTGATTCCTCGCTTTAAGTTTTAACGCCCGCTGCTCTATATTTCAACAAAATATATATTTGGTAAAGACCGATGATCTTTATATATACATCGAAGGGACATATGCCGACCATGTATGACATGATTAATGCTTTATTTTACTTTTTCTACAGGTGTCTGCGTCCTTGTCTCTGGAATCGTTGGCATTCTTAGTGTTCGTTGCAAAAGAGCGTTTAAACAGTCAATAGAGGTGAATGTGGACGACCCCAAAACCTAACTAATGCGATCAGGGACAAGAAAATACGTGGTTCTGATTGGTCTACACATGAGCCGGATTTGCGGATATACCGATGGGGGTCAAAAGCACTGGCATAGAGAGAACATACAGATTTGAAAGAACAAAACTCACAGATGATGGTGACTATCGGGGCGAGAATCGTTGTCAATACTGTATCCTGGATTTGCATATCTATTAAGGAGACTTTACCACAGGCGATTTAAAGTTTCAATAAAGTTCAAAAGTTCAAACTGCAAAAACAATTTACATATTAGTAATGTTTATGCAAGACCTTATCAAATGCCATGATACCAAACGTATTTGGGAATTCAGCCATCACAATTCAACATTATCACCAATGGCAATTAGATCACAAGCTTATATGTGTGTTCATTGGATACCTTGAACTCGAGACAGAGGCTATCTAAGTACGTGTATATTTCCATAATATATTTGAATATATAGTAATGGAGCCGCTATTCATATCAATGGATTAGGTTTTCATAAAATTATTCATCAAACGTTGAAAGTTGAAACTTCCTGCATTACATGATACCTTTTTAAGCTAATTAGAATACACATTAAAACCGTCGACTTTTATATCATACCACAAAAGTGTATGTATACATAAACTATCAAAGCGTTACATTCATCTTTGAAAGTATAATCATTCATAGCAAACACATACAATATACATCATGCATGACGGCAGAGTCATATATAATATATAGCCAACTAAAATAAATGTTTTCGTATCAACATTCATGAGGTATTATTATTCAGTGTGCTATATTATTTGGTATTTTAACAAAGGTATATATATATAGAACTGAACATATAACTAGAGCGGAATAACGCAGAACAACTTTTCCTAGAATGAACTGTTCTGAACTGCAAACACAATTATGGATTGATATGTGATGCTAAAAATATGTTCCCTGAAACAGGAAAATTGATACCAGCGGTCAGCCAGCATTTTAGACTCTGTGACTTGCTTCAGGTCACTAAAACAGAGGTGTTTCTTTATCAAAATGAAAAGTCTGGTAGTATGGTGGCATATTACTGCCGTAAGATAACCTGTTAACGTTCGCGAATTGTTTCGTGTTAACCACTTAATTTTCATGAAAATATTATCTAGCTATCTAGTTAATATTCGCCAAACATTATCGGTAAGATAAACATCATAAGACTAAAAACTGGCTTGAAAGCGCGCAGAACTGCCACCTGTTACCTTTTTAGTTGTACAACATTTACAGATTAACTAATTATGGTTTGCAAATTCAACTTAAAAAGTAACTGGTTAACACTGGCACCGGATTTTCAAACTCAAACATTTTTTTAAAAATTAAAAAAAGTCTTATAATTCCTCACTAAAAATTATAATACCGAATATGTAAAAAAAATATTTAAAAAAAATTTTTTTTTTTAAAATATGCACTTTGTACTGTATAATATACTAAGTTAGTATAATATATCTTATGAATGAATGAATGAATGTAAATATTTGTATAGCGCATTATAAAACAAGTCTCTAAGCGCTGCACACGCGAATAAAAAGGCTAAAAAGTCCACATCATTTCACTGATACGCCAATTTAAATAGGTGAGTTTTTAAAGCCTTTTTGATAACTGTCAGGGAGTCAATGTGTTTAATTTCTACTGGCAGGCTGTTCCAAAGATTGGCTGCACATTTATCAAATCTCCTTTCACCATATGTTTTAGTTTTTGTACGTGGAACGTTCAGTAGCTTAGCAGAGTCTGATCTCGGAAGTCGTATTGGCTGGTATTCACTAATTAGATTGTTCATGTATACAGGAGCAAGTTCATGTCTGATTTTGAAAGAGTACAGTATGACTTTGTACTGTACTCTGTACGGAACCGGGAGCCAGTGTAGAGAATATAGAACCGGGGTTATGTGGTCACGCTTCTTTGTAAGCGTGATTAAACGAGCGGCAGTGTTCTGGATGCGCTGCAGTTTGTCGATTACTTTGCAGTTTGCACCACATAGCAAAACATTGGCATAGTCCAGCCGAGAGGTCACGAGAGAATTCACAAGTGTTTTACAGGCATTTATGGTAATGAATGGCCTAATCCGCCCAATATTACGCAGATGGAAAAAACAGGATTTTGAAATTGCATTAGCCTGTTTGTCCATGCTTAAAGTTTTATCAAAGAAGGCACCTAAGTTTTTCACAAATGATCATTCATGAACAATTGTTCCGTCAAATTGTAATTTGCAGCTAGAAAAATTCTTTTCTTGATGTTTTGGTGCAAAGATGATGAGTTCAGTTTTGTCCTGGTTGATCTTAAGCATGTTCAGGTGCATCCAGGAACTGATGTCCGACAAGCACGCTTCAATTTCTGGTACTACACTAGTCCAACTGTCTTTTGGTTTAATGACAAGGTAGCATTGCGCATCATCAGCATAACCATGGTGTAGCATGTTGTGGTTCTTACATATATCCCCTATTGGTCTAGAGAACATACAGTACTTTCTCGGTCCCAGTACCGAGCCCTGAGGAACGCCAAAATGTAAAGAGGTTTCGTCAGAAACAGCCGACCGAACTGCAACGCGTTGAGACCTATTACTCAGATAAGAGTGAAACCACAGCAGGGCAGAGCCAGATATTCCATAGGCATGTTCCAAACGTTTAAGTAGAATAGGATGGTCGATGGCATCAAAGGCGGCAGATAGATCTAACATCATCAAAACCACACATGAGTTATTGTCAAGTGCGGCCGCTATGTCTTGGTGGACTCGCAGAAGTGCTGTCTCTGTGGAATGTCGTGCACGGTACGCAGATTGTAAATTGTCATGTAATGTATTAGTGTCCAAGTGATCCTCCAGTCTTCTTGCTACCACTTTTTCAAGCACTTTAGACAGAAAAGGGAGGTTTGATACAGGTCTATAATTACTAAATGTATCATGATCCAACCCAGGTTTCTTTAGTAAGGGTCGTACAATGGCCTGCTTAAATTGAGTAGGTACTTCAGACTTCAACAATGATTGATTCATTATAGCTGTGATGATTGGGAGGAGACTATCTAGACAGGGCTTCAACAGAGATGTTGGAATGGGGTCCAATTCACAAGACTTTGCAGATGCATGTATGATGGTTTTCCTAACCTCTTCAGGGGTAACAGGAGCCAGGGCTTCCATGCGCTCTCCAATGAACTTAACATCAGCCCGAAGGACATCATTGTCAGTCTGATTCTCACTCAACTTGTTACGGATACTGATATTTTTTCCAATGAAAAAGTCACAAAATTTATTTGCCAAAGATTTGTCATTATCGGTGGATGGTAACACCGTATCTCGCTTACAACCCATGAGAGTGTTTGTGAGTTTAAAAAGGTGACGCCGATCGTTACTGTTTTCTTCAATTTTGGATGAATAGTAATCCTTTTTGGTCTGTAGCATAAGTTTATTATAGATAATACAAGCTTCTTTGTATATCTCTGTATGAACTGTCAAATTAGATTTTCGCATCTTTCTCTCAGCCTTACGACGGTTCCTCTTAGCAGCACGGAGACTATCATTATACCATGGTGTGTTTGGCCTGATGGTTATCACTTTGGTTTGTAATGGGGCATGTTTATCTAACAGCTCCTGGAGGCCTGTATTATACCTCTCTACAAGTTCCTCAGTCGTACCCTCTATGGACTGCAGCGTTTGTGAATTGGTGATATCTGTTACAAGATCGTCAATAGATATATCACGGAAGGCACGAAAAGATACAATTTTATGTTCTCTTTTTGGCTTTTGAGTTTGTAGATGGGTGCATATGGCAAGATGATCACCAGATGGGCAACCTTTAGAGTCAACGAACGAATACGAACGAATAGTTTATTACGTACTACAAGGCCTCCAGCCCAAAATACACAGTATCACATTTGTTATATAGATTACATATTCATAATTTAAATAATAAATAGACATGCACATGTATGTACAGTGACACATATAATGGTTATGAAACGATAACATTGGTGCATAAATAAGTATATAGGCAATATTTAAACATGTTTGTAACATATAATTATGTTCGTAATTGAATGTTGTTTAAACTTGAATAGTTGCATCTCTTAAAGAAAATGCATTTAGAAAAAGTTTGCCAAACAACGTATATGTTCTTCCTGATCACTCGACATGATAGCATTAAATAGAGTGACACTCACAAATGTATTTAGCCATTGTGGCATAAAATGTTCATTTCTCAAGTCGTTATAAAGTGGACAAATTAACAGCATATGTAATTCATCTTCGACAGTGTACACATTTCGACTTAAGCAAAATGGGCAAAATCTATACTGTCGTTCTATATTCACATGTCTTCCCTTTTCTACCATCAATTTATGGCACGAGCATCGAAAGTTCGAAAGGGCCTTTCTATGTGAATATGGCATATTAAGTGTTATATTTTTTTCGATGTCAAGTAATGATTTAAATTGGCAATAATAGATTGCTTTTGCCGATGAGTTTATGTCAGCACTAAGTTTCTGTAAAGCACAGTCTTTCAGTCTTCGAGTGAATGCAGCCATAAATGTCTTAACATCACCGATTTCGTCTGCAATCCACGCGTAACCGCTACTGTTTCAACATGGGACGTCCAGTTGGTTCTTCCTGCTTCTGACTGTCTACGCAACATCAGTGTGGTGACATCTGTAGAAGTCTCGTCCAGTACTTAATACATCTTGTCATATAATTGACAAATAACGGTAATCGTTCACATTCGCTAAATGCGAAGAAGTTTGCTGTATTTGTATGCACTGCACATATTCTCTTACAAAAGTTTATTTGCACTCTTTCTGTGTTTATGGAAAGTTCATAGCCCCATATTTCGGATGAATAACAAAGGATCGGCACAACCATTGCATCAAATAATTTAAAAGATTGAGAGGGTTTGAAATGTCCAAAGTATTTTTCATATTTATATATTGTAATGAGTGCTTTTGAAGCTTGTTTACACAGCATATCTTTTGTCATTGACCAACTTAGTTTTGGAGTGAAGTATGCACCCAAATACTTATAAAAGGACACAACTTCAAGTAATTTCCCCTTATAATACCATTGTTCATAAGCTCTTAGTGGCCCACCGTTTCTAAAAACCACCACCTTTGATTTATCTGTATTAACTTGCATACCTACTTCGTCACAAAATTGGGATATATTGTTTATAAGTCTCTAGCGGTTTCTGAAAACCCAGACACGTCATCTGCGTACATAAAGGCATATACTTGATCAATATCATTTGCTATTACCACACCATTGTACATTTTTAGTCTTAAGTAACCAATAAGATCGTTTATGAAGAGGGCAACAATTATTGGTGAACTCAAACAGCCCTGCTTTGTTCCTAATTCACACTGGAAGATATCTGTCAGTCCATGTTTGAGTTTAACACTTGCTTTCAGTTTACTATACATTGAGCGAAATATTTGCAAGAACGGGCCATTTATATTGTTCCTGGACAAACATTCGAAGATCTTTTGGTGTTTACAGCTGTCAAAGGCCTTGAACAGGTCCACGTAAAATACATAAAACCGCCCACGTTGGCGAGTAGTATATTTCTGAATAACAGACTGTAAATTGAAAATATTGTCAAACGTCGAGTATCCTTTTCTGAAGCCTGCTTGCGATTCGTCGATAATCGAGTTATCATCGGACCAGTTCATGAGTCTTTTGGAAAGAATTTGCATGAATATTTTACTAAGGCTACTCGATAATGATATAGCCCTATAATTATTTGGCTCTAGTTTTGATCCTTTTTTGTGAATGGGGCATATAAGACTCTCTCCCCACCCATCAGGATATATACCCTTTTCAAAAATAGCATTAAACAGTTTTGTCAAAAATGGCACAGTTTTGTTTGAAGTGATTTTAAACATCTCCATACTCAGTCCATCGGCCCCTGATGCACAATTTCCATTCAGACTTTTAATACTATACGACACCTCACTCTCAGTAAAAGGTTCATTTAAGACATACGTATTTGTTTCCCTTGTTAATCGCTCGCTAACGTAATCATCAAACCGCGCCTGTGGGTTCTCGGCCTCTGATGTTGAAAACAAGTCTTTGAAATACGATAACCACTGGCTACTGTCTATTAAATCGCTTGTGTTCGATCTGGTTCGCTTAGCACTGTTTATTTTACACCAAAACCGTTTAGGTTCATTACAGCAGTTTATAAGGTCTTCACGTCGGTTTGACACTAATATATTTTTCTTGGCTTTACAGCACTGTTTAAACTGCCTTCGTTTATCTAAATATTTATTTAATAGTTACGTAGGCTATGATACTTGTCCTGTTTTAAATGTTTACATTCATTATCCCACCATTCGGGTTGACGCGGTCGTTCGTGTTTGGTAGCGGGACGACATCGTACCTTCTTAAAGCAAACACCAGATTTATGAAACAATGTGTTAAATTGTTCAAGTTTCACAAGGCAATTATTTTGGTCAACATGTTTATCAAATTGTTCGAACGTTTCTTCAAAGTTTGTCACAAAAGTGTCTCTAACTTCCTGCCTATACACATAATGAAACGCCGTGCGTAAAGCATCTTCAGATTTAATAGGATTATGTGAAGTTAGTGATAATTGACATTTCAGTGGGAAATAATCTGAGAAAGATTCACTTCCTATTTCAAAGCATGATATATATTGAAACAAGTCAGTAGCTGCTAAAATATAGTCAACTACGCTACATCCCCCATTTGCCGTGCATGTATATTCCCCGTATTCATCTCCATTTACCCTGCCATTCAATGTATGAATATCAAATGAACAGCATAGTTCAATAAGGCTTGACCCAAACTTGTTCAAAACAGTGTCTTTATTTCGTTTCGGGACATTAAAGGTGTCAGATGGGTAATCCGTTTGACCAAATATAAAGTCTGTATCATCGTCGGATATGTAATCTTTGAGATCGCCTATTCTGGCATTCAGATCGCCAGCTACTAACATACTCGCCGTCGGAAAATCGGACAACACACTCAGAAGTTTTTGATTAAGTTTATAAACACCATCTTGCTCACCATCAGCATATATCAAATAGGCCTGGATTCTCTATCACGGGAGTTTCTTGGAGTAGAGAGCTATTTTGTCTGGTTATGAGTACATCCAGAGTGTGACCACGATTGTGAGTTGCACCAACTACATGTTGAGATAACCCATGTACTTCGAGAGTCTCAAGGAACTTCTGACTGTCAACGTTGGTAGAGTCATCGAGATGAAAGTTTAGATCACCTGTTAAGACGACTTCTTCTGGGCTCAAAGCTAGTTCATCTAAATATGATGACCACTCCTCGAAGAATGTTGCAATGTGAAAGTTGTTGCCCTTTGACACAGGAGGTCTGTATAACGAACACAAGATAAAATGTGAGCTATTGGTACTGATGTCGCATTACATATGCTCAAAATGTGTTGCCTGTGTAAACGATTGTACAGACTTAACATTGATGGTATTTTGGTATACAAGTCCTACACCACCACCCCTCCTCTCTGATCTAGAGACATGACAAAAGTTGTACCCATCTAGGAGGATCTCTGATATTACACTATTGTCGACAGCAGTTCCTAACCAGGTTTCGGTCAGAACAAGCAAGTCAATGTTTTTATTTACTATGAAATCATATATAGAAAGTGTTTTGTTTTTGATTGAGCGGCAGTTCAAGGTATATAGAGACAAACTTCCTGAAGTAGGCTGAACATCTTTGCTAGCAATCTTCAATTGTCTCTTTCTATGGGCGTTTGTAGAAATTGTGTGATCCGCTTTAATTTGTATCAAGTTTGTCCAATGAATACCAGCATTAGATCTTGTCCTCAGGCGACCGGCCCGTTTACCTCTATATCGAAGGATATTGAATGACTTAAGCCTACTTAGTACTTCAATAGATGGTAATATACTCCTTCTAGGTGTAGATCTTAAATCCAATAATTGGTCTCTATTGTATGTAATTGCCATGTCACATGGTGAGCTGTTGATCACTAAATGTGTTGAAATTCACAAATCACTCTGCCAAAAATCCAAATTTTAGAATCACTAGTTTTCACATAATAATCCAAAATGTGAGAGAGCAAAACATTGCAGCCTTCACCAGGTGCACTAATATGCTAACCCACTTATCTAGTTAACCAGCTAGTATGTTACTTATTTAGTGGAATTCGCAAACCATAACTAGTTTACCTGTTAGTGTTGTAAGCTAAAAAGGATAATAGGTGGAAGTTCTAGGCGCTTAAAGCCTGTTTCTTTGTCATATGATATGTATCGTACCAAAAACGTATCGCGGATAGAAATAATTATCTAGATAATTATCGCGAAAATGAAGTGGTTAACACGAAACAATTCGCGAACGCTTTCAGTTATCTTACGGCAGTAATATGCCACTATATAACTGCAAACACAATAATGGATTGATATGTGATGCTAAAAATCTGTTCCCTGGAAAAGGTGAATAGATACCAGCGGTCAGCCAGCATTTTAGACTCTGTGACTTGCTTCAGATCATTATCACAGAGGTATTTCTTTATCAGAACGAAAAGTTTGGTAGTATAAATAAAGTAGCATATATACTAATATAAATTAAATATCAGGTTTGGATCCATAAGCTTAAAGCGGTATAAAACTATTTAATATATAGAATATTAACTTTACATCAGATCTATAAACATTTATTTTGTAAGCCAATGACAAAAATAATGTTTGAGGTAATATTGTTGTTTCTAATTTCACTGAACTTAAAAGAGAAAATGGTAAAAAATATCACGGTAATGTTACAGGGTGTACTTATTCTATCTGCTCAACATAAGTTAAAATGCCTACCTGTTTCAATCAAAAGATCGTGTAGTGACAAACAAACCTTTTATTTTAAATAAGTTTATGATGTAAATGCGTTTTTCCAGCTTTTTCAACTCTTTCTCAAATAATTTATATGACACTGATCCAAAAGATTCGCTTACATATTCGCTGAAGTATAACATACTTGTCTATATATAGTCGTTGTTTGATAGGCTGTGGTGTTTATCAAGTTAAAGGCCAGCCCGTTGGGCTTATGAGACACATTCATTCGTGAACATAATTACTACCAACCGGCTATGTCAGAACAAGTTGTATATATATATATACCAATATTAAAGAATAGCTTAACGTTGAATTTTACTCCCAGAGTACATTTACATTCGTACTTCTTCGAATACTTAGCATTTTTCTCTATTGAATTTACAATGGCATCGGTATCCTTTATTCGTGATAATATACGAATTATTATAATTAAATGTGAACTACAACTTGAACGTCTCCATCTTTTAAATATCATGACTTTACTTTTCTTAATATTTACATTTAAATACCACATCCTAGAAAATATTGTGAAACGTGTGTATCATTGATTGTAACGCCGATGTGGGCCAATGACAATCGAGGATTTTTCATACTTTTTGTTAATTTCTGTTCATTAATTTTAAGTAGATCGAATATGACTAGTGCACCAAGAGTATTGTTCAATCAGTCTGTTTTCCCACCATGTCTTATTTGTTAAAATAACGTCAATAGTAATATTCTAGCTGTAATAGGTATACTGTTCGTACAATTTACAATACTGAAGATTCTTTAATTTTAAGGAAATTTGGTCTCGAAACGCAAACAAATTGAAAAGCTACCATGCACGCTAAAAAAGCAAAGTACATTTACCTTTCATAGCTAAATGTTAATTATGATGAAATAAAATTTGCCATGACATACAAAGCACATATTGAGGATAGCTTATCATGTAAGGTTGTATTTATACATGGTATAGTTTCATTCATACTGCTTTCGTTTTTAATTTCAATGACAATTAAGTCGTGTTGGATTCGAATTCCCTATAAATCATTTAAATACTTGATTCAATTTAATTTCATGCATTTTCGAGGTACTTCAATCACACTAAAAAAAATATATTGTTTTCTACTATAATGTCAAGACATTGATCCAGAGCTATATCAGTGATACTGTACTCATTTTAAAAATAATAATCTCAAGTGTTCTACTGCCCATTGTGACTAGCAAAACTATGAAGAGAGAGTATGTCGAATACGATCGTGTTATATATGCGACACAAACGTTTTCAAGCTATAATTTCACAAAGTCAATGGGCATTACCCGTGTTACACAGATTAGAGTATCAAACAAATCGAAGACGCCAGCTTTGCATGCTTCACAAGTTTTATTGATTCACCGTGATAACTGAATGGATTATACTCTATCATTCCTTTTACACGTCCAATGTGTTGCAATGCTGGGCAAAATTATCAATTCGAAAGTGACTATTCGATGTAACATGTGTTTTTTTAATATTTCGTGATTTATTGATCGTTTATCTAAACATGATCATTGGGGATACGGCGACATTGAAAAGGAAAACAAATACATACATGGAATCAATAATAATAGGAGGCCATCTTGCTTCTTTCCTTGTTAAAATACTGTTCAATTTCTCGATTAATTTTATGAAATGTCCTACATCTGGTCGTGTTTACCACCACGATCCAGCGTTGTCCCACCACTAACCAACGTTACCTCCACCACTTCACCTACTATAACTACTTTGACACAGTGGTGTTGGATCAACTTAATATACGTTTTGTTTTTTCTCCACATTGTGTGTACTCCTATGCGGCGTTGCGCAGTTTCGTCGAATACATAGTGGTTACGTTTAACTTTTTTCTGATAAGAAAAGAAACTTTTCAAGCCGTTCAATATTTAGTCAATAAGTTGAACGTAAATTCCATATATGGAGTAGGGGGTCATGAAACACTACAAATCAGTTTTATTTTGAGTGCAAATCGGTCAATTCACTTTAAAATATATAGGAAATTAATTTATTGTTCTATAATGCACCAGTCAATTGTAACCCCCTCCCCTCCCCCAGGTCCGAGGAAATGGGCCGTGCTTTTACCTTCCAGGTGGCCCTGCAGTACCGGGTGAATACGGAGGTTTTGTCTTTGCACCAAAAATAGCGGGGAATTGCCCTTACCTAGAGTCCATGGGGTGCGGGGGTATTTGGCTGAGGATTTTACCAGCAGTTCGTTCCCGGAGGACGGGGATTTTAGCCGGGTTTGGCTGGACCATAAGTCAAAATCCCTGTTATTCCCCAGACCTGCGGGGGGGGGGGGTGTGGTTACAATTGACTGGTGCATTACCTGCACAATCCGTGGAGAGCGATCGGCAAGTTTCCATCGAAAACAACCTCGAATGTATGCCGGTGCGTTAGTAGAAATAGCTAAATCAAGTATAGTTTTAAATTGTAACTTATATTACGAAGTTCAAATTGATTGCCAGTGAAGTGTGTTCTTGCACAAATAATAAAAAAAAAATCATAAGAAAAAAGTCCTTAGTTTGAACCAGTAAATTGAAACGACTATGCGATATAGTTGCAGCAGAGTTAAAGGTACAGCGTTTTGGCATTGTATCCCGTCCATATAGGAGCGAGGCAAACTTCATGCAGTGTAATCCACTGGGGCAGGGTGCGTTGTTTTGACTCAACCATTTGACCACAAAAAACTGCAAACTTAGTATTGTAAATAGAATCAAATTTCTTTGTGTCAACTTTCTTTGATCACGTTTATTGATAACACTAACACAATAATAATTCCAGCACATACTTGTTATAATAAACAATGATATATTTTTTATTTCACATTAAACGAAATCGAAATCCAGCTATACTCGCCGATGGTTGCAGATATACCCTGCTTGTAAGGGGAGATCACTGTGTGGGATCCAGTTTCAGTTTTATTCAAGAACAAGGCCCATGTGGGAATTAGTTTTTTAACAAACATGTACACAGAATAAACACGAGGATGTATCACAAATGCTAGCAACACATTTAAGTGTGAGTTTGATTTGAGGTCACCAAGCCAGACAAGTTGGTTCCCTCCGAGTACTCTGGTTCCCCCAACAACACAAGACCGCACTCTCGCGTAAAACCTACTATTTAGATAATAATGCGAGTCGAGAAGAAAAGGGCTGTTTAATTTAATACTGATTATTTATTAACTTGCATTATTTTGCTTGCCAAATTTTTTTAGTACTTTAGTCTCAGCGGCAAACACAACACCTGACGTAAAGCACTGATCAGAGTACTTTTGCTAGGAACTTAAGTCTCGGCGCAAACACAACACCTGACGTAGCGCACTGATCAGTATACTTTTGCCAGGTACTTTAGTCCCATCGGCGAACACAACACCTGGCGTAAAGCACTGATCAGTGTACTTTTGTCAGGTACTTTAGTCCCATCGGCGAACACAACACCTGACGTAAAGCACTGATCAGTGTTCTTTTGCCAGGTTCTTAAGTCTCGACGGCAAACACAACACCTGACGTAAAGCACTGATCAGTGTACTTTTGCCAATTACTTTAGTCTCAGCGGCAAACACAACACCTGACGTAGCGCACTGATCAGTATACTTTTGCCAGGTACTTTAGTCCCATCGGCAAACACAACACCTGACGTAAAGCACTGATCAGTGTACTTTTGCCAGGTACTTTAGTCTCAGCGGCAAACACAACACCTGACGTAGCGCACTGATCAGTATACTTTTGCCAGGTACTTTAGTCTCAGCGGCAAACACAACACCTGACGTAGCGCACTGATCAGTGTACTTTTACCAGGTACTTTAGTCTCAGCGGCAAACACAACACCTGACGTAGCGCACTGATCAGTATACTTTTGCCAGGTACTTTAGTCCCATCGGCAAACACAACACCTGACGTAGCGCACTGATCAGTATACTTTTGCCAGGTACTTTAGTCTCAGCGGCAAACACAACACCTGACGTAGCGCACTGATCAGTATACTTTTGCCAGGTACTTTAGTCTCAGCGGCAAACACAACACCTGACGTAGCGCACTGATCAGTGTACTTTTACCAGGTACTTTAGTCCCATCGGCAAACACAACACCTGACGTAGCGCACTGATCAGTGTACTTTTACCAGGTACTTTAGTCTCAGCGGCAAACACAACACCTGACGTAGCGCACTGATCAGTGTACTTTTGCCAGGTACTTTAGTCTCAGCGGCAAACACAACACCTGACGTAGCGCACTGATCAGTATACTTTTGCCAGGTACTTTAGTCCCATCGGCAAACACAACACCTGACGTAAAGCACTGATCAGTGTACTTTTGCCAGGTACTTTAGTCCCATCGGCGAACACAACACCTGACGTAAAGCACTGATCAGCGTACTGTTGCCAGGTACTTTAGTCCCATCGGCAAACACAACACCTGACGTAAAGCACTGATCAGTGTACTTTTGCCAGGTACTAAAGTCTCAGCGGCAAACACAACACCTGACGTAGCGCACTGATCAGTATACTTTTGCCAGGTACTTTAGTCCCATCGGCGAACACAACACCTGACGTAGCGCACTGATCAGTGTACTTTTGCCAGGTACTAAAGTCTCAGCGGCAAACACAACACCTGACGTAAAGCACTGATCAGTGTACTTTTGCCAGGTACTTTAGTCCCATCGGAGAACACAACAACTGACGTAAAGCACTGATCGGTGTACTTTTGCCAGGTACTTTAGTCCCATTGGCGAACACAACACCTGACGTAAAGCACTGATCAGTGTACTTTTGCCAGGTACTTTAGTCCCATCGGCGAACACAACACCTGACGTAAAGCACTGATCAGTGTACTTTTGACAGGTACTAAAGTCTCAGCGGCAAACACAACACCTGACGTAGCGCACTGATCAGTATACTGTTGCCAGGTACTTTAGTCCCATCGGAGAACACAACACATGACGTAAAGCACTGATCAGTGTACTTTTGCCAGGTACTTTAGTCCCATCGGCGAACACAACACCTGACGTAAAGCACTGATCAGTGTACTTTTGCCAGGTACTAAAGTCTCGGCGGCAAACACAACACCTGACGTAGCGCACTGATCAGTATACTTTCGCCAGGTACTTGAGTCCCATCGGCCAACACAACACCTGACGTAAAGCACTGATCAGTGTACTTTTGCCAGGTACTTTAGTCCCATCGGCGAACACAACACCTGACGTAGCGCACTGATCAGTGTACTTTTGCCAGGTACTTTAGTCCCATCGGCGAACACAACACCTGACGTAGCGCACTGATCAGTGTACTTTTGCCAGGTACTTTAGTCCCATCGGCGAACACAACACCTGACGTAAAGCACTGATCAGTGTTCTTTTGCCAGGTTCTTAAGTCTCGACGGCAAACACAACACCTGACGTAAAGCACTGATCAGTGTACTTTTGCCAATTACTTTAGTCTCAGCGGCAAACACAACACCTGACGTAAAGCCCTGATCAGTGTACTTCTGCCAGGTACTTTAGTCTCAGCGGCAAACACAACACCTGACGTAGCGCACTGATCAGTATACTTTTGCCAGGTACTTTAGTCCCATCGGCAAACACAACACCTGACGTAAAGCACTGATCAGTGTACTTTTGCCAGGTACTTTAGTCCCATCGGCGAACACAACACCTGACGTAAAGCACTGATCAGTGTACTTTTGCCAGGTACTTTAGTCCCATCGGCGAACACAACACCTGACGTAAAGCACTGATCAGTGTACTTTTGCCAGGTACTAAAGTCTCAGCGGCAAACACAACACCTGACGTAGCGCACTGATCAGTATACTTTTGCCAGGTACTTTAGTCCCATCGGAGAACACAACAACTGACGTAAAGCACTGATCGGTGTACTTTTGCCAGGTACTTTAGTCCAATCGACAAACACAACTCCTGACGAAAAGCACTGATCAGTGTACTTTTGCCAGGTACTTCTGTCCCATCGGCGAACACAACACCTGACGTAAAGCACTGATCAGTGTACTTTTGCCAGGTACTGTAGTCCCATTGGCGAACACAACACCTGACGTAAAGCACTGATCAGTGTACTTTTGCCAGGTACTTTAGTCCCATCGGCGAACACAACACCTGACGTAAAGCACTGATCAGTGTACTTTTGCCAGGTACTAAAGTCTCAGCGGCAAACACAACACCTGACGTAGCGCACAGATCAGTATACTTTTGCCAGGTACTTTAGTCCCATCGGAGAACACAACACATGACGTAAAGCACTGATCAGTGTACTTTTGCCAGGTACTTTAGTCCCATCGGCGAACACAACACCTGACGTAAAGCACTGATCAGTATACTTTCGCCAGGTACTTGAGTCCCATCGGCCAACACAACACCTGACGTAAAGCACTGATCAGTGTACTTTTGCCAGGTACTTTAGTCCCATCGGCAAACACAACACCTGACGTAGCGCACTGATCAGTGTACTTTTGCCAGGTACTTTAGTCCCATCGGCGAACACAACACCTGACGTAAAGCACTGATCGGTGTACTTTTGCCAGGTACTTAAGTCTCAGCGGCGAACACAACACCTGACGTAAAGCACTGATCAATGTACTTTTGCCAGGTACTTAAGTCTCAGCGGCAAACACAACACCTGACGTAGCGCACTGATCAGTATACCTTTGCCAGGTACTTGCTAGTGTACTTTTGCCAGGTACTTTAGTCTCAGCGGCAAACACAACACCTGACGTAGCGCACTGATCAGTGTACTTTTGCCAGGTACTTAAGTCTCAGTGGCGCACCAATCAGTGTACTTTTGCCAGGTACTGTAGTCCCATCGGCAAACACAACAACTGACGTAGCGCGCTGATCAGTAAACTTTTACCAGGTACTTTAGTCTCATCGGCAACACAACACCTGACGTAGCGCCCTCATCAGTGTACTTTTGCCAGATACTTTAATCTATTTAAGCGGCGAACACAACAACTGACGTAGCGCGCTGATCAGTGTACTTTTGCCAGGTACTTTAGTCTCAGCGGAAAACACAACAATTGACGTAGCGCGCTGATCAGTGTACTTTTGCCAGGTTCTTTATTCTCAGCGGCAAACACAACAACTGACGTAGCGCGCTGATCAGTGTACTTTTGCCAGGTACTTTAGTCTCAGCGGCAAACACAACACCTGACGTAGCGCACTGATCAGTATACTTTTGCCAGGTACTTTAGTCCCATCGGCGAACACAACACCTGACGTAGCGCACTGATCGGTGTACTTTTGCCAGGTACTTTAGTCTCAGCGGCAAACACAACAACTGACGTAGGGCGCTGATCAGTGTACTTTTGCCAGGTACTTTAATCTCAGCGGCGAACACAACAACTGACGCAGCGCGCTGATCAGTGTGCTTTTGCCTGGTACTTTAATCTCAGCGGCGAACACAACACCTGACGTAGCGCGCTGATCAGTGTACTTTTGCATAATATTTTAGTCTCATCGGCGAATATACCAAATGACGCAACGCAATGATTAGTGCCAACATCGTGCATGGTTTAAATAGACGCATTGCGATTGTTTTCTACCCCTTTATTCATGTGCCAAGGTTTAGTACATAGTATAATACAAACGATCAAAATGTTTTTTATACCGTCACGACTTTATGATAAAATTGGGTTGTTTAAGATATAAAAAAGCATGCAGTCACGATTGTTTTGTTGGTACTATAATGGCGGGACTATTATTGAAATTGGAACACAAACGAATTTGAACATAAAATATATAGTATTATGCCCCATTTCAGGGTGTTATCTGATACCTAAACATACTGCTCAAAATAACTTATTAACAGACCGGTTTTATATTCAGCAGTTTATATAAAGAACATTAAAAGAATGCTCAATACGACACGTGATTTTTTAAGGGCTTTAACTCTTTTTTTAAAATCTTTTCGTCGGTTAAACTGGTTTTTATTGATGAAACAGTTATAAATATTAATATTCAAATCAATGCAACTTCATGTCATTTCTGATGTGTTCTTATGCCAAACACTTATAATCAAGGGTAATTACTCTTCAAAACTAAGTGCGTCGTTAACTCCAAGCGTAAAAAGGCGTGCGTCATTATGATAAGGTGTAAAATGGCGTGGAAAGCGTGTGTCTTTTTTGCATCGGGAGTTAATTGGAGTTCGACGTGAAAAAGGCGTGCATCGTTTTACACCTAGTCCCAATATCACAAACATACTCGAGTCAAATCTCAATCTCAACTCAATTTATCACACACAATCGTAGTTTGATTCAAAATATGGCACGTTGTTATACTTTTTGAAAAGTATTTTCTCATAGAATGTGTTGATAAAATGATGTTGTCAATATTTCAAAGAAGACTTATTCTGGCGCAAAACATATGCTTGAGTAATTGTTAAAAAATCAATGATTTTTACTCAAATACATTTTTTGGCTGTAAAATATTTTCCCACTGGAATCTAAATTGTGATTTCTAATAACTTTTAATGCTATGTGGTAAAACTAGTTGAGATAGAGATTGCGATTTGCTTTATATATTTTCGTGATATTGGGGCCAGGTGTAAACTGATGTTCGACGTCTTGCATCATGCGTAAAAGGCGTGTGTCGTTTGCGCCAATTAGAGAAGAGCGGTGAACAATCTGATTTAATCCAAATTTTCAATATGTGCTGCACATGAGAAAGCAAAGAAGGGCTTGAGAGAGCATCAAAGAACACATCGGCATCTGTCGGTTAGGGTCATGTGACCGACTCACGCCGATGTTGAAAGATGAATGCCCTTTAAAAACCGTTGTAACTTAAATTTCGTTTTAATATCTTAGTATAGGTTTCTTTTACTTTTTTATAAGTATGAAATCGATTATAGCGGGTTGTAAGTGTGTTCTTAATTATATGTTTTTCAATATCAAGCTATGATTCAAATGGTCATACGTCATACACTTTTTGGATTATATATTAATGCAAGTTGCTTTTTTTTTCAGATATATTTTCTTTACATTCCACCTTTAGAATACGACCAAGAAAGGTATTATCCCTCTCGTAAAGCTATATTTTTGACATTCGGAGTTCAATCGCTTCTACATTAAATCGATTAATAGTTTGCATTGCTCGAAACTTTGGTGATGTATAAATGATTTTTTGTGTACGCAGGGACAAATTGCTAGTATTATCATCCAAGGTGTACTGCAACCGGATACTCTACATATGATTGATTTTGTTTCACGGATACTGAACTATAAGACGACATACCCTTTACATATGTTAATATAGTACAAATTGTTTTTGTTTTGTTTGCGAACAGGGAGATATGGAGCTACCTTATATATTCGTTACGGGTATATTCGTTATTTTTCTTTTTGGTACTCTGTCGGTATACGCACAGACGGACGCTCTGACGTCAGATGAAATTGCGACAATGGAAGCATGGGGAATCATGGATGAAGTTCACACAGGAAACGACACCATCACCATTAAACACCATGGCTACCCAAACCATACTTTCGACGGAGGTTGGGGTAATAACCCAAATACTGTGAGCTATCAAAACTATAGTTTCAATATTCCAAAACATGCCACAATTCCGGCGACTCCCGCTTGCGTAGGTCAACTTGGATCTATAGGCCTTTCTCTAAGTGGGCGGCGTTTTATAATCTATACACTGGAGAAGGAAACAACGCAGTGGATGGGGACTGCGCGGAAACCTTTGATGATTGTTCCGGTCACCCCTCACCAGACAGCGCGTATCATTACCACAAGCTTCCGGCCTGCATCTACACAGGCGACGACTTGCGTAATAAGTTCCTCGGTGTTGCCCTAGATGGCTATCCGATATACGGACCTATGGATGGCAATGGGAATACTTTGACATCGGCCGATCTTGATGACTGCCATGGACACACGGACTCCGACGGACGTTACAAATACCGGGCCACCACTGATTTTCCTTACTTGCTCGGTTGCTATCATGGGGAACCAATAAGCGAGACCGCAAATCAACAGGGACCGCCGCCGCCTACTGGACGTAAACGCCGAAGCATGTCGAACGTGAGATACGAGTTTGTGGGCTATGATGAATATATGAATAGGAGAGTTTTCAAGCGCCAAACGATAATAGAGACAAAAGCATGCCTGAACGTGGATTATCCGAGCTGGGAGAGGCTTACGTGTTATGCGTTTTGTGAGACCCCAAGTGATGGTTTCTTCGATGATTGCCCTTTTAGCCGCGCTACCGTCGTGGCTAACAACGCAAACGGTTTTTGCATTGTGGGAGCTATTTTAAGCATGCTAATGATGGCGCATTGAAGTCGCCATTATTACATTAGAGACTTGTGGATTTGTCAATACCATTTTCCTTGGCTAATGAAAATATAACTATGAGATTTACCTTATATTACATATGACTGTGCATATTTAAATGACGATACAATTAATGTAAAACTCACTTGATATGTATTTATATTTGAGTTAATCAGATTGATGTGACAATGTTTTATCAGAGAATTCCATAACCCAATAATGTTGCAAATTAAATAAATTATACTGTCATACAGCCTTGTGTTTGATTACTATGCGTAAGCTTTTAAGACGTTCGGTTGCTGAGGTAGTCCGTGACATAATGAATGGTATCGAAATGCTTGAGTCTAACATTTATAACGCAATGCGTATAATATCATAAGTAGTTTTGGATTTTAAAGTGCCATTTTTTGGTTAGTTAAGTACCTATTATGCACCAGTCAATTGTAATCACCAGGTCTGGGGGTATACCGGGGAAATCCGGGAAAATGAGCCGTGTTTTTACCTTCCAGGTGGCCCCGCAGTGCCGGGTAAATGTGGTGGTTTTGTCTTTGCGCCAAATATAGCGGGGAATGGGCCTAGAGTCCCTGGGGTGCGACCCGGGCATTTGGCGGGGGTTTCACCAGCAGTCCGTCTCCGCAGGGCGGGCATTGTGCCCGGGCTTGGGTTGACCGAAAGACGAAGTCCCCGCTATTCCTCGGACCTGGGGGGGGGGGGGGGCGTGGTTACAATTGACTGGTGCATTAATATGGAGGCTATTCGTTGCCAAAAGTCCAGACGTGTAATTTCCACAATGTGCTTCTTAATCGTACTAATTATCTCTTACGTTTGTCAATGTAGACGTGCTATTTGTTGTTTCTATTCGTCAGTTGTTCCGTATTGATTTTTCATTTGTCATTATAGTAGTCAAAATGTATATTTGTCAGATCGACCCTGTATAAACTCACTAAAACATAGATCGTATAACTTGCCTTTAACACAATATGATGATGTAATTTAGAAAGCCGAATCATGCATATGTAAAACTGCAATCCTACAGTCGACATTCGTATTCGTAAAATGAACATTTGCAGTCCAACAAGTCCAGGTTTACAAAAGTCAATTGACAAGTTCAGAATTACAAGGATAGACGATTTCGCCTATACCTTATATGGTAAATGTCACCGAAAGAAACGAAGGTGAATGGGCGGAGCTAACGAATCAGATTTTTTTCGTTTATTTCCGTCGAATCAAGCAAGGGAGATAACATCTTCGCCTACCTCCTGTAAATTCCCGGTTGTAAGTCCGAGTACTCTCTCTTATTTCACAATAAAAACTAAAATTAACTTCATCTTTTATTTAATTTTGACGATCAATGTTCCTAAATGGGTTTTAAATCACCATAATATAGTCAATTGCAGTTGGGTGTATCTGAGCTGGGCTCACGGACCCAGATTTATACTGCCACTGTCAGTTTTTTTTTTACTTATATACCCAAGCAGGCAAAAATTGTTCATTTATTTTATTTACAAGTGGACCATGAGCGGGTCGTTCAGTGTGGTGGTGGGGGGGGGGGGGCTGTAGGGCCTGTGTCCCCCCCCCCCAGTTGGCCCGCAAGTAAAAGGTTAAAGGCTATTTTTTGTCAATATTTCTCAGAAAAAAGTACTTAATTACGCCATAATGCACCAATTCAGACTAAAAATATTTGATATATTTTAGGGGGAGTACCCCTTAAACCCACTTCCCACATTTTAAACATATTAATGTCATGCCCACTCGAGGGATCATGTCCAAATATTTGTGCCCTTAAGTAACGCCCCTCTAACGCAAGTCCCTGTTCAAAACCTGCTCCAACAAACCCACGAAACTTTTGATGGACATCATAATGATATCCACCTAGTTTTGTCTGATGTTATACATTTACTATCTTAATAAGCATGTATGGTGTAAACGTGTAATTTCAATACATCATTGAAACAAAATATCCATGTGGATGGAAGAACAGCCCTCCAACCCACTTGTGTCCCCCAGTTATGAATTACGGGATCTGCCACTGTGAACCATAACAATCAAGTGTGTGTGTGTGTGGGGGGGGGGTCAAGAACATGAAAAAATAGATATCGTGAGTCTTAGATTAGAAAAACAAACGCGCGATTTTTCCCCTCCAAAAGGGCTAGGTCCGCTTCACCTAATATAAATGTGAAAAAAGCCCTGACTGTTGAGTGTGGGTGGGGTATAAAAGCTAGCAGCAAGTAATACATGTTTATTAGCAATAAATTGACTTCATCATTAAAATACTTTATTAATTATACCTATAAAATAATATTCCTTACAGTATAATGTACGAGTTATATGAAATTGTAATCTTAGTGTATTTTATCCGTACAGTTCCAGCTACCAGGTAAGAAACCTCTGGGGCATCTTAGTGAATAATTTCCACTTAATGAAAATTTAGATTTTTTTCTTCGTAAATTTTAAATTATCTAATATTACTTGCAATCTTAAACATTGCAAAAAGGCAAGAAAGTGTCCTCTAATGGTTGAATTTAAAATAGTGTTTATAGTAATTTAAAGTTGAACTCTCACAGATTGACAGTTTTGACAACCTTTTTTGTCCCAGACTCGGCTGATTTTGGCAGCAATGCTTTCTATACAAATAATAGGATAACTCACAATAAAACAGATCTAAATTGTTTGGAAAACTGCCGACATTTTTCATTTTTCTTAAAACGTTACTGTAGTAACACTTTTAGCCATACAACATCAATTTGCCAACGGAAAACTGAAAAACTGTATCTGATCTTTTGTCAGCAGTCTTATACCACTGGTATCCAGACATTTACGCAAAAATTGGCTAATTCCAAAACAAAAAAATAAAAATAGTTGTCAACACGGCTCTCTGTGAGAGTGCAGCTTTAAAAGAAAAATAAGACAATGGGACTTTTAATTTTTGAAGTATAATTTAATGCTAATGGCTTACATTTTGTTGTGTTTGAGTCAAGTATCATTTTGCATACATCTCATTTCATGTCATATGTGCGTATTAATTATTATTATATAGAGAAAAACATGTTGTAATATCATATATTATTTTATTCGACATGAAATAATTTATAATCCATCCTGTTTCCAACTCATAGTCCATAGTGTCATAATATAGATGATTCGTAATGTCCATAATAAGGTTCGCAATGTCCATGGTCCAAAGTATACTTAATTGGTTTAAATAGAGCCGAGTGATAGCGGAAATTTCCGAAAGACGTAAGGAGGAGTTAAGACATGGTTAAGGCGGAGTTAAGACATGGTTAAGGCGGAGCTATCTATAAATAAAATTAAATCCATCTCATGTTCAACTGCGAATGAAAAAATACCACCTTACACACGGGGGATGAGCAAAAAAAGTCACGTGACCACAAATGCAAACGCCAGTAGTATTTTGGCTCGATTGATCGTCAATCAAGGTAAGTTTCGTATCGATAATTTTGTTTTACGCGAGAGTTCGTTCAAATGACATAGCGCAAAAAAGAATGCATTGTTTTGTTTTTCGATCGGTGTATTGGATACAAATTGTGTCCATGAATGCAAACGCACGTAGGTAGTGTTTTAATGTCACATATTTTGATAAATTGCCACATTTTATTCAAATGTTTGTTTTTCAGTTGTTCAATTATTGTTTTTAATTGTTTTATGAATAATTTGAGCGATGCAATATGTACAAAAAAAGGCATTTTCTGAAGTATTTCAAATTTGGCAAACGTACGTAGTCTACCTAAAATGGCAAACGCACGTAGGCATCTTATAATAAGGAGCAAACGAATATTTCGTTAGCCTTTAAAAACTGAAAATGTGTTCAAGATATTGAAGATATTTATCCGCTTTATTATTAAATATCCATCATAATGAAAGTTATATAAATTTATGATACGTAACAAACATTGACACGATATTATGCGGGAGTGTTGCGGGAAATATGAGTTCTCGAACAAACTCATCCGGCCATACCGGTGGTATACAGACTTAACTAACTTAACAATGCTTGTAAAATGTTTATCTCGAACATTTAGAACAGCTGTTGTAATGTCACATTTCAGGAACCACACGTTTGATACAAAGAGTCGTAGTACAGTGCAGTATGGGACTGTTTTGATAAACAGAAATGCATTACAGAAGGGAACCATTGGTGTGTGCTGGGAGCGGGCCAGACGCAACGATTCTAAGATGCTTGTAACAGATCGCATGGGGATAAACGTTTCATTTGAACATAATGTAAACATCTTTAATGAACCTTTTATTTAACCATTCTTCATGTTGTGATGATAATACTGTCATGATAATTGTTAATGACAGATATTGTGATAATGATAACCATAAAATGATATTGCGATGATACAATGACAATGTATGCTCTACCCGGAACAATGTTTCTATCACTGAAAATACTCTTTGAACTGTATATATAAGTGCTGTTTTACAGAAATAAAGACATTATAATGGAAATGTTCTTCATTTATTCTATAACTGTATATCTTAGATTAGTTTTATACATTGAATAAAATGATTGACAATAAAAGCGATCACATATAATCAGATAAAATCAAAGATAAGTAATCAAATAACATAACGATTCATTAATAATCAATACTTTTGTTATGATCTGCCTGAGATTCTACTTTCTTCCACATCAGATAAGTTGACCTAAAAATTTGGCAAGGGCCAAGATAAAACAAGTACCCGTATGGAATTCATTTTTTTCAATCGTCATCACACAATTACCTCCCTTGTAGACGACTGTCGTCTGTAGCATCATGGAAACATTGTCTCATGGCAATTTTATAAATCAAAATTGATTATTTCTCGCTTCAAATAGAGCAATAGAAAAGTTTTCGCGCTCCATTCAAGAAAGAACTATAAATATTTAATCATAACATAAACACAATCTGAATCACTGCACGCATATCCATAACAACCACGAATTGATACAAATCTATACGCGCATTATATAAATTCACTACGCACAAAAGATTTCCATGTTTTTCCAGGATAATTGCCGCTCGTGTAAGATAGGTTCATCACACCCCTCTCGCAAGGTGTTTTGCAGAAACACGGTAAACCCCGCTTCCGCAATACACTCTATGTTCGGGTTGGGATGAACCTTGCACTCTCGGCCATGAAAGATACTTATTATCTAAAAATTGATGTTTTATTTGGTGTGTTTAATAACTTTTGCTTACACAATCTACTTCTATGCCGATAAAATTTCCCACATTCAGCGCACTGGTATGATTTCTCGCCAGTATGGCCGTCAATATGAGCCTTCAGGTCTATTTCTCCTCCATTGAAATCCCACACATGTCGCACGTATAACGTGTCGTGCCATCTTCTCCTCGCCAGTGCCTGTTCAGGTACGTATGTGTGGTGAGCTCCTGCATGCATTTCTGGCACAGAAACTGCTTATTGAATCCATGTGTGATGCACCTGTATAAATACATGTATGCCCTTAAAAGTATGCAATAAAAATACTTGAAATTGCAATATTTTTGTTACCTTTAATAAAAACGCCTGAGCTTGTGACTGGTAGATAATTGCTTAATTATAGAATAATATAGAATAAAACAAGAATAATATAAGCATTTTTTAATACTATAATACACTTTCATATGGCGCGTCAAGCTCTCCGTGGTGTATAACTGTTTCTAACAGCATGTAAATGCTTTTACACCGTCATGGCGGCGCTCATGCAATTTCAGTCCCCATGTCGTTTTCAACGCATTCCCACAAACGTGGCAAACAAATGACATCACTGAAACAGACACTGTCATTCATTTATTAAGCGCCACTTGATTTACTTCGCAAAATATATTACACAAATTGTTTGTTAAAAGAATATCATAAAAAATACGTCTCGTGCAAACAAACGCTTATTAAAATCTTAAAAAAATGGCTTATTTAGCTAAGTAAAACGACATAAAGCGTTTCACTTTCCCTTATGCATATGACCATAAGCATTATGATCATAATAATAATTAAATATAAATTCAAAAATATAAAAAGAATAAAATGTTTTAATAGCTTTCGACATATACGATAACTCATTATTATTATTATATAAGATGCCTACGTGCGTTTGTCATTTTAGGTAGACTACGTACGTTTGCCTTATAAAAATGCCAACGTGCGTTTGCCAAATTTAAATACTTCAGAAAATGCATTTGTTTGTACAAATTGCATCGCACAAAATATTCATAAAACAAATAAAAACAATTATTGAACAACTGAAAGTCAAAACAATTGAAAAAATGTGGCAATTTATCTTAATATGTGACATTTTAACACTACCTACGTGCGTTTGCATTCATGGACACAATTTGTATCGAAGTGTTCTCAGAAACTATGCAGACATGAATGGTGACCAATACACCGATCGAAAAACAAAACAATGCATTCTTTTTTGCGCTATGTCATTTGAACGAACTCTCGCGTATAACATAACAAAAATATCGATAAGAAACTTACCTTGATTGACGATCAATCGAGACAAAATACTACTGGCGTTTGCATTTGTGGTCACGTGACTTTTTTTGCTCATCCCCGGTGTTACAATGTATTTTGTAGAACTACGAACTGAAATCTGTCTTCTACACACCGCAATGTAAAACCCGGCATGTGACTTTCACAGAATGACGTGTGTTTTAACATACACAACTTTATAAACACGACTGAATCGTCTGATAAATAGATGCAACGAGAATAAAACTCCAATCGGTACAATGAAAAATGAAAATGTGCAGTGTAAAATGTAAAATATACAACCGATGAGTTGGCGGTTGTAAAATGTAAATTGGTAAATCATCAATGATACAAACCTAAAATACACACATACACGTCTGGACTTTTGGCAACGAATAGCCTCCATACATTAATAGTATTGTCTTCAAACGTGTCCCCACTATCTTGTAACTGCAATCCTAGTACTCCATTCTCTATAGTAGACACAGCATTCCACTTCAAACACAGCCAAATATTTGGCAGATTCCCTAGTCCAGCTTCTATGTTTAATACGTTTTTTTTCAGAATCAAGTTTCAGTGAGCTGTAGACAATTGCATTCGCTGTTTTTAAAGTAGTGTCCGTATATATCTTAAAGCTGCGCTCTCACAGATTTATCGCTTTGACAACTTCTTATTGTTTGGCTTGGAATTAGCAAATGTGTGCGTAAATATCTGCAAACCAGTGATACAAGACTGATGACAAAAGATCAGATCGCAGAGTTTCATATTTCCGTTCAAAAACTAATGTTTTATGGCTAAAAGCGTTACTAAAGGTTTAAAAAAATGCATAAGACATTAATTTTTAATCCTAAAATACAAATCTGCGATTTATTTTTTGTCAGCAGTCTTATATGACTGGTTTACATGCATTTTCGCTTAAATTGGCTCGTTCCAAGACAAAAAATGTCGAAACGTTCACTCTGTGTGAGTGCAGAAAATTATATAAAAGCTTGCCCCAGCGCCACCTGGAGGTTTATATAGTCCTGTTGCCCCTTTAAGGCCTGTCGTATATAGTCGATCATTAGTATCACTGCTTTAAAGTGACGCTCTTATTCAAAATCAGTAAATACACATTCAAGTACGGAAAATATAAACTACTGAAAACAAGATTATAGCCGTGAATTTAACAGCTGAAAACGCAAAAAAAACAACAACATTAAATGATTGGTGAGTGCTATAAGACTTAGTGTGATCTACTATAGTCTCATAAGATAGAAATACCGTGTTTTATGCACCTTTCTCTCAAATTAAACCCGGTATCCTTCATTATCAATCACTGTTTCGGCATTCATTCATCCTTTTTGGTATATACATTATTTCTAGAGCTAATGTCGGTGGAGCGTTGCTCTGTCGGTTGACGCCATGAAGACCCCCGTGGACTGAGGGTTAAATCCATATTATAATGGCTGTCCATAATACAAAACAAGTGATTGATTGGTTTTCATAATACTTGCTACATACGATTGTGAATTATTGGCGAAATCCGAATCATTATTTATGCACGTGTTACTCGAAACGGCGTGGTCACAGATTTAACGATGGCTACTCGAAAGTGAATTACTCGCTTTCTTTTTTCTTTCATTATTTTCCTTTTGTTAGACTCTTTAGTTTGCTAATCTTTCTTTGACATGAATTTAAGTCCGATGGTTAAATCGCAATACTTGAACATCAACCCCATGTTCGCCTCTGGTGTACGTGTGTCCGCCGCCACCCACGCTGGGGCGAATTATCGACAGAACGTACATTGGTTTAATAATCTCGGTTAAATCAGGTTCGTAATGCACCAGTCAATTGTAACCACGCACCCCGAGTCGGGGGAATAGCGGGGACTTTGACCTTTGGTCCAGCCTGCTCGTGAAACCCCCGCCGAATGCCCCGCACACATGGGACTCTAGGTAATGCTCATTCCCCGCTACATTTGGCGGGAAGACAAAACCACCGCTTTCACCCGGCACTGCGGGACCACCTGAAAGGTAAAATCACGGCCCCGGATATCCCCGGACCTGGGGGGGGGGGGGGCGTGGTTACAATTGTTTGGTGCAAAATTATTGTGAGCTGAAAGTGTTTTGCCTTAAAACACTACAAATGTGTCGTTATTGATTTCACATTACAAAAGAGGAATTTCATCATTAATAATTAATGGTGTTAATTAATGTGTTAAATGAATGAATGAATGAATTAATTAATTTAATTAAGAATTAATGTGTAAAACTTGGTACAGAAATAAGCCCACTGAAACATATCTTTAAAGGAGTACCGCAAGGATCTATTTTAGGTCCTGTGCTTTTTAATATATTTATCAACAATATTTTCAACTTTATACATAGAAGCAATCTGTATAATAATGCTGATGATAATACTCAATCATATAGCGACAAAAACATAGACAACGTTGTCCAAACTTTGGAGTCTGATAGTAATATATTAATACAATGGTTCTCAGATAATCATATGAAAGCCAACCCCGAAAAATTTCAAGCCATTGCAATAGGACAAAAAACTAAGGACCAAAATATAACCTTTAACTTGAATGAGACAACTATAAAATGTGAAGAGAGTGTCAAACTCTTGGGTGTCACAATAGACTTCAAACTTAAATTTGATGTCCATATTTCAAGCATTTGCAAGAAAGCCTCAAGACAGCTTAATGTTTTAAAGCGAATAGGTCATAACCTTTGTAAACTAGGAAAGTTAAACATATATTACTCATTTATCCTATCAAGTTTCAATTTCTGTCCAATTACTTGGCATTTTTGTGGCGAGGTGCATACTAAGAAGCTTGAAAAAGTACAAGAACGAGCCCTCAGATTTATATGCAATGATTACACATCTGATTACCCAACACTTTTATCTAAATCAATGTTGCCAACTCTCAAGCTTAGAAGGTTAAGGTCCATTGCTATAGAAACCCACAAAATTATCCACAAGCAGGGTCCAATGTATCTACATGACTTAGTGGTAATAAAAGAACATTCCTTTAACTTTAGATATAAGATGATGGCTGCTATCCCAACTGTAAGAACAACAACATATGGGTGCACTTCTTTCAGCTCCGGTGCCCCTAAACTCTGGAACTCACTTCCGCAACATTTCAGGGAAGAAACTAATTCTAATCATTTCAAGAGTTTAGTCCGGGCATGGAGCGGAGATAACTGCAAATGCTCATTTTGCATATAAGAATGCTGTCATATATCATGCTGTAAAATGTCTTAATCAAAGATATGTTGGATGGGACCTAGCGAGCTTAGACTGCCTAGACAGCTGGTCTCTTTCAATGTGTCTTTGATTTAAATAATGTTAATTAATTGTGACTTCTTTTGTTTTTATTTCCCATGCTAAATGCATTGTCGTATTACCCTGTGATTAGTATTTTCGATTAACTTATGCTTTAAATTATGCTAATTTACCTACATTTTATATACAGCCTAATGTCTATCAACTGCCAAATATGTTTTTGTGATTTTATTATAGGAATTATTTATTTGTTTCAAGTGTACATGCTGTACTGTATATTATTATTTGCATGCACTGATGTGTGTGATATATTAGTTACATAAATTATGCTTTTTTATTATGTCGGTCAAAAGCTATTCATAGCTTATGTTAAACTGTTGATGATAGTACCCGACAATAAATAAATATTGACTTGACTTGACTTGTGTTAGGTGTTGTCAGAGTACTCGGTGACAAAAATTTGTTCGTAGTGCATTTTTATCTATTTCGTAAAAAATTGAAACATAAACCCTTTAATTGTTAATAGTAAATGAGTTATGAGTGGATTTCACTTTCATGTTAAATTCGCGTTAAATCATCACCCCCGCATTGCTATTTCTATATACAATGAGTACGAAACCTCTATTTTACAAAGTAGATACGATACATCACGTGCTGCTGTTATGACAACAAGGTAAATCCAAAATGGAGTACACAGGTAGTGCATATGAAGGGGATCACAAAAACGGCAGGTAAAACTTTGAAGAAGCGTTAAAAATCGCTTATTAAGTGGTTTCTTTAATTTTTATATTTTCCCTTCAAGTGAATGTTATTTTAATAATATACTCAATCTGAAAATAATGAATAATTCATGTTTAATATTTCGGATATTAGCGAAATGAATTCGGATACATTATACAAACCACTGCGAAAAGGTATAAACGTATTCATTGAAAACGACACGCACATATATATTGAATTTTTCTTATAAATAGCTGTAAGATTCTGAAAATGTCGATACTTTATCAAATAGACATATAAGTTTACTTTTAGATTGTAAACAAATTTGTCTAAAATTTAAAATAGGCTTTCATAACAGGATTCTACACATAGATTTATTTGGACTTGTGCAAAGATCTGCCCACATTCATTGACCAGTTTGCTGCATAATAGCTCATAATTATTGCTCGACCATGATGAATGCCACAATGCCCTAAGGCCTTACATCATAAAGTGTATTAAATTTAAATACCATGCATAAAGGACATGATTTACAGGGGCAAATCTAGTTGGGTGAACAAGGGCCATTGCCCGTCAATCCCAGTTGGCCTGCATCCCAGCTTTTAATTCATGAAAGATAGGCTGTATAAATCACAATTTTCTTTGACCAATCAAGGTTGAATGCAGGTTGTTCAGTTAATTCAAAGGATTGAGATGAGTTAGAGCCCATTGAAGCAGCATAGTCCCATTAACACTGGGTTTCTTAGGCTATTTAAAGTTATAATTTTTAAAGTTTGATCTCTTGAAACAGTGAATGAAGATTGTATAATGCAACCATGTGCAAACATATTTACAAAATAATATTTTTATTGGTCAACAGATTGTTTGATTGACAACTGAAGACCGGTCAATTTCACATATATGACTATAATGATTAGTATGTATAACATTCTTGTTAAATGCAATTCATATGTTATTATCTATTCATAAATATTCCAGGTTAGAAGGATCTGGCAATTACACATTTCCTACTGAAACCAAATATGAGGGAGAATTGAAAGATGGCATGTTCCAAGGCAAGGGTACACTGTTCTTTCCAAATGGAAGTAAATATGTGGCCACATGGGATAAAGGAATAGCCATAGAGGTACATGTCCTTCTTTTTTAAAAGGGCGGTATAACAATAATAACATATATACTGTTGATTTATTAAAAGAAGTTAACTTGTAATGTCGTTCTAAATTTGTATCATTAGAATGCATGCTAGTTTTTAATGTCTTTTAATTTAAAAAAATTCAAGTAAGTGATTTATTATTATAATTAGGCTATTACTAAGATACTCGCTACACTGTAACATACAATGTGTTCATTTGATATTGTTTTAAGTAATGTTTTTAAAATGTTTCATTTAAAAGGGCATTAAACAATTTCTTACGCTTGACTCTTTTAATGATGAAAAATATATATCTTAAATTTCAAAAAAAGCTATCATAGTTATTAGTATGCCTTACATGTACATGACATTTGTACACCTGCCAAATTTCCGAGCTCATAAACAAACAGATTGAAATTCAATAAAATAGATTAAATTGTAAGTTTTTATTTGTAAAGTAATTTAATGTACATAAATGTATATATTTTCAACAGAAACAAATATTATAAAACTTAATTTCTTTTCGGAACAAGAATTAAAGTGTATGGTACAGTGTAAGACGCAGGTTTTAATAGAAGCCTAGTAATATTGAGGAGGTTAAGGTCATCATCATTTGAAATAATTGCATCCCTGCAAGACTTTCTTGTGATGTGGATAAAGTACTGGATGCATGCAGCAGTCAAAAACCATTACAGATGATACTCGCATTCGTATACTTTGAATAAAACAGATAAAAAGGTTTTCAGTTGGGATTTAAATGCCTCCCAGTCTCACAAGAGCTGACTTGGTATGTTGCACATATATAAATGTAATATAGATTTAATCTAAATCTGTGTTTCTAGGGGAAGTACACTTTTGCCGATGGCCTTCCTTATGAAGAAGAAAACTGGGAGTATTGTGATGGATATGATCGTAGATTCTATACCGAAATAAAGACTGGACTGCAACCAGCAGGTTTGTAATGATTGTGTTTGTGGTCAAATGTCTTTAACAGGCACATATAGCTGGTATTGTACTATGACATTGCAGTGCCAGAGCTAGGCCAAAGGCTTCCATTTTTTATTTGTTAGTTAAATTTCTTTGTCATTAATTAAGGAACTTTTTGTCTGAAATATATCAATGCAAGTCTCTCAATCACTAAGAATATGTCCTTACCATTATTGTACACATATCATTAATGCAAACTGTATTAATTTTAAATTGAAACATGCCAACCCTATTTTCAAACAATTCGTTTTAATTCAAGACAAGAGTGCTTTCAAACATCCTTGCAGGTGGCTATTTCCATCAAGGATTCCAGACCTTCAATTATCAGAAATCTGTAAAATCGTCATAAATGGCAAAACATCATTTTTTATTCTGTCAACTAGTGCTCAATTTCGATGTTGGCTAAAGTTCAATTCACACAAATGTGTAACTTATATTTTATCTTTCAGGTCGGTCCCAGCTAACGAATCGTGTTCCTCCTAGAGATATTCCAGAGGGCTGTTATGATTGTGGGGATGGTTTCTACGACCCAAAGTCCAAAGTTGTAGTAGACTATAACAAAAAGTTCTTGAGAAATGCAGGTTTGTATTGTCTTTCATATCATTTCAAAATCTGCTATGATTCATAGAAAGTTTTAAAAAGTTGTGAACTTAATGTGTGTGTCACAGATAAAACATGCAATTTTATGTCACCAAGTCTTATGTAATTTTGATTTTGGCTCGTCAGGGTTTTGTTGTTTTGTTTTGAAAAATATCAAGTATGTCTCTCTTCTATGACTATTCATGTTATAATCCATTGACCAATGACAGTAAGGTGTAATTATTATCCATGGTGGATGTGGATGTGGACAAAAGCCACAAAGGATTTTAATAATTAGTCCACTTGGTTAAAATTTAAGGATTATTACATAGCCACGCTTGTAACAATTTATAAACCTATCAGGATACTGGCTTGTTATTCCCAAATGCTAGCTTTGATAACTCTATATATAAAACATACTTCTCAAAGACAGCAACACCAAAGCCACAATCATTAATAGTTTGGCATTTCCCAACTAACAAAAAAAGTATCTAGCCTGTGGTCCCAAATTTGTTTTCAATAGTTTATAATGGTAAAATCTTCAGTAGAAAGTAAAAAAAACACACTTGCATGATTATAGTAACTAAATGTCTACTCAGACCTAAAAATTTGGTAAGGAAAACGCCAAACAAACTAATCAATAAGAGTGGCCAAATTCAATATATTTCTTTTATAATGCACTGTTGTATTTCATATTTTGCAGATGATGACGAACACAACTGGATCGTAAAAACTTGTCGTAAAGGCTGGGACGAATATGTTGGATTGAAAAAGACTGTTCCTCCAACTCTGTCATAGTCTGAAGTTGCAAAACTGTTTTGTAAAAATATTGGACTGTGATATTATGATTTTATTTTACCCCCATCATTTTGTAAAAAGCTTGTGATACTTGTACCTTGTTTATTTTGATATCTTTATCTCTTTACAAAATAGTGACTTTGTATTTATTGTAAAGAATTAATTGTAAAAAAAGAATAAAAGCCTTCATCTGATTAATGTGTTTATTGTTGCATTCAGGACATTTTCACTATATAATGTCATGTGCATGTGTAAAATAATACAGAAAACAACATCCATCTGGCATCATAAGTTATTCTTCACTTGTATTAGTCTTTTATTACTCTTTAAAACAGTCTTTTGAATTAATCTATTACATTAAACAATAGTACATCTTTAGGTTTTATGGAGTCATTTGTAAAATACCAATTACACACTATAGTGTCGACTAAAACTAAATTAAAACAAATATATGGCACTTGTGGCAAAATGCTACAGCTGTAATATTAAAATATTGACATAATATGAATATCATTTCTGGACGGATTTCAAACATACACAGAATAATAGCAGCTCTACAAAAGATTGTATAACAAGAATTTCATCTACTAGTATCTCAATATAACACACATCCTATAAGGACACCGAGTTTCATGAGCAGTGGTATACCTTTTTTCTTTCAAAATTAAAGAACAAACACTGCCAATTGTGATCATTCCTCTTTCGTCAATTGAAGGGCCATAACTGTGGTGTGACTTGAACTTTCAGATTTATTGTTTAATTTTGTAGATATATTATGACCATAAACATTATGACAAAAATAGATTTTGCCGAATTGAAAGAGCAGGCACTTTACATTTGTGTTAATTAATTGGTCTAGCTCTGGAGTGCTGAGACACATGGGCTAGTTATCAAAGTTTTCATAGAGGTTTTGCTCATAAACAATGCGCCCCAAGTTTGGTGTGTGACTTGTGTGCATCTGCCATATTCTGAAAGTAACAATTCTATCAACCTAAATGTTAATTCAAGCGCCAAAGGCCTGGCTGACTTTTTTTCAGCTAGTTATCAAACTTGGCGGAGATATTGTGCTATTAAATATTTTGACCAAGTATGATTATGATTGGTGTAAATTTGACGAAGATAGAAGAGGCCACTTAATTCTGTAAAAGGGCCATAACCCTGTAATGCCTGGAACTTCTGACTTATCAATCTTCTTTGATATATTTGGTGATGATAGGATGCTAGAGTATGAAAACAGACAATGTCAATTCGATAAATTTGTGTCAATCATAATCATTGGATCAAGTTTGGTGATTATATTGGTGTACTTTTGCCAATGTTAGAGTGTGGACGGTGTTGATTCTGCGATATTTGTCAATTCAAGGGCATTAATTATTGAGTTACTGGGATTTATGGCTAATTATCTAATTTTTCTAAAATGTTTGGTCCATAAACAGTTGGACCATATTTGGTGATGAATGGTGATTATCTGCAAAGGTAAAGTGTGGACAATATTTGTGGATGCCAACAGCTATCCTCCCAGCACTGGTATTCACTGAATATGTCCCATCATAAAAATACATCTACAAATGACATTTTAAAACAATGCTTGAGACAACAATGCTTTTTTTCAGCTAGGTAAAATTAAGTTTAAGACTACATCATTTTTGGCAGATGGACACTGAAGCATTATAATTTCAAAATCATGCCAAGACTTACTGCCATTAATATCAATGTAAAGACCCACACACTTTATTATCTAAAATGTTGTAACATGAAAAACATGAATAAAATCATAACAATATGTATATATAAACATAGCTGGTTCTTCATTACAACCTTCATAACTTTACAATAAAAAACATGGAATGTGTACAGCGTATTATATACAATTTTGAAAAGTATACAATTAAAATAGTAGCTGGCATAAAGAAAGGTATACCTGTTCGAACATACAGTACACCTCCACTGATTTAGAATCTTCAATGTATATCCATTTACTCTGTTTTCTAAAAAAATGTTCTTTTAAATTGCACAATAAATAAGTGCATTAAAATTAGGTGCATTTAAACACAGCAGTATTGGCATCATATTTTTAATCATATTTTTTCTTGTCAAAATTGATATCAGGTAAGAATACCTTTAAATTGCACTTCAAATATTAAATGCATATTTTTTTTGCTAATATGTACTATTAGGCAGTAAAAATACACTCAAAGTGTGTTATTTAGAGTATTTTTATTGTAGTAATTGTCACTGTTTTTTCTCCATTTTTAGTGAACGTTGTCTTCTTTTATTTCAGTTTGTATGTGATCTTAACTTGCTTGAAAATATCATTTCTACAATACATAATTTATTAAAACAAATTAAAATCATGAAAAGTATATGGACAAACCCTCAAATGTATTAAAGGCACTTCAACCAAATCTTCAACCTATATTGATATAAGATAAACAGAATGATTTATGTGTCCTGCTTTAAGAAAACTTAAAGAAAGAGATAATATAAAATGGCAGCAAACATACCCTTATCAAGAAAAATAATAATCAATTCATACACACAAATGTCATAGGACACTGACACTAACGTAATGATTCTAGTTAAAAATATATGATACTTGTCCTGTAAAACTGTACATAAAATGTGATAGAACAGGGATTTAAATTCTTGTTATATTGTGATAGAACTGACATTAATTTAAGACTTGTACATCATCTACAATGCTGTTGTTTTCATATTTTTGGTCAACATGTATATATATATATATATACAATAACAACATGTATTGTGATAATTTTACCAAAATAACAAAGAACAAGAGGCACATCAGTGCCTGTGCTCCACTGGCCAAAAGGTTCAAGCAAAGACCACCTAACGAACATTTTCGTCAAGTTTCATAGAAATACAATCATCAATTTTTGAGGAGAAGTTATTTAATTTTTTTTTTTACTTTAATAGCTCTGGCTGCCATGTTGTGCAGTGGACCGAAATGATTTGGGCAATTTGAGTAAAGGAGCACCAAACAAACATTTCTGTCAAGTTTTATCGAAAAAAGGTCATCGGTTTCGACAACAAGTCGTATAAAGTTTTTTTTATTTTTTAGCTCTGGCAGCCATGGTGTGCAGTGGACTGGAACCATTTAACAAATTTTGGTTAATGACCATCCAAGGAACATTTCTGTTAAGTTTCATCAAAATCTGATCATCGGTTTCTGAGAAGATGTTCTTTAAAGGTTTTTCTATTTTTTTGCCCTGGCAGCCATGTTGTGCAGCGGACCGGAACCATTTGAGCAATTTTGGTTAAGGACCACCCAAGGAACAATTCTGTCAAGTTTCATCAATATCTGCCTATCCGTTTCAGAGGAGATGTCGTTTAAAGATTTTGCTATTTTTAGCTGTGGCGGCCATATTGTGCAATGAACCAGAACCATTTGAGCAATTTTAATAAAGGACCACCCAAGGAACATTACTGTCAAGTTTCATCAAAATCTGCCAAACCGTTTCAGAGGAGATGTCGTTTAAAGATTTTGCTATTTTTAGCTCTGGCGGCCATATTGTGCAATGGACCGGAACCATTTGAGCAATTTTGGTAAAGGACCATCCAAGGAACATTTCTGTTAAGTTTCATCAAAATCTGATCATCGGTTTCTGAGATGTTCTTTAAAGGTTTTTCTATTTTTTTGCCCTGGCAGCCATGTTGTGCAGCGGACCGGAACCATTTGAGCAATTTTGGTTAAGGACCACCCAAGGAACAATTCTGTCAAGTTTCATCAAAATCTGCCTATCCGTTTCAGAGGAGATGTCGTTTAAAGATTTTGCTATTTTTAGCTGTGGCGGCCATATTGTGCAATGGACCAGAACCATTTGAGCAATTTTAATAAAGGACCACCCAAGGAACATTACTGTCAAGTTTCATCAAAATCTGCCGAACCGTTTCAGAGGAGATGTCGTTTAAAGATTTTGCTATTTTTAGCTCTGGCGGCCATATTGTGCAATGGACCGGAACCATTTGAGCAATTTTGGAAAAGGACCACCAAAGGAACATTCCTGTGAAGTTTTGTCAAAATCCGCTTATCAGTTTCAGAGGAGATGTCGTTTAAAGTAAAAGTTTACGCACGCACGCACGCACTCATGACGGACAATCTGTGACGACATAAGCTCCATGGCCTTCGGCCAGTGGAGCTAAAAAATTAACAGTGTACACAATAAACCTGTAAACAAACAAAACAAAAAATACAGTTAAACAAAAAAAATGGAATGTAAATAGGCCAGAACCCCCAAAGAACGGAATTATAGGTCTTAACATACCGTAGTCAATATTATATATGCAGTAACTTTGAGATGCATAGGCTCTTATGACTGAAAAAAGAACAGCAGCATCATTTGAGCCACCTGTTTATGGTTAAAGATACCTTTAAGATATGTTATATTTGTTTTATGTTAAAACATGTTTGATATGATGAGCAAGTCCATGTAAGCTAAAAGCCCCATATCTGCTTGCGGCAATTTCACTACTATTGTCAAACATAATACTCAGAAGAAAATAATACAGATATAGGATTACAATGGCCATGCCAGGAAAGACCCTTTTGAGCGAGGCTTAACTAATTGTGAAACAGAACAAGAAACGCAGTAGATAGATGCCAACACTCGTCTGTTACTCTCAGATGATAAAGGGGCATAAGTCAAACACGTAAAACCAGAGTATTGTCCTTTGCAACACAGAAACAATACAGTGAAAACACGATTATATTGTTACTAGAAAATTGTGAAATAAGTTTCATATGAGGAGCTAGAACAATTTTTTGAGGTATGGCCAAGGTTTCTGTACAGATCTGATGACGACACTACGGCTATGACAATACCTCAACTATGTTCCCTGTAGCGGTATTCATTATCATTCTTATCCTTGTCTTTAGACACATCTAAGTGATTCCATTCAGTTCATTGGCCGGTTATTTTTACAGTCCAATCATAACACTCAAGGTTTCTAATCTTAAAATTAAAATGTAAGTTGGTTTTTGAATACAGCCCCTGGAAAACACCACAAAAATGTAGACAGCTTTTTGATGATTTGTTTTGCATGTCCTTTTTGTATTGGTAGAACAAATACTGCAGCCAATTGTACAAAACTGGTTAAGACTGGTTTCATAAAAGTTGGCCAAATTATTAATTGATTGGTCAATATCTATCAAATAAATATTGTTGACCAATGAAACCGATTTTAATTGCATATTTGCCAAAAGATAACATGGGGATTATAAACTTATTGCTTTTAATACAAATGGCTGCAGATGATAAGCAAACTAAAGTTAAACATGATTAACATGTTCCATTATAACAGATTATTTCAATAATATGCATTTATGAATACACACATTTTGTGCTACAAAACCTGTTTAATACCGTTTTTTTGTGTACATTATTATTTAAACTGCTTGCCCTATTAAAATAATCATGCTCCTGAATAAAAATATAAACTACTATCACAGAGAAAGTGTGGTACATGTATACTGGTTACATGAATTTCATTTTGATTCACTTTGTGGACATAATTCGAAGCATTCCTTTAACTTTAAAGTAACTGCCTATTAAAACAAAAACAATTGGCTGACCATTGATAGTATTATATTTAAAAAAATGTATAATAGCACAAAACACATAATCAAGTAAATAAATTTGCCAAACTGTTGCCAAATTGTTTGGCTGAAAGTAGATATGATTACTCTATCAACAAAAAGCAATATTTTCATGGCCTTGAAACTACGAAACACGAAGGACCATTTAAACAGAAATATTTAAAACTTTCCAGTCTTTAATCACAGCACAATCAAACAGTTACATAGGATGGTTAATCTGTGAGTTGGAAGTGTCACTTTTCGGAGACAATACCCTTGTCAGCCAGTTCATCTCTCACACGGTCTAGGTATGTCGGGTCCGGATAGCCAAATCTGAAATGAGGAAATGAAATTATGGATTTGTCTTTGCAAGTTACAAAATAGCATTGTTGATAAAAAAATTTTTTTGTTATATATCATATAATTCATTAAATCATGATATATAGGATGTTTTGTCATGAAAACGTTTTAAACATAATTACAACAATTAACACCTCTGTCTGTCTTATATTTTGTCCATAGGAATCCCATCATTTCTTTAAAAGTTACCAGTGCTCTGACAGAAAGGGAGATTTATTTAATATAAACAGTTAGTAAAACTTATTAAACTATTTTTTTTCAGTCGCTACAACCTATCCTTGAAAATGATAAGGAAACTAACCTAGTTGGCCCTCCGTTTATACTGGTTTTATGGTGAATGTCATTCCATGTAAGAACATCAGATTTCCCCGACATCTTGGAATCCCCGATTGTAAACACCAGGCGAGCATCGAAGGCTTTCCTCAAGAGTCGTAGCACTTCCCTCCCCTCAACACTGTTTGGCAGGTATGCTTTACGGCTTATACCCTTGTACGACCTTCCAGGATGAGGGTGGCCATGCTGAAATTTTATAATTAAGTATTTATTTGAAACAGTATGCCCAAATATTTGTGTATTAAATTGGCTAAAAATGTTTAAATGTTTGGTAATCATAGTTTGAGATATCAATAAGTCAAGCATTCAATATAAGACCTGTTCAAACAGGACATAGTATGATGGAAAGTAAATGATACTATGGAACTATGGCTTAAGCTTAGGTAAAAATACTTAAGATGTAAATTAACAAAGCTCACAATACATTAAGAGTCTTTATGAACCTATGAAAATGAGCTTCATTCCTCTGAAGTCTATACATAACATTGATTAAAATTGAAATGTAACAACATTCATGGTCAACAAACATAATTTACAATCTATGTGAAGTTAAATTTAACAAAGATAGTGACATGACAATGTAACAACAAGTATACAGCTTAAGATTTATTAGCCTGATGTAGGACAGACCACAATTATATTGGCATAGTACACATACATGGACGCTCGGTAGTTTTGAATTATACACATTTCATAAATAAGCTTTTCTCAATATTAAACTTTTAATTACTACCATACCTCTTGCCGTCCATCTGGGAATGTGTAGGTAATGATAATCATCCCATCTTCGCCCTCGTATCCTGGTAGAAACTTATCGCGATCAGTTTTGTAAGTCATTCTGCCTGCGATTGGCTGATCACCTTTAACTCGGCCAAAGATTGACCCACAAACTGGGCACGCTGGTTTGGACTTTCTAAAATGTTCATCAATACATGGATGACAAAACACATGATTACACTTCAACTGCTTTGGATCTCTCACCGTATCAAGACATATCGCACACTTTTCCAACTTCTGTTCCCCTTGTAAAAATCGCTCTCTAAAGGTATGCTTGCTTAAATCTGCTGGAAGGCTCTGTAGTCCAAATTCATCTTCATCGCTGGTGTCATGCCGACCAGTTAAACCAGAGTGAGGCCTTGAAAAGGCCCCGTAGTCATCGCTTGTTCTCTGGCCAAATGATGAAGTAGTAGTTGTGGTTGGCCTTGTCGATTTCAACCTTTGACCACTGGGTAATAAATTTTGTTTGATTTTTGGTGCAGCTCTTGAACCAGTGTCTGCAGATTTGGTGGACCTTGGGGACATACTTTTATCCATGAAATCATCCATCTTCAGTTTTGACCTTCCACCAATGGTCTGGCTCATTTTTGCTGAGGACAAAGAAGTCTTATCTTCCTGTGTGTATGACCTTGTCTTCTCCCGGCTTCTTTCATGTGAACTGTTGCTACCAGAACTCTTATCTCCACTACTGTAACCCTCAGTGGCCCGTGAACCATAACCTTTATCCCCGCTACTGTAACCCCCAGTGGCCCTTGAACCATAACCCTTATCCCTGCCACTGTGACCCTCAGTGGCCCGTGAACCATAACCCTTATCCCTGCTACTGTGACCCTCAGTGGCCCTCGAACCATACAAACTATAACTATCATCACTGCTCACATCCGATTTTCTCTGCGGCATGCGACTCAAGGATGAAGTTCTTCGATGTGTATAAGACTTCAATCCACTACCAGAGTCTCTCTCAGCCTCCTGTGAGCTCAACCTTTGTAAGACACCTGTTGTTCCTCGCATAGTCTGTGATAACGCTCCTCCAGTATCCTGTCTGCCTCGAGGAAGGTTTAACTGAGCCGTGCGTGATGTCTCAGATTTTTCTTTTGACTCCATCATGAGTTCATGAGCATCAGCAGACAACGCTGGTATGCCCATGTCAAGTTGGGTTTGAACAAGGACTATAGAAGTGACTGTGCTCTCTGCATCATTGTTCACCAGTCGGACGTCATTCAGGCGATGGTCGGTGGAGCCTTCCGCAGTGAATATGAGGACAGCATTTAGGAAGCACTTCACACAAACATCTAGTGGTGCTCCATATACACCTACAAAGGAAAAATACAGCCATTTTATATACAGCTATTTCTATTGAGAATCAGAGTATTTTTGCTGAGATACTGGTAATACATACATATACAATTATGTAATGGTCTTCCATTTATAAAAACAATGCACATGTGATTAACCCTACATGTTGACATCAAGCATTAATTGAGATAAGAGGAACACAGATCTATTCTTAACATACTGAAAAGGTCATTATCTATATTTTAATAATTAAAAAATTCTGGCTGCTAAACACCAGAGAAGTTTTATGAATGATAATGTGCAGTACTTTTGTCTACTCAGAGATGTGGTTTATTAACGTAAGGTTTAACACAAGATTCTTCTTCACAATAATTAATATTATTCAATGTGTATACATGTTTGATACCTGTAGAGATGTATGGTAAAGCCACTGAGCGAATCCACAGCCTTTCCTCAGCATAATTTAAACAGTTCAGGAATGTCTGTGTGAGCTGTCTAGTGAATTTTTCCCTGTATGTGGGAGTTAGCCACATTGGCCCAGCAGCATGGATGATATGGGAAGACTTTATTTTACCACCCCCTGACGTGTGTGTAACTTCGGTTGTTTTTAAACTGCCATTATGACGAATAAAATTACGGCATTCAAGGTCCATCTCCGCGCCTCGAGCTTGACGCAAAATGTAGGCTAACCCGCCGTAGTGCTCTAAATTCTCATTGGCTGGATTAACTATTGCGTCGGTTTCTTCTTGAGCTATATTTCCATAATACAGCGTCACCTTCATTCCATTTATATCAAAGGAAGATAGCAGTTGGTCCTCTGTGTATCGGTCCGGAATGTTGCTCCGCAATGCTGAGTGTGAAACTCTAGGTGGTGTAGTTCTTGGGGAGGGACCACCGACTGATGTGTCGGACAAGTTTCCAGAAGGCTTACTGTATTTTGACAGACTTTCCTTCCTAACAGGAGTTGCAGATTTACTCTGAGTGGAAAGATTTGAAGACTGAGAGCTTGAAAGGAGCCCAGTATCTTCATGCTTGTCTTTTACAGAAGTTTCATGAGCATGACCTTGATCTCTATTTGCGGTCCTCCCATAGTCTGCATCGGCTGTCTCATGTTCTGCTGTCTGGCCCAATGATTGGCCAGAAAACTGTTGGAAAGTATCATTCTGGTCATCTGACCTTCTTGCTTCAGGCATCTGAAGGGAGCCATGCAGTGTATCAGAAGGTACCACAAACCCTTCCCCATGAAGGCTTGGTATTCCTCTTTCATCATCGTCAACATAATTTTCTCTATCATACATGCCTACTAAATCTCGACTATGCTTGTTACCCCTGTCATCTTCAGTTCTTCTCGCATTTGCCTTCCTTAACTGGTCTATTAGAGCAGGTGAAGCAACATCATCATCATCATCACTGAATGCATGATGTACCCCCGAACTAGACTCTTGGTGTCCAGATTGACTCACATGTACATCATGTGATCTGTGTGAACCAGAGGCTTGATTCATGTCAATATCCCTCTTCTTCTGTCTAGCTCCAAGCGACAAAGAGGCATCAAGATTTTGGCTACGCTGATCAATATTCTTCCTCAGTTGACTGTTGACTTCCAGTGGTGAACGTGGGCTGTTTCTGGGACTTGTCACTCCTCGGCTCAGTTCTGATTGGTCGACTTCTCTAGGAGTTCCTGCGTATCTCTGGGGCTGTTGGTTTATTTCATGCTGAATTATCTCCTAAAATGGTTCAACAGATATTTCAAGATTAAAGTGATACTTTGTGAACAGTTTAAAACTAGATAAAATTTTATGCAAGGCATGCATGTATAAACTTCTATATATTTGAATTATGGCATAGTAAATTAACAAAAGAATTTGTGCATGCATGTTACAAACAAATATAGCTTATAAATCATAAAATGAAAGCCTAAACAAACACATTGGTTTAACTTTATTTAAACCACAATTATAAACATAATAAACTATAAATTGATCCAGCAAAATAGTGTACTTTATAAATCACTCAAAACTCCATAAATGGGTCACATTTAACTATGTTCTTTACTCATTATATCATATAATACTATGAAACAAAACATCCTAATTTTTCTAGATGTAAACATTAACCTGTTGTTGCATGAAGCAGTCAATATAATGCCACGCCCACTCCAGCTGGAACCAGTTGCCATGTAACGTGTATGTCTGATCCGCCTCCTCCACCAGGCGAATATTTTCTCCAAACATCATCTCATCATGTAGAGACTGGGTGGCCTGTACAAGCACTGAGGCATCTGGGTCGAGACGAGCACTTAGGCTGGTAAAGATCTGAAAACAACATGATATTATTTTTATAAGGAAAGAGGTATCTGAATACAGTCACTTAGGCTTGTGAGGCTAGGATTTGTGACAACACTGGCCCATGAGTTATATTGGTGGGTTGAAGATTTACAGGCAAATTTCTATAATCTGATGGCATCAGAAAATGTTACATGTAATAAATCCACTGCTCTTTATGTTCATAAACTCATATTAGCTATCAATATTACTCAACTTTGTTAACCAAGAGACACAACTCTTATTTAGTTACTTATACATATTTTGTTAAATTTAATTTAAATTGTAACATGTAATATGAGCTGAAGTTGTGTGTATAGCTTACCATGTGTTCTGGGAGAGTCTGTATTTCAAGTTTCTTGGCTCCCATAAGATGGTCCATCTGGGTAACACTGTCTACAACTATAAAACAAAGAAATACACATTCATTTAAATAAAAATTAATGTTATAAGTTTATAATACCATAGAATGTGTGCACGGTGCTGCCTTTTGAGTTCAAACTTGTGGGTGATATTAGTGATTTTTCTTGACTATTTCGAAACTCCTTAAGTTCAAAATATGGAAGAAATGAGATAAAGCCAATAACATTAACACATCATGATCTGATTTTTTGTCAGCAATCTTATACATTGTATCATTGGTTTGCAGATATTTACCCCAAAATTTGCTCTTTCCAAGATTTTTTTTAAAAAGTTGTTAAAATGGTCAATCTGTGAGAGTGCAGCTTTAATTTCAAGGGGTCCATTCATTTCAAGCAGCTGAAATGTTATCAAAAATGTTTAAAAAAAAATGACATGTATACATGTTGATAAACAATGTATAACCTTGTTCTCATTTACCTTCTTTCTTTTCATACAAAATAACTGCATCATTGTTGAATAATGGAAAATATATTTTCTTGATCTTGCCTCCACCATTTTCAGGCTTCGAAAAGTGAATCTTTAAAGTCTTTTCCTTCTCGTCCTTTGGAACATTCCGAATTCTTATTCCAGCCATGGTGTACAGACTACAGAACTGAAAGAGAGAGAATCAAGGTTGATATCAGGCCCTTCATCAGCATTTTAAGAGTGGTACGGTCAAAGTTTTATGTAGGTTGATCCGGAGCATGATATAATTTCAGACTACAATGGCTACATTTTAGAGCAGTATTTTCATGCATAATCTAGTGAGATATTTATATAAAAAAGACTTGTTTTAAGAATGTAGACTGTTTTCATTTTAACATTTAGTGAAAGTATAAAATAAGTACAAACTGGAACAACAATATATAAACATCATATATATATTTATACATGTAAACAGCATTACACAAGTATTGATCATGAATAACATAAACATTACATTCTTATCATGAAAGAAAATGGAATTTGTAAAAGTAAATACATGAACACTCAACTTAGTTTACAGAAAAATGCACAAGCAAAAGTTCATTTAAATGTGTCAATGACAAGGTTTTCTAGAAATACTTCAATGACAATGTTTCCTAGAAACACTTAACTCATTTGCCATTTCTTTAAGGCAAGTGCATCAACGATGGCATGTTAATTAAATTTATCCCGTTAAGCATTTAAATTGATAAAATAAAATGTACCAGTACATTTTGGTTTTAAAAACCTTGTAGTCTGTTCTTTGCATTGCTACCTTTAATTACTAAATTTAATAAGAATTTTATAGAAATAAGACCATTAGGGCCATTCCTTCATGTAGTATTTTTTAAAATCTTAAATGAAATTTATTAAAAACAAGAGCTGTCACAGAGACAGCGCGCTTGACTATTCCGCCGCTTTTCAATGTAAGGATTGAAAAGTTTTGGCGAAACATGCATGGATCACTGATAGATTAGTTTTCAATGCAATTGACATGGTGTGCTGAGATATTAACATAAATGTGGTTCCATGCAAAACATTAACGAGAATTTCTAAGTCTAATAATAAAGGGCCATTATTTGCAAAATACAGTTATCTAACTTGGTTTTAATTCAGTTGGGTGGTTGAATACCATTGTATAAAGTCTAAATGCAATACATCAAGTAGTTGCTGAGATATTATCCTATGTGTGCTAAAATGCAAGACCTTAACCAGAATTTCTAAGTCGCATAATAAAGGGGCACAAATTATATATTATAAAAGATAGAGTTATCTTACTTGATTAAATAAGAAGGTTAAATAGATGGGAGCCTGTGTGTAAAGTTTCAATGCAATACATGATGTATTCGCTGAGGTATTGACTTAAAAGTGGTTACATGCAAAACCTTAACCAGAATTTCTATGTCGAATAAAAAAGGGGCCATTATTTTAATTCAATGCAAACTGGAGTTATCTTACTTGGTTATTTAAGTAGATTGGATGGTTGAGTACCATTGTATAAAGTCTCAATGCAATCCATGAAGTAATTGCTGAGATATTAACCTATGTGTGCTTACATGCAAAACCTTAACCAGAATTTCGAAGTCAAATAATAAAGGGCCATTATTTGCAAAATACAGTTATCTAACTTGGTTTTAATTCAGTTGGGTGGTTGAATACCATTGTATAAAGTCTAAATGCAATACATCAAGTAGTTGCTGAGATATTATCCTATGTGTGCTAAAATGCAAGACCTTAACCAGAATTTCTAAGTCGCATAATAAAGGGGCACAAATTATATATTATAAAAGATAGAGTTATCTTACTTGATTAAATAAGAAGGTTAAATAGATGGGAGCCTGTGTGTAAAGTTTCAATGCAATACATGATGTATTCGCTGAGGTATTGACTTAAAAGTGGTTACATGCAAAACCTTAACCAGAATTTCTATGTCGAATAAAAAAGGGGCCATTATTTTAATTCAATGCAAACTGGAGTTATCTTACTTGGTTATTTAAGTAGATTGGATGGTTGAGTACCATTGTATAAAGTCTCAATGCAATCCATGAAGTAATTGCTGAGATATTAACCTATGTGTGCTTACATGCAAAACCTTAACCAGAATTTCGAAGTCAAATAATAAAGGCCAATAATTTGCATTATATTCAAAAAAGTGTTGTCTGGGAATACATATCTAATGTTTCAATGCAATACATGATTTGCTGAGATATTGACTTAAATGTGGTAACATGCAAAACCTTAACCAGAATTTCTAAGTCGAATAATAAAGGAAAATTATTTTGCATTAAATGCAAACTAGAGTTATCTAACTTGGTTAATTAAGTAGGTTGGATGGTTGACTACCATTTTATAAAGTCTCAATGCAATACCTCAAGTAGTTGCTGAGATATTAACCTTTGTATGCTTACACGCAAAACCTTAACCAGAATTTCTAAGTCAAAAATAAAGGGGAAATTATTTGCATTAAATGCAAACTAGAGTTATCTAACTTGGTTATTTTAGTAGGTTGGATGGTTGAGTACCAAGTATCAATGCAATACCTCAAGTAGTTGCTGAGATATTAACATATGTGTGCTAACACGCAAAACCTTAACCAGAATTTCTAAGTCGAATAATAAAGGCCTGTAATTTGCATTAGATATTCAAATAATTGTTATCTAACTTCATTAATTTAGTATATCAGATAGTTGGGAATACATATCCAAAGTTTCAATGCAAAAACTGATGCATTTTACTGAGATAATGACTTAAAGGTGCTTACATGCAAAACCTTAACCAAGGTGTGACGCCAAAGCCGACGCCGACGCCACCGCCGACGCCAGGGTGAGTAGTATAGCTCTCCTTATTCTTCAAATAGTCAAGCTAAAAATTCTGATCTGAAAGTTTGACAAATATAATTGACCCTACCAATATAAGTTAATCTTCTACTTGATGGGCAAATAAAACACTGGATGGGCAAAAAAACAATGTTCATTTTGTGGCAGGTCAGGGTGGCTGGAGTTCCAGCTGAATGCCGATGCAAGTACAATAATTATCCTTAATTTAAGTTATCCTTAATTTAAGATTTTTGTAAGAATTCTAAATTTGAAGAAAATGACTGTTTAAACTTAAATTGGCTGAAAGAGAAGTGCAGCAACAACAGTACCAGCCGCTCTGTGCATGATTGTCTAAAATAATAGACGTGTTATACGTACTTGTCTATTCCCTAACTTTGCCATATCAAAAATTGTAAAAAAAAATCTGTCAACGTACAATTATTTGGACTACGCGCACAACTAGTCCAAATAATTGTACGTTGACAGATTTTTTTCAGATTTTTGATATGGCAAATCCTTTACGTACAAATTGTTTAATATCAAAAGTGGGTAGTTGTTCCGATCAGGATTCCGGGTTAAAGCATATAGCATTTATAAAATATCATAAAAACCTGAAATATTACCAGATAATGTTATTTTATATTAGTTCTGTACACAAAAAATAAATATCCAACTTATAATTATGAGTTTGACGGCTTTTCTTCTTTTCATTCTGTCAAAACATAACGATATATACATGAAGGGCACCTGCAAGGCTTCAGGGCACAGTTTTAAATCGCTCGGAACATTTCGGCCATGGCCGAGTTGTTACGATTGTATAACGAGGTCTATCTCGAAGCTTTGTCGGAGAAGGCGGAGTTATTACGATTGTATCGAGTTGTTCCCCTTCGCATAATTGTTTTCTGTGTCAGTCAACTTTCGTTTTATTGGAAAGGTAAATACCTTGTTTTAATGCATTAAATGCTTGTTTAGTGCAAAATAGCATTTCACTTACATGGTAAAATATGAATATAACTCTTTATGATCAATTTCAACCATAAAATACTTCACTTAAAACAATTTCAATATTTTTAAAACAACCCCGTTTTTTGCACATTCCCGTTTAGACGTTAGGGATTGGAAGAATCCCGTATAACACGTCTAATATTTTAGACTACGCGCACAACAACACAGAATATACAATGAAGAAGACACAGTTTAAAACACAGCATGACAGTCTAGTTCGACTTCACCTTAGTCAAATCTAACAAATAAAATATTGACTATTTTGACAGTGTCAGAGTTTGTTTTTTCAAATAAAAAATAGTAAGCCTAGAGATTTTTAGAAAATCTAATACCTGTACCACCCCAAATATCACATTTAAAATCTAATTTCACAAACTTGCATTTTGATGACAGCTTTTTTCGTTGTGGAATTCATTATTCTAAATATTTAATTCACTTTACCTGATGTATCACAACTTTAAATTTAAATCATTTTAATATCAACGACAGAATGCAGGAAGTTATAAAAAAATAAATAACAACCAGGTCAAAATTGCAGGATTGCTGTAAGCGAAATTAGCTTTTTATGGAAGAAGCAATTATACATTTTGGTCAAAACAAGCTTTCCCTGACTGTTGAAAAAATAACTTATTCTTAGACGTCAAATCTCAAACTTTAATACAATGTATGCATTGATTATAAGAATAAATTGTAGAATTGTAGATTTCGTTTTGTTCTAATTCTATTTCTGTCATTGGTAACGTAAACAATATGGCAACTTGTGAAAGAAGATTCCTGTAAAAAATATTGATTTTTGAGTTGTTCCTTGATAGCTTGCGGTATTTTACAACAAAGATCAACAAACAATTGTACGGTTTGTTTGATAAATTATGTTGCATTGTTCAAACATTAAAATTGTTGAGTTGAAATTCCTCTGGTCAAGTTCAAACTTGAACACTGTGACCGTTGAATTGTTTAATCATATCTTTGTCATCGATCGGGAAAGCACCTTTGTCATAATGCCAAGTTCTGTTATTGTTCAATAAAAATTTGCCGAAAATATTTTTACATATAAGGATTCAGGTTTCATCGTGTGGTTGGGGTTAATTTGAGTGGTAAAACTGGTAAGATTTTTGGAATTACTACTCATAATGTTACTCCTTAAACTGTATATAATGAAGCAGACTGATTTTTCTAAATTTTATTCTCTCACTTTGTTGATCATTTAAATATTTTTTAATCAGATGGATACTATTGATGCTCCGGTATACAGTGCAACGACAAAGCGTCAGAGGCAGCAACTACCCAAAACCTCCCTTCAACAGGAACTGCAGGCAAAGATGAGGGAAAGGAAGAAACTTGGTTTGAGTGCGGACATCACTAGTGAGGAGAGTGAAGGACTGGACAGTGATGAGGAAAATAGTATGGGATTTGATGATTTATATTTTAAATGCATATTCATATTTAATTATAATTTGAGTTTGATCTAATGACTCCACCAGTGTCTGAGTTCACCAGAATACTGATTATATTATTCTGACATGGACGATGCCAAAAAGGTTGGGCATTAATTAATTTTATATGTTGGGTTATTTAGCATTTTGCACAAATGCGTGGCTAGTTCATGTATATAGACAATCTGACGTATGCACCTATCTACTGCAAACACTTTTTATTATTTATCTTTACTTTACATTTAATTCAGTATGTCAACAAAATGGTTTAGTTATGCACAAAAAACACATTTTTATTTGAAAAAATCTTGCATTTGTTGTTTTTAAATTTAATGTTTATCAGCCAGGTACAAATATTTATGAACAAAAACAGAAATTTATTGAAGAAATACATGTGTCAATGGTTCCATTTCACTTAACTAAAAAATGAAAATACTTAAGAAGGAAAACCCTTTTGGTCAAAAAATCAATTAAAATACCTTAAACACTTCAATAGCAGGTCATTGGTTAACTCATTTGCAATAAATAAGGTTTTACAAATATTCTTTACAGGCTGGAAGATGGAATACAGAGCTAGACAACAGGGCAGGCCTGAAAGACCAACATCTGCCAAGCGAAGAGCAAAACCTGACCTAGGAGACACATTACGTCCCGGGGAAGCCAACAGGTTCCTGAAATCTTCAAAAAAAGACACTAAGTCTACATTACGAGAAACTCCGCCATTAAAAGAATCACCTCGATTCTCAAAAGAAAGTAACCGTGATGTGGACAGAATGTTTGGCACTTTAGGAGGAAGTCCAAAAGGGCGCACCACCCCATCTCCCCTGGACAGCAAGTTTGGGATGGACACTGTTGATGCTCCAGTTTACAGTTCTAAACACAGAAAGTCACCGGCTGAGGAAGGCTTGTTTTCTAGAAATTCTCCAGTCTCTCCTGGTCCCGGGGGTCTACCAAAGACAATTCCCAGTGGCAAGCATTCACCTGCCCCAGGGAAGCAGTCTCCTGTCACAAGAGAACTCACTGCAGAGGAAAAAATATTTGGAGTTAGACAGTCACCTACAAGAGAAAGGTACTTATATGAGTGTTATTCACTATTTTATAAGCAGGCAATTAATCAGGCTAGGCTTTTGCTTGTGTATTCATTTAAAATTACAGCAGCATTAACAAAATATGATATTTTAACCAAATATGACTTTGTAAGGCAATAAAATTCTGTCATGAAAACTCCTACACTTTCGTCTTTGGCCTCACACGTAGCAAATGGTGGCAGTGGTGGGATGACGACAACTGCCAGATTGGAGTTGCCTTACTGCAGGACGAGTCTTTTGGGAGTGGAAAGTAATGTAAAGTTCCGCTGTAAGCAGAAGTGCATTCATAGTGAAACATTCCACTGTAGGTGGAAGCAAATCCATTGTACATTGATGTACTTGATTATATGCAAATTTGCATATCCAGGTCTCCGTGTGGCTGGAGAATATATTAAGTATTTATAAAGACCAGTCAACCCCTTCAGGGTTGAGCATGCTTTTCTCTGAAGTGATCTGTTGCATCTTTGGCCTGGTACGTAACACATCTAAGATCATACAGTTGCATGTATTTATAGATTTGAAAATCGTTTTATACATTTATCTGTTTCAGTCCCAAGGAAAAAGAGTGGAAAGCTCCAAATTTTCGACAGTCACCAGTTCCCGGCCAGGACAGAGCCTCTCCTAGCTCTGACTTTTGTATGTAACATCCAAAATTAATTTTAATTTTAAAGATATCAGTTTGTTTACTCCAAACAGCTGCCGGTTGATGTTCAGTGAAAAATTGAAAGTAAATTTAGCTTGAGGTATGTTAATAATGTCTAGTTTCTTTCTCAGAGTTCTCCTTTGATCAATCAGACTTTTTATTTACATTATAAAGCAATACAGATAATAACTAAAACTTATAATCCCAATTCTATAGTAAAAGGAGGCAGGAAGACGCCTGACTCGAGCCTTATGCCAATCAATGAAAGCCCACGTCCGGTTCCCCGCGGCAGGCATGGCGCCCCCACTCAGGAGACTAGGCTACGGTCCAGGGAATCCTCACCAAGGTAGGAGTCTTCAGGATGTATGGTGCAAGAACATCATTTGGTGTAATGTAGTAAAAAACAATTTTGTTGTAAACTGGAGTACACTTATTTGCATAATTATCTGTATTTCCAAGGGTATTGACACTGGTAAATACTGCCATCATACATACCATATCAATCATAACAGGATTTTTAAGTGTTCCAAATTTTGTGTTGACTGAAGGTTTTTTTCTGATTAATGTATCCTAATCAATTATTGAATGTCAATTGTAAAAGTTTGGCAATAAAAATACTTTTAACTATGGAGGCTCTACAGCTTCTTACACTGTGCCTATTGTATAAATATATGTTGAGTGTGATGCAAAATTTAATACCAAGTACGTATTATTTTTTGATATTTTTATTCTTTTGATAATGTTCTGTCTTTGAAAGTTTGTAGGATAATGTTTGTTTTAGGGATTATAAAAGAAAAAATTGTATTGGTGAACTGTTATAAGCCAGTGAAAATTGTGAACTTCAGAAGATTGGATTACTTATATGTATATCACACCATTTTATGTCTCTCAAACATCCATTGATTACTGAAAACATTTTGGCAAATCAGTCTTCTTTTAATACAATACATTTTGGAGGTCATGATGAACAGTTTTAAAAAGTGTTTTATTTATTTGGACAGGTTTAAAAAGCATGGTACTACTGTATTATTAATGACAGTACATAATATCATATATAAGGTGGGATTTTCATTAACTAGTTGTTAAACTTGGATTGACAGTTACTTGTGTTTCATGGGGATGTGAAAGTCAGTTAAAGTAAGACATAACCACTGACTGTATTACTAATTTATTGTTAAACATAGAATTTTACAAAGAATTGTTGAATTTGCATGAAATTTTATTCATTACATTAAGCTTACTAATTTCATTTAAAATCATATATTTTTTTTTACACTAATGTAACTTTAACATGGAGTAAATGGAGGATAATTGTTCATTTTAGTGTTGGATAGATATATCTTTCACAGAGTGAACTCCAAAAGCTTTATTTACCTTCCGTGTTCACATAGGTGAAATATATTGCAATTTTGACAATAATATCATTTTTATTTCACAAATAAATCTCTTTAACTCACGGAAAAGAATATAACAAATATGTGTAATATTTCAGATCTCTCTCCCTTGAGTCGCCTGGTCGCAGCGAGAGACCTAAACCAAAGGTGGACATATTCGGACGCAAAGAACGAAAAATAGAGTTTGAGGAAGATAAGACAGAAAAGACAACTAGCTCCCGAGAGAGGCGTAGATTTACGAAGGACGACAAGTCAGCAGGACAGAAGTCAATCACGGGTCGGAAAACTCCGACTGGTCGGGAAACCCCCACAGGAACAGGCAGAAAGAGCCCTTTTTCCACTGGCAGACAAACCCCTACTTCAGGAAAAAAGTCATCAGGATTAGATATGAAAGGTAGGGGTAAATAAGATAAACATAGATTTTAGATATAATGTTTTCAGTATTTTCCCACCATTTTTGAAATGAGGTCAGAGCCTTTCTGATTGGCAAATATTTTTTTTCAAGTAATTAACAATAATGACATTAAAGAAAGACTAAGTAAATAATTTCTATGAGGTTTGCTTCTTAAAATGGAAACATGGTTTCCACCTCACAAAAAATATCAGAATCATATTTCAATTGAGAATTTTTATTTTACTAAAAAAGTATGATCTTGCTTTCGAAATGGTGCCAAATTTCTGCCTGAAATTGGCCAGAAAAAACCCATACTGTTTAGTAACTGTATAGTAATAGTAGGTAAAGAAAAATATTCAATTAAGCAAAAAAATAAAACATAAGATATTAAATGTGTGTATATGCTTCATGTAACTATGCATACTGATGGTGTTTGTTATGAATTACCAATATAAATACAGGAGAATTAGAGGAATGAGCTAACCTAGAAACATTCAGTTAATTGGTGTAATAATTACTTCAGATGAACAAAAGCCTAAAAAAGAGCCAGGTCTGTTTGACTTCTTGCAAGACGACGCAGATGACAAAAAAGACAAAACTAGTGGCTCTAAACAGCGTCCCCGCCCCCGAGCAGAACGCCCTGTAGAGAGGAGGGGGGTTGGGATGAAGAAATCTGTATCACATGACTCAATCACTGGGGAACTGGCAGCTGGAGGTGAGAACTTAGTGACTTACTTTATTCTCTTACAGGTCTTTCACATGTTATGTAGAAGTTTAGTGTTTGTTTTTGAGGTCACAGGCAATGAAATACACTCTTTTCAATGTATTGTATTTATTGTATAATTTGCCATGTTATGTATATTTTTCTTTTTTTAGACGCAATTTTTGTTTGATGATAATTTTTTTCATCAATTTATTTGCTTAATTATTTTAAAATGAACTTTTAAGGCCATATTTCTGCACCAGGTATAATTTTATGGTTTCGCCAATGTGTAAGGCTTTGAAATAAGGATGGTTCTTTTAAAAAATATAAGCCTTTGTGTTTGAAATATGAGCTGTGTAGATGTTGTTGCTTTTACATTTACAAGCCCCCCGAAAGGAGGCATTTTAAGTTCTTGTAAAATCTTCAAATCAACTTATAAATCATCGCTAGAACTTGTACAATTCATAAAAGATGTACAGTATACAAACAATAATATATATTTAATTTGTTGGTTATATATGGCCTTAAGAAACATCCTTATTTTATAGCCCAATGTGTCTTGTTGCCTCCACTTTTTTTCCATCGTTCTGTTCAATCCCATAAATTTGAGTTTGTACTTGTAATATCAAGTTTGTCTAGATCCCTATTCTATCAGTCTTTCAAATACATATATATGCATGTAAGTTTTCCTTAACAATTCAATATTTATTATCTCCCATTCTACATTGTCAATCTTAATTTCTATAAATTTGAAGACATAATATTCCACTTATCTTTAATGTTTCAAATTATAATTAAAACTTCTTTTATTAAGTGTATTAACTGACTGTGCTTGTTATCACAAACACAACCACTGACATTAATTATTCTTATTGAAACTAAAAACACATTTTAATACGTGGCAATAAATTTTTGTCCAAAATTGAAAGAAAACGAAATAGATTCTGAATACCCATGATAATAAGCTTTAACATACCCTAAGGCCATTGCTTAACTGCATTTGATGTAATGTTGGATATGAATATTGATTTTAATAAATTACAATTGTAATCCTTTGTCAGTTTTTACCATATATTTCTTTTTATTTTGAAAATCTTGCAATATTATTGTATTCCTAAAAAACATTTTCATGAGGATGAAAAGCTTTGTCAGTTTTTACCATATATTTCTTTTTATATTGAAAATGTTGCAATATTATTGTATTCCTAAAAATCATTTTCATGAGGATGAAAAGGAGATGCAATTCAAGGGTGTGTATTTTTCATTTTTGAGTAGGGATGTTTGTCACCTCACTGATGCTTTAATTTTGGAATGTACCTTTCAATGTTGATGTCTTTGGCATTAACTTGTAAGAAAATACTTAATAGTTATGTGGAAAGCAATTTGAAAAAGTCAAATGTGTAAAATTGCAGCAGTATATGAAATGGCTTCAACCAGTTTATTTTTTTGTCTTTCAGACCAGCCCAGCATAATGGAGGAGTCGTCACGAGATGACCGTATTCCCATGGACCAGAGCTCTGTATGTGCCGAGCTTGATGAGGATCCAGATAGGCGGATAGTACGGGAAAAAGAACGTGAACAAAAGCTCTTGGGGTATTGTTAAACTTGTTATTAGTAGTAAATAGTTGTAAAGGAGTTGACATTATATTGAAACCTGTTAAACCATTGGAGAGTTTTACCAGTCACATGATAACCTGAGACAAACAAATGCAGTTGGATTCAATGTATATACTTTCATTAAACTAAGTAGATAACTATTGAAGTGTGTCACAATCCAATTTAGCATCATGTCAAATCAAAGTTAGGTATAAGATACCCATATCAATTCTTGAAAATTAACTTAAAAATTGAGAGTTTTACCAGTCACAAGATAACCCAAGACAAACAAAAGCAGTTGGATTTGGATTATTTATATGTATATACTTTTGAGGGAAGTCACAATTCAATTTAGCATCACATCAATTCAAAGTTAGGTATAAGGTATTCAGTTCTTGAAAATTAACCTAAGAATTGAGGTTGAATACAAGACATGTTCATATTTTTTATTTGCTTTTTATCAGTCCTACAATTCCAATTTGACAAAGAATCTTTAAGTCGTGTAAAACAGAACATATTTAAGCTCACCATTTTAGTTTTGATATCATTTGTGTGATTCAGTTCTGTTTAAGAGTTACCGGTATAAAACTTTAAAAAGAAATTACTCTTAAGATGATCATGATAAACTTTATATAATTTTATAAGATAATGTTGAAGCAAGTATTTTGGATAAATTAGATATGAAACTAAACCTGAAAGCTTGAGATATTTCTTAAAATTGGGGCATGTCAGTATTAAATCTAGACCTCAGGTTTGTAACATAATCCCATATCCATTCTTTTTTACATGATCCCATATTTTAAACATTTAAGGAATGAATTGCAGGGTTGATGTCATTATCTGGGTATGAACGCAATTGGGTTGGTCAATGTGTGTGGAATCCGAAGGTCCGCTATTCATTCCTTATATTTACACCAATAGTTCATTATTTCATTCAAGAATTGTTAAAAAAATACTTAATTTCCGTAGAGAAAACCTTTCAGTCATCCGTTCTTACCCATTCTGTAAATAGAACGACCCGACTATAACCGGAAACATTTTTTTCAAATGACGTCAAAATAACGCGGGAAAAGATCAACCACTTGAAATCACTTTAAAACGTACAATTGAAACACTTCTGGTACCAATATATTTAAAATATAATAAACTAACACTTTTAAAAATGTTGATCTATATTTTACGGGACCTGCAGACACAATACAACCAATAACAAGATCAATAGCTTTCATGTATATTGTTATGCAATGAATTACGATCCGAACATATCCGAAGATGTTGCGTTCATCAATTGATGAACGCAATTGCCGAAAGGCAGTTCATTTAAGGAATGGAAATTGAGGTGTAAACATAATCCCATATTTTTAACATATCATCCATTGATAAATATGACTTGTTGAGTATGATTGTATGTACTTTAAAAATGATACCATATTAGTGATTACTTATACTTCCATAGTATGATAACACAAACAATGTATTTCCAGGCCAAGCAAACAAAGAAGTGATCGTCGTGAGGCAGACGACATCATCTCCCGCGTGGAGGATGCTCAGACAGACCCGAAACAACTCACTACTCAAAGATCTGCTAGTGCCAAGTATGTACAAGTTCCAAATGGAAAATAAATATGGTGAAACCAGTATTCATGTTGACATGTCCTAAGCGGGCTTAACTTGAGGAATCCGACTGAGGAAATTATGTCAATTTTGGATGCCTAAGACCCCATAGTATTTTGAAATTACTTGAAAGGGTTTTATGCGACTAAAAAAAATGTTAACCTCCTGGCTTTGAGGCAGACACCTTAACCACTAGACCATTCACATCCTCTTATTATTTTGCATAAACGAAGCACATTGCACTGATGGTGATCTATTTTAGCCAGAAATACAATTCTAGTTTATTCTTCATTCCTTAGGACAAATGAGAAGGTGGTTAAGCCCAAACCTCGGCACACATTACCCGGAACTCGCCCAAGCTCTGCCGCCACCAGCCAGGACTCGGAGATGTTCAACTCCACCATGTCAATCCGACAGACAATCTTTGAGGAGTGGCGGCGAGCGCGTGACAAGGAGATCAAGCAGAAGGAGGCGGAGAAAAAGAAAAAAGAAGAGGAAGAGAAGAAGAAGAAAGAAAAGGTTTGTACAGTGAAATAGACTCCATAAATGTCCTTTGACCTCTTCATGTGACATGTATACATAGTGAGCGAAATGGCTAGGAAAACTAATACCAAATATGGTTCATATTATTATCTGGAGGATTTGTTATTGGTGATTTTCACAATATTATATACCGTAGGTGAAATTTTAAAATTTAGATGTTTTTCGATGGTTAAACAATAGTTTTACAATTTGTAAACCTTGAGAAATTGGGCAAAAGCAAAAAGTCTGGGAAAAGGACATCATTATATTAAAAATAATCTACAGTCAAGATGTCATGTTTCTGTCATACAGGAAAAGCTAGACAAATTACAAGAGAACAAGCTTTCATATGAAGCATGGATGAAGGAGCGTGGGATATCATTTGTGAAGGAGCAACGCAAGAAACAACACGAAGAAGAGAAGAAAAAACATGAGGAGGAGAAGGAAAAACTTTCAAAAAAGAAGGATGCTAAAAAGGTAGCATTAATGGGTCACTTCCCCTTCAGGATGTGCAGGGGAATTTTCACCTTTAAAGTTGTTTTTATGCAACCAAATATGGAACTTTTTTTAAAGATTTTTTTTAAAATATACCCAGGTAACAAGTTGAGGTATTATATTGATTTTTTTAAATATAATGATAAAATAAAGTGGGACATCTTATTTATAAGACCATGGTAGACAGATGCTTTTGAAGAGGGTCACTCCTTTAGTTTGTAACACCTGTCTTTAGGATTAAACGAAAGGCATTATAGATTCAAGATTATACTGGTACATATTTCTGAAAAAATAACATCTAGAACGTTTAAAATTTGAACCGATTTGATTGAACATTTTCTGTTATGGTAATTTGCTTATCGCATTAAAATTTTGTCAATGAAATGAGATCACAAGGAATTTAAAAAAAAAATGTGTAGACAAGAAATCAAGTTTATTTTATTTTGCAATACAAAAAAAGTTAATAAATTCATAATTATTTTGTCCAGGACTTTGAGATATGGAAGGAGACGAAAGATGAAAAATTGATTGATGAGCACAAGAAAGCCATTGAGAAGAAACATCGGCAGAAACAGGCTGAGAGGGAGAAAAAACTCGAGAAGGAAAAGGATAACGAGTCAGCATTTAAGAAATGGTTGGTAGTTGGTTCCTGTGAAGTGTTTTAAAGGATTGAATATGAAATAAATAAGGGTTACTTTTGATTGTCTTGTAGATTTAACAAAGAAGTGTCTTTCCTCATGTCAATGCAGTAGCGCCCTGGTTTTCTAAACATAACTTCAATTTAAAATTACCAAAACACCCAATTTCTGTAAAAATGGCGTAGTTTTATAAAAACTATTTGATATCAACTGTGATTCAATTTACTGCACATTATAACTTCAGTACACACGGATGCATACACATCTTGAGTCAAGCATACATGCCATATCCCCCGGAGGGGGATAAAATCCCCCGGAATTTCGACCCATCCCCCGGTCTCCCGGAGGGGGATGAAAATCCCCCGGAATTAAAGTGTTTAAAATTACGCAAATTTATCACAGGGTTTAATTATATATGCCTGTTTACAGTTATAATGCCCTTCCTGTCTTGAAGCTTAATTGGATTATCAACTGATGGTGTGTTTTAACAACACCTTTTGGGTGACACTAATAAATCAGCAGGGCACATTTCATGTATTGTTTTGATTGAAACTGACAGAATTTGCGTAAGAAATGTCAATTAGACTGGTCAGATAAAAGGACGATTTTCATTGGTTAAAACTATAATTTTATCCAATCAGAGAGGATGTAACAAATTAAAGCGTTCTTCATAACATGTGTCATTGTCATCAAAAGGATTGATAATTAAAATGTGACAGTAAATTATTCATTAAAGAAAAGGATTAAAATAACTAATAGACAATGCTGTTCTTTGTTATGCCTCACTAATATGTTTACATACAAGACATTGACATATGTTTACACACATGACATTGACCTTCATCGCAAATATCGGAAAATAACAGAACTTCCGGAAGAGAAACTGAAAGTAGACAATTCGGATGAAATGACTTTTATTTATTTATTATGGTGGTGATGTATTTATTTTTTGATCAATGCCAAAAGAAGATATGTTTATGAACTTAAACAATAAATTATGCATTTGCTTTTTATCAGAAGCAAACAAATCTGACTATTTGGGAATTGAAATGAAAAATATTGATAATTCATTCCATTCTCTCTATTAGTCTGAAAGTCATCATTTATGTTCATAGGCAGCAGATTTTGTATCCAATTTTAGAGGAAGGTAAGCCCATTAAATTGTCTCTGAAACATATTTTTCTGTGAAGTATTCTATTTTGCAAGTGAGTGATTTTATTATGCAATATGGTTGTGTCTCATAAAAATATAGATGAAGTGCTGGAAAAAGGGGTAAACAAGGTGAATTGGCATGTGTGTCATGCCCGTAATGCTACATGGCGATGATGAAAATCCCCTGGTATGTGACCAAAATCCCCTTAAATTCTGGACATAATCCCCTCAGGAGCCTTTCAAAATTATGGCAATTTGTTTTTTTTCGTACTTGCGTCTTAAAATACTTTGAAATTTTGCTGAATTAGACCTGCTAAAAAATCCCCCTGAATACTACCAAAATCCCCCTGAATTTTCAGACTTTTGAACAAATCCCCCTGAATGGTCTCCAGAAAATATGGCATGTATGGTCAAGAGACAAAAACAATATAAAATTCAAAAGTTTTAGATTTCTATGTGTTTGAGAAAAAGTATCAATATATATATATATATATAATACATATTGTTTAAAAGAAAACTTTCAGACACTGTTTGTGGCTAACCACTTAACAGACAAGTCTTGTTAACGTCTTTCGTACATGCCCTTGGCAGGGGTTTTGCGATATGAACAGCTTTATACAAGCAATCCTTACATTATAAATGAACTGTTACAGGAAGGAGAGAAAGGACAAAATAATAGAAGCGAATAAGGAGAAGGAACATGAACAGAAGTCACAGACAGCAAAACAGGTGGTGATGACACAGAAGCAGAAGGAGAGACAGGCCATGAAGGATTACAATGAGTGGCTCCAGAAAAAGGTGAGTTGGGAAAGTTGAGAGGAGTGAGGGAGGGAACAGGTGTAATGACACAGAAGCTCAAGAAAAAGGTGGGTGGTGGAGACACTAGATATTGGACGGACCTGATGGAGCCTTTATAGTGAAATACAACATTAAAGTCTGTGTGCGACATTTTGACGATATGAATTAACATTTTTGACCTTCAGTCTTTTTACAGAGGACCTATAGATGACAATCATATTCAATTTAGACTTGTACCAATTTTTGCCCAGATATTTCAGTGGCCTCATCTTGGATTGGTGCTTAAATTTTTTATTGCATTTTCAGCGAGAAGTCAGTTGTCAGTGTGTTATTTTTCAGAGTTAACAATGGGGATTAAATCTGGCAGAATTTTGATTCTTATTGTTGTTTATCTGTTTAACTGTGTATATCATATTTGACAGTATTCATTATCACAGGTTTTGAGTGTACTGGATTATCTATATTCAGGAAACTCAGCAGCAAAAAGATGCCTTGAGACAGCGTCGTCATAGCGATGATTACTATGACGATTTCAAACCTGCATGGAGCCCAGCCGGCAAACTCATCCCATGTGGTCGATAATGTACGAACTATTGTGTAGGGGCAGTGACAGGCTTTAGGAAATGTATTTACTTTAATTGCTTTTTTTTATCACTTTGGGGTTGAATGCGGAAGTGTGGTAATCAGTTTGATTTTGTTGACTCTGCATAGTTTTAAAAATTGTTTTCAAAACTATAACATAAATATAAAATTTATTTCAAATTCTGAGAAAAACAACAACAAATTAAACAAATTTGTCTCTGACATGCAGAAGATTAATTAATTAACAGGAAAAAAAGAAAAGAAAAATGGCAATGATTTCTAAAGCCTGTCTTCTTTAATAAGGACAGAATCTGATGTCATTTGGCTATATTAGGGCGAAATTAAATTTGATGATTTTTTTTGTAGTTTAATGATGACAAATTCTAATGAAGAACTTTTGATATATTTGAATCAAGAACTTCTGACATACTTAAATCAAAAACTGTAGACATATTCAAATCAATCCAATGATGCATCAATAGCAGCCACATGATATTGATTAAGTAGAGAATTGACTAATATTTATAATGACTACCATATTTAGTATTCATTTAGTTTTGTAAACCCTGCACATTCTTAGTACCTGCTTTCACTTTGTAAACTTTTGAGCAGAATGTGAATATCAAATATTATTCCTTACTAAAATAACATTGAAATTTAACAAGTAAACTTCTTGAAACTAAAAGTAATAAGAGCTCTTTGCTTCTTCTTTTCTAAGCTATTCTACCTATAGTATTTGTACAAATGGGACCACAAGTTTGCTCAAAAGTGATAAGGAAACATTAATGTGTAACTAGCAGCTTGAGTGAATCCTTTTTATAATCATGTACCATTCTATAACTGTATGACTCTTAGCTGGTCTTGTGCCCTTGGTTTGAAATACATCTACATGTATATTGTTTAGTCAGTATCTGTTGTGAAAAGTTCTTCTTTAGCCAATTGTATATAACTTGTTAATTCTTTTGTTTGGTCAAAGTTGGCCAAAATTTTCATTGATTTTTAAGTATTTATCCAAAAAAATAATTTTAACCAATCATATCATTTTAATGTTCAAAATGTATAGCTTAAAGATAGCCTGTGGCCATCTTATCAAAGTATTACACAATTGGCTGCTGTTGTAATTATACTAATACTGTTATTTCAAGTGTTGCTCTTGGACAAAATATACTTTGAACAGAAGTTCTATTTCAGCTTGAATCCTGAAAACTAGGCGTGTGTCTGCTTTAGTATGAGGAATCATGCCCAAAGCAAGTTAAAGGGGCTTAGAATCCTTTTGAAATTGTTCCCATAGTCATTTACATTCATTTCAAGGGAGTTTCTACTGTTTGTGATTAAAAAGAATTAGCAAAATCAATACAATTGTACAATAGTCTGAATTTAAAAGCTTTCAATTTTAGTTTCAGAAATAATCCTCACTTTAAAACCCCAGTTTTTGGCTTTTAGCATGTGGTTTATACAAGTTATTTCTGATATCATTATTGTAGAATAGTAAACATTGTTAAATGAATATTTAGCTAGGGTTTAAAGTTAAATTATAGTTTATATTAAACTCTCACGACACTCAAGCAATCTACAGTAATAGTATGTCATTTATGTACATGTATAAAGCCATACTCAATTGATTCTATGTTCATTGTCATCGGGTTTTCGAAAGGAACCGAGCTCTTATTGATATCTAAATACTGTACAAGTTTCATCAAGATACAATCAAAACTGAATACTGTATCTAGTTCACAAGCGATTGTTAACAGACGCACTGATTTGTTATACTTTCAAGGCCCATAATCTACGCATGCATGGGCGGATCTGGCTGGTTTTCGAAAGGAACCGAGCTCTAATGGATATCTAAATGCTGTACAAGTTTCATCGAGATACAATCAAAACTGGAGACTGTTTACAAGCATCAATTTTGTATGGCCTAGTTCTACAGTTTGCATCTTTTGTATTGTTTGCAAGTTATCTTTTTGAACACACGGTAAACTATGCTTGCATACTAACTATGATACATTCTTTTATCCTTACCATAACAACAAGCCCGAACTACTGGACAAACAAATGCTGTAAATGATGAAATTACTGTAAAGCTGTTCATGGCTGCAACATTTTTGTGTCATTTTACTGGATTTTTCATCTCAAGTTGGACACAGAAATCACAATTACACTCAGAATAAATTAAACTACGAGTTTTGTCTTTAGCTGCATGTATTTTGGGCCAAACATTCTGAGATGCCACTTTTCTACATAAGATAAATGGCAAAGGCCGGTAAGTAACAGGATTACATGGATCTTGGTAACAATCTTATGTCTTATTTATATATATTCTGGGGTATATATGTATATTGGTGGTTTTTCAGGAAAATCAGCAACAGAAGGAAAGTACAATCAGGAAAATTCAGAAAATGAGGGAACAGCAAGGAGAGGGGGATTACAAGCCCCCATGGAGTCCGGCAAGCAAAATAATACCATGTGGCAGATAGCAGCATTGCTTGCCATACCACAGCAACCTCACTCCCCATTAACTTAAGACATTCCAGAAGTTGACGACAATATTTCTATACCCAGCAGCAACCTTTAATACATCAAGTAGCAGAAACTTTATTGCAAATGGCAGAAACATTCCAACATTTAGCAACTTCATTCCTTGAACTCTACAGATGCTCTGTATGTATTTCAGCTGAAACTTAAGTGTTAAGAAATGCTTTTAAATTGTAAATAATGTCAGAATGTTTAATTTCATCATTGGCTTAAGCTATGAGGTATGACTGTATTTATGAAGGAGCTGATAGACTAATTTTTCATTTTCATTTTGTATATATATCCCAATACTTTCACTGACTTACATGTTTGTACCTAATGCTCATTCTAGATGTCAGGTGTTTTCTCAACTTTGTATTGACATATTGTGCTATTTGTGAATACAGAATTGTTTTTGTTTCTATGGTGTTTTACGTACACAGACATGGTTATGAATTCCTTCTTAGTGTTGCTATTTCATTTGTTTTATTTCAAGTTATATGTTAATACGAAAATTGTATATTTTTAGACTACATAGAATGTTATGTATGTTGTGTTTATGGGTTTTTAACAAAATAGTTATATTTCAATGTGAATTTTACAAAACTGGTGATATAAAGAGAGTACCAATTTCACTGGGACATTTTAAAATTGATTTCATTTTGAATTACTGATAGTAGATTATTATGTGAAGGGTATAGGGGTTATCCATTTTGCAATAAATGTACAGATGTATGAGTGATATTCAGTTCTATTATTTATATATTAGACATATCACTTATCTTTGTTTAATAAGTATTTGAACAGATATTTATTGTTAGGTTCAGAGTCTGTGATATCGGTTTGAGTTTAATGTTGTAATCTTATGTTGTTATTTTATTTCATGAATGCATGTTTGTATTTCCAAATACATATATTTACTGCTCATTATACAGTACTGGTTGAAGAGGGAAACCTGGATGCCTTGTAGCATTTTACTTTTAGTTTTAAAATAAGTTACGGTCATATTTCTAAAAGATCTTAGCCATTTATCTCATACTAGATGTGCTATTTCATGTTTGCCTTAAAAATACAGTCTTAGTAGAACATTTCCATGTTTTAATACATCTCGTATTCTAAATTTTCATGTAAAATGAAAATGACATAGTTATCAACCTAGTCCTTTTTAACATTTCTTGTAATAGCATACTTTTTACAGTTATGAATTGTAATGTAGAATTCCAGATTTGTAGTAAAGCTGAAAATATTCAGATGCCTTTGTTTATCCTTCTACCATAATATAAAGCTGAATATACGGAAAGGTATTTTCATTGCAGTCTTGGTCAAAATGACTGGCAAATGCATGATTTATGCATGCTAATCCCATTTACTGTCACTATTTCAACAAGAGGCCCATGAGGGACTATGCTCTACTGGCATGGCTCTTGTGGTCAACATTGCATGTTCAACATTCGAGGACAGCTGAAACAGTAAGCAGATTAGTTGGATGAACTTTTAACAAGCAGTTGTTCACAATAGCACAGACAATGATCACCCCACCACGGCATAAGCTCACCTTGCCTTTAGCCAGTAGAGCTTATAAGAAAGGTAAAAAGGGGTGGGAGTAAGGTCATCAGAGGACAACATAAATATTTGTTTTCAAAACGGTACACATGGTTCAAATTTTATTGCTGTAGCTTCAACAATAAGAAAGTAGGTCAGAAGGTCACAGCCAAGGTCATTCAAGGACAAGATTGATATTTTTTTTCATAACATTACAATGCATGGTCCATATTGCATTGATGTAGCTTTAAAAATAAGAAAGATCAAAAGGTAACAGTCAATGTCAACCAAGCACAACATTAATATTTGTTTTCAAAACTGTACACATGGTCCAAATTTCATTGCTGTAGCGTCAAAAAAAAGGTAGGCATAAAGGTTGGGCCATTTACCTTGACTTGAGGGGTTATTTACACAAACTTCGTAAAAGCCCATCTTATGATGCTACAAGACAAATGTCAAAGGTCTGGGACTAGTTCGAGTCCTAAAGATTTTGAAAATGGTTCCTATATAAGTCTATAGGAAACTTGTGACCCTAAGGCTATACTGGTAATTTGAACAATCTTGGTAGCGACCACTGAATGTGAAGGGTTTTCGGCCTAGTTGTTCAAGACAAGAAGATGTTCAAATATTTCCTTTACCCTATATAAGTCTATAGGAATCTTGTGAACCCCTGGGTTTTGATCCAAGGGCCATAATTTGAACAAATGTTCACAAACATGAACAGATGAATGCTCAAATAACTGGGTCTTAGAACAGTCGAGCTAAAATCAACAAACCCATTGGAGCATAAAAACCTCATTCTGATCTTAATATGAAATCAGTATGACCTTAAGGACATCAGACTTTGGTACTAGGATGCCTTTTATCAACAAAAGACACCTATAAAGTTTATGGTAAAAGGTCATGGTCATGATTAACAGCCATGAACACTTCAAAATAACTAAACAACAGTTTTACGAATAATCATGAAACTTCAGGGTCAGTTGATTAAAGGTCACTGTCAACAGCATTTCAAGTCTGAATGTGTGTCTGCACTTTCTGAAAAAAACTTTGTGCAATTATAAATAAATAATGATGAATGGATTTTTATAGAAAACCACTTTGTTCAATCTTCTGACAATTTTCTGACAAAGCAGAGCTTAGCAGGCCTGTTTGACACACTTCTCTTGTTGTGAAAGAAATTAACCTTGTCCACTTTCTTACTTGACAATTATTCATCTGAGCCTTTCAAAACTTGGTCAAATGAATATGGGCATAACATCTTGGATGAGTTGAGGCTTTTAAATTTGTAACTGTAACGAAATTGAATTTGTCCACTTTCAAATAATACAATTTTCATCTGTTACTTTAATACCAAACTTTATTGCAACATTCCTTAGACATATCTATAGACTCGATTCCTACCCAGTCAGATCCCTTATGTATTTCTCCTGAGTTATGGCCCTTGCCATTTTGAACAACGCCATTTGTCTCTTCTCTAACTTTTTTGTTTGATCCCTATTAAACTTGGTTTTAATGTTAATAGGAATAACATGAAATTGACATCTGTAAATAACTTAATATTTAATCAAGACACCTGGATTAAAAATCCTGTTCAGTTTAAGAAACAATTGTTCTGGCAGAGACCAGCTTCTTGCATAAAACACGGTTTTGTTTCGCTGTGGGAAGAATTTACAATGAGGCAAATGGAGATAAAATGTTTTATGAGAAAACAATCAACACATGCAGATTTAATTAAGTCAGAACAATTTAGTCAGGAAAATATATCATCTAAATGTGTGAGATCAGGAGTTCGCTTCAATCTTGTTGCTTTCAATCTTGTTCTGCTTCCTCGAGATCCCTCACCAAGAAGTCCACTGACTAAGGAGGCTTGCTTCATAGGATTAGATGGAGAACCCTCCACTACAGGTCCGTCTAACCTTTAAGAAAGAAATCAAGTGTCAGGGAATGTTTTAATGTCACTCAATGTGGTTTTTTAAACAAAAAAATAAGGTAACATATTGTCAATGTCTTGCTGTTGTTGTGCTAGGCTGTACTAATGGGATTTGATTAAAAAACTGAAAAACCCCACATACTTATAATCTATATTTACATCAATAAAAATACCAGCATATCTGTGAAAAAGCTTGGATTTTCTCCCTTCAATCTGTTCATGTAAAGTATGGAAGAAAAGTGACTCATTTCCTCTGTTTCTATGTTCTATAAGAGTTGACTTTCATAACACATGATTAAGATGATCGCAATGTTATCTGAATTAGTGCAAGCAGCTTTTATAAAAAAATATTTTGTTTCAGTTGTAAGTCATTGAGTTGAATTACAAATTAAGAATCAGTGTTGTGAATACAATATATTGGGACTGTGCTTTTCGAACACCATAAAAATCAAGAAAATCCTTGAAAACACCCAAAACCTAGAAAATCTTATGAACCCTGTTGTATAGATCATATGTATCAACAGCAATATCTGTACATGAGATACATGTAAATATGAAAAATAATAATGCAAATTATCATTCATTTCATCCAAAGATATCTTTATGAAATTATATCATTTTCTTTTTAAACATTGGCCAGCTCTTACCATCAAGTTATCACCAAATTTGGAAGTGAAGTTCAAACTGAACATATAAACCTAACATTTACAAGCTGTTGAACATACCTTTTCTTTTTACTTGGCGAAGGTCTTTGAACACTAGTTTTCGTTGTCAGATCATCCAAAATGTTTGAAAAATTCTCTTCCTGTAGTAAGAATGTATTACGTCTACAACCTTTAGAGGGAGAATCTTGAATTTTACCTGTTTTTGTTTTGATAGGACTTTTTTCTAACACATGTTTTACACTCTTTACATTTACATTTAAGTCAGAAATATCTGAATGCTGTTCAAGCAGGGGTATGCTGGAATGTAAGTGGTTTGTTGAGTCAAACCTTCCACATTGTAACTCACTGTCACTCTCTTGATCTTCTCCATCATCATCTATAGGTGAGTCACTATGACATGAAGACTCAACTTCATCTTCAAGAGAATCACTCTGTTCATCATGTTTAGTATTTTTATGAGCAGTTATGTTATCACTTTCTGAGGTTTCAGACTTCACAGTTTTTGCACTCTTCTTGTCCTGTTTCACCTTTTCTTGAAGTTGTTTAGCAAGGTTACCTTTGCCTGCCTGCAAGAAATGATGTATCACTGGTATATTTGTATGCACGCATGACACAGTTATCAAATAGACTTAGCTGGAGACATTTTCAATGGATTTTTGATGGCTTGAACACTTTTGACGGCAGAGATATTAGGAAATCCCCCCTGCACAAGGGACGCGAATAAAACAACAAAATTGAAGTTTGTCTAAATCCCCTGGGTATGTGAGTCTCCAAAACCATCCCATCCCCATTGAGGCAAAACATTGTCATAATCTTGTTGTACATTATCTGATAAGATAGCCCTAAAAATAGTGTAAAGTGCATGCACGATACTTTGAAAATTCTTAGGTTAATGGCTTATGCATACATTCAATATCTGAAATCTTTGTTTAACTTTGTTTTTGGGCTCTATATCCATAAAGATTTAACAAGAATTTAGGGTCCAGACGGGTATGGGAGTTTTACCTGAGTAAGTATTTCCACAGCCATATCTGTTAGTTCTTTTTCTGTCATTACATATTTACTTGTCCTGAAAATATAACAGCAAGTCTTTCAATTTAACCATGTACACATGATTGAAATTTTCTATACTAAAGATAACATGATGAACATCTAAACAATTATAAGAATAATGTTAAAATGATAATGAAATTATGTTGTACAAATAATTTATTAGATATAACAAGTCACTGAGTATTGCTGACAATATGGTAATATCCCATCGGTTTTGTTGCCATTGTAACAATATACTTAAATGATGTGAATAATTTCCTTATTGGCCCTTAATCACCTAGTTTGCTTACTTTTTGAGACATCAATTCATGGTCAGAAAAAACAACAAGTGGTTTCTATGACAAAAAAAGAGTAAATACCTCCATCCATACAGGGGAATGGATCCTGTGACTTGTCATATAAATCAAATATTTGTTTGACAAAAAATTAACCTTAAATGCATACAACCTCTCCTTATGGCCTTATTAATTATTAATAATACCAATAATACCAAGTTTAATGTAGTTTTTATACTTTCTGTTGCCATAACAACCACATTCGACAAAAGATACAAGTAATGTTTAATTTTCTGATGGCGTTCATCGTACATACCAAGTGAATGTAGCCCTCTATCCACATTATAACCTTTCATTAACCTAGTTTGCATACTACTCAAGTTATTGCAGCTGCTAGTTTGTCTTGACTGACAGACCGGCTTCAGTGAAACCGGTAGGGAAGTAATATCACATGTCTTACAGCAACATTATGACATACAAATACATTATCTCCTACCCAAATATATGGATACACTGAATACATTGTCTACATTATATCTAAAGTCATTGTACAACAACAGCAACAATGCTGACACCAATGCGATGATGATACCTCCTTTTATTGAGTTCTCCGACAGACACAAATCCTAATCATACTCATACCTCAGTTTATGCTGTTCAGTATTTGCTGAGCTTGGTAATTCATCTTCACTTTTGATCTTCTTTGGTTTCATCCAGCTTGGCAGGTCGCGTGACGTCAGAAAACTCTTGGATTCATTTAGCAACCTGTTGCTTGGTTCACAAGTCTCAGAGGATTTATTCCCTAAGGTATCTATTGCTGATTTACATGGGGATATTTTACTTCCTGCTTCTCCCAACTTTGTTGCTGACTGGGCGTATTCCTTCTGATATCTGTAACAGACAACACTCAGTTGCATAGGAATACAAACTGTCACTCTATATAGCATAAGTTGCCAACATTTGAATAAAGCACATTTGATTTTCAAGTATCGCTGAAACCACATTTTCCCATGAAACTAAAAGAAGAAAGGGAGGTAAAATGTCATGATGATAAGGTTGTGGTCACAAATGAACTTATGTCAAAATCTGAATTTCAACTAATTTTACCTTATAATAGTATTATACAAAATCTTGTAGGTTTACATATTCTCCCATAGAATGTGCTAATGAAAACCCTTGTCAATATTTTAAAGAATACCAATTCTTAAGAGCAATAAAGTATACATGAGTAATTGTTCTAAAGCTATGAGTTTTACTCAATTACATTTTTTGTTGTAGAACATTGTCTTTGGAATCTTGACGAAATATTTTCATCACCATATTCCATGAGAGAATGTGATCTTAAAAATAACAAAAACGTATTTAATTTAAAAAAAATTGCAATGTTACGAGTTAAAATGGGTTGAAATTGAGATTTGTTTTCATTTGAGTATTTTTGTGATATTGGGGCCAGGCCCTAAATGTGAAGGATAAAATCACAAACATGTGGACATCATGGATGTTAAAACTACTTGTAGACAATCTCGAGATCCTTGATTATAGACAGAAATCATGATCATTACCGGGGCCTTTTCACCTATAAATAGGAGCCAAAATAAGATTGTGCCAAACCTGTTAAAATAAATAATCATGATTTGCTGAAAAAACAACAATAGGATTTTAAATGAAGTTTGACAAAATATACCAATTTCGCTCCTTACTAATTTTTTTTACATTTAGCTCATATTTCCCATAATTGAAAGGCTAGGACTATTTTGCTGAAAAAGTCCTGAATACACATTCTGACCAGGGAAAGTGCTGGACTATTTCCCCCCCCCCACCCTACCCCTTAACCAGAATTGGGTCAAATAATAAAGGGATATCATTTACATTACATATAATTATCTGACTCGATAAGTTAAGTAGGGTGGATGGTTGAAAAGATTCAATGCAATACGTCAGTAGTTGCTGAGATATTGAATTTGCATGCTTGTCAAATAATAAGGGCCAAAATAAAGTTTAAAGTTTCAATAAATTACGTTTTGCCGAGATATTAACTATGCAAAACCATTACCATGGTATGACACTGACGCCTGGATGAGTAGTATAGCTCTGCTTATTCTCGAATAATCACGCTAAGAGACACTACATTTGTTTTGCACTGCAGCCTCAATATACAGTATTGGTTAAGAGAAGATACTAATTAAAGTTCCTCGATTTTCCGGTTAGCGCACTCGCTTCTCATCTAGGTGACCCGGGTTCGATTCCCGGCTTAAGCTCATGTGAGTTTGGTTTGTGGGCACCAAGCCGGATAAGTGGGTTTTCTCCGGATTCTCCAGTTTCCCCCAAAACACAAGACCACACTCTCGCGTAAAATCGTGCCAAAGAGAGTGATTAATATAACGTTGTAATAACTTGTTTCACAATTGTTGCAAATTAAATATGTTTAAAGTATAAGGTTCCTCGTGGTTACACAGTACCTTTCAACCACCTGTTTTTCAGCTGCATACAGATATTCACAGCGTCCCAAGTCCAATGCTTGCCCAACTTTTCCATCACAAAACTCCTCTAACCTGCTGTACAAGGGTATTTCTGGTGGGTCATTCGGACTAGTTGGTACGATCTTAAGGTCCTTTAACATCTCGGGTATCCTAGGTGTGGTTGTTGCATGGGCAGATATTACCTGGAAGAATGAAAGTTAAATCAATTATTCACAAGGTTGCAAAATATCACTGGTAACTGTCCATCTCTAAACCTAGAGGTCATTGGTTTGAACCCCTACCAGAGGAACAATTTCTTGGCCTCACCAAAACTACACCAGTACAATTTTTGAGCACGACAAGAAACTGGAGCATGACTGCAATCAGCTGATAACTTTCATCACCATAAAGCTACAATACAGTACTATAAATATCAATGACTCGAATTATTGAATGAAGAGCTGTCCTATAGCTACATGTGGTAAGAGTTGTCCTATATCTACATGTGGTAAGAGCTGTCCTATATCTACATGTGGTAAGAGTTGTCCTATAGCTACATGTGGTAAGAGCTGTCCTATATCTACATGTGGTAAGAGCTGTCCTATAGCTACATGTGGTAAGAGCTGTCCTATAGCTACATGTGGTAAGAGCTGTCCTATAGCTACATGTGGTAAGAGCTGTCCTATAGCTACATGTGGTAAGAGCTGTCCTATAGCTACATGTGGTAAGAGCTGTCCTATAGCTACATGTGGTAAGAGCTGTCCTATAGCTACATGTGGTAAGAGCTGTCCTATAGCTACATGTGGTAAGAGCTGTCCTATAGCTACATGTGGTAAGATTTGTCCTATAGCTACATGTGGTAAGAGTTGTCCTATAGCTACATGTGGTAAGAGCTGTCCTATAGCTACATGTGGTAAGAGTTGTCCTATAGCTACATGTGGTAAGAGCTGTCCTATAGCTACATGTGGTAAGAGCTGTCCTATAGCTACATGTGGTAAGAGCTGTCCTATAGCTACATGTGGTAAGAGTTGTCCTATAGCTACATGTGGTAAGAGCTGTCCTATAGCTACATGTGGTAAGAGCTGTCCTATAGCTACATGTGGTAAGAGCTGTCCTATAGCTACATGTGGTAAGAGTTGTCCTATAGCTACATGTGGTAAGAGCTGTCCTATAGCTACATGTGGTAAGAGTTGTCCTATAGCTACATGTGGTAAGAGTTGTGACTAAGGCCTGTCCATGGAAAAAATCAACCTTAAAAGGGGTATAAAGTAAAAGCAATTTAGCATAAATAATAATCTTTCATTATAGTTTAATAACATAAATAAAAATCATTATGTTAAACAAGGTTTAAAATGAAAACAAATGATGTTTGTTTATAAGACTTATGACTACTGATATTTTATTCAGAATCAAATCATTACCAGTGATGGATTCTCAGCCACCTTTGAAGCCTGAAATTGAGATGTTCTAACATATTAATCTCCTACCCATATAAATACATTATGTGCTACAACATACATTTACATACATAAACTACTGATTACACAGACAGTGTGTGTATACCACGTGATAAATTACGTCATAAATGCTACGTCAGAAGGCAATATTTTGGTCGAATGAAGACTTGAAACAAAAATAACTTCACTATTTCTTCACCAATTCCGATGAAACATAGCGCAGTCTATGCCTTTTAAGGAGCCCCGCCTTTGGTCGTTTACCAGAGTATGATTGAGAGTTTAGTTTCTTCAAACACTTCGACAAACCTTTTCACAATACGGCCGGCTGACGGAGCACTGTCAAAACATTCTTTTGGGAACAGGTTTGATTAAACTATTTACCTTATCAAACTTCAGTAATAACATGAAGGCAGGGCTCTTTAAGTGGCATAACCTGCCCTTCGTTTTATTTAAAATGGTGTAGTAATAGAAAAATTATCTTTGTTTTAAGTCTTTATTTTAAGCAAAATATTGCCTTCTGACGTACCATTTATGATGTCATTTATCACGTGGTATACACACACTGACAGAAGTAGACACACGTTATCTTCAAGACATAAATATTTCGGATGTTTTGTTTTTTCCTAACCCTTCTTTAAAAAGATGTGTGATGAATGCACAGCAAAATCCCACCTATGCACATGCATGATGAACCAAGTTCTCCTCAAAGATACTATTTTATGAATGAATTATGGACCAGACTGTCAAACATTTATGTACCTTTAAACACCGTACACCGGCATTTTCAGCCATTTTCATGTGTTGTGAAGTTTCATAAAGATAAACTGTTCTCTGAAAAATAGAAAATATGAAAATAAGATAATACCATCTATCTGAACAATTACATCACTGATTTTGGTTGTATCAACATTAACTGAATTAGTTGTACAAATCTTAAATAAAAACATAAAATGTCTGTTTGTTCTGTATGATGGTGTTTTGACACTCATTTACCCTGGATTACAGATTCAGACTCTAAATTTTTTGGCAATAGCGAGTAACCCTGGTGTGCAGATTCAGACAATGTCTATGTTAAACAAGAAAAAAAGAATTCTAAACTACGGTGGGTTGGTGTTTTTATCACAACTTACCTTGGAATGCAGAAAAGGAGAGACTGTTGAAGGAAGGCAAGAATTTCAGGTAATGGCAGATGGTGTTTTTAATGCATTACTATTAAACCTTGGAGTGCAGATTAAGAGATTGTCTGTGTTAAAGAAAGGCAAATATTTCAGGTAATGGCAGGATGGTGTTTTTAATGTAACTAATCTGGGAGTGCAGATTATGAGATTGTCTGTGTTGAAGGAAGGCAAAAAATTAAGGTAATCACGGGTGGTGTTTTGACTGTAAATTACCCTTGTGTGCACGTTTAGATAGTATCTTCATTGAAGAAAGGTACGAATTTCCGGTAATGGCAGGGTGGTGTTTTTATTGTAACTTACCTTTTAAGCAGATTAAGTGTCTGCGTTGAAGGAAGGCAAGAATTCCTGGTAATGGCAGGATGGTGGTTTGTCCGTTACTAACCCTGTTGATACATTTAGACTGTGCCTACGATGAAGGAAGGCAAGAATTCCTGGTAATAGCAGGATGGTGTTTTGTCTGTAACTTACCCTGGTGTGAAGATTCAGACTGTGCCTACGAAGAAGAAAGGCAAGAATTCCTGGTTATAGCAGGATGGTGTTTTGACTGTAACTTACCCTGGTGTGAAGATTCAGACTGTGTCTTCGTTGAAGGAAGGCAAGAATTCCTGGTGATGGTGGGGTGGTGTAGCATCCAGCCTTTTTCCGGTCCATTATCACACACACATACACTGGCCCATGCTTCAACTTAAATGAAGAATGTATGAAAACTGAAAATCATCATGTTGGACAATCAAATTTAAATATAACAACAGTATTTTTAATAAGCGTGGCATTTACAACATTTTTACCAAATAAAATCAATAAAACTTTCCTTATTCTACTTGACCATGCTCAGCAAAAAAAGCTACTGATTGAAAGGTTTTATTAATACTCATTCCGCGCACATCATGGCAGTGGTCAAAATTAGCACAAGGCTTTCCGCAAGCCCTGCAATGGTAAAATGCTTTCCGGGCATGCTCAAATTTAGGGTTTTATACAGCAGGGCTTATTCAAAAATGTTATTTCAAGCAGGAGTATAATATTTCGGGCTTTTTCATCCAAAACACTAATTAAGATTCATGACTGTCAGTTTTTTATAAAAAATAAGCATTTAAAAATAATTTTTAGATACACATATTTTTTTCGAAATGGAGCCACCTGTCCCATTATATTCATTAATTCTATAGCTTGATTCTTGATAGTGGTTCCATTGACCTTCAAAACAGGTCTCACCATGGGCATCACCATTCTGTTCTTTGTTAAAAGAACTTTGTTGTCCCATTTCCTGCTTATGTCATTTTTACTGTTCTAGATCTATTTCTGTTTGTTGTGGTTCCAGTAGTTCGTCCTTAAAGACAGGTTGGCTCATCGGCAAGCAGAACAACTACCAATATGCTGACTACCGTAGTTAAAGCTGTAAAAATATATTCTTACTTTTTCACTTATAGATTTCATTGTTTCATCTATTTTGGCCAGAAACTGTGTTCTTGAAGTTTCTCCTGAAAAATTAAGATATGGTAATTTTCAAACATCCTCAGAAATTTGCCTTAAAATACTGCTATTACAAATATGCAAGGTGTAAGCATTTATTTTTATTTGCCGAATTTGAAAAAAAATATCACTATACCACTATATTGTAAATTGCAGTATATGAGAGCCAAACATTCCATTATTCTGCATGGGCAATAGAACTTTATGAGAATGACAAATGTTCAGCCACTTCCTGCAGTTCACCAAGAAAAATACAAATTATTTCTGCCATGTAGATCTGTTTACATATACTGATCAATATCTTTCATTTTAACATGAATAGACCACTAGCCTCTGTGAATACTTGAAACTAATTTTCTGTCATATCTAATTTTAGGAAACTGATTTACCGTAACTTAAGGAATGACTTTGATGATTTATTAATTTATACACGGCCAACCAAACCTCAATCCTACCTGTATGTACTTGTGATCCATCAGAGACAATGATGACACGCCCACACGGGTTTTCCTGCTGCCAAGTACCAAGCACCAGTTCCCATAAACGTATCCCAGTCTTGTCATTAGCCACTCTCTCAATAAACTCCCACTGTATGAGTAAACCAGGAACTTCAAACTGAAATAAAACACAGTGAATATTATAACAACAACCACAGGCCATCAAGCAGGAATCAATGAAAATAAAGATTTTAAGTGTCAGAGCTATGCTGTCATACATATTTTGTCTGAGTTTGAGAGTGAAACACAATCATTCAATCAGCCAGGACTTGTTGCATGCAAATTTCAAACTATATAGCAAACACAGTTTTCATAGTTGAGGACTAAACATACCTACTACATACATGATTTTCTTTCTAAAAGCTTTCATACCTTGTATGCTGAGCTGGTATATATTCCTACAACTTTTTTAATGACCTGACATCCTTCACTCTCCTCTGGAGCTTCAACTTAAAATACATGACGGTCAAGTCATTAAAGCAACTGTGCACCAGATGATCAATTTGCAAGAAAAAAAGAAAATTGTCGAAAGCTGTAATAAACTTGGAATTAATGTGTACAATGCATTGAAACTTACTAACTGAAGTACCACATAGTTTACAATATATTTGAGTTTAGTTGAGTCATTTCGTATTTTTCCATTAAAAAAGATTACTGGGTATGTCAACCTAGTAGAATTCATTCCTTATGCGTGATTTGCTAGTCGGTGTTATCACGTGATATTACCGAGTTAGGTGTATAGCTTAATTATGTCACCCCATTAGAGTAAGCCGTTGTAGATCAGTGGATACGACGCTGGACTGGAATATTGGCGACACAGGTTTTTTTTTACATTTTGGTACTTTTTTTTACAATTATGATATCAAAGCGTAACACATTCTATTAAATAATTGTCATGAGATTTGTAACAGAAAAAAGTGTTTTTGGAGCCAATCTGGTGTACAGTCCCTTTAAGAACGGACCATAAACAAAGTAATTTCTGTCCAAGATATCTGATACATTCATATTAAATAAAATCTAACAAGAATTACAGCAGGAAAGTAATATGCTTTCACTTACATCCTATATTCCAGGCGACACACAACCCCAAGATAAAGTATGTTTATCATAATAAATCTTGAGAAATTATTTCAAAAAGCAAATGGCAATCATTTAAGACTCACAATAATTTGTTGCTTTTTTTAAATTTCAGAAGTTAAATTATGATTAATACACTTACAACTTTGTCATATATATTCTCCAATGCTGCCAATTTAAGGGAGCATTACCTTTGCCATGTTTGTAACTGATGCTGGCATCATTCATGTCGGAGAACCATCTGTGAATGTCCCCATCACTTGACATCAGAACTTCACGGCCAGGACACAGGGACTGTTCAGCAATAGCCATTTCCCGGCCCCATAGAACTTGCTGGCAGCCATACTTTGGAATAATTGTTATCAACGAAATTGAAACATCTTTTACCTGAAACAAAGATAAGACTGAAAATTGACTTCAAATGAAATTGTCAGCATAATGCAAGATCACAATAACTGCTTCTATTTCCTGTTGTTAAAATAAAAATTGCATATATTGTATATTGCCAGGCATATCCCCATTAATGGTGTAAACCGAGTTTCAATAAATATATAGTAAGTATTTATTGCATACATGTAGATTCAGTGGAGTCTGTAAATTTCATATACAAATGTACCCCTTAAGGCACTCTTAAGCAGTGTAAGATTTCTTATTGAAACAGACCATATATTCTTAAATGAGAGAGTCTCTTTAACACTGCAAATGCAAATGAAATCTCTTCATTGTGCAAGTTACTGTTACTTGTTTTCAATAGATAATATCAAATTAAATGTGATTCTGATGGGCAACAAACGTTGATTACCTTCCTAGATATAAGTCGTATTAATGATGTTCTTGTTTTTCTGTGTTCATTCAAGTCAATTATTGCCACCTTTTGATTCTGCAATGGATTTATTCAAAGTACATGTAAATATCTATATAGTTTATTATGTCCTCGCTCAGGTACATGCATTGAGATAATTACTTTTCCATGGTAATACTTAAGCAATGAACAATTATTGGGAAAATACGATGACAATATCTTTTTTCTTTTAGAAGTGAAAGTAAAAATTTAGAAAGTATTTGTATTATGATCATTTGACATAAGGTAATAATGCTATGTTGATATGAGTAATTTTATACTTAGTGTTGGCATAAGAACATTTCATAAAATAAACATATATTTGATACATATAATGAAGAATTTAAGAATTTATCACCGTGAGTGAGCTATGTTCATTTAAAAATACCTGAGAAAAAGTACAAACAAATTATGAGTTATTTGTCAATATGTAGTCAAATTTTATCTCTCATGTTAAATTAAATGAAACTTTTGATAACAAACATGTACATCTAATGACATGAGCATTGACTTATTAATTATGCAAGATTTCACCTTTTTAAGCTGCCTGACAATTTCAAGAGAAACGTCACGGATGCCAACTTCCCTGCTTAATGCATACATTTTGGACGGACATACAGCTTTGTAGTTCTTGGCCAACTCCCTCTTGTAGAAGTGTTCCAGCCCCTGAACGTAAAACAAAATTGAAGTGTGTGTGTGTGGGCTAGAAACAGCCGCCTGGTTAGCTCAGTTGATTAAAGGTCTGTGCTCATACATGTGATAATTTTTTGGGTCGATTCCGGGACACTCGTCGTAATGTCAACACACACTAGGGGGGTCCGGGGGCATGCCCCCATGGATTTTTTTTTAAATGGGGAACGCCTGTGGTGCATTCTAGAGCATATTTGGGGCTTTTTCAGTTGTTTTTAACGTCGGGAAAATGTACCTATTTTGACTGCCAAGACGTATTTTTTACTTGACATGGTTTTTTTTCTGCCTTTTCTTGAAAAAATAAAACCACCAGATAATTTCCCAGGCTTTAAATGAAGTGCTAACCAGGAGGATATATGCAGTCAAAACAGGAAATAAACAAGTATTCGGGCACCTGTTTTCCCGCGCTTTTGAGAACATGCGTTACAAAATATTTATTTTTTCATCACATTTAAAACGTTGGCAATTTATGACACACAATAGTTTCCAGACGAACAAGAAGATTTTCCAGACGATGAGCTTTTTTCCGTTTGAAGATGCATATAATTTTGATAGAGACGTGTCAACAATCAGCTGTATTAAGTGATCACGTGACTTACCATGGTCAAGTGATTACAGCACTCAATATAATCACCTGTAAACACCATATCATCAGTTTTATTTCGGCGTAAAAATACACAAAGATAGTTCGAAAAAAAGTTCAAAACACTAAAATTCCTTATGGACGTGTAAGTTGTTTAAATTTGTTTAAAGTATAACGATGTATCGACTTTGAAATTTGAATGGAATATGGGACGTTTTCCATGTTTTAATTTTGTTATTTTACTCATTTTGTCACTTTCTTTGAACTTACCTTCATGCTCGTTTGTCGGTAAAATGTGTGAAAAATATCAATTTATTAATTAAAAGCTATCATTCATAAGACCAAACAAATCCATAAGAAATCAATGAATTTGTATACAAGAACCCTCCCCGACTCGTTAAGCACAACAATAGGCCAATAGATCAATTATCGAGTGATTGACGATGACCTCGACGACACACGTACCAATTAACAGATTAGTGTCAACATGTCTTGTGTTTTATGACCAGTGTCCCGGACAGGCAAAATAGCTGACTTACATTGGTAAAATTAAGTTATCAATTCCGAGATTTTTTTTTTCGTTTTTTTTTTATGACTTTCCGGGACAAACATGCACCCTCTGTGACTTCGTGACAGAGATACGATTTCCTGGACAATCCCGGATGTCCGGGACATTATCACATGTATGTCTGTGCTAGTGTTCCCGCGGTCGTGGGTTAGAGCCCCACACTGGGCGCACTTTTCCTCCAAGGTATCTTTAAAATACAGGAAAATCATATGCATCTAAGTGCACCAGAGCTAGCACTTTGTTGATTTATTCTAAAGAAGGCATACATGTTTATTCTTTTGTTCTTTTTGTTGCTCAAACGAGCAATATTGTCAGAATGGACTAGTTTCACCACACTGTTTAACAGAAATATGCCGCGAAATTAAATGACAAATGTATTTATTTCTGTTTCGTGTCAAGGATAACAATTTGAATCAAACATAGTACGCACAAATTTTAAAATAAAATCTTATATATGTATTTTTACCGCTATATCTGGGCCATGGAGTATCAAAACATCGTTTAAAGCCATTATTTACATCAGTTGTCAATCTGATAAAACAGACGCTTGAAAATCAGGCTACACAACACCTTGTTTCAAACTCCCAACAGCGGTTACTTCCCCTCTGATTCAAATGCTGAGAAGATGGACGAGATCTCAGATTGCTATGCACGCACTTTCGTGTACACTACCGGATAGGAAAAAATAGTTCTCCGGTTTCCGATGTCGAAATACTTTTAATTTCAAAAGATTTTTTTGAAATAAATATTTACAATACATAAATTGAAATTATGTTATATTATTGTGAGAAAACACGAACAAAAAACAAGCACATATAATATATCGATAGAGATTTGTTTCCTAAAATGATTGTTAGAACATAAACTTTGCGTTATACAATACTGAGAAGGTGTCTTATTCCAGACTATTATAGAAGTTTCGTTTAGAATAACTAAACAAGCCGATACAAGCATGTTCTTATTAAATATTGCTCATGTTGTTCAGTGATAAATGGCCGATAAAATCGGTCAATATCATATGCTTACTACCTGCCTTTGCTCCAAATAAATTGAATTTGCCTTCATTTGAAAATATTTTATTAATACAAAAATGTGTGTATGATAATTTTTTAGAATGTTTATATTGTGGATAATATAATTGAATTAAAAGTATTAATTAAAAGTGAAATTATAATATTCAAGTCTTTTGGTAAATACAAATAGGGTAGAACTATTGACCATTTGTTTTCAAACATTAAAACTATTGGCCTAGCTTTTGATCTGACATGACAATTTGACTGTGCATGACCATCTTTCATCTATTGAGTCATATAATGAAATAGCTACTGGATTGCCATAATAAATAAAATGGTTTTTAAATAACTGACTTTGTGACCTACTTTGTCTTAGAGAAAAAAATGAGCAAGTACCGTTGAACATGAATCAATTACGATTGATGTAAATGATTAGTGATTGCACATTTTTGGAATTGGTGTTGTGTCTGAAATTATTAATATATGATACAACAACATTTAAACCTTTAAGAAAAACAATGCTATCAGAGGAGTAAAAAATACGGGCCATAACTCCGTAAAAACATTTCTTCAAGGTGACACCATATAATTTCCTGGTAGCATTTGAAAGGGAACGTATTGTTATTGACAAACACTTTGACTAAGTTTGGAATATTTCATATAAAATATTGTTTTTATTGTGCTAACAAGTCCTTTTGAAACTTGGCCAAGTTACTTGTTTACCATACATGAACCATAATCATTCCTCCTGAGCTACATGCAGCTTTAACAGGGTCATCCATTTTGACCAATTTCCAAAATATTGGGTATAGATCTTAAAGACGCTCAGCTGTAATCGGTATTACACTGTTAATCATTATTATGAAAACTAAACTTTCACAATAATCTCCCTGTTACATGGCCGACCTGTATTTTGTAGGACTGTAAATATCTTTAAACCTAATATTTCACAAAAGGTTACCTACCTGTTTACTACACTGTTGTCCCACAGACCAATCTTCGCCACCTTGGTCCCTCGCATTCCTCGATATGTACAGCCCTAGTTTATTTCCTGTAATAAGTGGGGGAATTCCTAAATGCAAAGAGCGGTCATATATATTGACAGCCATTAGTTCTGATTTTAAACCATAAGTTTAAAACACGTTTATGAATGCAATCATACAGTATGGTGATGGAAATACTTATTTTTAGTAATAGCAAGATTGACTTTGACAACATATAAACCCTAAATGCAATCATGAGTTAGTTGTTACATAAGCTACCTTCGAACCAAGTTTTATTGCTAGTCATCCATGCTAGCTAGAATTATTGATTGGAAAATATTTACCTTAATCAAAACAGTTTGAGGATTTGTCAAACAGTCTAATTGAAATTATAGATTAGAAAGTGTGACGACGCCAACGAAATTGACCGCCATACAAAGTAATTCCTATGTCGTCGTGCTTCAAAAGATTATTCATAAACTAGTATTAACCAGACAGGAACAGTTATAAAACTTGGTCTTGATTCCACAGGTCATATTCCGACCAAATCTCAATAGGATCGGCTAAATTATGGGCATGCTAGAATGTTCACATATAAAAGGTTGACGACAGAAGACGCATGACAGGCATTATCACCAATCCCAAGATTTTTCAATCAGCACTTGAGCTGAAGTAATCCCTAACTCCTGTTATATGACAGATGGTATTTAGTACATTTTTCTTTAAAAAAAAAATTCACCTTAAGAGAGGTCGACGAAGTTAACCATATTAGTCTGTTCAGCACCTGCAGTACATTGCTTGCAATAAAAAGAGAAATGAAATGAATAAAACAAGCTTACTCGATTCTCGGGACACGTTTGACGAGGATACTTTAAAGGACTTACAGCTGTTTCTGTTAACAACAAAGGTTGTTTTTAAACTTTGGTGAAATTATGTCCTTAACCTACTTTTACACCAAAACGCAAATTGCAGATACAATACTCATTTAAGCAATTTTATTATCCATCCATAAAATCATTAAATTATCAAATAGCGTTTCTAATGCTTTTTGACAAAAATGAGAGATTTTTTGTCATATTTTTTTTTTACAATTCTAGAATTTAGCTGATATTTTACATGCAATAAATTGAATTTATATAACATGTGACCCTATAACATGTGCTCGAGCTTCTTTACAGCTGCATCATTGAGAAGATAGCTGCTAATACGTATGGTAATAAACAATATATCTTGACATTTTTTTAGAGAAGAGGTATGGAACAGTATTATTAAGGCTCTTTATATAAAATAAAATTAAATAAGTATGGACATTAAGTGCAGGACCTAGGCTGCAAGGCTGTAAGCCTTGTACAATTTATCTTCTCTGTTTGTGAAACACAAAATAGTTTTACGTGTTTGAAATGTAATTCATTATATATTTTTTTTCTATATTTGGGGTTATCGTTAAATGTCAATATCTAGATACTAAGACACCTTAATCAGATAATAGTCTATCAAACCACTCGCCATCCCACTCTTTTCAATCTGTGTACATTGACTCCACATGATTCTACGTAACAACTACTTAATTAACTGTGAATATCTTCAACGGTGACCAGCTAATTTACAACAACCAATGATGACATTAATCAATGGTCTTTTTAAAGTTATCGAGAAATTAAAATGTTTCTAAACAAGGTGCAGGTGCAATATGACCTCCTGTTATTCCTGATATTCTAGTCGTGTCAAGCGTTATCCAATCACTTAAACCAACGCATTCGGAACCCCTCGGCCATTTTTATTGAAAACAACCTCGGATGTATGCCGGTACATCAGTTAAAGTAGTTCGTATATTTTTTAATTAAATCGTTTTAGAAATGTAGTGTTTAGAATTGTATTTATTGATCTAAGTTTAAACTGATTGCTAGTGAAGTATATTATTGCAAACATAATTAAGATTTCCAAGAGTAAAGTCATAAAGTTTAACAGCTAAATAAAATCACAACGCGTTTTCTTGTACGTCTTTTTTAGTATGTAAACCGTCCAAATACATCCGAGGTTGTTTTTGAAAAAAATGGCCGAGGAGCTCCGAATGAAACCAACGTTACCTCCACCACTTCACCTCGTAACGATTGGACACGGTGAAAGTGGTTATTTGGGCACAAAAGTTAAATCGCCCAGGCGTTATAGCTTAATAAATTCATAAAGTGAATGCCGTTCGATGGTAACTTGTCGCGACTTTGTGAGTATTTCATCATAGAAAATAATTATACCGAAAGATGAATGTTTAGGGTAAAATTCAACAAATTGTAGATACATGTATGTAGTTAAAGTATAGTTTATTCACCATATATGTTTGCATTAAATACAATTAAAACATATTCATATAATATATTGAATCCGATTGTAACAAAAGCATAGCTTATAAAGTTTCTCTCCGTCCGAATTAAATCACACGTTTTGCTTTGCAAAATAATGAGAAGGTTAAACGATTTCAGTTACATTTGTACAAGTTGTTTATTAAATCTTGTTAAGACATACAGACTATTATCCTAAGAGAACTAAAGAATGCATGTGTATTTATGTGTAAACATGATGATTTTGACAACATAAAAGAGAAATTATGAACGAAGAGAGCATGGATGAAAATAGTGATAGAGAGAGAATGAGAACATGTGTAAGATTGATGATAAATTAGAATGACGATAGCTAGGTACAGTTACCGTTTGGTGGAAGAAGGCTATATAAGGGCATGATCAAGAAGCCATGATAAGACGCGTTTCGAGGTTTTGTAAACAAAAGTGAACACTACATAAGATTTGTTCTCGTTGTTAGGATGGGATCATCATTGGGAAAGAAATCAGTTCCAAAGTCTGTGATTTTAGGCATATCACGAATTAGTGTTTGTCGAAAATCCATCTACTAGGGAAATGCAGGAAAAAAGTAAGTGCTGCTTTCAACATCGAACATAATTTATAATGTTTTTGCAAAACAGGTGACCGTAAGGACACTGCAACTCGTACGCAGAGAGATCGCTTGAAAGAACCAAGAACCAAGTGCTATCCGGCACATTCTGAGAAAGTTTAGTCCATGCACGTACAGAGAAAGGAAGGAAAGAAGAAAAGTAAGAACTAGTACGTGACATAACCGTTGCAAATAACATATAGATATTTGGATTATTTTTACTTCCTCGGTAAGTTTACATATAGTATAGTTGGATTTGACATAATTTATTAGTACACATGAGCGAATCCAGGAATTGACGAAAGGGCGTAACTAAGGGGCGCAACTTTTTGACATTCATCCCTCCCCCAGAACCAATATTTAAATGGTATAAAATATTGGCAGGGGTGTTACACTTTTGAAACTTGTCCAATCTAATGTTATGTTTATGGCAATGCATGATATTAATGCTAATAATGTTCAAGTATGTGCCAAATATACGTTTGGTTTGTTGAACTGATTTACTATGGCTAGATGTTGATGGTCTTATATGAGTTCATGTAACAATCTACATTGGTTTGTTTATTTATGCCCGCAGACGAGTATATAGACCTACTAACGTGCAGCATGCGCGGTGACCAGGCGAGTTCTTATGAATGAAGGTATGTGATCTCCTGTCATCCACCCTCTGTGTTTATGCACGCACACGGTATAGACCTACTCATGTGCAGCATGCGTGTTGATCAGGCCAGGTCTGCTTGATTGACGTATATGAGCTCCTGTAATCCAGCCACTCTCGTTTTTGTTTTTTTTGTGCACACGCGAGTGTAGACCTACTCGTGTGCATAATGAGCGGTGATCAGTCATGCGTTAAGTAAACATGTTTGCGGCGAACGTTTGTTGTTTGGTGTCCTGCTTGCAGAGAATGCTCTGCGTTGGAACCGGGATACAAACAAAAATCATTCTGCTTACGTTTTGTAAACGCTCGCCTTACTGAACGCATTGAGTGCGAGATTGTCTTCGAAGCCGCCCTTTATTTTATCACATATCTCTTTATTGGGTCTGTCAATCAAAGTAGGATACCGAAATCAGACAGCGAACCTTGCATAAATGTTATACTACGCATTGTAAATTGAAATGAAATGCAATTGTAAATAGAGGTTTCAAGTTGCTTTTTAGTCTGTGATACCCCGAGTATGTTTGCATTGCATAGCCATATTCCGGGAGTTTCATACTTAATTATGCAAGTGTTCAAGGCCATCGTTCTTTATAAATTGAAGTGTAAATTTGTGCATGGTTGGGATCGGAATTCACATTTTGCATGTGGCGTAAACATTTTGCATTGATGTAATGAGATTGAAAGTGTGTGTAATATTGCTTGACTGGAATAACGTTGTCACCAACTAAAAGAGTTCGATATTCAGGTAATTTAAATTTATCATTTTTGGTGTACGAATGATATCGAGCACCAGAATCAAAACACTTTAAAAGTTACAATTAACATGGTGAAAATAGATTTTAGGAATAAAACAAGTGTTCATGTATTACACTTCAAATCTGGTTTATTGGAGTATTAAACGTTGATATGTTACTTATGACAGAACAGTTTTATATACAGAGCAAGATTTGCGAAATTTGGTTTTGAAATTTTGTTATACTTGAACTTTAAACACAATGGTCCAAAACGCGTGTCTCTGCCAAGGTCAACTGTATTAACTGAAGGCCGAACTGATACCTTTATCCAAGTTAATTATAATCATGAAACTGTTGGGGTTGAATGATTTAAAAAAATGTATTTTTCCTATGAATTTGCCTAGCCACATGTTCAAGCTGATCCAGGGGTGGGGGTGCATCCAACGCGCATTCCCTTAATTATAGTCAAAGTTTACTTTTTATTTCTATGTAGGAGAAAAAGCAATAAAATGCGCCAAAAATGCAGCATTTCAGACCAGACATTTTTAAAATGGTCTTTCAGGACTAAGAAAAAACCTGCTTACACTTAAACAAAATAAATATCATGTATAAGGAAGTGACGCAAGTCAAAACGTACACACGCCTAGTTACGCAAAATGCCAAATACTGGACTGCTGACATGTTAAGCTTAGATATGTCTCTGTCAATCGTCACGCCAATTCTTAAAAAAAGATTGTGTAACCTAAATGTACTATAAATTAAAATATGGCATTGAATTTTAGTTTCACTCATGTATTTAAAATTAAATAGAAACACACTTCAATCTGTTTTGTAGTCATTTAAAGGTCAATAAATGTGGAAAAAACAAAACGACATGGTCGCGCTGTTTTTACATGCCTATTTTGAGTCATTGTCTGCAAAACGGTAACGCCTGCTATTCCATTTGAACCCTGTTACACTGTCAAAGCATTTCTCCAACATGCCGCGTACACGGCATGACAGAAATCGCTAAGAGTGCCCACGAGTTTTCTACAAAACAAAGTTTGTAGGGGTACGTGTTTTGTACGCCGTTGTTCGAATTACTTCAGGGGCAATGGGCAATGATTACAAACACTTTCAGATCCTGTCTAGACTCGGAAAGGGAAACAAATTTATGATTTAAAAAAAAATCCACTTTTTACAGAAATTGAGCAATTTTAAAATAGAATAAAAAAAATCATCAAATTTTATAATTAATAATCAACCAGAAAGAACATTACAAAGAAATATGGAATTGCAGTTTTGCCACTTGAGTCTGAACTCAGACTTGAATCTGTTCGTTATCATGCCCCCTGGACCAATATTCACTTATGTCTTGAGTCTGAGTTTGATTCTCAGTCTCTGAAAAGCAGATGGTAAAACTTATATATCTGTTCTACAGTCATGCACACTTTAATCAAAATGAGTTGTAATGTAGATAATCAGAAATATTTCAGAATTCAGTATATAACAACCTCAATTGTTTTCAAAGTTACAACTGCGTGTTCAATACAGTTGGTTGCTTAAGCAACGTTTACGTTAATGCTATATGGTCATATCGATATATTATGTGTCTTAAATGAACCAAAAAAGGTGACTCTATAAAAAGTTAGATTAACATTACATATCAATATTAATATATTAAAAAAATACGAAGCCTGTCCACGAATTTAACAAACAGCCCTCGTTTATGTTAAATAACAACGTTCAGATTAGATACAATTAAATTATTTACATATAAAAAACATCGCTTATAAAGTTTCTCTTCCTTGAATTTCAATTACACGTTTTGCAGAATAATGTGAAGGTCAAATGATGTGAATGACAGGGGCGGTTCCAGGATTTTAAGTCAGAGGGGGCGTAGCATAGGTGCGTAACCTTTTGACTTTCGTCACTCCCCCAAAACTAGAACCTGTATGGTTTAAAATAGTGGCAGTGGGGGTTTGGGTGTCGTCACCGAAGAAAACGTTAACATTTCTTGTCCAAAATGGTGCATTGTAGGCGTGTTTTATTACTTTTTTCTTCTTTCTCCGATATTAAATATTAACAAAAACAGGACGATTTTAGGAGGGGACGGGGGCGGTCCGGAAGCGCCCCACCCCCTGGATCCGCTAGCGAATTACATGTATATATATATGTGCTTTGTGAACGGTTGTTTAAACATGCAGAATATTATCTTAAGCGAAATGCACGGTTTTTATGTTTTAACATGGTGATTTTGGAAACATGAATGAAATTATGAACGAAGAGAGCACGGATGAAACCAGAGGTAGAGAGTGCGAGAACACGTGTAAGAGTGATGAAAGTTAGATTGATGATTGATAGGTATATAAACCATTTGGTGGAAGAAATATTGCATGATCAGACAGCATTTCGAGTCGTGTAAGAAGTTGTGAACAACAGAGAAGATTTTGGATTTTCTCTCGTTTTTAAGGGTGGGATCACCTTTCAAAACTAAATCAATGCTAATTTCTGTGATTTGTCGATTATCCGTGCACAAGAGACAATGTAGACGACAGTGAGTGCTGCTTTCAACTTCACCTCATTCTCATAGAACAGAATTCATAATGTTTTTGCAAAACAGGTGATAGTTAAGGGCACTACAAATTGTACAAAGTCGAGTGTGAAATATCTGCAAACGACGGCTACCGTTGTTATATAACGGATGGCAGACTGAGAATTGACTGGAAAGAAAACGCTTGAAAGAAGCATTACAAGGGCTAACCCGCACATACTGAGAAAGTTCAGTCCATTCACGTACAGTGGAAGGAAGGAAGGAAAAAGGTCAAAACTAGTACGTGCCATTACTGTTACATATTAGATATAGATATTTTGATTATTATTATTATTATTATTATTATTATCTCGATACGTTTGCATATAGTACAGTGGGATTTGACATAATTCATAAGTACACATGAATCCAGGAATTGACGATCTTTGATTTTTGACATACGTCCCTCCCTCAGAACCAATACTTAAATGGTATTAAATGTTGGAAGTGGTGTTTGGGTTGGTGCTTTTTCCCCGAAGAAAAGATTAACAATTTCTAGATCGATATGGTTAATATTGAGCGTATTTAATTAATTTTACTCTCGAAAATTGAAATATTTTAAAGTGATGGGGTGTATGTCTCCGGGTGCGCCCTCCCTTAATTCAGCATGTGGTACATGATACTGTAATAGTTTAATAGTAATAGTTAACAGGATAATGTACTTTTGTATTTTGTCAAATCTCATGTTATGTTTATGGCAATATTTAATATCATACTTATTTAAGTATGTGTCCAATATGTTTTTGGCTCGTTGAACTGATTTATTAGAACTAGATTGTGTTAAACGAGATCATGTCATCCAGCCACTTTAGTTTGAGTATAGACTTACTCAGGAGTAACACGCCCGGTGATCATGCGAGATCGTCTTCAGAGTAGACCCTAACGTTATCACATCGTGTCTCTTTATTGGGTCTGTCAATCAAAGTAGGATGTTTTCTTTTTTGAATACCGAATTCAGACAGCGAACTTTGTTTAAATGTCATACTACGCGTTGTAAATTGAAAACAAAATGCAGTCGTAAATGGAGATTTTAATTTGGTTTTTAGCCTATAATACTCTGAGTATATCCTCATTTTATAATACTATACCTGAAGTTTGATACTTTATGCCAGTGTTCAATGCCATCGTCCTTTAAAATACAAGTATTAGTTTAAATATGTTGGCTTCCTGTATACGCGTTGTTAATTCAATTTTTTCTTCATGTGGCGTAAAGGGTTTTGTCTTGATGTAATGAGTATGAAAGAGTTTGTAATATTGCCTGTCTGGAATAAAATTGTCACCATCTAAAAAGATTTCGACGCTCAGGTTAATTTGAATTTATCATTTTTGGTGTACAAAAGGAATAGAGCATCATAAGCAAAATTCTTAAAAAGATACAATTTACATGGTTAATACAGTTTTAGGAATAAGTATACACTTAAAATCTGGTGTATTGGTGTATTAAACGTGCATATGTTATATTAGATAAAAAAACGTTTAATGTACAGAGCAAGTTTTGCGAAATTGTGTTTTAAGTTTTTTATAACTTATTATTTAAACGCAATTGGCTAAAACGCGTGTCTCAACCAGGGCCAACTGTTTTAACCGAAGGCCGAACACATAAACGTTAAATGAACGGTATTTTCCGGGACGAAAACATAAGCTTGTAAAATGCCTTAAAAAATAAATAGTGGCAAAGTTTTGCCACATGTATAAGCGGATCCAGCCCCACTCCAAATCCCCTAAACCCCTTAGAATCGTCAAAGTTTACCTAAAAAGGTTATAACAAAACGCCCAAAAACTCGAACATTTAATTGTTAAAATTGTCTTGGGGGACTATCCATTTCCCTGCCAACACTAGAAACAAAATAAACATCGGAAATGAGGGTTGGGTGTAAGTCAAAAGCTCTCGCCCTTTAGTTATACCCCCTCTTACGTCAAATCCTAGTGTTATGCTGTACATCATGCCATACTTTGGTTAAAATCTTAAGTATAACCAGTTTCATAATTTCGGCGTTTCTCTATTTACAAATTATTGATTAGTTAGATGTTTTTACATCTGTAATTTGAAATATGCAACTGTGTTTGTGACAGGTTAGCAAACGCCGATGATTTAGGATGTTGCTAATTGCCAAACAAAGGAGGTGTCATTCGAAGCCTTATTGACTTAAGCTAACTGTTTTATTGTTTCTTTGTATCTAATTTAGCACCTTGACATCTGTTTTTTGTGTACAATATTTCAAGAAGTATTTGGTTATAAGATATCAATATTATGTTAAGTTACGTTTCATATAAAGTTTTCACCATGCAAACTGTGTTTAAAGTATTTAAATACCTTAATTCTTTTCAAAGTACTCCGTGTTGTTAGTTGCCTTAGCAACGTTTACGTAAATGCTATATACCGAAATAGGTGATTCTATAAAACGTTAGATCAACCTTACATATCAATTTTATGTATTAAAAACATACGAAGCCTGTCCACGAAGTTTCAAACAGCCCTCGTATATGTTTTTCACCAAAGTTCACATTAGAAACAATTAAAACATTTACATATAATATATACGAAAACATAGCTTATCAAGTTACTCTCCCTGGAAAATTACATGGCACGTTTTGCTGAATCTTGAGAAGGTAAAATGATGTCAATTACAGGGGCGGTTCCAGGATTAGACGTGAGAGGGGGCGTAACTTAGGGACGTTACCATTTGAATTTCGCCCCTCCCCCAGAACCAGAATATATATGGTTTAAAATGGCAGTCCGAAATGGTGCAGTTTGAGCGTATTTTATTAAACAAAAAATACACTTGGATGATTTTATTTATTTTATTTTTATTTTTTATTTTTTTTATTATTTTTTTTTTGGGGGGGGGGGGGCGCGCCACCGCCCCTTTGTATCCGCTTGTATGCATATTCGTTGTTTTTGAAAGGTTGTTTAAACATGTAGAATATTTTCTTAATCGAAATAAAGAATGGGTGTGTTTTTATGTATAAACATGATGATTTTGGAAAGATGACAGATAAATTATGAACGAAGAGAGCATGAATGAAAACAGGGGAAGAGAGAGAGAGAGTGAGAACACATGTAAGATTGATGATAGTTAGATTGATGATAGAAAGGTATATAAACCATTTGGTGGAAGAAGTCAAGTAAGAGAATAAAGCATAATCATAAGCGTTTCAAGTCTTGTAAGAAGTTGTGAACAATACTGAAGATCTTGGAGTTGCTCCCGTTGTTAAGGTTGGGATCAGAACGGAATCAATGCTAATTTCTGTGATTCTAGACACATTACGAACTAGTGTTTGTCGAATATCCGTGTACAAGGGACAATGTAGGCAAAAAGTGAATGCTACTTTCAACTTCACGACATTCGGAAAGAACATTTGCGCTACAACTCGTACACAGAGTGTGAAATATCTGCAAACGACAACGGCTACCTTTGTAGTAATATGGATGGCAGACTGAAAATTGGGTGGAAATATATCGCTTTAAAGAAGCAATAGATGAGCTTTCCCGCACATCCCGAGAAAGGTCATTTCATGCACGTACAGAGGAAAGAAGGAAAAAGAAAAGTAAAAGCTAGTTAATTTTATCTTACCAACGAAAATACGTTTTAAAGCAGTTTAAGTCTACCCATACCCATACCCAACCCCACCAACCCCGGCAGTTGTCTTGTAATGGATCTTTGGGTACAACGCTAAATAACAAAATATATGTATGAAATAAATGTTATGATATAATGATAAAGCACATTGACCTACTTTCACTGAAATGTACTGATATTTATGTTGTCTAACCTGGTCTAAAATAATTTGTTAAGAGTATATGGTATTCTTATCAATGCAGGATTATAGATAGTGGAATTTGACGCAAATGTATAACCCACTCAACGATTTATTCTAGACCCTTTAAGACTACCTTAACATTGGTACACATATTTCAGTGAACGTAAGTTATTGACCGCAGTGAAGTGTATATACCATCATCATCATCTATGAATTAAAAGAGGCTGTGGGGTCTTCCCATACGTAAATTTATCTTCGGTCAATGTAAAATGGTGAATTTTAGAGTATACAATCTTGCTAAAATAGTACACAGGTGTATCTGGTGTGTAATTTTGCATTAAAAACACGTGGTATGTTCTTATCGGGTACCACATTTTCTTTTATTAATAATACTAAAATGTGTCTTAAGAACGCTATTAATGTTGCACTCACACAGATATTCCGTTTTTACAACTTTTTATTTTTATTTTTTGTAGAACAATTATTTGCGTTAGTCATAGTCAACTGATATTAAAAGATTGTTAATCAAAGATCAGATCGCAGATTTTCATATTTCCGTTAACATAATAATGTTTTATAGTTTAAACCGTTACTAACGATTTAAAAAAAAAATGCATAAAACATAAATTTTTGAATTTAAATATATTTTTTTGTCGGCAGTCTTATGTAGCGGGTTTCCATGGATTTTCGCAAAAATGGCTCGTTCCGGGACTTAAATTAAAAAAGTTGTCAAACCGTTTAATCTGTTAAAATGCAGCTTTAAAGCACGCTTATTCTGATTCTGCTTCACACAAAATCTGCATAAAACTTCGTCGCCCAACATAAAAGGTGTTTAAACATGAAAAAATCGGCCGTATAATACACATGTAAGTGCAGTAGCGGTCGAAAAGATAAATAATGCAAATATTCAATAACAAATAGCTAAAACAGGTACAAGAATGGTAAACTTGGACCGAAAACACAGTTTCAAGTCACGCAATTTTCTATTTACACTTTGTAAACAATCAATCGTTCAGCTTATACATTCAATAACTTTTTTGTAAAGGCCTCTAGAAACATAGGTTAAAAACCGAAAGACGCTTACACGTGTGGTCTCCGGGTAGGCGTATTTATATTGCGAGAAAGGTGATATACCTTACTTACCAAGTGAAATTACATCCTTGAAACACCGAAATTCCTTTCAACGCCGCCATTTTATTCGGCTTCACACAATTTCCCTCACTTAAAATTCGGCGAACACATTTCACGTTGGACCCCCTGATATGTAGATGGTCTTATATGAGCTCTTGTCATCCATTTACTATGATTAGGCCTAAACAAATAAATTGTGTGGTTCGGGTCACCCGACCCTTCCTGGAAAATACCGCCGACCCTAATGTTTTTGGTGGGACTTGCGAAAAAAAAAATCGCCATGTTGTGCTCGGTACAGAACTGTACGGTACTGTACGGGTTTTATGCTCGGCGCGTCGCAAAAACTTGAATTGTGCGAAACGCTACAGCTAAAAAAAAAAGTTTTGCGAATCGCTACACAACAAAAAACATGGCGACCAATTCCGCCGTCATAAACATCGTAAAAACGGCGTGTGGTCGCCATAACACTCAAGAACATCGAGAGTTTAAGCTTATAACACCCGAAATCAGTTTCAAAAATGTAGAGATAATATTTCGTGAGAGCCGGGGTCTATATCCGCGATTGACATGTCAACATCCGACAAGGGGCCATGGACCCGTTTGTATGAAGAACATTCCTGTCGTACAGTTCATCGGGATATTCTCCGACTTTTCATTCTTCAGAGTAACCTTTATACCATGGAACAAAATGTCTCTGGATAATAGTATAAGTTTTCCCAAACATAAGATTGAATTCCGTCTAATTTTAATATACCCCACCCACCAAAAAGCATAACCCTTTTCACTTGTCTTTTTTTATCCAATGATGCAATCATAAAAATAGCTTAAATAAAATAGCAGCAGGGCAAACATTCTACTAGTATAGAACGGAAATATAAAATTCTGAGAGTTCTGACACATGCTAGTGCCTGACAAAATGTCACTTCATTTTAAACTGGGATTGAAACCTGGGTATGTTGCCATTTGTACAGTTTATAAAATATTCCTTACTTTACTTGTTGGAGAATGGCACAACAATTATTAATATGTTTTGCTTTCAGGTGTGTACCGAATGATAACGAAACTCGGCTAACTCAGTTGGGAGAGCGCCGTTCTATCAATCTAAGGGTTTGTTTATCCAGGAAAATCATAGTTATCGAATGTTTAGCCCCAGCAATGCCCTATAGTAACCGAAAAACTGTTGTAAAAGGACAAAAACAATGCAAACAAACCTGTACCAAACTATAAACCAAAAAAAAAAAAAGATCCCTACCTACCCTACCTATCCTTGGGGGCCATGTTACCCTAACCACACAATTTATTTTTTTAGGCCTTAGCTTATTTATACGCACTCATGAGTATAGACCTACTCAATTGCAGCATGCGCGGTGATCAGGCGAGATCTGCCGGATGAACCTATATGTCATCCACCCTCTTTTGGTTTGTTTATTCGCGCACACGAGTATAGACCTCCTCATGTGCAGCATGCGCGGCGATCATGCGAGATCTGCTGGATGAACATATAGGTCATCCAGCCTTTTTTGGTTTGTTTATTCGCACACACGAGTATAGACCTCCTCATGTGCAGCATGCGCGGCGATCATGCGAGATCGTCTTCGAAGTCGACCCTAATGTTATCAAAGCGTGTCTCGTTATTGGGTCTGTCAATCAAAGTAGGATGTTTTCATATCTGAATGCCGAAACCAGACAGCGGACCTTGTATAAATGTTAAACTACGCGTTTTAAATTGAAAAGTAATGCAATCGTAAATGAATATTTTAATTTGCTTTTGAGCCTGTAATACCTCGAGTATGTCTCCATTTCATAGGCATATACCGGGAGTATGATACTTTATTTATGCAAGTAAGGTCATCGTCCTTTATAAATACAAATATTAGTCTGTGTATGGTGGCTGCCGGTATACGCTTTGTTGGTTCACACTTTGCATGTGGCGTAAAGGGTTTTGTATCCATGTAATGCGTATGAAAGTGTTTGTAACACTACATGTCTGGAATAAAATTGTCAACAACTAAAAAGATTTCGACGTTAAGGTAAATTTGAACTGATCAAATATCATTTTGGTGTAGAATCAAAATAATTTTAAAAGGTGCAATTAACGTAGTTTTACAGTATTTAGGAAAATACAAGTGTACATGTTTAACACATTAAATCTGGTTTATTGGGGTTTTAAACATGCACATGTTACATATGGCAAGAAGTTTTATTTACAGAGCAAGTTTTGAGGATATTTTCTACTTTTTAAACTTATGCTTTAAACACATAAAAAAACGCGCATCTCAACCAAGGTCAACTATTATAACCGAATGATGAATACCTGTATATAAGTTAATTAAACGACATTTTCTGCGACTCAACTAACTGTTGAGGTTGTAAATTGCTTAAAAAATGTACCTTTTGTTACCCTAAAATGTCAAATATTTTTTTAAAACATAGTCGCATGAACAAGCTGATCCTGCGGGTAGGGGGAGCATCCCTCCTCAAATCGAGTTTTGTTTTTATTTCACTATAATGAAAAAAAGTATGTCATATAAATTTCGATAAACACAATAACATATTATGATCTTATCGTCTTTGCATGAGTCATTGCATCAAATCGCCAAACGACTGATATTCCCTGTTATACATATATAACACTGTCAGGGCATTTCTCCAACATGCCACGAAAAGGGTACGACAGAAATCGCCACGAGTGGTCACGAGTTTGCTGACAAAATAAAAGTAATAAACCTATAGGGGTGTTCTTCGACCTTTATGTTATATTTGCAGTTGCTTCGGCAATTGTGCGAATCGATGCTTATTAGATATTAGTGCGAATCGAAATGATTGGTTATATTTTGAAGATACGCAAAAACGAGGATTCAATGAGTATGTAAATTTAAATGTTATGTGTGCTGGTGCATAATTGAGAGCTCGCTTATGTTTTTAGTAAACTGTTTATGTATGCATACAGGGGCGTAGCTTGAAAAAAATATATGTGTAGGCCAAGTTTTAGGGGGCCCGGAGACATGCTCCCCATATATATATATAATGTCGCTTTCTACAGCTCAGTTGACTCCCCGGGATCATTAAAAACTCTAGCTTCCTGCATTTTCGCGACGCAAACACATGACGCGGTCAACATCTGCGATCAGGCTCTTGTGGCCGTGGATTAGGGCCAAGAATGACAACCTGTCGCTTTTCATTGTCGTTCGCAGGAAGTTTTTTATTCGTTTCATTTCAACTAAACGACCTTCGAATATTGTAAATATGCTAGGATACAGGTCCTTGTTGGTCTGCTTCGTGGTCTCTTGTAGTCTAGATAAACTTCGTGGCGATCAGGGGCCTTAGCAGCAAAAATTAATGGCAGCATGTCGTCCTGCAGAATTTCCAGTTTTGGAGGCAATAAATGTTATGCACTGTATCGGTCTTTGAAGTAGTCAGATGGTGTTTGCACCTCAGGATTTGCTCTGTTTTGCTGTCGACCAACTTTTCTTGGCATTGATGGTTGAATGTCAAAGTCTGAGCTTATATCCGTTGCTTTCATATACAGTTCATTCTACACATCAGGATCAGCCCCCCATTCATTGCACAATTTGACAATGACGTATGTTTCTTCAACAGTGTGTAGTATATCGTTGCCTTCCTTCAAGAAGGTTTGTCAGGTTCACGGTTGTACCCAATGTGTTGCGCCCCTACAAGTGAGATCATTAATTAAAAGCGCAGTACAGCGGACAAATACTGGCCGGCCTTCTCGTCTCTGTCTTCAAGTGCACGGACCACTACGGGAATGCATTTTGGAACGTTTCGAGTGCGTCCGCACGACTGAACCATCGTGTCTCACATAACGAGCGAAGCTTAGTGCGCCGGTTCATTTTCTCTTTCGTTGCGACTTCTCTAAAAAGCTCGTCCTGGAACGCTGCTAGACGATTTGTTGAAAAATTGAACAAGAATCCAATGTCCTGAACTGTGTCCATCATAGTTCGGTAACTCGGGTGGACACAGGCACTGGAGGCATGATTGCCAAGTTCCTTCTAGAAGTTGTTGTTTGGTATCTTCATCTATTGAAGTCAAAGTGAGACTATCGAAATCAGGAAACGTAGGACTATGTTCGGCAATATTGGTGCCAGACCGTTTACAATACTCAAATAATAAAGCGCCCGCAAACTTTTACCAAGCCGATTGGAAATGTTTAATGTACGGCGTAAACGCGCAGACTACTGGTATGCGACTTCTGATAAATTATACACGAAACATTAATGTCGCGTGAAAATGTATTTGAGAGCAATGGAAAACGATATATTTGAAAAACCAGGTTTCCTATATATCAAAGCGCATTTGTTGGAATTTCATATTTTAGTCCCTCACCCTCCTATGCCTTCAGTTTTTATTGCAGATTTGGCATTTTTATTTTTTTCGGTTTTTCTGAAAAATGTGTAGGCCGCGGCCTAAACGGCCTATAGGAAGCTACGCCCCTGGCATATTAATCAGTCAGCATACCAGCCTTTTTACGATAAAATGGATCGTTCTGTTCTGAAATCGCTCGCTGCGCTTTAAACCAATTCAAACAGAGTAGGCGCAAGCATTTGTATGGCACCTTTTTAAAAAGAGTTTGCAAATGTCAGTCGGTCGTCTGCCTTATAACTTGAGATCTGTTTGACAAGGACCATTAAACGGTTTTCCATGCCATCCTTTGTTTTAGGGTCAGTAGGTCTAAGGTCAATAATCGTATAAACACTTCGTCCGCATAACAGCACTAGTATGGTTTCGCATATGACTATCTAACTGCGGTTGTTGATTGACAAGGAGATGACCCAGTTTAAACTTATTTATTTTACAACGATTGTGAAACAAGCTTTTGCAACTTTAATATATTAATCAATCTCGTTGGCACGGTGTTGCGCGAGAGTGTGGTCTTGTGTAGTGGTAGCGAAACCCACTTGTCCGGCATGGTAACCACAAACCAAACTCACATGCCCCCAGGCCGGGAATCGAACCCGGGTCGCCTAGGTGAGAAGCGAGTGCACTAACCACTGCGCTAACCGGACATGTTGACTTTGGGGTCCGAAGGTCTAAGGTCGTGGACACGGCTAGCAGTGTTAGCCTGTTATTCTATAAAACCTGGCACATACGTTTTCTTATATCAGATACTGCCAATTAAATCAATTATATATATATTTAAAAGGTAATTTTCCTTTATAAGATCAGCGAATAACAGATCGGCAAATTTGACAAACTGAATGTCAGATGGATCATCATAGAACTGTTTTACTGAAGCTCTACTGTGCATGCTCTAAAATTAGTATTCTTAAAATAGTTCAGCAGAATATAGAACATTTATAGAACACACTTGTTTACGATTTTGGAATTTCATGTCGCCATTTTCGGCTTCCCGGCTATGGCGGGAATCAACTCACTGACATTTTAGACAAAATAATATTAAGTGTTCATAAATACAGGGGCGTAGCAAGCCCTATTCATATGGTTTCATAATTTCATAATCCCCGAGGGGGATTCGGGGGCATGCCTCTCAGAATATTTTGATAACCATGGGGCAATCTGGTGCATTCTGGGCATTTTGAGATTCTTTAATTACATGTAGTACTGGAAAATGCACAGTTTTAGGATCATGTATTCAAGTTCGCATATTGCATCTTTGACTGATTATTTTATAATTGTAAGAATCATGTAAGAATCATGTGGATTCAGCCGCGTACTCGCGAATATAGACCCCTAAGTGCCTGATAAATTACACATCCTGTGTATATTAAATGCATATAAGTATCAATTTTCCTAAACTTATTTTTCAATAACGCTAACATTTTGTTTATAACTGCGTCATCAAAATGGCGTCATTGGCCTATAGTTTAAACACAATGCAAAATGAACGAAAAGAACGTGGTATAGATGGTCTCGTGACTAGAGATAAAATCACGTGACTAACAGACCTTATAATGCAAAGTTTATTTGGCATACTGTTACCAGGCGTATTTAACTTTAATAGTGTTTTCCATTGTATGCCAGAGTATCGGTTTGCAAAACATTTTAAGAAAGGTCTGATATGCCGTCTTTCCTAATGGAATAATGCTTATTTCACTAATTTCAGCGAAAAGATATCCACTACCAATTGTCCATCATACAAATCGACAGAGACGATCAGTGCAAATGGACTTGTCAAAGAAGCCTGTCGATGGCGTTCATGCTGACAATAAAGGATATGAACACAATGGCGAATCCAATGGAACAAAGTTTGACCTCGGTTCGGAGGTAAGGCAAACACATACCTTTGCTTGTCCTTGAGCATTGATGTCAATTTAATTGGATATATTATCGCACCTAGTGTTCTATGATGTTAGTTTAGAATCTCTAAGGAGGGAAATGCATGTGACCAAATGGCTGGTTGTTGATGATTATGTCGACGAAATCAAACGAAAATCTACCATAGTTATTTTTTTTAATTTAAAAGTACTCGTTCGTGATTTATAAAATGCACTTTTTACGGACTTTTTATGACGAAATTAAGTGTGGCAAATATTTAGGAGTGTGAAAACTGAGATACTGACGGCTGGAACCCTTCAACAAAAGTTGATTTACATGTATGCTCAAATATTGACTTTGAAGTTCACGATTTTGACGAACGAGTCTCTTTAAACGTAGCCCAACAAATGCCAACCTGCTTTGTAATCACGATACTATTCAAATGAATGTATGTGTAATATATAAACAAAACAAGGTGTGTTATGCGTTTTTTTTAATTTATTTCAATACTTTACACTTAATCCGACCCTACTTATAAAGAGATAGTAAGCTACCAATATATTTTGCATCATTTTGAAACATCTGATAGTTTTTTCTCGACAACGGTTCGACGGAGAATGCCCAAAAAATAAAGCGAGTAGGCGAATTAAAGGAAATTGGATATTTTCATTTTGTTTTACATAGAGCTGGAGAAACTGAAATCCGTTTTCCATCTATATTTTTGCTCTTTATGAAGAAAATACTGAAAATTACAATATTTGTGTTTATAATTTTCGGTAAAATAGCATGTTTTTTGATATTTCGACTGTTTTATGCATCTTGGTTTCCGGTTTGTTCAAAACAATTTGGCTCCGGGTTTGAGCTCGGCCTGCCGGAACTAAAAACCCGTATCTTTTTTAAGAATAAACAGAAAATGTGGATTTTTAATTTTGTTGAATTCCGTTTTATTTAGAAGAGATACTGAAATTTAAAAAAGAAACAACTATTAAAATGTTATTTCACAGTTTGTAACAGATAAATATCATCTTTTCACTGATAAATCCCACAATTCAGCGGTAAGAATGTAAAATAACCCTCTATATACTCACGTCTATATTTCAACTGTTGCAATCTTCCTGACATTGTCAAAGGCACCATTCTTTTTGTGCTGAATGACGCGACATGGCTTCACAAGAAACTGTTATTTACATTGTGTGCCAAAATGTTTAGATTTTTTTTCGAATATCATGGTAAAATATAGATGCGGTCAATTGATCTTATATTATTTCGCATTTTCGGAAAAATATGTTTGGTACAATTCCGACAAGTGGCCCTTTGTAGTGGTTAAAAGTACGTTATATAACTACATGTAAGTGCCAAGTGCCCGGATGCACCCTTTCAGATTGAGAATATTTTTTTAGGTTCACACTTTGTTTAAGTCTGCCTGGGTAATGCAAGGTCAAGGTCTGCAGTCTGCCGATGTACATAAAATGTAGAATGTAATGAATCAGTAGTATGTAACCTAAAGCTTTATTGTCCATACATATACTAATAACCTTTAACTGTTTACGTGTTTGAGATTATACTCTACCGACCCAGTTTCTGTTTAAATATACAAATTCGCCTGATTAAAATCAATAGCGGCTGTCTGCTGATTTACCAAAATCGAAAGATTAACCGCTTAACTTAAAATTAACTGCAATCGCATTGGACAAAATATAACATCACCAGTTTTCATTATTCCACAGCGTATGTCCACATTTCGTAAACATGTTTTTGTTTAACAGCACAGCATTGAACCCGTAACAAAAACATATTTAACGACTTAACCTTAGCTCATTTTGAAAGAAGTCCTACCTCTTTTATCTCAATAACCCGGGCATTGTACTGCTCCAAATGTCTGATAAATAATTCATGACCCTTTATTCTAATCTTTGAAGGTTATCCTCAAATACGCGTCCCCGATAATACCAGCAATGCATACTTGCTACCAATATTTCTTCTTTAATATTTTGAATGACTCTTTAACTGATATTTGTTCTTAAATTGCTATCATACCGTGATTTACACTGATGGATTAAATGGGATAACCTTAAAATCAATCATGGAAAAACAAACTATAAACTTAGAAGTACCGTTGGTGTGTTCAGAAGATTCAACAGCTGAAATGGATTATCAGGAAAAGGTTCCTGTCTGTACTAATGTTTGCAAATTAATAATTTTAGCAAAACATGTTGGTGGACAAAGTCAGTAAAACCAAGATTGTTCGCCTTCTAATTTTGCATTGTTGACAATGTTGAGTTTATACCCCTAACGGGTTTGAAGTAACATTACACTTTGTTGTGCCTTTTTTATTTGTCAAACATATGAGTGCACCCCATCCCCACCCCGCCCGCCCCTACATATGCCTTATTTATATGTTTCACCGAGGTATTGCAATTCAAATTTAGCGGTTTAGTCCTTAAGTTGATACTTTTACATCCATCTCCATCTCCATCTCTCTATATTCCTTAAACTTTATTTATTCAAAAGGCAAACATGGATCGGGACGGAATTAACACCGCCACCATTTTATGCGTCAAAACCTCAAAACGCTAGTTCAATTTGCAAACAGTTCCTCATTGAAGACATAGTGTTAGAAATTATCCACTATTAATATCGATATACGTCTATTACTTTAACATGAATGGGCATTTTTACTAATGGTAAGAAGATTGATTATGGTTTTCTCTTTTGGTTCAGGGAAAATCTGATGTGTCACCGGAGGAGCCTCCTCCCAAGGGTGAGGACGGGATGATTTACAACATCAGCGAACGGCCTCCAATCGTATTGGCTGGATTCTTTGGGCTTCAGGTATTACACACGTTTCAGTGATTTTTTTTCTTAATTTTTTATATCTGGATTAATATGTGCAAATGTCCATGTGGTCATATCTCTATATGTGTATATGTTCATATGTCCATGGACATATATGTCTATGTGTTCTGATTGTCCATGTGTTCATGTGTCCAAGTGTTCATGTGCGCATGTTTTCATGCGTTTATCTGTTCATATCTCTATAGGTTTTTGAGTTCATGGGTTTAAGCATCATGTGTTAATATCTCTATAATTTTATGTATGTGTGTTCATACGTTCATGTGTTAATACGTTCTTGCGTTCATACATTTGTCCATGGGTTTCGATGGCCATCTGTTCATGTTCTGATGTTCATGTGTTCATGCTGTCTGATGTGTTTGTGCAATGACAGTCTTACTGACCTTGTAGCGTTAGATATCTGCTTAGTTCACTAAAGTGAGACCTTGTATGTTATCACCGTCCGCCTCCCTGATATGAAATGTTTCTGCTTTCGTTCGATGATTGAATATAAACACATTGTCAAGACCTTACCGCGAAATGTTTCCATTGTCAGCACGAGTTCATGTCAATGTATATGTCCGAGGCAATGTGTGGTATTCGTCGTTTAATACATTTGCGTTAAGAATGATAAAAGGTTACAATAAACCGGTGACCTCCTATTTCATCAGCGTCGGATAACTATAGACTACTACGCTATGCTTCGTTATGTATGAAGTGTAACTGCAGAAAGTTCTGTGGTTGCTGGCGGTGCCGCATTTTATTGACCATTCCAAGATGTATTAATCAATATATTGTGATGGGTGTATGGTTTGTCTCAACCTCGGCACCCCAGCGTATCATAACCTTTATGATAGGTTATGATACGCTGGGGTGCCGAGGATGCGTTTGTCTGTGTTGTTTTCGGTTTTGTTGCATTTTGTAACCATTCTGGGCGATAAAAAGATAGAAAAGGAAAAAAAAGCCGTTTGTATATACAGTCGAACCTCGCTATGTCGACGTCGGATAAGTCGACTTTCCGGTTATGTCGGCTTTTTTCCGGTCCCGAATTTATTCCTTCTTTTTCTATGTAAAATAAATCTGTTTGTGTCGATTTTTTTTATCTCGACGACTTTTTCTTTATGTCGACCTCGTTTTTCTGTCCCAGTGGTCGAATTTTCTATGTTCTTTATGTCAAACTGTAGATCGAGATGTAGGTGTGAAAATATTCATGACGGTTTGCGGCATGTCGCAAAATACCGTGCGTGTCGATATAACAAACTGTCATAATTGGGGGATACAAAATGTAATTGGTAAGTGCGAATAATTAAAGTTGTTTGTTTATGTATTTAATTAAAGAGACATTTATTGCTCAAGCTCTTTGGTATTGTATAAAACATGAACATTTTATTAATTATATATCAATCCCGAATGGGAACAGAAAGAATAACTTCAAAATGTCAAATGTTAGTTTCACTGCTCTGGTCGACCAATTCAGAGAAGGACCCGGTATAAAATCTTACAATGTACAAATGTATGCAATTGTGGCTTTATAAAATCTTACAATGTACAAATGAATGCAATTGTGGTTTTATATGTGTTTTGTGTGATCCATAAACGTAAAAGAAATACATTTGACACAAATAATTCTTCTTTTGTTTAACTTTATTTTTCAATAATAAATTGCTGTTTTCACGGCGGAAATATGTAACAAGACCGTTCAATTGTGGATGTAAACATCGTACAATCTAACTCAAACGTGTTGGGATTGGTGATATTTTTTGTATTTCGGATGAGTCGACTTTTCGTTATCTCGACTTTTTTCACTAGGTCCCGAAAAAGTCGACATAACGAGGTTCGACTGTACATACAAAACATGAGTTTACGTCACTAAAGTATAATGGGACTTTAAGAATATTGGTGCTTCCTCCAATAGCAAAGTAGATGTTTGGTACTGGGTGTGTTTCTTGGGTGTTGTCGCTGTCCGGAAACCTGCCAATGCTTTCTATCCTCAGCAAGCGTTGTTGTCGCTGGCTGGAAACCTGTCAAAACATTATGTCTACAGCCAGCGTTGTTAGCGCTGTATGGAAACCTGTCATTACTTTCTATCCACAGCAAGCGTTGTTGGCATTGTGTGGAAATCTGTCATTTCTTTCTATCCACAGCATCGTTGTTGTCGCTGTATGGAAACCTGTCATAACTTTCTATCCACAGCAAGCGTTGTTGGCGCTGTATGAAAACCTGTCATTACTTTCTACCCACAGCAAGCGTTGTTGTCGCTGTATGGAAACCTGTCATTACTTTCTATCCACAGCAAGCGTTGTTGGCGCTGTAAGGACACCTGTCATTTCTTTCTATCCACAGCAAGCGTTGTTGTCGCTGTCTGGAAACCTGTCAAAACTTTCTATCAACAGCAAGCGTTGTTGTCGCTGTCTGGAAACCTGTCAAAACTTTCTATTTCACAGCAAGCGTTGTTGGCGTTGTATGGAAACCTGTCATAACGTCCTATCCACAGCAAGCGTTGTTGGCGCTGTATTGAAACCTGTCATTACGTTCTATCCACAGCAAGCATTTGTGTCGCTGTCTGGAAACCTGTCATTTCTTTCTATCCACAGAAAGGGCGTGTGTTGCTGATTGGAAACCTGTCATTTCTTTCTATCCGCAGCAAGCGTTGGTGTTGCTGATTGGAAACCTGTCGTTTCTTTTTTATCCACATCAAGCGTTGATGTCGCTGTCAGGAAACCTGTCATTATTTTCTATCTGAGGCGAGCGTTGGTGTCGCTGGCTGGAAACCTGTCATTCCTTTCTATCCATAGCAAGCGTCGGTTTCGCTGTCTGGAAACCTGTCTTTTCCTTCTATCCACAGCAAGCGTTGGTGTTGCTGATTGGAAACCTGTCATTACTTTCTACCCACAGCGAGCATTTGTGGCGCTGTCTGGAAACCTGTCATTTCTTTCTATCCACAGCAAGCGTTGGTGTCGCTGGCTGGAAACCTGTCATAACTGGAATCCTGTCATTACTGGAAACTTGGCGTTACTTTCTATCCACAGCAAGCGTTGTTGTCGCTGGCTGGAAACCTGTCTTCACTGGAAATCTGTCATTACTGGAAACTTTGCATTACTTTCTATCCACAGCAAGCGTTGTTGTCGCTGGCTGGAAACATTTCAATACTGGAAACCTGTCATTACTTTCTATCCACAGCAAGCGTTGTTGTCGCTATCAGGAAACCTGTCAGTATCTCTGCTGGTGGCTGAAACTGTATGCGCGGAAGAAGACGAGGAGTTTAAGGTATACATCTTTTACTGTTACCAAAACAGAAAACTAAAGAATAGACCTAAAAGTGTTGCATTAAGCCTATATATGTTGCAGCCAATACAATATAGCTGAAGCTGTTACATAAGGCTTATAACTGTTGCATTAGATATAAAGCTTTTACTTTATGCCTATAACTGTTGCATTACGTCAATAACTGTTACATTAGGCATACAACTTTATCATTAGGCCTGAAGCTGTTACATAAGACCTATTACTGTTATATTAGGACTATAATTGTTGCATAAGGCATAAAGCTGTTACTTTATGCCTATAACTGTTGCATTACGTCTATAACTGTTACATTAGGCCTGAAGCTGTTACATTAGACCTGAAGCTAAAACATAAGGCCCATACCTGTTACATTAGGCCTATAACTGTTACATTAGGCCAGAGCGGTAACATTATGCCTATAACTGTTGCAGTATGCCTATAACTGTAACATTAGGTATATAACTGTTACACAAAGCCTATTACTGTTAAAAAGGCCTATTACTGTTACATAAGACCTATACTTGTTACATTAGGCCTATAACTGTAAAACTAGGACTGAAGCTGAAACATTAGGCCTATAACTGTTACATAAGGCATATAACTGTTACATTATGCCTATTACTGTTACATAATGCCTATTACTGTTACATAAGGCCTATAACTGTTACATAATGCCTATTATTGTTACATAAGGCCTATTACTGTTACATGAGGCATATAACTGTTACAAAAGGCATATAACTGTTACATAAGGCATATAGCTGTTACATGAGGCATATAACTGTTACATAAGGCATATAACTGTTACATTATGCCTATTACTGTTACATAATGCCTATTACTGTTACGTAAGTCCTATAACTGTTACATAAGGCCTATTACTGTTACATAAGGCCTATAACTGTTACATAAGATATATAACTATTACATAAGGCATATAACTGTTACATAATGCCTATAACTGTTACATAAGGCCTATAACTGTTACTTAAGACATATAACTGTTACATTATGCCTATAACTGTTACATAAGGCATATAACTGTTACATTATGCCTATTACTGTTACATAAGGCCTATTACTGTTACATGAGGCCTATAACTGTTAATTAAGACGTATAACTATTACATAAAGCATATAACTGTTTCATAATGCCTAGTACTGTTACATAATGCCGATTACTGTTACATAAGGCATATTACTGTTACACGAGGCCTAATACTGTTACATAAGGCATACAACTGTTACATAAGAAATATAACTGTTACATAAGGACTATACCTGTAACGTTAGACCTAAAGCTGTAACATAAAGCCTAAAACTGTTACATAAGGCCTGAAAATGTAATATAAGACCTACAACTCTAACATTAGACTAATTACTGTTACATAAGACCTATACCTGTTACAATATGCCTATAACTGTTACATAAGACCTATAACTGTTACATAAGGCCTTTAACTGTTACAAACGGCCTATAACTGTTGCATTAGGCCTGAAGCCGTTACATTAGGCCTATTACTGTAACAGAATGCCTTTAACTGTTATATAAGGCCTATAACTGTTACTTAAGGCCTATAACTGTTACATTATGCCTTTAACTGTTACAGTGTGTCTATAACTGTTACATACTGCCTATTACTGTTACATAAGGCCTATAACTGTAACATAAGGTCTATACTTGTTCCGTTAGGCCTATAACTGTAACACTAGGCCCGAAGCTTATACATTCGGCCTATAACTGTTACGGTATGCCTTATACTGTTACATAAGGCATATAACTGTTACATAATGCCTTTTACTGTTACATAAGGCCTATAACTGTTACTTAAGGCCAAATCTGTTACAGTAGGTCTGAAGCTGTTATATAAGGCCTATTACTGTAACATTAGTTCTATTACTGTTACATTAGGCCTATAACTGTTACAATATGCCTGTAACTGTTACATAAGGCATAAAACTGTTACATAAGGCCTATAACTGTTATAGGTCTGAAGCTGTTATATTTTGCTTGAAGCTGTGACATAAGGCTTATAACTGTTACTTAAGGCATATAAGGCATATAGCTGTAATATAAGGCCTATTACTGTTACATAAGGCATATAACTGGTACATGAGGGGTATAACTGTTACATAAGGCCTATAACTGTTACATACGGCCTACTACTGTTACATGAGGCCTTTAACTGTTACATTAGGCCTGAAGCTGTTACAATTTGCTTGAAGCTGTGACATAAGGCTTATAACTGTTACATAAGGCACATATAAGGCATATAGCTGTAATATAAGGCCTATTACTGTTAAATAAGGCCTATAACTCTTACTTGATGGGTATACCTGATACATAAGGCATATAACTGTAACATGAGGTGTATAACTGTTAGTTAAGGCCTATTACTGCTACACAAGGCCTATTACTGTTACATAAGGCCTATTACTGTTACATAAGGCATATTACTTTTACATAAGGCCTATAACTTTTACATTAAACCTAAAACTGTTTAACTTAAAATTGTAACACTAGGCTTAAAGAAAGGTTAATATTTTTACATTAAACAAAAGACTTCTACATTAAGCCTAAACTGTAAAGTTGCAATACACTGGATCATAACAAACCTAGAACTGTTGCAATACACCTTAATCTGTATCGATAGAAACTTAATATGTCACACTTCGCATATTTAAAACATTTGTTTTTAATGATGTGACTTACCAAATCATAATCATTCGTTATATCTCAACTGTGAAAGAGAGAGAGAGAGAGAGAGACATTTCTCTAAAATATCATTCACTAACTATACTGTACGCACAAACATAAGATATATGCGGGTTGTCAAGCGTGAACCTTTGTAACGACAGGCGAGGCTCCTTGGGACAACTCTGTTCATGAGTGGCATAACCACGCTTCTTATGACGTTCTTTGGCGCGCGCTTGCCGCTGTTCCAAGGTGCAGCGCCTGATTACGTCATACCGTTGTTGGCCATGGCTGCCATCAACAAGGACCAGTGTACGCCTGACGCCCAGACTGGTGTGTATACAGCTTTCAGTTGTTAGAGTATAGTGTTTATATGTTGACGTTGTTATACTTATCATTATTCAGCAGGGGGAAAGTTTTCGGACAATAGTAGTTTTACTTATTGAGATACATTTACAATTAATATCAGCTTAATTTAAGAAACGCCTCTTTAAAAAGCGGTAACCAGCATATCAATTGGAGGGGTGGGGGTGTATGTTACCCTCATATATCAAACACTGTCGAAAACATATTCTACTTCCGGGAATTATTCGCCTACTGGTACTACTTTATCATGTTATAACGTATCTTTACTGGGTTCAAATTCAGTAACACGATAACAGGTTCAAGTACGAGTTTGTGACACGGATGCCTGTATAGAGTGTATAACTACGAAAACGAAGCTATGTATTCTGTGCCACCGCGCTACTTATATTCTAGCATGATAGTTGTCAACAACCTCATGTAACATCAGGAAGCTATTTTGTTTAAGGGTCATGTCCTTGCGAATTTAACAAGATTCGTTATATACGTAGGCCTAGATAAGATTCGTGTTACCAGTTATCTATAAATATTGAAAATATTGGAGTTATGCTTACGTCCGTTAGTAAAACGGGCCCCTGGTTATCTACTTACTATGATTTGCGAATTTCACTTATCAAGTGGTAACACAAATCTTATCTAGTTAACCAGTAAGTATGTTACTTACTTAGTGGAATTCGTAAACCATAACTAGATAACCTGTTAGCGCCTGAATCTGGAAAACATTTATAGGTAACTGGTAACACGAATCTTATCTCGTTAACCAGTTATAGTAAGTTACTTGCCAAGCGGAATTCGCAAATCGAAAAGCCAAAATGCATCTATAGATAAGTGGTTACACGAATCTTATCTAGTTAACCAGTTATTATATTAACTATTAAGTGGAATTTGCAAACCATAACTAGTTAACCTGTAGGTGTTGTACAGCTAAAAAAGGTAATCAGTGGCAGTTCTGGGCACTTTCAAGCCTGTTTTAAGTCTTATTATTTTGATCTTACCGAAAACGTTTCGCGAATATTTACTAGATAGCTATATAATTATCGCGAAAATTAAGTGGTTAACTTACGAAGCAATTCGTGAACGCTAACGGGTTATCTTACGGCAGTAATATACCACCATACTTCTTGCCTTTCAGTCGCATTGGCGAGAAACGCATCTCTTCTGAACGGGGAAGAATTCGACCTCATTGCTTTCAACAGACCAACAGTTTTACATAATACTCAGTTGGTAAGTATCAAACATTGTTATTTATCTGCAATGCGAAAAGGACGGAATGTCTCCGATTTCATTTTAAGTTGGAATGCTTGCACGTAATTACATGAATGTTTTGTGGAACAAGTTCCATTTAAACAATTTGTGTTTATCTTGTGCAGTTACAGGGAAGTCTGATCGCGGCGGGTGCCATCCACTGCATAATTGGCCTGACGGGGCTGGTTGGTTTTCTGCTCCGGTTTGTGGGGCCCATCACCATCGTTCCCGCCATATTTCTTATCGGTATTTACCTGATGAAGGCCACGGCCAAGTTCGCCAAGGTTCACTGGGGAATTTCGTTTATGTACGCTCATTTTATAGCTTGAATAGTTTTCAGTGATTGTATATACCATGTTCTGACCAAAGTTGATAGCTAGTGAAAGTTGAATCACTATCAAGCCCGTTTCCTTTGTGAAAAACGGCCTTAACCTGGAGATCGAACCCACCTTCTTGACGACCACTCTAAACCTTTTGTTCACTTACCCATTTGTTGAGCTTAAACAGGATTTTAAACAAAATATTGTAGATCAAATATAATCATTGGTTCTTAAATGCAGTAGAAACGCCCGCGAAAGCCTATTTGAATAACACGTTTCTAATTATCAAGCCCAATTATCTGGCTTGAGGGGATGACTTATGACCCAGAAACACACACTATCAATTTTTTGAAATATTAACATGCTATTTCGTATCAAAGCAATATTCTTATAATTCATAAACAATGTGTTAAAACAGCCTAAACAGATCCAGAATGTTTCGTTTAGTCCCCAATGTTCGTGTTGAATTTTTAGGACATGCGCAATTTCCCTTATTCTTGCGCTTTACCTGTCTCGGGTCAAGCTGCCTGTGCCGATGTACACTCGGCGGAAGGGTTGGCATTCCATACGGTATCCGTACCACCAAACTTTCGCTGTGAGTACGAATTAATGATGTAAGACACTTTAAAAGCAAAGATAAGTGTACTGCTTTATTTCACTTAAGAAGAGAACGCAATCACAATAAGGTATAAATAACTGTATATGGCTTCCAAACGTTTTTGTAGTGTAATTTGAACTGATGACGTAGAATTCTGCCCAATGCACGACTTACAGCGCATTGTATACGCAAATCCCAAATGAAGACGTAGAATTTTGCTCAATGCACGATTTACAACGCATTGTATATGCTAATCCCAAATGAAGACGTAGAATTCTGCTCAATGCACGACTTACAGCGCATTGTATACGCAAATCCCAAATGAAGACGTAGAATTTTGCTCAATGCACGATTTACAACGCATTGTATATGCTAATCCCAAATGAAGACGTAGAATTCTGCTCAATGCACGACTTACAGCGCATTGTATAAGCTAAACCCAAATGAAGACGTAGAATTCTGCTCAATGCACGACTTACAGCGCATTGTATAAGCTAATCCCAAATGAAGACGTAGAATTCTGCTCAATGCACGACTTACAGCGCATTGTATAAGCTAAACCCAAATGAAGACGTAGAATTCTGCTCAATGCACGACTTACAGCGCATTGTATAAGCTAATCCCAAATGAAGACGTAGAATTCTGCTCAATGCACGACTTACAGCGCATTGTATAAGCTAAACCCAAATGAAGACGTAGAATTCTGCTCAATGCACGACTTACAGCGCATTGTATAAGCTAAACCCAAATGAAGACGTAGAATTCTGCTCAATGCACGACTTACAGCGCATTGTATATGCTAATCCCAAATGAAGACGTAGAATTCTGCTCAATGCACGACTTACAGCGCATTGTATAAGCTTATCCCAAATGAAGACGTAGAATTCTGCTCAATGCACGACTTACAGCGCATTGTATAAGCTAAACCCAAATGAAGACGTAGAATTTTGCTCAATGCACGACTTACAGCGCATTGTATATGCTAATCCCAAATGAAGACGTAGAATTCTGCTCAATGCACGACTTTCAGCGCATTGTATAGGCTAATCCCAAAAGAAGACGTAGAATTCTGCTCAATGCACGACTTTCAGCGCATTGTATAAGCTAATCCCAAATGAAGACGTAGAATGCATTTTAGTCGCGACTTACAGTGCTATGAAGTGGAATTTTTTTCCATGGTACGAATACACTGAAAGATTAGCTTTTAAACGTTATTTGAAACAATTGTACTCGATTAAAACTATACATAATCTTATTCCTCCAGATTTTAATAGCGATTATTGTTGGGTGGGCTGTGTGCGGCATCTTGACGGCCACTGACGCCATCGAGTACAACAAGAACGCCACGGATTTCTACACACGGACGGACGCACGCAGCTACATAATCGCTTCCTCTAACTGGTTCTTTTGGCCGTACCCAGGTACGCGTACTAGTGGCAGATTTATTAGTTGACGATAGAGGACGACATGGGGGCCTGAGTCGATACATTCACCCTCCTTTCATAACCGTACTCAGCTGTAAGAATGAGTTGAGGTTAATGGGTCTCCCTGGTCGTTTTTGGCAAATTTTAGACTGATGAAATCAGTGAATTTTGTTTTCTAACATATTGAAATTAAAAGTTTAATATTGCATGGTACTTTTGATATCGCACATGGACAAATAAGCATTTGAACGTTTTTTTCAAGCATAGTTTCTACTCAGGGTCATGTTAATGCCATCACATACATGCTGAAACTGCTTCCAGGTCAGTTTGGTGCAATCGACTTCAGTGTTAGTGTCTTCATCGGTTTTCTCATCGCCACCTTTACTTCTATTTTGGATTCCATTGGAGATTACTACGCATGCGCATCGATGTGTCGAGTGCCTCCACCACCATCACACGCCGTTAATAGGTGCGCTATGACGAACAGATGAACTCTATTTTATCTAAAAATAACATACATGTAGTTTACAGCGATTGTTAGTTATTACAACATTATATTAATCACTCGTTGGCATGATATTATGCGAGAGTGTGGTCTTGTGTTGAAGGGGAAGCCAAAGGTTGTCTGGCTAGCGCAGTGGTTGCGCACTCGCGTCTCACCAAGTCGACAAGGGTTAGATTACCGGCCTGGGCGTATGCGAGTTTAGTAAGTGGTCACCAAGCCGATCAAGTGGGTTTTCTCCTGGTACCCTGGTTTCCGCGGACCACACTCTCACGCAACATCGTGTAAACGAAAGCGACTAAGAATAAGTCATCATAACCTTTTTCGCAGACGTTGCAAAACATATGATGGTTTAATTAAACTTGTCCGGCTTTGCGACCACAAACCAAACGAACATGCGCCCTCGTCGGGAATCGAACACGCCTTGACGAGAAGCGAATATGACAACCACCGGACAAACAATATGGTTTAAGTGATTAGGTAAAATTCCTATGAAACAAACCAAATTTACTTGCTCTTAACCCAGCGTTATTGACATGTATATGATTGTGAGACCAGTTATTATTATTAATAATTATGCTATGGCTTTTGGTCTGGGTGTCCTTTCAATCAAGGACTTGATTCATAAGTTCATATATCTTAAACCTGTATCAACGTCACAAATTGTTTATATTTTCTCAATTGTGTGTTTGCGTTTTACACAAGCTAGAATACCATTTACATTAATAGGTAACAAAATAACGAAAATATGGCGCTAAGATAATTTCAATTTACCACATAGATCGACTAAGAAACGGCGCCCAGTCTTGAACGCGTCAATAATTGATGGATTTATGGAAATTATGGACAAGATTTTCAGTTAAATACCATGTCCGTCTTAGCAATATTATTGGACTGTTCAAATGAAAAATCTACAAAACCCCATTAAAGCTCATATTTTCGAAAAGGAAAAGTATATTTATCCAGTAATATATATTCGAAAAAGCGATGTTACGATACATGCGTTGATAATGTGGCCCCGAGGATAGGAACGAAATTGCATACAGCCCCTGGTCAAACAAGTTCTTTTTCTCAAAATTCCTCAGGGGCATTGCAATGGAGGGGTTCTGCAGCCTTATCGCGGGTCTTCTGGGGTGTGGACATGCAACTACCACATACGGTGGAAATATCGGCGCTATTGGTGTCACTAGGGTAAGACCTAGACTAACGAAATGGACACAAGCCTGTTACACGAATGCAGAGATTTACTGGTTACGTGATAGTCCTGGAGAAACACGCAAATGGAGTTGGACTCAATATATATATATATTTATGTTGCTAAACAAAGTAGTTCATTATCAAGTGGGTCTTAATCCGATTAAACGCCACGTCAATGCCGGGGATATTATGACAACCTCAGTATTTCATTTGAATAATTAAGCCAAAAGGCCGGTTTTCATGACATGATGCGATTATTTGAAGCATTATTACCCGGTCGCATAGGGTTATAGAGGGAAGTGACGTCAATGGGAAGTAAAGTTACACTGGTATTTATAAGCAAAAACAGGGTGTTTCATATCTGACCCCGTTAAGAATAGTATTACTTTTTATACAGTCAAACAGGAAACAAATCATTTTGTATACCTAATCTTTAAGATTCCCCACAGAAAAGTGGATTCAAGTCGGGAGAGTGGATTGAGCCATTCACAATCTGCCGTCAATGAAATGAAGTATGTGCCGGAAATAAATAAGACAAATGCATTACATCATTGGCTGTATGGGGTGCTGCACCATTTTGCTGAAACCACATAGTTTGTACAGCTATATAATACCTATCAATTATGCGTGGGAATTCTCGTGCCCGTTGCCATCATCACCCATCAAGAAGAAAGACCCTATCATTTCTTTCAGCACTTCGGGCAGCCCAGACAGTAACCTTGTTCAGAGTGCTTTCTAAGTGTGTAAGTGTGATACTTAGCTTGTTTTGGCTTTTTAGTTCCCCAATATCTACATTTCTTCTTGATTACATGTGCACTGCACTGAGATAAAAATGGGTTTCATTATCGACAATGTGGCTTTTTGCAGTCATCCATTTTGCAAGTGCCCGTCTGCTTGCATTGGCAGTGTGTGTATTCCACGTGATAAAATATGTCATTAATGACAGGTCGGAAAGCAATATTGTGCTTCAATTGTAAATTAAACAAAAACAATTTGACTTCATTTACATTTTAAAATGAAACATAGCGCAGTCTACGCCGCTTACATAGCCCCGCATTCGGTATTTTAGTAGAGTTTGATTGAATGTTTAGTTTCTTAAAACACTTCGAAAAACCTTTTCACAAAACCGCCGCCTGATGGAGCACTGTCAAAACATTATTTTGGAACAGGTTTGTCGAAGTGTTTGAGGAAACTAATCACCTAATCAAACTCCGGTGATTAAACGAAGGCGGGGCTCTCTGAGCGACATAGGCTGCCCTTTGTTCCATTTTAAATAGCAAAGAAAATTAATGTTATATTTGGTTAAAATTATCAAAATGTTGCAATAAACTAAAAAGAATAACAAGAAACTATCACAAAGGTAGGATTTATTAAGTGTGTCTGCTAAACAGGAGTTCGTTGAAATGTACATTTAAAAAAAGGATCATCCTGAAAATCATTTGGAAAAAGGCCAAAAAAAGTTTAGTTAGGGTTGAATCCTTTTCAAAAACAGGTGAGGTAGGTAGGCTTTTTTAATCAGGCTTTATATAAGAACGTTATTGTCATCATTGGAGAATAGTGTTAACGTTATCTTCTGTATAAAGCTTCATATGTTTTAAACTTCATATTAAAACACACGCTTTAGTTGTTTTTTTAATATTTTTCCATCTGACTTTAAAATGGTAGGGTCGGCGCCAATTTCATAGGTAGGGTCGGGTAACTCAAACCAAATGTACTTTCTTTTAGGCCTAAGCACCCGATACCTGATTCAAGAGCATGTATATAATTTGGAATATTTTGAGAGTGAGAGTGGTCTAATGGTATTGTTGTCCACATCATATCCATGTATGGGCTCGATTTCAGTAAACGAATGGTCGATTAATAAGATGTTTTGTTCATCTAAATGATATTCCTTTCCTCCTTACATTTTAGGTTTCCAGCCGTCTGGTGTTCTTCTTCTGTGGGGTGATATACTTGGTATTCGGCATTATTGGCAAATTTTCTGCTGTCTTCATATGCATTCCATACCCCGTCTTAGGTATGTATTGTGTTGACGCAGTGAGAACACAGGAAAACGAGCTTCAATTAAAATAAGCTTCGATACAGGTTAAGAATTGTTATGGTTATAGGAAACTTTGAAAAGTTTCTTCTACATTTTTTACATTGCCACTTTGGAAAACAAGTCATGACAATACCGTGTACATAAGTAGAACAAATATAGTCAATATTTGTAAATAACAAATAAGCTATGTGGGAATAGGTAACAAAATAATATACCAAGACTTATTATGCTACAACTGTGTATTGCGGAAGACTGCGAAGCATGGCAGTCACATATGGATGACTTTGTCCGGCTTCGCCGTCTGCTTCCGCGTCGTTCTCAGCGTCACACTTTCGTTTCCAATCAATAACGTTTGAACAACTCGGGGTCGTGGTTTACATACCATTCTTGGTCAGTAGATGACCTATATTGGTTTCAGGTCAGGCTAATGTCAATATGACCGTAATAATTTATGTCATAGATATGACAGTGTGTTTATTCATATCCAAACACTTTCCACGCGTCCATGAGGCGCGTTGATTACAGTAAAGTGCACCACTATAAGAACTGCAAATATGCTGGTAAATTGCACCATAACGCTCTGTGTCTGTAAACAAAGATTTATATTTATATATATATCAAATTAACGGGCTATGTCTGGTCTGTAGTTTATGAGAAAGCATGTTGTAATTGTGAAAACAGCGGTATAATATTGCTTCCCAAGATGGCGTCCAAGATGGCCGCCATAAATTATAGAAGCTTTAGCTATTGCCTACATTTTCCTGATGACTATAAAATGCTTGCAGGCGGTGCGTTAATAACGATGTATGGCATGTTCACGGGCGTGGTTTTGTCAAACCTCCAAGCCGTGGACCTCTCCTCCAGTCGGAATCTCGCTATCATCGGCACTTCCATCTTCACCGGCCTCATGGTTCCACACTGGATTGAAACATTCCCGGACGAGATACAAACTGGTTGGGAGAAAAACGTTTTTAATTCGATGGGTATAGGGTACGCGACTTGGTGGGGTTCAATCTGAAATTTATTATCTTACCTTTTATGATTTGTTTGTATTCGATGTCACTTACCGCGTTGAACGCTCCATTTATTAACAAAGAGAACCAAAGAGTCCAACAAAACAAATCTAACAGCAGATAATTGTAAACCATTTGAATTATATAGGAACGACCATATTGCTGGAACACAAGCCTGTAAAAACTACAAAGTTATGATTACTATTGTTTTTTTACTGTCACTGTGATTACTTAAATGTATCGAGTTAGTTTGTACAGTGAAGCAATTGAATTAGTAAAATCACGGGACAATACTAGTATGACATCCAGGGTCAATGGCTAATTGTGTCCGCCTTTCACCCAAGAGGTTGTGGGTTCGATCCCTCCAGGGGTACTTTCTCATAACCTCTCAAAAAGGACACAGTACTGGTTTCTGCCCAGTAAAGTGATTCTATAAGCTATCAGCTTTCGTCACATCCGAGCTTAAATAAATTAGTATAAACGAATGGCCAATTGATGTACGTGAAGTTAGCGGCCTAGCGGCCTAGCGGCCTAACGGCGTGAAGTTAGCGGCCTAGCGGCCTAGCGGCGTGAAGTTAGCGGCCTAGCGGCCTAGCGGCGTGAAGTTAGCGGCCTAGCGGCCTAGCGGCGTGAAGTTAGCGGCCTAGCGGCCTAGCGGCGTGAAGTTAGCGGCCTAGCGGCCTAGCGGCCTAGCGGCCTAATATAGTATCTTATTTCAAAGTAGGAATATATGCTTTTTCTTATAAACAATGATAAATTAAATGTTTTTGTGCACGAAATATCAATTTTAAGCGATCAAACATTTTTCTATTTTATAGCATGCAAACATGTCTGCTCTGCTAACATCCTGATATATTTGCTGTTTATATGCACCAATCATCACTCTGAAACGAATTTCAACATTTTTTTCAAAGAAGTCGATCAAGCGATCTAGCGGCCTAGCGGCCTAGCGGCGTGAAGTTAGCGGCCTAGCGGCCTAATATGGTATCTTATTTCAAAGTAGGAATATATGCTTTTTCTTCTAAACAATGATAAATTAAATGTTTTTGTGCACGAAATATCAATTTCAAGCGATTTTCAACAATTTTTTCCAAAAAGTTTATCAAACATTTTTCTATTTTATAGCATGCAAACATGTCTGCTCTGCTAACAAACTGATATATTTGCTGTTTATATGCACCAATCATCACTCTGAAACGATTTTCAACATTTTTTTCAAAGAAGTCGATCAAGCGATCTAGCGGCCTAGCGGCCTAGCGGCGTGAAGTTAGCGGCCTAGCGGCCTAGCGGCCTAGCGGCCTAATATGGTATCTTATTTCAAAGTAGGAATATATGCTTTTTCTTCTAAACAATGATAAATTAAATGTTTTTGTGCACGAAATATCAATTTCAAGCGATTTTCAACAATTTTTTCCAAAAAGTTTATCAAACATTTTTCTATTTTATAGCATGCAAACATGTCTGCTCTGCTAACAAACTGATATATTTGCTGTTTATATGCACCAATCATCACTCTGAAACGATTTTCAACATTTTTTTCAAAGAAGTCGATCAAGCGATCTAGCGGCCTAGCGGCCTAGCGGCGTGAAGTTAGCGGCCTAGCGGCCTAGCGACCTAGCGGCCTAATATGGTATCTTATTTCAAAGAAGGAATATATGCTTTTTCTTCTAAACAATGATAAATTAAATGTTTTTGTGCACGAAATATCAATTTCAAGCGATTTTTAACAATTTTTTCCAAAAAGTTTATCAAACATTTTTCTATTTTATAGCATGCAAACATGTCTGCTCTGCTAACAATCTGATATATTTGCTGTTTATATGCACCAATCATCACTCTGAAACGATTTTCAACATTTTTTTCAAAGAAGTCGATCAAGCGATCTAGCGGCCTAGCGGCCTAGCGGCGTGAAGTTAGCGGCCTAGCGGCCTAGCGGCCTAATATGGTATCTTATTTCAAAGTAGGAATATATGCTTTTTCTTCTAAACAATGATAAATTAAATGTTTTTGTGCACGAAATATCAATTTCAAGCGATTTTCAACAAATTTTTCCAAAAAGTTTATCAAACATTTTTCTATTTTATAGCATGCAAACATGTCTGCTCTGCTAACAAACTGATATATTTGCTGTTTATATGCACCAATCATCACTCTCAATAACTTGACAGAATTTTGTCCAATCGGTGAGCAACATAGGACCAACTTGTTTAATATACAAAGAAATATTATAAACGAATTATTTCAAGTGTTTTGAATATAAAGTTAAAGTTTCCATTATTGGGCCAATTTTGCTATCTAAAACCTATAGTGATTTTTAATTCATATTAAAAGATGTTTTATTAGCTAATGGATGGGGTCATCAACAGGAATGGGTCAAATTGCAATGCTTTTGTTGCTTTATTATCAGAAACTTGTCTTATGTTCATACAATAATTAAACACTGTTATACAAAAACTTATTGGAATAGCTATATATTCAAAAATGTCTTTTTAGAAATTAAATTGTTTCAAATTATGCTGTGTTAAAAGTGTCTTTATCTATTCAAAACTTCCGATCAAGGTGTTAAAGTATAATTACCGTATATATAACATATAGTACTGAGGTGAGAAAGTGCACTCAGAAACTATTAGATGACTTTAATTTTTAAGTGTAAAATGCATTTTCAAATGGGTTACATCACCATGAAGTTATGATCTAAAAAGGTATTGACATTTGAACTATTTTTCGCGTAAATGTGACCTTGCCTTTGGAGATGAAGCTTATTTTATCACTGTGGTAGCACAGTACCTATCTTATTAAGATATCATTTAACTACTGAAAAGCAGTCAGTCAAATCCGGCAGACAACACTCTGAAGAATAACGGTGCATACATCTAAAAAGGATGTATAAAAAAATATAAACAGGAATGGCTGATACATTTGTGCCAAGTCATTTCATAATCAGATCATGATTGAAAGCGACACAGTCAGGACACAAAACCCACATAACCATACTTACGTAGTGGAAATAAAAACTTAAAAAGTACACTGTGACCTTGTCTGTTTAGGTACGCTATATTTATATAGTCAAGATCAACATAGTTCAAAGGACAATGTGCTATTGTCTTTTGGGATATGGACCTGACCTGATCTTACACCATACGCCATTGATGTGGTTAACACTTATGTAAACTAATTACGCAAATTACTTAGAAAATCGGTCAATAAATAATGGAAGTAATTGACCAAACACGTAAAATGACGGACAAAATGGTCTTGATGCTGTCAAAAAAACACAATAAAGTCTAGCTTAACGCCGCTGGAATCCTTGGCCGCCTTTAAAAAAAAAATGTTGTAAATCGCTTCAATTTTATATTTTGTGACCTAAAACAGTTAATATATCATTGTTTAAGAAGAAAAGGCATGTATTCGTACTTTGAAATAAGATACCATATTAGGCCGCTAGGCGGCTAATTTACGCCGCTAGGCAGCTAGATCGACTTCTTTCAAAAAAATGTTGAAAATCGCTTCAAATTTATATTTTGTGCACAAAAACAGTTCATATATCATTGTTTAAGAAGAAAAGGCATGTATTCGTGCTTTGAAATAAGATACCATATTAGGCCGCTAGGCCGCTAACTTCACGCCGCTAGGCCGCTAGATCGCTAGATCGACTTCTTTGAAAAAAATGTTGTAAATCGTTTCAGAGTGATGAATGGTGCATAGAAACAGCAAATATATCAGTTTGTTAGCAGAGCAGACATGTTTGCATGCTATAAAATAGAAAAATGTTTGATAAACTTTTTGGAAAAAATTGTTGAAAATCGCTTGAAATCGTGCACAAAAACATTTAATTTATCATTGTTTATATGAAAAAGCATATATTCCTACTTTGAAATAAGATACCATATTAGGCCGCTAGGCCGCTAGGCCGCTAACTTCACGCCGCTAGGCCGCTAGGCCGCTAGATCGCTTGATCGACTTCTTTGAAAAAAATGTTGAAAATCGTTTCAGAGTGATGATTGGTGCATATAAACAGCAAATATATCATATTGTTAGCAGAGCAGACATGTTTGCATGCTATAAAATAGAAAAATGTTTGATAAACTTTTTTGAAAAAATTGTTGAAAATCGCTTGAAATTGATATTTCGTGCACAAAAACATTTAATTTATCATTGTTTAGAAGAAAAAGCATATATTCCTACTTTGAAATAAGATACCATATTAGGCCGCTAGGCCGCTAGGCCGCTAGGCCGCTAACTTCACGCCGCTAGGCCGCTAGGCCGCTAGATCGCTTGATCGACTTCTTTGAAAAAAATGTTGAAAATCGTTTCAGAGTGATGATTGGTGCATATAAACAGCAAATATATCAGATTGTTAGCAGAGCAGACATGTTTGCATGCTATAAAATAGAAAAATGTTTGATAAACTTTTTTGAAAAAATTGTTGAAAATCGCTTGAAATTGATATTTCGTGCACAAAAACATTTAATTTATCATTGTTTAGAAGAAAAAGCATATATTCCTACTTTGAAATAAGATACCATATTAGGCCGCTAGGCCGCTAGGCCGCTAACTTCACGCCGCTAGGCCGCTAGGCCGCTAGATCGCTTGATCGACTTCTTTGAAAAAAATGTTGAAAATCGTTTCAGAGTGATGATTGGTGCATATAAACAGCAAATATATCAGATTGTTAGCAGAGCAGACATGTTTGCATGCTATAAAATAGAAAAATGTTTGATAAACTTTTTTGAAAAAATTGTTGAAAATCGCTTGAAATTGATATTTCGTGCACAAAAACATTTAATTTATCATTGTTTAGCAGAAAAAGCATATATTCCTACTTTGAAATAAGATACCATATTAGGCCGCTAGGCCGCTAGGCCGCTAACTTCACGCCGCTAGGCCGCTAGGCCGCTAGATCGCTTGATCGACTTCTTTGAAAAAAATGTTGAAAATCGTTTCAGAGTGATGATTGGTGCATATAAACAGCAAATATATCAGTTTGTTAGCAGAGCAGGCATGTTTGCATGCTATAAAATAGAAAAATGTTTGATAAACTTTTTTGAAAAAATTGTTGAAAATCGCTTGAAATTGATATTTCGTGCACAAAAGCATTCAATTTATCATTGTTTAGAAGAAAAAGCATATATTCCTACTTTGAAATAAGATACTATATTAGGCCGCTAGGCCGCTAGACCGCTAGGCCGCTAACTTCACGCCGCTAGGCCGCTAGGCCGCTAACTTCACGCCGCTAGGCCGCTAGGCCGCTAACTTCACGCCGCTAGGCCGCTAGGCCGCTAGGCCGCTAACTTCACGTACATGGCCAATTGTATAAAACGGGATAACTGGATAACTATCCTATTGTTTGCTTATGCAAGCAATTTAATTGGTGAACATTTATTATAAACATTTCCCAATCAATACATATTTCGACCAACTTTAACAAACAAAATAATAATTATTTGCTTTTTTTTACATTTTTTTCTTAATTGTAAAGCGATTTTGAACGGAAAGTATATGTGTTTTATCGTTGAGGTAACGACAAGGCAGACGAGGTTTTGAAGATCATACTAGGGAACCCAAACATGTTTGGTGGTGTCCTTGCCTGCATTCTCGACAATACAGTACCAGGTAAACCGTTCATGAACATGCATGCTCAAACCTTCTTTGTTGGAGTGTAACAACATATATCTTTGTAAGAAGTATGTTAATTTTGGAAAGCCAAAAGTTGCTTGGAACGATAAAGGCTTACTGAAATAATGTCAAAAGACATGCCGTGAACAGTTAAGCATTTGATACGCAACTGATCAGGTTCAATGGGCTAGTCATGAATGTGTATGCTTATTTGAAATCAATTTGGAATACATAGTCTGATAGATACAACGAAGAATGGAAACATGTTTAAATACACTGACCCTCTGTGCTTTTGTAGTTCGAGTGCGAACCATCAGAATCAAACTTCACTTGGTTTATTACCTTTGAGACTTAATTGTCAATAATTCAGTTTTCATTCATTACTTTATACAGGTTATGCAACACGTTTTACTTTATTTATAAACATGTTTTGCACACTGTAGGTACAGTAGAGGAGCGAGGTATCGCCGTATGGCAGAAAGTACAGGAGACAGGGACCGACAGCGGGTACGTGGAAGGCTATGACATCTATAACGTATGGCTGCCGAAAGCCGTTCGACGTTCACGTCTCGTTCGCTTTCTTCCGTTCCTGCAGAACCCTCACGACGGTCCCATTCCCCGTACACTGACGGACGAGCTGAGGGATGCTATTGGTTAGCTGACTTAAATTACACTTCTGTATTATTTGTTAAACAGATGAGGACATAACTGTATTGTTTCGCTGTTCATTTCTTCAAGAGCATACCTTGTGCCGCCCAAATCCGTGTGCACTTAGGTTATATCTGTTTTGGAAACATACTATCAGCGGGAACAGTGGCAATTATTCGTATACTTGTAGCAACGATTATGTAGAAGATACGCCACCCTTGTCCGAGGTTTAGTTACAAATAGTTATTTGCAAAAATGTATTTAACAAGATCTATTGCGTACTCAAATTTGCACCAGTGTCACTCGTTTTAATAATAACGAATACGAAGAATTACACATCTTAAAGCTTTATCAATTGTCATTTTGTTAACTTGTGTTATTCTCTGTTAAATATTTTACTTTCAGGGCCCGATTCGACGAAGCTGTAGAGAAACTTCCGTAATTCAAATACGAACTTCATTAAATACTCAAACTATGTATGTGGAATAGACGAAGAGAAAGGTGGCAGTGGTCGTCTTTCATGAAACTGTAAATGCTGTGACAAAAATATACGCTGAGTATAAAGTAAAAGTATGCTCATTTATAAGATGACTCCTAATTTTACATATAAAAGCGGAGAAAAGACTTTCAACACAACGTTCATGATTCTTGAAAATGAAACAACGCAATACCTCAAATAATGTATACCTGTTTCAAGTAGAACAGACTCGTATTATTGGTCGTATAAGAGCAATTTCAACGAAATTTAAGTATTTATTCTTTCGGTGTATGTGTGCTTTCAAAGGATCTTCGGTACAGAATGTAATTGTTTAAGACAATGCTCACGGACATACTGCTGATGTGCTGGTGTGGTGTCTCTTTTAATATTTATGCAAAAAGCTACATAAACAAGCTCAGTAGCAAACAGTTTAAACATAAACCCGGTTTAATGGCACTGGGTAAACGCCAAAGACATAGAAAATAAAATCACAAACAAGAAACATAGAAGAACAGCACAAAACTCCACAAACTCTTAATGTGACTTTTTTGTTATTCAATGATTGTTTTAACAGAACAAAGACACATATTGCTATAGGCATTCTTTTTGGAAAAGCCGAGTAAAAGTGAATTATTATTTTAATAAACAGGTGTATATGTATATATGACATATATTATATGTGCATGATATCTCACAAAGTTTACCATTACACTTATTATCACGCTTGTTATCCTGTTTTCTATTCAAATAAAATTGAATTGATCATTTTTATAGAGTGTTATGAATTTATCAAAGGATAATGAACAGGCACTGCGTACACGAATTCAACAAGGGATCTTATTCTAATCAATGTTTTAGCAAAGGGATTTTGCAACGAAAATTCATATATACATGTATATATTTGTATTTAAACTGTTGTTTTTGTTATTTTTCATGGGAGAAAGTATGTTAAACCAAGCTTGATCAATGTGATGCCCAATCGAAGTACTAAGCCTGGCCAGTCCAAAAGGATCGAAGAAATAGCCTGGTCAGTCCTCGTCGATTGAGGTACTGACCATCCCATTTAACCGAGGCTCTAAGCCTGACCAGCGCCGTTAATCGACGACCTACGACTGGCCAGCCCCATCAATCTACGCACTAAGCCTGACTAGCCCCTTAAATCGACGCACTAAGACTGGCTTGCCCATTCAATAGACGCACTTAGCCTGACTAGCCCCTTCAATCGACGCACTAAGACTGGCTAGCCCATTTAACCGACGCACTAAGACTGGCTAGCCCCTTCAATCGACGCACTAAGGCTGGCTAGCCCCTTCAATCGACGCACTAAGACTGGCTAGCCCATTTAACCGACGCACTTAGACTGGCTAGCCCCTTCAATCGACGCACTAAGCCTGACTAGCACCTTCAATCGACGCACTAAGACTGGCTAGCCCATTTAATCGACGCTCTAAGCCTGACTAGCCCATACAATCGACGCACTAAGCCTGACTAGCACCTTCAATCGACGCACTAATACTGGCTAGCCCCTTAAATCGACGCTCTAAGCCTGACTAGCACCTTCAATCGACGGACTAAGACTGGCTTGCCCCTTCAATCGACGCACTTATACTGGCTAACCCCTTCAATCGACGCTCTAAGCCTGACTAGCACCTTCAATCGACGCACTAAGACTGGCTAGCCCCTTCAATCGACGCACTAAGACTGGCTAGCCCCTTCAATCGACGCACTAAGCCTGACTAGCACCTTCAATCGACGCACTAAGACTGGCTAGCCCCTTCAATCGACGCACTAAGACTGGCTAGCCCATTTAATCGACGCACTAAGCCTGACTAGTCCCTTCAATCGACGCACTAAGACTGGCTAGCCCATTTAACGACGCTCAAAGCCTGACTAGCACCTTCAATCGACGCACTAAGACTGGCTAGCCCCTTCAATCGACGCTCTAAGCCTGACTAGCACCTTCAATCGACGCACTAAGACTGGCTAGCCCCTTCAATCGACGGACTAAGACTGGCTAGCCACTTCAATCGACGCACTTAGCCTGGCTAGTCCCTTTAACCGACGCACAAAGCCTGACAAGCCCCTTTGACCAATGCACCAAGACTGGCCAGCCCCTTTAACCGACGCACTAAGGCTGACCAGCCCCTCCAATTGAGGCACTTAGTCTGATCACCTCCTTCAGTTGAAGTACTAAGCACTAAGACTAACCAACCTGACGACATCCTTCAATCGACGCACTAAGCCCGACCAGCTCATTCAATTGAGGCACTAAGTCTGACCAGCCCCTTAAATTCAGGCACTAAGCCTGACCAGCTCCTTCAATTGAGGCACTAAGCCTGACCAGCTCCTTCGATTTAGGCACTAAGCCTGACTAGCCCTTTCAATTGAGGCCCTCGGTCTGGCCAGCTACTTCAATCAACGCACTAAGCCTGGTCAGTTCCTTCAATTGAGAGCCTGACGAGCCCCTTCGATCGACGCACTAAGCCTGGCCATCCCATTTAATTGAGGCACTAAGCCTGACCAGCTCCGTCATTTGAGGCAATTATTTTGACTAGCCCCTTCAATTGAGGCCTTAGTCTTACCAGCCACTTCAATTGAGACACTAAGCCTAACCAGCCCATTCAATTGATGCATTAAGCCTGACCAGCCCCTTTAATTAAAGCAATTAGTCTAACCAGCTTTTTCGATTGAGACACAAAGCCTGACCAGTCCCTTCAAATGAGGCACTAAACCTGACAAGCCCCTTTCAATCGAGGCAATAAATCTGGCCAGTTCCCGTCAATCAAGGCACAGATCCTGGTCAGTTCCCTTCAATTACGGCACTAAGCCTGGTGAGTCCCTGTCAATCGAGGCATAAAGCGTGGTCAGTCCCTGTAAACCTAGGCACTTAGCCTGGTCAGTCCTCGTCAATTGATGCTCTAAGCCCGGCCTGTCCCTGTCAATCGAGACACTAAGCCCCGTCATTCCCAGTCAATCGAGGCACTACGCCTGACCCATCTTTATCAATCGAGACACTAAGCCTGGCCAGTCCCTGTCAATTGAGGCACTAAGCCTGGTCAGTCCCTATCAATGGAGGCACTAAACCTGGCTAGTCACCGTCATTAGATTCACTCAGTCTGGGCAGTCCCTTTCAATAGATGCGCTAAGCCAAGTTAGTCCCTGTCAATGCAGGCACTAAGCCTCGCCAGTCCTCGTGAATCGAGGCAATAAGCATTCAATTGAGGCACTGAGCCTGACAAGCCCGTTCAATTGAGGCACTAAGCCTGACCAGTCTCCGTCAATGGAGGCACTAAGCTTGACCAGCCCCTTCAATTGAGGCACTTACCTGACCAGCCCCGTAAATGGAGGCTCTAAGTCTGGTAAGTCCCCCTCAATAAAGATACTTAGCCTGACCAGCCCCTTCAGTCGGCGAACTTAGCCTGACCAGCCTCTTTAATTGAGGCACTAAGTCTGACCAGCCTCTTCGTTTGAAGCTCTGAGCCTGGACAGTCACCGGCAATGGAGGCACTTAGCCTTGGCGGTCCCCGTCAATGGAGGCATTCAGTTTGGCCAATCCCCGTCAATGGACGCATAAAGCCTGGCCAGTTCCCTTCAATTGAGGCACTGAGACTGGTTAGTACCTGTCAATCGAGGCACTCAATTTAGCGACTCCCTGTCAATGGAGATACTAAGCCTGATCAGTACCTGTCAATCGAAGCATTAAGCGTGGTCAGTCCATGTAAACCTAGGCACTATGCAAGGTCAGTCCTCGTCTGTTGACGCTCTAAGCCTGGGCCTGTCCCTGTCGATCGAAGCACTAAGCCTCGTCAGTCCACGTCGATCGAGGCACTAAGCCTGACCAGTCTTTGTCAATCGTGGCACTAAGCCTGGTCAGTCCCCGTCCAATTGAGGCACTAAGCCTGGCTAGTCACCGTCAATTGAGGCACTAAGCCTGGTCAATCCCTGTCAATTGAGGCACTTAGCCTGGTCAGTCCCCGTCAATTGAGGCACTAAGCCTGGTCAATTTCCGTCAATTGAGGCACTTAGCCTGGTCAGTCCCCGTCAATTGAGGCACTAAGCCTTGTCAATTCCCGTCAATTGAGGCACTTAGCCTGGTCAGTCCCCGTCAATTGAGGCACTTAGCCTGGCTAGTCACCGTCAATTGAGGCACTAAGCCTGGTCAATCCCCGTCAATTGAGGCACTTAGCCTGGTCAGTCCCCGTCAATTGAGGCACTTAGCCTTGTCAATTCCCTATCATGGAGGCACTAAGCCTTGGCAGTCTCCGTCAATGTAGGCACGAAACCTGGCCAGTCCCCGGCAATTGAGGCAATATGCCTATCCATTCCCTTCAATTGAGGCACTAAGCCTGGTCAATCCCCGTCAATTGAGGCACTTAGCCTGGTCAATCCCCGTCAATTGAGGCACTAATCCTGGTCAATCCCCGTCAATTGAGGCACTAATCCTGGTCAATCCCCGTCAATTGAGGCACTAAACCTGGTCAGTCCCCGTCAATTGAGGCACTAAGCCTGGTTAGTCACCGTCAATTGAGGCACTAAGCCTGGTTAATTCACTTTCATGGAGGAACTAAGCCTTGGCAGTCTCCGTCAATTTAAGCACGAAACCTGGCCAGTCCCCGTCAATTGAGGCAATATGCCTATCCATTCCCCAACAATCGGTCCACTCAATCTGGCCAGTCCCCGTTAATTGAGGCACTTTGTCTGGTGAGTCCCTGTAAATCGAGGCTCTAAGCCTGGTCAGACCCTGTAACCGTGGCATTAAACTTGACCAGTCCCCGTGAATGGAGACACTATGTCTTCCCAATCCCCGAAAATCGAGCCACTTAATCTGGGCAGGTCCTGTTAATTGAGGCACTTTTCCTGGTGAGTCCCTGTAAGTCTAGGCACTCAACCTAGGTGGTCCCCTGTCATTTAACATACTTATCCTTGCCAGTCTACAAATTCGGTTTTATAGTATTATATCGGGTTTCATGTACCATCAAATCCCTACAAATGCTGTAATGCCGCATAGGGAATTTGGAGGGGTCGGCCAGAATGTCACCGAAGACAACAAAAAACAGACCCCAAATATACCACCACCTCTACAAATACCTCTCAGTGAAGTTGCCAATGAAGAAAAACTGGCTTTGGATAGTCATTTTGCTCAGTACAATGTTAATTGGTTCATCATGCAAAAGAGAACTTCATCATTAATCCACTTAATATGAGGCTTACTCATATTTTCATAGAATAAAAATGGCCTTACGATTACGATTCCCTGTCATCGATGAGTATTCTTGCCTTACAATGCGCATTCAATGATTTTCGAGTCCTAGCCGCTGGTGGATTGGTTGCCTCCCTTTTCAGTGCGCGTTGATAGCTTTTGATACCCTGTCGCTGGTGAGTAATAGGCCTTACGCTACACTGAGTAGTTAATAATCACTTGTGGATTGGTTGCCTCCGCTTAAATAGCGAGGTTATAGCTTCTGATTCCCTGTCGCTGATGGTTTGTAGCTCCCCCTTTCCACTGATAGCTAAGTGCCCCTTCTTTCAGTAAGCGTGAAATGTCTTTCGATTCCCTGCCACTGGTGAGTTAGTGGACCTCCCTTACAGTGAGCGTGAAATGGCTTTCGATTCCGTGTCACTGGTGAGTTAGTGGACCTCCCTTACAGTGAGCCTTAAATGGCTTTCGATTCCGTGTCACTGGTGAGTTAGTGGACCTCCCTTACAGTGAGCCTAAAATGGCTTTCGATTCCGTGTCACTGGTGAGTAAGTGGACCTCCCTTACAGTGAGCCTAAAATGTCTTACGATTCCCTGTCACTGGTTAATAAGTGGACCTGCCTTACAGTGAGCGTAAAATGTCTTTCGATTCCCTGTCACTGGTGAGTAAGTGGACCTCCCTTACAGTGACCGCTAGATGGATTTTGATTCCCTGTCACTTTTCATTATGTGGCGCTCTCTTACTGTTTCATAAGTGGCAGTTACTGATCGTACAGTGACACGTTAATGACATAAGCTTTTAATACAGAGGCATGTTTGAAATTATCGCTTCCTTAATACCTTTGGCTTGTCCTCTTAATGTATCAATCGCTTGTTTCAGCTGAAAATACATTAAAACTTGCATTATTGTTCTGATTTTTTATTGAAAAACTTTGCGCGAGTGAATATATACATATATAAATGGATGTTTTATAATTAGCCCTTGTATACTTATTTATCATATTAACGGTACAATGTGATAATGGTAATATTAGGCATAAGATAAGTTATTCATACGTTTTTAAGAGGCTACTTCAAGGATAATTTGTTTTGAATGATAAATTAAACATCGAATTAAAAATTGCGAAGTCTATACAGGGAAATGGGTTGCATAAAGCATGTTCTTGCCCAATCTCATGTATATTCATCTTTCAGTTTAGTATTTTTCTGTGTTTTTATATAAGCAATGTTGTTGTTTTTTTCAATTGGGATATGTATAAGAACAGAGGAGCCAGGTGTTTTAGCTGCCACAATTTGTGTTTGGAACCTTTTGCTTCGTATGCATGTGAAATTGTATTATAACATTATATCAATGATGTTTCGTGGTGTTGTGGTGGAAACCAGAGTACCTGGAAGAAACCCACTTGTCCGGCTGGGTGACCGCTAACCAAACTCTCATGCACCCTGGCTAGGAATTTAACCCGGGTGGCCTAGGTGAGATGCGAGTGCGCTGCCCACAAAGCTTACCTGGAAAAATATCAAAACATGCAAATCAGGATGTATATACAAATGTCAAATGTTCCTGGTGGTCTTCTGAATGTTGACATACATACAAACTCATTTATATTATTTTCACAGTGAATCGCGTTGGCATTCAACAACAAGCAAATCTTGCCACCTCTCTGCAGAATAGCACCATCGCCGTTGCCAACGGGAAGATGTCTATGCCCAAGATTAAATTAGCTAACACCATATCTATGTGTCAGCTGGTGGTATATCGCGGAGTGACGCGCGTGGCTCTCTTGGAGAAAAACTGCCACATCACTCTTGCGCACAATGGTCATAAATTGGCCCAGGGAGAGCATTACTGGATAAGCACATAGAGAGATTATTCTACCTTATATATCATGAGCGTAGGAGTGACAGTAGGGAAGACAACACCTGTGTTAGCGTACATCAGCATAATGATGTATTTAACTCTGCATGCTGATATAAGTAGTTTACGTGTGTACATCACAACTTATTTATTCATATGGCTTTTCGATTTGGATCCTATTTTTTCTTATTTTCGTAATTTTGGTATCAAACATTGCTAGTGTCCCTTAAATTTAACTAAAAAAGAGCATTTTTCACTTAGTTGATAATGTTCACTAAGGTGCGGCATCATTAGCAAAACATGTGTATGGTGCATTGTTGTCCCTTGTCTGTCAGAATCGCACAAACATACAAACTTGGTATAAACAATATTTATTTTAATATATTACACTAACAATTTCCAAATAATTACACACATTTAGAACATAATCCATGGTCACCCGGTGCTAGTTTAAAGTTTACGCGTTATATGTACACGTATTTCTGATTCAAAGTCACCATAACATATTTGTTATGGATAAACATAACGCCTCGGCCATTTTTATCGAAAACAACCTCGGATGTATGCCGGTACATCAGTTGAAGTAGTTCGTAAATTTTGAATCATATCACTATTTAAATGTAGTGTTTTAGAGTTGTATTAATTTTATTGATCTAAGTTTAAATTGATTACAAATGAATTATATAATTGCAAACATAATTAAGATTCCCAAGAGGTAAAATCATAAAGTTTAACTGAAAAATAAAATTACTACGCGATCTATTTGCAGCGGCCTTAAACGTACCACTTTTTAAGTCTGTAAACCGTCAAAATACATCCGAGGTTGTTTTCGATAAAAATGACCACCGAGTTCCGAATCAGCATTAAGATGGCATCAAATGAGAGAAAAACAAAACAGTATATGCATTTTGGCGCAAAAACCTTTTTTTACTTTCTTGCATATGCTTAATTTTGCACTTCTTTGGCCGAAAGCCAACAAGAAAGCAAAAAAAAAAAACACCATGTGATAAAAGGCAGTATGTGCATTGGATGAATGAAATCAATGTATTTGCAGGGTAAGTAGAAGACAGTTTCAATTCCGTATACAATTCATAGAGTTACATCAGTTTTGCAATAACCAAAAAGTGCAGGTTCAGAATTTTATTTTCATCTTTTTAAGTTTGCCGTCTCCCCTGAACAGTACCATTTCGACATTTACCAGTCATCATTCGGTGCCATCGATAATTAAGGTCGCTTCTGTCGTTGTAAGCCGCTTATACTGGTGTTAGGCCAATCCCATAAACATGTTGTGTACTGGCGAGTAGGGCATTCCTTTAAATTAATATTCATATTAAACCCTACCTTTTGTAAACTGTGACGTAAACAAATCATTATGAGTATGACATCACTGAGTAATTAATTAACAAACGTATTAGTAACTTAATACTTTTGTTTGTATTGTTGCTTATTTGCTGTCACAAAAACGTACCAACTTTGTTTTTCAAGCTACATGTAACGAGGAGAATGTCAATGTTCCAAGGAATTGCCACAATGCAAAAGTGTGTGTAAAGGACCAAAACATAATTTTTAAAAGTCAAGTTTTATGTAATAGTACGATAACATGAAACATTTTTTTAGCAATGGGTGTATGTTTACCCTTGCAAAATAGTTCACATCAAAACTAAATAATAGTATAAAAATGATTAAGAACGAGCGGAGTGAGCGTATGAGCCCTTCTTTATCATTAAGATTTTAATTCAGGTCACCTCACTGACTTGGAATGCAACCACATTGACTGACACATTGTCAACGCAAAATCTGACGCAGGGATTGTGAATCGGATAAGAAGCAGTGGACGGACCTTTAAATGCGAAAATTGAAATTCTAATTATTGAGCATACAACTTAATCTGCAATTTCATTAGCTGTAAATGTACGTTGTGTTCTAAATCATTTATGTTTGAATCTGTAGCAATCTTCAACACCTTTCAGAGAATAGCATATTTTACGAAATACACGACGGGTAATCATTGAATTATGATATTAATTCAGTGACTGTGATTTTGGGAATTGTTAATTTTCATGTTATGAAATCGGTACATTTTTTCACAATTCGTTTCCTACTAAATCACAATTCATGAGTATCACAACCTATTCATTGGCACCACAGCGTTAAAAAAACGAGCATAGTGCACCAAGTATAACAAATATAACAAAGTTCCAAGATTTGTAACGAGGCAAACATTTGTCAATAACAAAGGCACACACATGTAAAGAAATTGCTTAAACCTAAGGGTCGATAATAATTCCCACGAAAATTCAGATGTGTACGTTGTCAACACTTACCTCTAGAAAGTTATGCAAGTTCTAGACGATCAGATTTTAAATTTCATTCAACACTTTAACATTTAGAACAACTCATAGCCAATCCTATGTGGAACTATATTCTCCATTATTTTTAATTTACTCGTATAAACCTTAAAAATGAAAATAAGAAACCATACTCACTGTTTACATCCATATTCCACTCATTGGCACTAAAACGGAAGACGCGTTTGAGCATTTTCAACACATAACAAACTGTTATGGCTCCAATGATTGCCCTCCATGAATTGAGAATTCAACAAACAAGTCCAATCAAAATCAGACACCATTAAATACAACTTCTATGTACTTTGTAGTCAATTGACCAATTTGCACGCGAGATAACTTCTATTTCAAGTGCTTCACGACCCCAAACAACAGAAATGGGAAGAAAGATACACCTTAACATTAAACAATGTTAGAAAAAAATGTCACGTTTCTTATAAAAAAATCTGGCTGAGCGTGATGCACCAGTCAATTGTAACCACGCCCCCACCCAGGTCCGGGGTATACCAGGAACCGCGGAGGAAATGGGCCGTGTTTTACCTTCCATGGGGATTTTACCTAGGATAAGCTGGACCGAAAGTCAAAGTCCCCGATATTCCCCGGACCTGGGGGCCGTGGTTTCAATTGACTTTTGCACAACCACTGTGTATTCGGTAAAGAGGTAATATCCGGTGTACTGGATAAAAAACAACAACAATGCGAATCTTTTTCTCCCGGTATGTGTATTAAGATGATCCCTCGATGCTGTCTTATAATGCATTGCCACATTCACTAGAACCTGGGACCAATAGCTTTAATCCTACTCCCAGCTACAACTAAAAGGTTAAAATAGACTTAAAGTCGACAGAATAGCAAAAATAGAAGTGCATTAAATAAAGAGAGTTTCCTCTTAAGATAGAGACTCACCTCTAAATGTAGAGATTTGCCTCTAAATATAGAGACTCACATCTAAATATAGAGACTCAACTCTAAATAAAGAGACTCACCTCTATATATAGAAACTAATCTCTATATATTGAGACTTACCTCTTAAATAGAAATTCACCTTTAAATATAGAGATACACCTCTAAAAATGGAGACTCACCTCTAAATATAGCGATTCTTTTCTTATATTAACCTCCTAATATGGGGATCCACTTCTAAGTATATAGCCTCAGAGACTCACCTCTAAATATAGAGACTCACCTCTATATATAGAGACTCACCTCTAAATATAGAGACTCACCTCTAAATATAGAGATTCGACTCTAAATATAGAGACTCACCTCTAAATATAGAGATTCACCTCTAAGTATAGAGATTCGACTCTAAATATAGAGACTCACCTCTAAATATAGAGACTCACCTCTAAATATAGAGATTCACCTCTAAATGTAGAGATTTGCCTCTAAATATAGAGACTCACCTCTAAATATAGAGACTCACCTCTAAATATAGAGACTCACCTCTAAATATAGAGATTCGACTCGGAATATAATGATTCGCTTCTAAAACTAGAGATTCACCTTTTTGGGGGGTTTGCTTGAAATTTTATTTCACCGTCTATGAGTATTGTTTATCATCGGAATTTTAAAGGATTTCTAGAGTTTCAGGTTCGAGCAACATGTATGGCATCAGATAATATCATTCGGCACTCTTCTGGAACGATCAGACGTCGCCTTTGACACTAAATGCTCTCATGTGTACGAATCGCATGCCACGTTTGTCAGCGTTCAAAACCTTTGACCATTGCCTCTTTGTTGCGACCAGGCATCTTTGAAACAGTACGTAAATTGTCTCTGAAAACAACTACATAATCCTAGTTTGTAATTGTTTTGATGTGAAAATCATTCATTAAAATACGTTACAGTGAGTAGGTCCATTTTAGCTTTGATGTATACAGCTTTAAATGCAGAGCCTGCAGCTTTAAAGACGATATCTTATTTTGACTAGAATGGCAAAGCGAAAACGCAAGATAACACGCATCAGTCATGTCAAGTATGGAAATAGGAAGCGCTATTTAAATGCTAATTTAAACTCGCATACGAAAGATGTACACTTATGCATATCCTTACGATTAATAAGATCTTCTCGTTTACAAATTTCAATACAAGTGAGCGTTAAGATAGGTATTATGATTACAAGTTACTGAACCAAAGAAGGATCTTCTTTAAAATAGACACGCGCTAAGACATATTTTGTAGCGTTCAGTAATAATATCAAAATGGCGTCGGAGTTCACTGTTGTGGATTACGTTGTTTTCGCAGCAACAATTCTGATATCATTGTCGATAGGAATTTTATTTGCTGTCTTAGACAGGCGAAGGAAGACAAACACACCTGAGGATTACTTCCTCGCCGGACGGAAGTCGCCCACTGTTCCTGTGATGCTGTCGTTCATTGTCACCTTCCAATCCTCGGTCATGTACCTTGGCTTTCCCGCGGAAGGATACGTTAATGGAATGATGTACGGTTTCTACGGACTAGCAAAACTCATAACACTGTTATTCACGGCTTACTTTATTGTGCCAGTGTTTCATCCCTTGAAACTGACAACAGTTTACCAATATCTTAACCTTCGATATGGCAACAACGCTCTGCGAATCCTTGCTATGGTGTTCGGTTCGGTATTCCAAGTGTTCTATTTTGGGACGGTAACGTACGGGACTTGTATTGCGTTGGAGGTAGTCATGGGAGTACCTTACTGGGCCACCATAGTTATATATACCGGTGTGACGACGTTATACACATCAATTGGTGGCATCAAAGCTGTCATTTGGACAGACGTTTTCCAGTTTGTAGTCATGTGCGCTGGGTTTGTTGCTGTGATGGCGAAGACGTCGTATGAAGTTGGAGGAATGTCAAACATAGTTGAACACGCCGGAGACCGTTTCACTCACACGGACTTTCGATTTGATCCGAGAATAAGATTTTCGTTCTGGAACGTAACTTTTGGGTCTTTGACCTTGTCCCTGTATTACAGTTACACACAGTCTGCGATGCAAAGGGTTTTTGCCACACCGACTACGAAGACCGCGAGGAGAATGTATCTTTTGAGTGTCCCTCTATATTCTTTTTTGCAGGTACTTCCCGTAATTGAGGGCGTGTTTATATTTGCGTACTACGCTTACAAACGTTGTGATATCTATGGAAATGGAACTGTCAAGAATGTAAACGAAATCCTACCATATGCGATCACTGACATATTTCAAAATATGCCTGGACTACCTGGACTTTTTATTTCGGCATTATCTAGTGCAGCGTTCAGTACCCTCTCCTCATGTCTAAGCAGTTTATCTGCTATCGTGTACGAAGACATAATAAAGGTATACAACCCGCAGATAGACCCTAGTACATCGACTACTATTTCACGCTTTGTTACTGTAGGATTCGGAGCGGTCGGCATGGGTGTTTCGTTTCTAATTACCTCGCTTCCTGGAAGTGTCATCTCTTTATTCCAAAGCACGATGGCATGCATGGATGGACCAACTTGCGCCATATTTTTGCTGTCTGCAATGTTCCACAGGGCTACAACAAAGGGTGTTCTGACCGGAGCGTTGTGTGGAGCAGCAGTAGCTCTGTGGCTGAATATTGGGAAGCTTCTTAGCGGCCTACCATCCGACCCTAAATTACCTAATGGACCTATGGACAACTGCTCCATTGCTTTCACCACGCCGTTCTTTGGCAACATGTCACTGTCGCTAAACGATTCGTTTACAACACTTTCGCCATCTACAAATAATTCTGAAGTCGAGCTGTCAGCTTTGGACGAAATATATCGTACCTCATTTATCCTATTTTCACTGATTGGCTTTCTAGTAGCGTTAGTTGTTGGGGTCATTGTAAGTCTGTTCACTTCACCTCCGCAAGACTTCGACAAGCGTTGTTTGTTTTCCTTTCGGAAACACATCGTTGAAGAACTATTTGGTGGCAATACTGAAAAGGTAGAACTGGTTACGATGCAAGACTTGAAAACAGAATAATAATGATAACTGTGTGTAGCATTACATTAGCCGTACATTATCTGCTTTTTAAAGTGTATATTACGAACACACGTCATGTTGACGTCCTGTATCACGTCAAGTTCGGTGTGTTGATATGAACGTTTTCAACTGGATAAGACGTGATATTGTTAGTCAGAAAAGCCACCTGTAAAATTAAGCATTTAACACGCTCATTCGCCTTCTTGCTTTTATTATTGAGTTTAATACGTGTTCAGCGCAGTAAAAGTGCTTAAAGGCCTAGGTTAAGCCTTCCCCCCCCCCCGCCCAAAAAATATGTATAGTACACAACCTCTGTTTATTGATCTTAATCTACTTGTCTTGATCCCTCTTATCAGATATCCGATCAGAGTATCTTGCTGTGCAGTTTTAGAAGTTTTATTATGGAAATGGACCCTTAATGGCCCTGAGCCAATAACGGATACACAGGAAATTAGCCTCTACTGTGACACCAGTGCAATTAACGGGAGAAACACCGCAGAGAATTATCATGTCAAACATTCCTTAAACTAGCCCTTGAAGAGTTTAAAGAAATCCAACAAGTTGTTTAATAGTATGAAGTACTGCCGAAAACTGGCAATTATGTCAGAGAAAACGAATCAACCGAGGCTCGAAATTTTAAACATATGAGGTTGACGTGTTAGGTTATTGTACTGTTTGGCGCACTTCTTTTCTATTACCTGTCCCTTGTTTTAAGAATGGACTGCAACATAGTTCAACATGGACAGTCATTGTTCAGACAATAACAGTGAAAACAGCGTTACACCACACCACACGATACATCAGAAGTTGAGTATGAGCAGATCAATGGATTGCAGGGGCGAAGTGTTGTCTTAAAATGCGTTGTTTTCCCCAATTATTTCTTACCGTTTATGCTATGATTTGAAGTTGATATTACACAAGTACCTCCGTCTATATTGCGTTATTTCCAGTTCTAAGATAATCACATATTCGCAGACTTTTTCAATGACCAAATACTTCAGTTCAGCATACAGTTTGGAAATGGCTGTTTCTCTGTTAAAAGCGCACAATATAGGATATAGGATGCTGCTGTTTTTTTTGTTTTGTTAGATGCATTTCATGTTGAACTTATGTTACTTAATTGATTAAAACCAAAAAAATACATGATTTAGGTACAGAATAAAAAATATTTACCTTTATATCGCTCATTTTTTTTTATCTGTACCTAAATATTATATGCCTTTTTGTTTAGAGCAGCAGTGTAAAATACAAAAACAACAACAACATAACCATAGAGCAACAACAGTAAATGTCAAGAAATAACAATGTTTGTATTTCCAAAGCAGAAGCCAGGTAAACGTGGCGGTTGATCTAAGGTTCCATGTACAATACAACTACATGTCGAATTGTAGCCAGGTAGCGTGTGGGTTGACCTATGGTTACAGGTACAGCTGCATGTCGGGCATGTAGCCAGGTAGCGTGTGGGTTGACCTATGGTTACAGGTACAGTTGCATGTCGAGCATGTAGCCAGGTAGCGTGTGGGTTGGCCTATGGTTTCAGGTACAGCTGCATGTCGAGCATGTAGCCAGGTAGCGTGTCAGTTGACCTATGGTTACAGGTACAGCTGCATGTCGAGCATGTAGTCAGGTAGCGAGTGGGTTGACCTATGGTTAACGGTGCAGCTGCATGTCGAGCATGTAGCCAGGTAGCGTGTGGGTTGACCTGTGGGCTGACCTATGGTTAAAGGTACAGCTGCATGTCGAGCATGTAGCCAGGTAGCGTGTGGGTTGACCTATGGTTAAAGGTGCAGCTGCATGTCGGGCATGTAGCCAGGTAGCGTGTGGGTTGACCTATGGTTACAGGTACAGCTGCATGTCGAGCATGTAGCCAGGTAGCGTGTGGGTTGACCTATGGTAACAGGTACAGCTGCATGTCGAGCATGTAGCCAGGTAGCGTGTGGGTAGACCTATGGTTACAGGTACAGCTGCATGTCGAGCATGTAGCCAGGTAGCGTGTGGGTTGACCTATGGTTACAGGTACAGCTGCATGTCGAGCATGTAGCCAGGTAGCGTGTCAGTTGACCTATGGTTACAGGTACAGCTGCATGTCGAGCATGTAGCCAGGTAGCGTGTGGGTTGACCTATGGTAACAGGTACAGCTGCATGTCGAGCATGTAGCCAGGTAGCGTGTGGGTAGACCTATGGTTACAGGTACAGCTGCATGTCGAGCATGTAGCCAGGTAGCGTGTGGGTTGACCTATGGTTAAAGGTGCAGCTGCATGTCGAGCATGTAGCCAGGTAAACGTGTGTGTTGACCTAGGGGTACAGGTGCAATACAGCTATATTTGGAACATTTAGCCAGGTATACGTGCTTGTTTTACTAGGTTAACCAGCAAAGTATAGCTATATAACGAATATGTGGTCACATGTTTATCTAGAGTTACAGGTATGAAATAGATGCATGTCAAATAATTAGCGATGTATACATGATTGTATCGGCATAGGGTTACAGGTACAATACTGTTAGATGTAACCAAGTGTACGTGTGTGTTGACCTAGAGTTACAGCTACATGTCAAAGCTGAAGCCATTATATTGTGCGTTGCTCTATGGTAACAGGTACGATACAGCTACATGTCAAAGCTGCAGCCATGATATAGTGTGTTGCTCTATGGTAACAGGTACGATACAGCTACATGTCTAACCCTAATCTTTTAAGGGTATATAAAACATTATTCTAAATAAAATAAACTGAGCCAAAATTTTCTTAGAATCGTGGTTATATAACTGAAGATATTAATGACGTCCAAATGTATATTGCACAAAATTATTTACTTTTTGGGTAAAATTATAGTTTTTGAAAAGTTTATTGTTTGAAAGTGCTCCAAAATTACATTTAGGTGCCTGATTTCGTTTATTGTTACAGTTTGACGTTAGCACGCTGTGTTGTGCTTGATATGCAAACACCTGCTTTATAAAAATGGAACTGCATGGCGAATGCTTCTTTGCAATGGTTATATTGTTGATATGAATAATTCGCACCTCTAATTTATATAAATTATGTGCAGTGTCGACGTGAAATTGAATGACCCTCGTATGATCCCCTCTATTCAATAATAAAATGGTTTTAGTGTATAGCTCAGCGCAAAAACTATTTTAAGTGTCGACTTACATTAGCACTTATAATATAATTGTCAATTGCTAGAAAAAAAGTAGTCAAATTATTCATAAAAAACAAAATGAAGCACCTTCTGTCTAATTTTGAATACATGTTTTATGAACAGACAGACAGACAGACATAGTTGTTTATTGTCGTAAACATGTAAATAACAGTTTCTTGACAAAACATGATGTGTAGATAAACAATTATTATGGTCACAATGATACATGGCAAAATAAGAAGGAAAAGCGAAAAAATAAGAATTAACACAGATAAAACATAATGATGAACCATTAGTTTCTTATTGTGAAGACTCAATAAGTTTGTTCACCTCACACACATCATTCAAATGTTTAATATCTGGCATTATAAAACATGAGAAAATTTCACATTCAAGTTTCATGTAAACATTGTGGTATCAATATGTGACGTCGTCTGCGAAAATGCGCCTTGGAGAGGCAAACGTGGCATGTTCATTTTTGCAGACATTGTACATCATCGCCTATCAGCGCTTTTTTCGATTCTATATTTGAAAATACCCTCCAATTTACATTTTATACCCTGTTAAAAGATGCATTTTATAATCCAATTGCATTTATTTATCTGGTATTTGATTACATGGAAATGCCTCCACATTACGCAATTATCGCGGGAGATAACGTAACGAATATTATTTCTTCCATGCTTTACGATGAAATATGGGGTTTAACAGTGAAATAACAACAGTGAAAATATCAATATGATATTTTCACTGCAAAATAAGGAGAGAAAATATCAACTTTCAGAACTACTTTTAAATTCCTTTGTTGATACATGTACTTGCCTTGATCAAAACAGAACATTGGACTTCAGTAAATTATGTAAAAAAATGTTAAAAAAAAGAAAGAAATATTTTATAAATTTAAATAAATATATAATTGGAAATTAACAACTTACCATTTATTACCGGTTATCCGTTTATCAACCATTATACTGATCTTTGAAGCTGAATGTTCGAACATTTGCTTTCATACCAAACAAATTACAGACAAAAACAACTGTTCGAACATAAATAAAATTTTATATCCTCGTTCAAATGTATTTTGAACTGTTAACCGTTTGTAGTTAGTAAAATGAGCTTCCTGGAGAATTCACACAATTTACAGATAGATCCGATATTTTTTACCCCACCCACACCTCAAAATGTGTCAACAAACTAGCGTGGCATTTAATCTTTATCTGGAAAACAAACATTTTAAATCGAAACAGACTGGTCTCTGACAGTAAGATGACTGAATATTAACTTACTATAAAAACGCGCGTACATGCAGTCTTAAACTAAGAAGAATGGTTAAAATCCAATGAGTATCCACATTTGTTTTGCTAACACATTTGACCTTCCAAATTTTCATTCTTTAAACGGCGTAGTAATTTGGTTTTGTATTCATGCCCATCTTAAAATAAAAAGTGTTTTCATTATTTTTTGGAACTTATGTGCACTAATAATACTTCATTGTTTACTGTTCATAAAGCTTTGCAATAAAAAAACAAGCGAATATTAAGCTATAAGAATGAATAGCAGAGAACTTTTTCTCAGCAAACCGAGAGTAGAAAAGTTGACAGCTATAACTATGCATGAGGGGCGCCCCACGGGTAGCGGCCTATAGCCCACCCTTTTCAAAAACGGGGGTAATTCAGAAATAAATAAAAAACAAATAAAACTCCGAAAATAAGCATAAAAGAAACAGAAAATTTGTTTATTTCAGTGTAAGATCGTATTTTATTTCACTCGTGATCATAAAAAAATACATTTTCACTCGTGGCTTCGCCACTCGTGAAAATATGTTTTTCTATGACACTCGTGAAATAAAATACGATCTTACACTGAAATAAACAAATATCCTCTAGATTTTTGGTAAAAATATATCTATTTTAACATGATTCTGTTAACCTTCTGTAAACCTTCGGTCAATGCGAAGTAAGTCAAACGGTGGTGAGCTCATTTTCACATGTTTGATCCCTCTAACGTTTTTCCAAGCAGATCGGATTTCTGGGCGATCTATTGGTGATTACATAATTCAACTCAATTCAACACTTAATGGCCTCCAATAATGAAGATATAGAGAAATAAAGTAAAACAATAAAGAAACACATAGAAAAGGAATTAATAAATAAACAGACACATAACGTGTAGGATAAGTCTAAGGAATAAAATAAGAAAAAAAAAGATGAAAAATTTATAAAATTACCGCTGGTTTGTATTGTGCCACCCTAGTATCGAGTATACCAAACAGTACGCCCAATGTTATTTGAATTGTTTTTTCGCTTGTACCCAATCGGTACATCATTTGATGGAGGTAATATTTCGTGTCCATTGTAGTGTACATCGGGCTCACATTTATAACTGTTCGAAATTGTAAAATCAGAGTTATTATCCTGGTTAAGTAAGAACCATTTCGCTTGAGCAATGACAGATGTGCTCGTACATAGTGTTAATGAATGCGTGGCGACATCGATATTACAAACGTCATTTATATGTGACATGCATGTATTTGGGACGCAATTCCTTGCAGACGTATTGTTTCTAGATGAAACTAACTTTTAACCTAGACTCCTCGGTGCGTCCTATCTTACCACTGTTAAATGAAGTAGAAAACCTTATTTTACCAAATTATTATATTAGTTAATTTACCACTGAGGTAAAAGCTACTTATAAATAAGTATATGCTTGGATATCTATGTACCTGACCGATACGCAAAATATATACACACTTGTGATAAATGCATCACGATGCTTTTGATTTTAATTAAGGAATGAATTGCGGGGTTGATGTCATTATCGGGGTATGAACGCAGTTGGGTTGGTCAATGTGTGTGGAGTCCGAAGGACTCCACGCGTACTTTGACCAACCCAATTGCGTTCATATCCCCGATAATGATATCAACCCCGCAATTCATTCCTTATATTTACACCAATAGTTCATTATTTCATTCAAGAATTGTTAAAAAAATACTTCATTTCATTTAAGAAAACTTTTCAGTAATCCGTTCTTACCCATTCTGTAAATAGAACGACCCGACTATAACCGGAAACATTTTTTTCAAATGACGTCACAATAACGCGGGAAAAGATCAACCACTTGAAATCACTTTAAAACGTAAAATTTAAACACTTCTGGTACCAATATATTTAAAATATAATAAACTAACACTTTTAAAAATGTTGATCTATATTTTACGGGACCTGCAGACACAATACAACCAATAACAAGATCAATAGCTTTCATGTATATTGTTATGCAATGAATTACGATACGAACATATCCGAAGATGTTGCGTTCATCGATTGATGAACGCAATTGCCGAAAGGCAGTTCATTTAAGGAATGGAAGTTGAGGTGTAAATATTATTGTGTAACGTTTTAATTGATAATATGAATACCGTTATAATTTGTATATAGCATGTTTATCTCCAAGCATGGGGAAGAAACAAGAGAAATCTTAGGCGGATTTGAATCATGTGCCATTATGTTTTCTATTGCATTTCATTAATGCCAAACGTAAAGTACTTATTATCTTACCCTTTAGATAAATAAACAAAGAAACATTATATTAAGGTGCCAACTAGCGGCGTATTTTATTTCATATATAATAATAATTCAAAGCATTCACATATGCACTTATGCACATTTTGTTCATGACACAATTCTGGGCTTAAAATACTAACTATTTTTGTGCTTCACAAAATTGAATTCATGACAAGGGTATTTAGAAACACCCTTCGTTATGTACATTATGTTCATAGATCCTTGGGTATAAACAACATTGTTAACAGTCTGGTTTGATATTGTACAGTATGTCCATTCGTTGGTATAAACAGTATTGTTAATATTCTGATTTGATATACACATGCCTTTTACCACAGAACTGTGAAGTTACGATATTTCACAAATATCAATTAGAAAATTAAAATAATGCTATTAAATTGATTTGTCTAAAAAAGTTCACTTCTAGTTTGACCTCCGTAGTTGTACAACTGACACTGTTTCTCCTTTTTATTTGAGGGTAATGGCACTAGTGTTTTGCTTTGTATATTATGCTTGTGCCTCAGCAGTAAGTTATACAACCATTTCCGATTATTTTGAGACGACCCTCTTTTTGACAGCAACAATATGTTACAGATGTTGAGTGCCCGGTAAGTGATGGAGTTCAGTTTTTCATTTCAACAGAAGATCTACATTCGCCTGCAAAGTTACAATGTATATAAACGGAGAAACCCAAGCTGAAAATTATATAATTTCTGATTAAGTTTACAAGTATGTCCCTTATCAATTTCATAGTTTTATAATGTTTGCCATTACGAACAAAGCATTCACAACGTTCTCATGTTTTCTTTGATAAACACCGCTAGTTTAATGCATTTTTTATTGTGTGTGTTGTTTGTGGTTGTCTGTGTTGTGGTTCTGTGTTCTGGCATTGGCCTGGTACTATCGAACGCGGTATTTATTTCGTCTACTGGAGTTGATTAAAAATCTTATTATCGGAGTGCTGAAAAAGGTAAACATGCTAACTGCATACTAAAATTATTTATAAATGCAAAATGTTTCGATAAAACAGAAAGAGAGCATGTTGCTCGTGTACTGAATCGCCTCTCTATAACCTGAAATGGTCGTCAAAGTTTTACAAATGCAGTTCACAACTTTACTAAGGGAAGTATAATAGTAAACGTTTAATACCACTAAATCATCGCCTAATTCAAATGTGTACATTATACAAAGTTGGCAATATGTTATTTGCTGGACATGTCAGGGCATTAGGGTAAAACAAAGGCTTGTATGTACAGTTGATTTTTTATTTCGTTATACCAAGTAAGGAACATAACAAATAAATTAAACAAATAAAACAATATGGCTTTTAATTGTTTTGATCATGCGCATGTTATCACGGAAATGCTATCAGGATCAACATGCCACAACGTCACTCCCACAACCAAAAAATAGTGTAATGTTTCTGACCTTCGATAGATACATAAATTAATACAACATATCTACAACCGACATGAATACAGCAAATACAACCACAAATTATTGAACAAATGAAAGTCTGCGCCTATTGTTTCTTCGCTTGTACTCAATCGGTACATCATTGGATGGTGGTAATATTTCGTGTCCATGGTAGTGCACATCCGGCTCACATGTATCACTGTTCGAAGTTGTAAAGTCAAAGTCGTGAGCCAGGTTAAGAATGAACCATTTCGCTTGTGTCATCGCCAGCTTTTTCCCTGGACATAAAGACCCGAATGCAAGAAGTGGATTTTTGACTTCCCGACCATTTTTGCAGAATTTCGCATCGATGAATCTGTCATATTTGAATTCCTGAAAGTAAAAAGTATGGGTTTTTATTCATGTTTTTACAATAAATTTAGTGTGTTAAGCAATGTATCAAAACTTTGAGATGTTGTGGTTAAGTTTTTTGTAAAAGAACATAGAAATACAATATCAAAACTGCAGTTAAAATATTATTTCAGGATAAAACCTTTTTTAATTCAAAATTAATTCTTTACAATAATGCTTAGTCTCATAATGGCATCAACCATTGAACTGTTCTTACCAATGGATTTTCGAAGATTTCGGGATCCTTATGTATGGCAGGTGGGTACATAGCTACTCGATCTCCAGCTCTCAGACTGTACTTTTCGCCATCTTCCGTCTCGAACACTGTGTCATTTGTCACTGCTCGGACCATGAAGACACCGCTAGTGTATCGAATGGTCTCGTTCAGGATGCTATCTGTAAATGAACACAAAATGACAATAGAAATAATGTGTCTGTTTGACTGAGCATGATACTTTACTATCATGACATGTATTGACGTAAGTAATGCGCTGAAACAAGTTTAATAGGTCAGTTCAAATCATTTAAATAGTTATAATGACCAAGAAATATTTAACGCAATGAAACACTTACTCAGTACTAGCATCGAGTCCAGATCTTGCATGGTGATGCCAATTTCTTCATCAGATCCACACAATTCCACATTGGCTTCGATTGTTTCATCTATTTCGTTTTTGAGTGCTTCCAATGCTTCTGGGTATTTTGTCAGATAGTATATTAACCAGAAAGCTACCCTGAATGTATTGTAGTTGACATGAAGAAACACTAAATTGTGTCCAATTATATCCGATTCTGTTTGACCATTTGCTTTCATAAACTGGGTTGAGTATTTAATGTATTCGGAGACATCATCTCTGTTTAAAATGTCATCTGAGCATGGCATTTGAGCAAGAACATCTAAAGCTTTACCAGCTTTAGGAAACAATTTAATCGGTAGCCCAAGCCACAAAAAGTTAAAGTATTTGTGGAACAAATCAAAATTTCGGTACACATTGCTCGGTTCAAATACATCGCCTTTGGCTTCCTTGCCAAATATTGTCCTAAAGATCGCTCTAAACATGGTTTTTGAACCGAACGATCTCAGTCCATCTGTACACCAATCGTCTTCGCTTACATTCGAGTCAAAGCTGTCATCAAATGCTTCAGTTAAGTTCTTCGCGAAAGAATGCATATTGGCAAACATGAGTTGTCCTTTAACTTTCTTAGAGGCCTCTTTGATCATTTTCTTAGAGTCACATAATTGGAAATTGAATACATTGTTGTTGACCTGCTTCTGAATGGCCTCGAAATCAAAGCTCTTCTCCTTGCACATCCTCTCGTATGAGTGTGGGTCATTGACGATTGTTAAATGTTGATTCAACAAGCGAATGGTGAACACTTTTCCAAAGCGTTCCGTTGATTTATGGATGAAGTTTACGGCATTCTCAGCAAAATCTTTACCGTTTCCCCATAGGAAATGTCCAGGTACAATGAAAGGTTCACCGTTTTTTCTGAAAACAGAAATATTCATATAAATTTCCTTTCATCTTATACCATATTTGTATGCGCTTAAAAAAATTGGTGCATTTATTAGTGCGGAGGAATTAATACACTTAAAAGGAGTTCCACATTGATCATTGCTTCCGAAGCATAATAATAATAATAATAATAATAATAATAATAATAATAATAATAATAATAATAATAATAATAATAATAAAAATAAATAAAAAAATAATAACAATCATCATCATTATCATAATAATAATAATAATAATAATAATAATAATAATAATAATAATAATAATAATAATATGCATTTAACAAGGAGACTTAATACGCAAATCCAGATAATTGAAATTTATTTTACCTTTTTCTTGCGAAAAGTTTGATGTATGCTGCAACCAAAATCACGGCCAACACCGCCAAATAAATTGAAACCGCAACCATTTTCTTTCTGAAAAAGACAAACAAAAGAGTTTAATGATGTTGCATTAAATTGCAGACACATTGCAATCAGTGTGCGATAAAATAACAAAAGCAAGTTACAGATGCGCTTGCCTGTCTAGCACTTACCTTCAAAAGTTAATAAAGTGTGCAGAGATGTCCTTTTTAACGCTGTCTTCTAAAGTGCAATATACTTCAGCGCGTTCTTTGCTTTTAAATCTTAATCGGCTGATATCGCAGGTATTTTGTGTAATGTGGAAGAACTGACTTGCTTTATATACGAAATATCTGCTGACTGTTTACAGAAGGCGGGGCTTGCGCATGAAACAATCATATACTATCGATATGATTTAATTAAAACATCTTTAGGTATGTTAACGCAGACCTCTTGCGTATGCTCTCCAGGCGATATTATGACGGGCGTATTTGATAGAAAAAAATACTGACTTAAATCTTGACTACATAGTTGACGCAAATAACTGTTAAACGTGCTGAACCACCTGCTTGATTTTATTACTGGACTAAATACGTACTTAAGGCAGTTAAAGTACTTAAGAAAATCGAGAAATTTCCTACCAGTTGTTTAAAATCCATAAAAGAACGGATTAAATGCCGTTACCTGTTTCCATATTTAAAGAAAAAGAATTAAACGACGTATGAATATTTTTAACATTATAGGTAGTCGTGTTGGGTCATTGTACTTGATGGACTTATTTTCTTCTAGCTGTATATTGTTTCAAGCATGAACCTCAAAAGGTTTCATATTTGACATATTTTCAGACTTTTTCAATGACAAAATATTTCAATTTTGCAGAGACTGTATGATGGATTAGTTTAAATGTCTGCGTTTTACACACCTTTTTAAAGTAATGTGTGTTGTTGTTTTTCTATTTATATTCCAAACTATAGAAGTTGCAAATTAATTTATTGCGTGTAAATTCTTGTTTTAGCATTTGAGTGTTCATAAACACTGTATGTTAAACGATATATTTAATTTTATTGTTGAAAAGGGGTTCCGTTTTTTGAACAGAAAAAAAACTGTGAAACTATAAATATCTATCTTTTCGTATTTATACCTGTATATTTCTATACAGTTAATTGAACGGTCTATAAAATGTGTCTTAAGACTTGATTTGATTACTCTCAAATTGGTTAAGCACATAAATTACAAATCTGTATGGTTTCAGTTACATTAATATTTCTAAATAGAAATCTACCCAGCAGCAGTGTAATAAAACATAATTATATGGCAAGAAGAGTAAAGCAGTAATTTAAACCTATGGTTAAAGTTATTATACAGCTGCATGTCGAACATGTGGCCAGGTATACGTGTCTGTTGACCTAGGGGTGCATGCACAATACAGCTGCATGTCAAACATGTAGCCACTTATATGTGTCTGTTGAGCTAGGTTTGCATGCACAATATAGCTGCAATTCGAACATGTAGCCACTTATATGTATCTGTTGACCTAGGTTTGCATTCACAATACAGCTACATGTCGAACATGTAGCCACTTATATGTGTCTGTTGACCTAGGTTTGCATGCACAATACAGCTGCATGTCAAACATGTAGCCACTTATATGTGTCTGTTGAGCTAGGTTTGCATGCACAATATAGCTGCAATTCGAACATGTAGCCACTTATATGTATCTGTTGACCTAGGTTTGCATTCACAATACAGCTACATGTCGAACATGTAGCCACTTATATGTGTCTGTTGACCTAGGTTTGCATGCACAATACAGCTGCATGTCAAACATGTAGCCACTTATATGTGTCTGTTGACCTAGGTTTGCATGAAAAATACAGCTGCATGTCGAACATGCAGCCACTTATATGTGTCTGTTGACCTAGGTTTGCATGCACAATACAGCTACATGTCAAACATGTAGCCACTTACATGTGTCTGTTGACCTAGGTTTGCATGCACAAAACAGCTACACTTTTTACTTTTTTGGTAAACTTATATTTTCTGTAGAGTGTTTTGTTTGAGAGTGCTCAAAATTACAATTAGGTGCGTGATTTTCTTAGATGTTACAGTTTGAAATTAGCATGCTGTACTCTGCTCGATATGCACACATGCAATATAAAAATAAACATTATGGTGGATGCTTCTTTGCAATGTTTATTTTGTTGATATGAATAATTATTACCTCTAATTTTATATATTATGTACAGTGTTTAGGTATATTTTCATTAGCACTTAATTTATAATTGTGTATTGCTAAAACAATCAAGTATTCAAATTATTTATAAAAAAACCAAAATGGAGCAGATTCTGTCTGAAGACTCAATCACTTTGTTCATCGTACACACATCATTAAAGGTTTTCAATATCTGGCATTATAAAACATGAGATAATTTACATTCAAAGTTCATGTAAACATTGTGGCATCAATATGTTACGTTGTCTGCGAAAATGCGCCTGGCAGTGGCAAAAGTTGCATGTTCATTTTTGAATGACATGGAAATGCCTTCACATTACGCAATTATCGCGGTAGATAACGCATACGTATCGGTAACGAATATTATATTTTTGGTAAAAATATATCTTTTTTAACATGATTCTGTTAACCTTCTGTAAACCTTCGTTTAATGCGAGGTAAGTCAAAGGGTGGCGAGTTCATTATTCACATGTTGATCCCTCTAACGTCTTTCCAAGTAGATCGGATTTCTGGGCGCCCACGAACTATTGGTGATTACATAATCTAACTTAATTCAACACTTAATTGTCTCCAATAATGACGATATAGAGAAATAAAATAAATGATAAATAATCACATACAAAGGGGATTTACAAATAGTCATACACATAACTTGAAGGATATGCCTAAGGAACCAAATAAGGTAAAATTCAGACGAAATCCTTATAGAATTACCGATAATTTGTATTGTGCCACCCTTTTATAGAGTATACCAAATAGTACGCTCAATGTTATTTTAATTGTTTCAACGCTTGTACTCAATCCGTACATTATTTGATGGAGGCAATATTTCGTGTCTATGGTAGTGAACATCGGACTCATCTTTGTCACTGTTCGAAGTTGTAAATTCAGGGTTATTATCCTGGCTAAGTAAGAACCTTTTCGCTTGAGCAATGACAGATGTGCTAGTACATAGTGTAAATGAATGCGTGGCGACATCGATATTATAAACGTCATTTACGAAAATGTTTTTTCTCACTCGTATATGTGACATTCATGTATTTGGGACGCAATTCCTTGCAAACTTATTGTTTCTAGATGAAACATACTTTTAACCTAGACTTCTCGGTGCTCCTATCTTACCACTGTTAAACGAAGTAGAAAACATTGTGCTATCAAAAGATAATTTATATTAATTTACCACTGAGTTAAAAGTTACTTATAAATAAGTATATGCATGGATATCTTTGTACCTTACCATAAGCAAAATATATACACACTTGTGTTAAATGCATAATCATGCTTTTGATTTTAATATCGTGTAACTTTTAAATTTATAATATGAATACCGTAATGATATTTAATTGCATGTATATTTCCAGTAATGGAGGAAGAAACAAGACAGCTCTTAGGCGGATTTGAATCATTTACGATACGTTTCCCGCTATAGCATTTCATTTATGGCAAACATAAAATAATAATTATCTAACCCTATAGGGTAATAAACAACGAAACATAATATAAAGGTGCCAACTTGCGGGGTATTTTATTTTGTATATAATAATATTTCAAAGAATTCACATGTGCACTTTATCATATGTTTTTTACATTATCAATTTAAAAGTACGGTAATTCTTATATAAATTCACACATATCATAAATTCTAATTTATCCTTGTCCTCAAACGTTCAAAACAATGTTACCTAGTGCAAGACTTAGTACGGTCCAATACATAAATTTTGTTGAAAAGCATTTTGTTCATGACACAATTCTGGGCGTTAAATACTAATTCTGGTTGTGATTCACAAAATTGAAATCATGACAAGAGTATTTAGAGAAACCGTCCGTAATGTACATTGTGTTAATAGATCCTTGAGTATAAACAGCATTGTTAACATTCTGGTTGGATATTGTACATTATGCCTATACTTGGGTATAAACAGCATTGTTCATATTCTGGTTGCATATTGTACATTATGCCTATACTTGGGTATAAACAGCATTGATAACATTCTGGTTTCATATTGTACATTATGCCTATACTTGGGTATAAACAGCATTGTTCATATTTTGGTTGCATATTGTACATTATGCCTATACTTGGGTATAAACAGCATTGTTCATATTCTGATTTGATATACACATGACTTTAATACAGAACTGTAAAGTAACGATATTTCACAAATATCAATTCAGATATTCAAATAATACTATAAAATAGTTTTGTCTGAAAGAGTTCACTTCTAGTTTGACCTCCGTAGTTGTGCAACTGGCACTTTTTCTCCTTTTTATTTGAGGGTAATGACAGCAATTTATTTGCTTTGTATATCATGCTGGTGCTTCAACAATAAGTTTAACAACCATTTCCGATTATTTTAAGACGACCCTTTTTGTGATAGCAACATTATGATACAGATGTTGAATGCCCGGTTAATGACTGAGTTCAGTTTATCCTTCCTAAAAAAAGATCAACATTCTCCGACAAAGTTCCAATGTATTTAAACGGAGAAATCCACGCTTTAAATTATGTTATTTTTTCATTATTTTTTCTAGAGTATGTGCCTTATCAATTACCTAATGTTTGCCATTAAGAACAGAGCGTTCAAAACTTTCTCACTTTTTCTTTGATAAACATCCCTAGTTTAATATATTTTATATGGTGTGTGTTGTTTGTGGATGTCTTTGTTGTTGTTCTGTGTTCTGGCATTGGCCCGGTACTATTGAACGCGGTATTTCTTTAAGCTTTCGCCTACTGCAGTTAGTTCTAAATATTATTCAAGAATTTAGAATTGGTGTGCTGAAAAAGGTAAACATGCTAACTGCATACTAAAATTATTTATAAATGCAAAATGTTTCGATAAAACAGAAAGAGAGCATGTTACTCGTGTACTGCCTCTCTATAACCTAAAATGGCCCGGTACTATCGAACGCGGTATTTATTTCGTCTACTGGAGTTGATTAAATATCTTATTATCGGAGTGCTGAAAAAGGTAAACATCCTAACTGCATACTAAAATTATTTATAAATGCAAAATGTTTCGAAAAAACAGAAAGAGAGCATGTTACTCGTGTACTGCCTCTCTATAACCTAAAATGGTCGTCATAGTTTTACAAATGCAGTTCACAACTTGACTAAGGGAAGTATTATAGTAAACGTTTAATACTATTAAATCATCGCCTAATTCAAATGTGTACATTATACAAAGTTGGCAATATGTTATTTGATGGACATGTTTGGGCATTAGGGTAAAACAAAGGCTTGTATGTACAGTTGATTTTTTTTTATTTCGTTATTCCAAGTAAGGAACATAACAAATAAATTAAACAAATAAAACAATATGGCGATAAATTGTTTTGATCATGCGCAAGTTATCACTGAAATGCAACTAGGATTAACATGTCACAACGTCACTCCCACAACCAAGAAATAGTGTAATGCTCCTGACCTTCGATAGATACATAAATTAATACAATATGTGTACAACCGATTTGAAAACAGCAAATACAACCACGAATTATTGAACAAATGAAAGTCTGCGCCTATTGTTTCTTCGCTTGTACTCAATCGGTACATCATTGGATGGTGGTAATATTTCGTGTCCATGGTAGTGCACATCCGGCTCACATGTATCACTGTTCGAAGTTGTAAATTCAAAGTTGTGAGCCAGGTTAAGAATGAACCATTTCGCTTGTGTCATCGCCAGCTTTTTCCCTGGACATAAAGACCCGAACGCAAGAAGTGGATTTTTGACTTCCCGACCATTTTTGGAGAATTTCGCATCGATGAATCTGTCATATTTGAATTCCTGAAAGTAAAAAGTATGGGTTTTTAATCATGTTTTTGCAATATATGTAGTGTGTTAAACACTGTATCAAAACTTTGAGAAGTTGTTGTTGAGTTTATGTAAAAGAACATAGAAATACAATATCAAAACTGCAGTTAAATATTATTTCAGGATATAACCTTTTTAGTTCATAAAATGTAAAATTGCTTCTTGGCAATAATATAGTTTTATAATGGCAACAACCATTGAACTGTTCTTACCAATGGATTTTCGAAGATTTCGGGATCTTTATGTATGGCAGGTGGGTACATAGCTACTCGATCTCCAGCCCTCAGACTGTACTTTTCGCCATCTTCCGTCTCGAACACTGTGTCCTTTGTCACTGCTCGGACCATGAAGACACCGCTAGTGTATCGAATGGTCTCGTTCAGGATGCTATCTGTAAATGAACACAAAATGACAATAGAAATAATGTGTCTGTTTGGCTGAACATGATACTTTACTATTATTACATGTATTGACGTAAGTAATGCGCTGAAATAAGTTTAATAGGTCATCTCAAATCATTTAAATAGTTATAATGACCATGAAATATTTAACGCAATGAAACACTTACTCAGTACTGGCATCGAGTCCAGATCTTGCATGGTGATGCCAATTTCTTCATCAGATCCATACCATTCCGCCTTGGCTTCGATTGTTTCATCTATTTCGTTTTTGAGTGCTTCCAATGCTTCTGGGTATTTTGTCAGATAGTATATTAACCAGAAAGCTACCCTGAATGTATTGTAGTTGACATGAAGAAACACTAAATTGTGTCCAATTACATCCGATTCCGTTTGACCATTTGCTTTCATAAACTGGGTTGAGTATTTAATGTATTCGGAGACATCATCTCTGTTTAAAATGTCATCTGAGCAAGGCATTTGAGCAAGAACATCCAAAGCTTTACCAGCTTTAGGAAACAATTTAATCGGAAGCCCAAGCCACAAAAAGTTAAAGTATTTGTGGAACAAATCAAAATTTCGGTACACATTGCTCGGTTCAAATACATCGCCCTTGGCTTCCTTGCCAAATATTGTCCTAAAGATCGCTCTAAACATGGTTTTTGAACCGAACGATCTCAGTCCATCTGTGCACCAATCGTCTTCGCTTACATCCGAATCAAAGCTGTCATCAAATGCTTCAGTTAAGTTCTTCGCGAAAGAATGCATATTGGCAAACATGTGTTGTCCTTTTACTTTCTTAGAGGCTTCTTTGATCATTTTCTTAGAGTCACATAATTGGAAATTGAATACGTTGTTGTTGACCTGCTTCTGAATGGCCTCGAAATCAAAGCTCTTCTCCTTGCACATCCTCTCGTATGAGTGTGGGTCATTGACGATTGTTAAATGTTGATTCAACAAGCGAATGGTGAAAACTTTTCCAAAGCGTTCCGTTGATTTATGGATGAAGTCTACGGCATTCTCAGCAAAATCTTTACCGTTTCCCCATAGGAAATGTCCAGGTACAATGAAAGGTTCACCGTTTTTTCTGAAAACAAAAAAATGTTAATAAATTTCCTTTCATCTTATATCATATTTGTATGCCCTTTAAGGAATTGGTGCATTTATTAGTGCGGAGGAATTAATACACTTCAAAGGAGTTCCACATTGATCATTGCTTCCGAAGCATAATATAATAATAATAATAATAATAATAATAATAATAATAATAATAATAATAATAATAATAATAATAATAACAATCATCATCATTATATTAATAATAATAATTATTATTATATGCATTTAACAATAAGACCTAATACGCAAATCCAGATAATTGAAATTTATTTTACCTTTTTCTTGCGAAAAGTTTGATGTATGCTGCAACCAAGATCACGGCCAACACCGCCAAATAAATTGAAACCGCAATCATTTTCTTTCTGAAAATTAGAAACAAAAACATGTTTAATGATGTTGCATTAAATTGCAGACGCATTGCAATCAGTGTGCGATGAAAGAACAAAAGCATGTTACAGATGCGCTTGCCTGTCTAGCACTTACCTTCAAAAGTTAATAAAGTTTGCAGAGATGTCCTTTTGAACGCTGTCTTCTAAAGTGCAATATACTTTAGAACTGTATTTGCTTTTTAATGCTCAATCGGCTGATATCGCAGGTAGTTTGTGAAATATGGAAGAATTGACTTGCTTTATATACGGAATATCTGCTGACTGTTTACAGAAGGCGGGGCTATTGTCTTGCGCAAGAAACAATCGCATTATCGATAATTTTAATTAAACCCTCTTTAGCTGTGATGATGTGACGTGTATCAATGTTTGAAGAGGCTTGATGATCGGATATAATTTACGAAGGTATTTCCGCCCTTATGACGACTATCTCTATAAAATGCGCGCGAGTTCATTCATAAATGAGTATCAAAACACTAATCTAGTAAATATTCTATAATAACTTAAACATGACACCGTCATATTTCTTAATGAATAAATACTAGGTCAAAATCATTTTGTCATGTTTAAGCATGTTATATATGTACATCCAGGCTAGAGATAAATCTTAAAATAGCCCATTTAAGTATTTTAATCATCCGTTTTATTGTAAACATGTTATCGACTCAAATTCGATTTAGTGTTTTTTAATGGGTGACGAGAATTTTGTAGATTCAAAATAAAATAAAAAAATACTAAAATTTTTTAGGGTCATTATTTTATCAAAATAATTGAAAATTGTATTGAATGATCAGTCCCAACATCGGTTCACGCGACTTTTCTCTTTCGTTCGTAAAGGCAATGCTACTTCTTATATTTGAAAATATGTTTTTAAGGATATAAGTATACGAATAATTTATTAACAAGTCAAAGTTAATGGCCACGGTGTAGAAATACATGATGTTTACCTGCCTGGTCTTGAAAAATAATTAATGATAAATGTTATACAATTGTAAATTTTCATGTTACTCGTTCATCATGGTATGAATTTTCCAATTTTTCCGTCTAACCGTGCCCACAAGACGTACGGGGGCTTATGTAATCCACAAGTTGTTGGATTTTCTACCCACTTCAACATTCCCTTGATTAAGATGGTTGCTGTACGCTGGAAAAGATGTTCCAATATTTGCAAACGGTTTGACGACAATCTCCTTTGGTCATGACGCATGAAAATCATTAGAGCTTAAGGCGGGTATTTACCAAGTTACACAATGGTCAATGATTAAAGTACGTTTCCGTATTTGTTGAACAGTTTCTGGAAGGCATTTTAAGGAGGAACATGAGTTCACTTGAATGCCGTCCAAACACTCGCAATTTACTAATCGTTTTATTAATACCTCAGTGCCCGTTTGAAATCATGAAATGATGTACAAAATGGCGTATTTGTTTGTTTTATCGCGTGTCTGATTTTTGGTATCATTTGAAAGCATATTGCTTGCAGAATGACTGAAAACATCATTTATTTATTTATATATATATTTTGACGTTCTTTCCATCAAATTAAAATGTTTGCTGATTACATGGATTAAGCCATTATTTTAAAGATTCTGCAAGACAAATAGAGTGAATGGCATTTTGGTATTTTGATGACTGTTAAACAATTAAAGTCTAAAAATCATCAACAATACGACAACCCCAAGTTCAAAATATATAAAAAAAATAAATAACGATCGTAATATGCATTTTTTTTTAAAAATGAGATGCTTTGCTATGACTGTTTCGTTAATACACGTATTAATCTGTAGTCAAACTCTTATAAAAAATAAGAAAAAATACACTTATTTCAAAATTGTAAAATGGTATTTTTGAACAAATCAAAACAAAGTATTTTGACTTCCCTAGTTTGCGTCGTCTAGCTCAACTTTACCCATTTTAAAAGATATCCAGATTAATTTACTTGACTGGAACTCAACTCATTAAGAGAAAAAAATCCCACTAATATGTATAAACATAATGATTTTGTGCCTCTGCGGAATTGTTCATTTGTAAGAAGGAGTAACCTAAAAGCTAGTCATTTTAAAATGTCATATTTCTACATGGTCACATACGGCAACTCGTTAAATAGAAACCAGTCATTGTCTTATCAATCATGACGTAAATGTGGCATCGTAGAATAAGATTTGTATTGCTGTATCAGCTTGCATTTGTAAGCTATCGTTGCCTTCTGTTTGCAATGATGAGTTGCTAGATGTTTTCAATGCACGCGTTGATATGGTTTGAATATTATTATACAGAGTGAACAAGACCATAAAAGATGACATGGTAAAAAAGTAAAAAAAAACATTCATTGATTTTCAAACATACATTTCATTATTGATTGAAATAAAACATATTCAAAGAAAATAGGGCCTTTTATGTGTTAACATCTTAAACATTCTTAAGGGTTAAATTCACGTTCAATACAGCCCAACGACATTTAACGTCATAAGGCAGCTGCAACATTTGTTATTATTTGTAATGTAAACAAATACATGTATTTTAAAGACCATTCGAATATATATAAAGGTTGTATTTGTATATTGAAACTAATGCGCAACTCATCACTTCGTACGTATACGCGAACATGTTTTGTTATAGTTAAGCTATTCGAAATATGCCAATGAAAGGTATACGTATACAATTATGTCTCGCTAGCAAACAATAAATAACCATTCGGATATTGCTACTTCTGTCCGTGATACAAGTTTTGTACTTGACCTACTATAGCAAACGTTTTTGGTGGTGTGTAAATAAACAAAACTCAAGTGTTTGTATAAGAAAATAATGCCTCATTTGGCGATAGTTGTAAATCTGGCCTTGGTTTAAATACCATTGATTTCAATGTAACATTTAAATATCCAGATTTACAAAGTTTGAGCATAATCAAAAGATTTACTGTTGCAATAATACGTGGAAAAAGACAAGTGATACATGTACATGTATAAAACAAAATTAACACGATGGAATAAATAATTCTGACCTCGATCACATGATCGTGCACAAGGTTTGTTAACAATTGTGTTTAATGATACATATACTACTATGGGGTTGTTTAATAAAACATATACTACTGTGAGGTCGTTAAATAATACAAATACTACCGTGTGGTTGTAAATGATACAAATACTACCGTGAGGTCGTTAAATGATACAAATACTACCGTGTGGTTGTTAATGATACAAATACTACCGTGTGGTTGTTAATGATACAAATACTACCGTGTGGTTGTTAATGATACAAATACTACCGTGTGGTTGTTAATGATACAAATACTACCGTGTGGTTGTAAATGATACAAATACTACCGTGTGGTTGTAAATGATACAAATACTACCGTGTGGTTGTTAATGATACAAATACTACCGTGTGGTTGTAAATGATAGAAATACTACCGTGTGGTTGTTAATGATACAAATACTACCGTGTGGTTGTAAATGATACAAATACTACCGTGTGGTTGTTAATGATACAAATACTACCGTGTGGTTGTAAATGATACAAATACTACCGTGTGGTTGTTAATGATACAAATACTACCGTGTGGTTGTTAATGATACAAATACTACCGTGTGGTTGTAAATGATACAAATACTACCGTGTGGTTGTTAATGATACAAATACTACCGTGTGGTTGTAAATGATACAAATACTACCGTGTGGTTGTTAATGATACAAATACTACCGTGTGGTTGTAAATGATACAAATACTACCGTGTGGTTGTAAATGATACAAATACTACCGTGTGGTTGTTAATGATACAAATACTACCGTGTGGTTGTAAATGATACAAATACTACCGTGTGGTTGTTAATGATACAAATACTACCGTGTGTTTGTTAATGATACAAATACTACTTTGAGGTTGATTAATGATACAAATACTACTGTGGGGTTGTTTTATGATACAAATACTATTTTAAGCTTGTTCAATGATACAAATACTACTTTGAGGTTGATTAATGATACAAATATTACTGTGAGCTTGTTTTATGATACAGATCCTACTGTGAGGTTATTTAATGATACAAATACTACTGTGAGGTTGTTAAATGGTACAAATACTACTTTGAGAATGTTTTATGATATAAATACTACTGTGTGGTTGTTTAATGATATAAATACTACTTAAGGTTATTCAATGATACAAATACTACTGTGAGATTGTTTAATGATATACATTTAAAATCCAGTTACACAAACGATAATAAACATAGGTGAATCTCAAGTGATATTGCGTTAAATACTTAACATCAGTTTGATTTCAATTTGGTCGTATCTGAATCATTACTTTTGCTGAAAACAATAGGTTGGCATCAACAATTTATTGATATTTTTTATGTATTTTTCAGCACGTACTATGACTGTGAAGACAGAAAAGCTATTTCTAAGAGGGAGAATGGCTCAAACATGTGTTCAACAGAGGGGAGTTTCAATAATGATCTTTCATCGATTTCATTCGTAAATTGAAATTATCTTAGTGCCAAAGTTTCATTATATTGCTAAATATATGTGTAAATTGAGATTTAATTAACATTGGAAATGAACAAGAAATTGAGGAAATTTCCGATACATTGCCATTTTTGACATTTACAATGTTTTATCAAAAATTGAAATTACGATTAAAATCCTTTATTTACTATTATAAAAAAGCGATCGATAATACCTCATTCATGTTAAGTTTACCGTCAAGGCACAGAAAACAAAACAGAACAGACGTTTGTTAAAACTTTAACATAAGTACATCGTCTAAACACGTACAGTTATCTTATATATGACATGTGTATGTACATTGTAAGTGCAGAAATAAGGATAAATTTTTTATGACATCAACAAGGTGAAATAACTAGTATGTTGTATAAAGTTTACATATATTTAGTATTTCTATATTTATATTTGTTTATAGTACAATAACGTTACACTTTGGGAAACAGTACGGTTAAAAATATGAATATTTTTGGAGAAGCATAATTATACAGAGCCAAACATTCATTAACATATTGTAATAGTTGCTGATAGTTATACACTGCTGAGTTCATACCCTGGATGTTGTTTTTCCTTGCAAAGGACCTTTCTTTCAAAATGTATTATTTAATGATAAATATTTCACAGTAAGTTTGTTAATTTCAAATGACATTCATAATTATAAGCAAATCTGAAAACGATTTCCTTTTTCTTTTGAGATTTTTTTTAAAACTAACTTTCATGAACAAACACCAAACAGCAACTGGCGGATACATATTTGACCATATTTCATAACTCCACGTCGACAATTATATTTTTTTTTGAATAGCGTTACTAACGCTTTCGTCAAAACTAAGCGTTTTCTGTTACATTTTATTAAGAATTATTATCTTCATATTTCAAGTATCCATATTTGAAAATAGATTATCAAGAAGCCATAACTTTGGTGACATATTACTGCCGTAAGATAACCTGTTAAAGTTCGCAAATGTATCGTGTTTACTTCTTAATTTTCGTGATAATTATATAGCTATCTTTTAAATATGCGCGTTACCTTTTTGGTAAGATTAATATCATAAGACTGAAAACAGGCTTAGTCTTATGATATTTATCTTACCAAAGAAAGTTGTAACGCTCTCTTAACAGTATGTTTTAAAGACGAAATGTGCTAAACACCATGTGCGTTACAAAAAACATCAATCCAAGGTCATTCAACATAGAATGTATTAAACTTAACCAGCTTGAATAAACAGTATCTGACACTTGTAACTGATACGTAAGTCGATATAGTAAACAGGAAATCTAATTTAGTGAACCACTTACGATGTTACACCAAAGTTCATACGCTTAGATTGAATTTGAACAAAAAAAGGAGAAACCCCTAACTCGCCATACAACATGATATTTGGCGTTCTTGGCATACATTAAAAATAGTGTTTAGAAACTTCCGCTGAAACTAATAAATGATAGTGTTGATTTCACAACACCATACTTGCATATACCGTTGCATATAGTACAATTGAGCAAACCATTGTAACGAAAGGATGGGTCTATAAATCAACTGATAATCCCATAACACGTATTTTAGTTATAGCTTTTTGGACTTGCCTACAAAGGTAAGTAGTTACTTATGCATTTAAATTAAACAAAAATCCAAGGTAGCTTAAATGATCAACAACCCCAACTTTATTCTTTTGGTAATAAAAAGAAGGCTTATTCCTCAACTTTCCTCTAAAAAACAAAACAACTTGAGATTTTTGAGCATTCACCGTTAGGTTCCAAAAAGCGCTATAATCATTTATGGCATTAAGAATCAATTGCAGATCCTTTTCCGATTCAGCCAAAACAACCGTGTCATCTGCATTTCATAATATATAAATGTTTTGAAAAAAAAACACCTTCAAAGTCCTCTTAATCTAGAAAACTATTGATATCATCAGTTGTAAGTTTGATTCCATTAAATTTGCTGGAAATAAAAGTATAAAGATCGTTAAGAAAAATAGAAAAAAGGCGCGGAGACAAATTTTCTCCCTGGCGCACTCCTAAACGACAAAAACAATATTTACATATCAATGTCAAACTTAAACATACGACATGTCCTTACCATACACATTAAAAATGACTTTGCTAATTTTCGATCGGTATTATTATTGGTAGTATGTAACACTTTATGCCAGGGTGTAACCTTATGAATAGAGTTAAACACTTTTTTTGCAATATAAAATCGCATAACAATTTGCTATGCTTTGCAAGTAAATAGTCTATGAGCAACTTTAAGGACAGCGTATGTTCTGCAGTGCTTTGTCTGTGAAAGCCGGCTTGCTCTTCTATGAGCAGCCCCGAGTCTGCAAGGAGCTATCCTATGTCTGATATAGACTAATAATTATGATGTCAAGATTTTGTGCCAAAACCTGCAACACTATTCTAAACAATATGATCTTTTATTTAACATAAAAAGGCAAAATATTAAAAGTTAAAATGCACGTAATATTTACTTCTATTTCTAAATCATACATGGTAGTCCGGATTATTTTCATGTTGTTATTCCCTTGCTGTTTTCAACTCAATAGTCTCTTATAACTCATACTTTGAGTGACAATATATGTAATTAATATTTAATCATGAAATGGATATATGTTGTATTGACGAGTCTTTAATAAACTATGAAACTTTCCGTGTTTTGGAAGGCCCTGAATAGAGAAGTGTCACAATAATTAATAATTACTAATATCAAACAAACATTTGGTGAGTTCTAACTCACCATTGACAAATATAACATAACTGGTCAAAATAAAGCTCCGATACCAGTATATGCAAAAATACGCTGCGCTCGCTCCATATTCTGTATATTGCCAATTGAACTCTAACATATATATAGAACGATTACTTATCGGAACACCTATGATTAATATAGACCTGAAAAATGTCCAAAAAATATTTACCTCATTAGCCCAATTAGACTGACCTTTCATAGAGCCAGCTATTCAACCATTATGCAATGTGCTGACTATCATTAATGAGTGTTTTACACCAAACTTTTATAATGATTAAAATGATAGAGTATAGCATGGCCTGACACAATGAACACTAACACGCATGTGGTGGCAAATCTCAAAGGTCTCTTCCAGTCGTCTCCCTTCTCACCTCAAAATGGTGTTGGCAATGTTCTGATTTAATTACAAACCAACAGATTCTAACCATGTTTAAAATGTGTTCAAATTCAAGATGCTTTTTTCTATGTTCAGAGGTGTATTACAAGATGTATTTTATAACATGTTGGCGAGCTACTACGTTTCTTTGTTTAGGTATAAGGAATTTAAAAAAAACGTGAAAATTGTCAACTTACATTGTTTAACTGGAATATTTCAATTATACAAATATTTTTTCTCAGATTGTTCTCCCATAATGCAAGATTGACAGAACACTATCCATGGACAGGATAGGAAATACACTCCATGTTAGTTCAACGGTATTGGAGATGAATTTCAAATTGTTCGATATCAATTTATAATGTTAAACAACAAGACTATATTCCAAGATAATACGTTAGAAATCTAAGTTTGATATTATATATATATATAGTAACCATTTTCTGCATCAAGTGTTTTAAGATTAGAAATTGGAATTATCAACTCATCTTGTAAATCATCCCAATAATGGCATTAAAAGTATCTTAAGTTTTCATGATAGTGAAAAATCTGTTTGTAAATACTATATTGATAAATTATGTATTTTCTTGCGTGCACTAATTGTTTTTGTTTTGTGTTTATGGCGATTAGCTATATATGCTTGTACTCGTTTTAAGTGAAATAAACATTCTGCTCTGTTACTATTTTAAAATACTTCACAAGGACCACGAAAGAACATGATATACTCAGACAATACAACAAAATCATCCAATCCAACTCAATATATCAAACGAGAGGTTCGACCTGTATCTGAATCGAACATTAAATATGCATTCTTTGCAAATGTAGCTCCTTTTATTGGTATGGTATTCTTTTGGCTTTGCACAATTAACTAAGGAACGCAAATCCAATCAAGACGCACTTATGGAAAGTGTAAACTGATGTGGAAAATAAAATATAATCTAAAACTGTTTTATTTTTAATATGATTATTTTCGGAGATTTTCTCGTATTTTTTCTGATGCCCCCTGATGTTCCTGTTGAGTATACCGCTTAGCTACCCGTGAGGCGCCTCATGCGGTCGCCGATGACGTTGACAGTTACCAAAAAAGGACATGGTAAAGCACCCTTTCATAACTCTTTAAATAACTAAACCCCTAGGTATTCCTTGGAGGACCGAGATTCTGTACCAGACCGACCAAAATCAGGGTATATCACTATTGTAAAACTGAATGTATAAAATGGTCAATTTTTAACATATCTTAATACATTATATAGGAAATTTCGACCAAAATATCCACACATCGGCAAAAAAATCGACATAATTTGCGATTTTAAAATCAAAGGGAAGTAACTACAATTTACTTAAAAAGTAGTTCTACACGGTGTTATTACACTTTTTACTGTGCACTGTTGTTCTTTCGCTGATACAAACAAAAAAAGACTCATAAACTATGGTATGATGATGTTTAATATCGTAATGGTGGAGCTAGTCAACCGTTGAAAGATTAACAGTGTTCTGTTTGTCCGAAGTATCTCTTGCCGGTGTGTGTAAAGGTGATTGAGAAGGTTGCACTAAACAATGATAAGTGTCGGCCCCGAAGCGAAATGCTTCCGCGTCGTTGAAGCCCTGATGTACATTACTTTTAAATCTTTCTTTCAGATAAGTTTTTATTTTATGATGCTAAAATGGCATTATTGTGTGTATTTTCAAATTTACACATGATTTATATCATATTTGAAGACGTTCATGTGGTCTTGAATTATATTTAGAATGGCCTCTTTCTAGGGTGGATTAATTTAGCGATGGACCTAGAGATGCGGCCAATACTGTTTCACATGGACATTATAGATTGTGACTGTAAAAAGATCATGATAGCAAAAAGATATTACACCAACCGACAAAGTATTCATAATTTGTGGAAAAATAGTGTTAAAGGTGATTTTTTCTGGAGTCATAATAAAGAGGGAAACAAGAGCAATTTAACGTAGAGCAAAGAAAGGGATTTCGTTGCAGGCCGACACCGACAGCAATATGCACTATTGCATGTAAATTCATTTTCATTTACTAAATGTTCGACAATGCTAAACCTAATTGTGGTACGCATAGCATCATCACTCTGGTGTACGATATTGTTTATAAAGTAGGAATCCGCAACCATACTAATTCCGACAACTCTCAAAATCGCATTCACTGGTCATTAACAGACTACAGTCGCTTACAAATCATATAGCAGAGAAAGGTGATGGATGAAAATTTAATGGAGAATTTGAATTTAATAGCAGGGTTCCTACAAGAATGAAAGAAGTTTTAGGTGTTAAAAGGGTTTTAAATAATCATCAACGTATTGTGGTTTTGTAGTGATTTCTTCTCCTTCGAAGGGAAAGCTGTGTGCAATTGGGTTTCATATACCATGCATACATGTATATAGTATTCAATGTCCATCGTCATAACTGCGGCTCTGAATATTCTTTTTTAAAATTGAGTTGTTTGAATGTCATTTGCAATAACATCTGTCCATTGGTTACTAAAACTATATCTGGAGATATGAACTATGAGGGTCTCAAATATTTGAATCATTGATATATGAAATGCATAGTAATCCATTAAAATTTCTATTTTTACAACATTCGGGTTCCACTCTAGGAAAGATATCTGCAGGAAGTCAATTTCACCTATCATCATAAGCTTTTGTTTTTTTAACAATCTGTACAATTTCGCTCAAAAACATAATTGTCGATAGACGTGTCCGAATGTGAGTTTGGTTAGTAGTCACTAAGCCGGACGAGTGGGTTTTCTCCGGGTACTACGGTTTCCCCCATCACAAGACCACACTTTAGCGCAACATCGTGTAAACAAGAGTGACTTAGTATGAGTTATCATAACTTTCTTCACAATCTTTGTGAAAAATATCATGTTTAAACTTAAGACGTCTCCAGTATGGTGCGATAAATTTGAAATTGCAAATGATTGACCCTCTATGAAAAATGACAATTCAAAAGTGGTTTGGATGGATGGATGGATGAATTAAGGAATGAATGGATGGATGGATGAATGAATGAATGAATGAATGAAGGAATGAAGGAATGAATGATGAATGATGAATGAATGAATGAATGAATGAATGAATGAATGAATGAATGAATGAATGAATGAATGAATGAAGGAATGAAGGAATGAAGGAAGGAAGGAATGAATGAATGAATGAATGAATGAATGAATGAATGAATGAATGAATGAATGAATGAATGAATGAATGAATGAATGAATGAATGAATGAATGAATGAAGGAAGGAAGGAAGGAAGGAATGAATGAAGGAATGAATGAATGAATGAATGAATGAATGAATGAATGAAGGAATGAATGAAGGAAGGAAAGAAGGAAGGAAGGAAGGAAAGAAGGAAGGAAGGAAGGAAGGAAGGAAGGAAGGAAGGAAGGAAGGAAGGAAGGAAGGAAGGAAGGAAGGAAGGAAGGAAGGAAGGAAGGAAGGAAGGAAGGAAGGAAGGAAGGAAGGAAGGAAGGAAGGAAGGAAGGAAGGGAGGGAGGGAGGGAGGGAGGGAGGGAGGGAGGGAGGGAGGGAGGGAGGGAGGGAGGGAGGGAGGAAGGAAGGAAGGAAGGAAGGAAGGAAGGAAGGAAGGAAGGAAGGAAGGAAGGAAGGAAGGAAGGAAGGAAGGAAGGAAGGAAGGAAGGAAGGAAGGAAGGAAGGAAGGAAGGAAGGAAGGAAGGAAGGAAGGAAGGAAGGAAGGAACCAGCGAGCGAGCGAGCGAACGAACGAACGAACGAACGAATCAACAAACAAATAAATAAATAAACAAACATAAATAAATGTCAAAAGTAAATAAATTAATGTCTGTAATTTTGTACCAAATGCCATAGCTCGACTGTTATCTTTACAAACAATGTCTATGGCATTTATCTTGAAAATCAGTTCGTGTCTTAGCGATAGACACTGGATACCGCGAGAAATAGCTTTCTCTGTCATCATTTTCCTATGTTTTATTATTTCTCTGACAAATAAACACATTCAGATGATCACATAATAAACAATGCCGTCTGTTTGCATTGTTCTAGAAGCTCTTTATATCAATAGTCAAGAAACGTTCTCTGTTCTCAATTCTTTTGAACTGTCCACGAAAACAATGAAATTATTGCAATTGCCAACGTTTGGAAATCTTGAAACAATTTCCTTATCGGTTGCCTGACAACATTGATACACCGTTCAGTATTCTTTGAATCCCTTTTAAGTATTCTTAGGATCTCATACTCTCAGTTTTGGTTTGTTAGCTGGAACATGGGTATGCGTATTTGAACAAAATTAGTTTAGATTTAATTTTAAATTTTATGTGGAGGATAGTTTTGTTTCAGTGTAAGATGGTTATACATTTAACGGAGTGAACACTAAAAGTTAGTTTGAACAAGGGAAATATGTACCGTTCGTGTTCACAAGGGGAAACAATTGCAACTCTATACTTTTAGTTCATACATGGATTAAATTTAAAACGATATTGTTTTATTTTTTATTTAATTCGAAAAGCAAATCAACTGTTAGGCTTATGACGTCATACAGAAAATGACGTTATTGATATTGACCATTAATGTTTAAAATAGTGAATTTATCAACTTGTAATATAATGTTATATCCTATAAAGCCTGTACTAGAATATTTATAAATAATCAATGCAAATGACGCTTTTTAAAGCGTTCAGTGTTTGTTTGCAGGTGGTCGTTTTCTAGTGATTACATTTCTGAACATTTTGTCAGGTAATTGTGTTTTCATGAAACACTTCTCTCTATACTTCTGGCGTTGTTATCTTTCTTTAGTTTATTTTTGTGTTCATTAGTTTCATTGGCAATATAAGTGTTGACATGAATAACCGTTTGCTTCTTAAACATACTCATGCGCATTGTATTATGCATGTTTTACAGAATAAGCTTTTGATATGATATTTACCTTCATGCATTACTTAAACATTACATCGGTTCAAAGTTTTTAAACTGGTCACGTCGTTTTCACTCATTAAAATTAGCCTTTTGGCTGAACAAGCGCGATTTGATACAATACTGCTTGATAACAAACATAATTTTGAGCAAGCCCGAAAAAATAGTTTACAAGTACAGGGAATGCGGGTGTTCGCTGATATATTGAATATGTATGATGGCTGATCTTCCACCTGTTGTTTTGTCGTTTATCGCCCGGCCTATGTTCGTTTTGTCGTTTATCGCCCTGTCACCCGACCTATGTTCGTATTGTCGTTTATCCCCCGGCCACCCGGCCTATGTTCGTATTGTCGTTTATCCCCCGGCCACCCGGCCTATGTTCGTATAGTCGTTTATCGCCCGGCCACCCGGCCTATGTTCGTATTGTCGTTTATCGCCCTGCCACCCGGCCTATTTTCGTATTGTCGTTTATCGCCCTGCCACCCGGCCTATGTTCGTATTGTCGTTTATCGCCCTGCCACCCGGCCTATGTTCGTATTGTCGTTTATCGCCCAGCCACCCGGCGTATGTTCGTATTGTCGTTTATCGCCGAGCCACCCGGCCTATGTTTGTATTGTCGTTTATCGCCCGGCCACCCGGCCTATGTTCGTATTGTCGTTTATCGCCCGGCCAACAGGCCTATGTTCGTATTGTCGTTTATCGCCCGGCCACCCGGCGTATGTTCGTATTGTCGTTTATCGCCAAGCCACCCGGCGTATGTTCGTATTGTCGTGTATCGCCCGGCCACCTGGCGTATGTTCGTATTGTCGTTTATCGCCCGGCCACCCGGCGTATCTTCGTATTGTCGTTTACCGCCCAGCCACCCGGCGTATGTTCGTATTGTCGTTTATCGCCCAGCCACCCGGCGTATGTTCGTATTGTCGTTTATCGCCCGGCCACCTGGCGTATGTTCGTATTGTCGTTTATCGCCCGGCCACCCGGCGTATATTCGTAATGTCGTATTTTGGTATTTTAGCTGTGAAAATACAAAAAGGCAGAAATCAGCCACCATAAATATGTAATATTCGATTCTGATAGATCTGTACAAATCATCAAGGTTAATTTAAAAAAATATTGTTTAATTAAAAGTAACATTTACC